>NC_140137.1:10188541-10788541 GCF_964035555.1 Netta rufina
GATCTTCTATGAGTTGGAAATGCTGTACAAAATTTCCTGTATTTAAAACAAAAAATAACAAACAAAAAGATTTTTTTTTCCTGCTTTTAAAAATAAAAATAATACTGGAAATGCTATGCCTTAAGAACTAAACTCAGTGTTGTTTTTCTTTTTGAATTTCTTTAAATAGGACTTTTAATTCTGAGCTGGAATTCCACGACTTTTTCATTGCCTTCTAATACCCTAGAGCCACATTTTGGTGGTGGTTTTGGTGTGTGCCAAAGCACCTTGCAAGTCAGATGTGCGATCCGTAGACAATGCAGGGCCCTAAGGAAGGGCAGAGCAGCTTTTGGGCACCTCATGGGAGCCTCCTGTGTCCATGGCGGCTCCTGCAAATGTGCCTCAGGCTCCTTGGTGAACAGGGAAAGTGCAAAATGATGGATCGGTGTAATTGTCCTGTAATTAAATTAACTGACATGTTGTCTTAATTCAGGTCACCGCTGCCTAGTCTTGATTAACTACCTAATGTATCAGAGGAGTACGAATCATTTTTTTTTGTAGTCTGCTTTGATCTAATGTTATCACAACCAAGCCTTTCAATGTTTGTTTTGTTTTTGTTTCATATATTTAGTAATTTATTTAAGTCTTAGGATATTTTCATGGTTGAATCCATGTGAATTATAAACTTGCCTGAATTTTTATATATATTTTTGTGTGTATATATATATATATAATCCCTTTTACATATACATATTCCCATTCTCAGAGCTGATGCCCTCAGACACCATGATTTATAAGCAACGTGTGGTCTTCCCTCTTCACCCACCTTCTAGCTGAGCAGTGTGGTCTCCTGTGAAACAGCAGGAGGGATGTTCACCGTATATCGCTGCGTGTCTGCATGCACAGCCCCATGCACCCCAAACTCTCTGTGGTGTCCAGAAGCCTGGTGTGTGAAACAAGCGGGGCAACACCAACCTGACTGTGAACCTAAGCAAAACCCCAGCAGAAAGTGAACTTTGTGTCAAAAGTCTGCACGAGAAATTAAATTTTCCCAGTTGCTGCAGCAAGCAGTGAGGTTGCTTGGGCTCCTGCAGCCTGGTGCTGCACTCGTACCTGGTGGTCAGCTCCAAAGGCATCACATCTGCTGCACGGAGGGACTGTCCTGACTGTGGACCTCATTTTGCTGCTGCTCATACTGGGGTGGCTGCCTCGGTTAGTGCAGGAACTCCAGATGCCCCCCATGTGCCACAGGGGGAATCTGGTGGGGAGCTCGTAAAAACACAGGGCATAGAGGTAAATTCCAGCTTTGTGAGGAGTGGTTCATTGTGTTCCCTTCTCACAATCCCTCAAAGTGGGGCTTTCAGGCGCTCGGTTTATTTTCTCTGGAGTCGGAGCGGTTGTAAAGGTCTGGGAGCCGGGATGCCATGCTGCAGGCGTGTTCAAGCCTGGCTTCATGTGGGGTCAGTGGCTGAGCCTGGAGATGGGAATTTTCTGTTCTAATTAATCCCTTATGCTACAGCCTTGCAGCTTCATTAGGGGAGGTCTTTAATGGCAGTGAGTGTGGAGGAGGCTGAATGGTGTGATGCCCTCGGTGTAAGGTGAGAAGGGAAATAAATTCACTGGGCTGCTGTGTCCAAAGCGTAAACAATCAATATTTAGCAAGAGAAACCTCCTCTCTTGCTTTCCCTCCACATGGCTTTAATTAGGTGGTTTAGTTAACAAAGAAAACAGCGTTTCCTTTAGCTGAGCTGTTCCCCATAAGAGCAGTGACGAGGATGCAGGGAAGCTGCCCGACCCGCAGGCACGCACACCGAGGCAGAAAACACAGGAGGGGGAAGCTGACAACCCCAAATGGGTGCTACACTGGAGAGATGAGGCTGCTGAACCTAAAATTGGCTTTTCTTTGTGCTCATCTGCATCTGAGCATCGCCAAATAGCCGGGGAGGAGGCTCCTTGCTAAGGCAGTGTGTGATGGCACTGGGGGGCATGCAGAGACCCCCCTTTTGTACAGGGCAGGGGGCAACGCTGCTATCAGCTACTCCTGGGGAGAGGTGTGAAGCATGAGGCTGAAGTCTGAGTTGTGCCCATCCTTCCTCCTCCTCCTTCTCGGATGTCAGTCTCTGGTATTCATTTTGGTAGGGCAGCAGCAACATGAAATGGAGAAAACAGAACAAGCAGTTGCTGGGCCACATCCCTTTGGTTTATTCACCTTCTACAAGTTTGATCCACGTATTTGGTGTCTCTAAAGTGAACTGGAGGATGGAGAAGCAAGGCTGCATTGTTCCCAGCTGGGGAAAGTCTAGTTTGGTCTGCTGGGAGCATGCTGGTCCCTCTGGGAGGTCAGCTACTGTTCCCTTTTCTCTTTCTCCTCTTTTCTTCTCCTCTTGGTTATCAATGCAGAAGACTGTGAACATCTTGAATTCCACATAGCTCAATTTCTAGATCTGGAGATGAGTATCTAGCTTAGCAAAAAAAGCCTTGGCTGATATAATCAGTTATTTCAGAGACAGAGGCAAACCCAGCACCCCAGCTCTCACTCCCTTTTCCAACTTGCTCTGGTTCCCCAGCTCACTCGGGAGAAATTGGATTCAACTTATTGCCCCCAGCTCAACCCAAACACGTTACAGGGCACCTCCCTGGCACGTGGATATTTCTCCACCGTTCTGTAATGACTTGCAGGTGTCATGGTAATTCATAACCTCTGGGTCACTGCGTGGGCATAAAGGGGGAGAGCAGAGAGCCTTTGCTACTGCATCACACGGCTGGGCTGCTCCTACCAACAGCATCCTTTCCATCAGGCAGCCTTCAGGTGGGAGCACAGCATCACTGCAGCCCAGGGCTGAGGCCGCTTGGTCCAGGAAACCGCTCTGAGGGCACTGGAGAGCTGTCCCCAGTGGGACTGATGCTGTTACCCCCAAAAATACTTTCTACCTTTTGCTATTTTGCTGTTAAACCATTTTCAATTAAGACTTTGGGAATTGCATCCTTAAAGAAGACAGGCTGCTCTTCTTGCTTTCTCCCACGTAGTTTCTGACTTCCTCTCCCAGATGTGGCAAACTTTTCACCTCCCAAGGACTAATTTTAAATACAGGGGCATTTTCACAGCCTCTGTCTGGACTGTAATTTCTCTAATTTTACCTCATTTCCAGGAATATTGGTCTTTGAATATCTTAAGTTCTTCTTTCTGGATGTTAAAGAGAAGCTTTGTGGCTTGAAACTCATGACACAATCACATCACCATCTACATCCAGCAGCTGAATGGCAGTTCCCCAGTGCTGGTGGATGAAATCCTTCTCAAGACGGTTCTGTTTTGGGGCAGAAAGGTTTAGAAACAGGTCACGAGTGCTGATTTCCTGCTTTGAAAGAATACGTGGAATACCAGACGGTGCTCGTGTCCAGAGAATAAAGGTGACCCCTTTCTGGCTGTGCCTGCAGGAAATACCAAGCCCCCGGTGCTTCCTGCGCACAGGCAGCAGCACATGGATGGGTTGGGGCTGTTGGCTGTGCTGGGGGGCTCCTCGTGGTTCAGGATGCACACTGTGATGCAGAAGTCATTAAGGCCGATCTTCCTTCCCCATCACGTTGTGGTCCAGAAGGTCAAATAGCAGCACGAGCTGGTTTTTATTCAGGCCTGTCATAACAGAGCATGCAATAAAACTGCAGATCTGGAAAAGAGTGAGCTCTCAGGCCTCGTCTGCACAAAGCTGTGAGCAGTAATTAGCAGGATTTATTTTGTTTTAAATGCCCGCTGCTCCCAAACAAGTTGCACAGGCAATTAAAAACACAGCAGCAGACAAGAGATACTGTTCAGAATTAATAGATGGCATTAATGAGATGTCTGATTTATGAAAGGGGCATATGCAATTTCTACATGGAAGGCAATGTTGAAGCACCCATGATTTTCTGTCTTCCTTTTCTTCCACTACACCCCAAAGAAAAAAAAAATACAAAAAACTTTTTTCAGTAAACCAGAAACATTGGGGGAAAAAAAAAAAAAAAAACCAACTCTTTTTCTCCTGAATTGCTGCCAGTGGCTCAGTCCATGGGAAGAGGTGTCGTCTGAGCTGGAGCACCACGGTGGCTTGCAAAAGCACAGGAATAGACTCCAGACCTGCAGGCAGGACGTGAGGAAGCTGTGAACCAGCAGACCAGCATCTGCGAACAGCCCCATGTGGAGAAAACTGTTGGCAGCAACCCCACCTGCTTTGTAGCGCGGAGCACGGTCGGTTTATGGAAAGGATTACATGATGGGGTTTGCTGCAGTACTAAGGAATTAGCTTCGGTGAGCCAGAAACTCACTCCTGCCCTGTGTTCCTGGCATCTTGCTTGTACAGCTGTAAAGATCCCCTTTATCACCACCCCGGGTTTTTTTGTACATCGATTATCTACTCACTGGGGCTGGGAGCTGGTTATCGTGTTTGTGCAGTGCTAGTAAGCCTGACAGGGGGCTTTACAAGCTGCTGGGATGCAGGGGGTGGTGATACTATAAAATCAAACAGGTTTATTGGGATTTTGGACCCTTTTCTGTTTCACAGATAGGGGAGAAGGCAATTGAAGGGGGAAAGGGATACCCTCAGTAGGAGCTGAAAATCCCCCTCAACTGCTCCAGGTGGTCCCACAAGCTGTACGAGGTCCAGGAGCAGCCAGGCCAGGTAACTTCCAGAGCACCCAGGGCGTGATAGAGCAGGGAGGACGTGCTGGTGTGTGCTGTAACAGAAAGCTCTTTGGGGTATTGCCAAGCGCTCGTATCAGCTAGCGGCTAGGTAATTAGTATTACGGAGCGCTGCATTTGTTGTAACATCTGAAGTGCAGTGTTTGTAATCTCCGGATTTAAACCCTAAGCAATGTAGCGTTCCCTATATCTTTTTTCAAAACATTACACGGGGCCTGTAATTGTATAGCATTAATGCCAATCTCATTTTGGAGAAGCGCTTGCTGTTAGGGCTTTCTCGCACTGAAAATCCAGGCACTGGAAATGCTGTGCCAGTGCCACTGCCACTAAGCAGAACAGTTCGTCTAAGTACAGACGCTGCAGAAAACACCCAGATCTCAGCTTCATCTCCCAAACAGAATTAGCACCAAGGCGCTGACCCCTCACAATAAGAAAACTCTGCCCTAGAACCAGAACACAGCCTCTGTCACACACTTCAATGTTTTTTCCATGTTTTCAAGATTTCCCATCAGTTGTGGAGGCAAAGCCTCACCTATCGACTGCTAAAGCATAATACATAATAAAATCAAGTGACAGAAATTATTCTGGCAATGCTTAAGAGCATTAAGTCTGATTAAATTGTGCAAGATAACACAGATTTAAGGACTTACTCTAGCAAAGCAAATGACTGTAATGCAAATCTCAAGCTCAGACAAGTGGTACCTCAAATTTTGTATATCCAGGCTGAGGTAGTCCTACAGAGCACCCTCTGCAGTGCTTTGGTTTTCCTGCTAGCCGTGGTTTTAACTTTTCTAATTTCCAGTACCTCATACTGGCCTGTGAAACATCCTTGTGATCTATAGCTCAGAGATGGCTGCTTTGGAATGGCTAACTTCTTATTCAGGTTAGCTGTCGGGTAACTGAAACACTCATATTTATCTGAAGTGTTCATCAATAATTCCTTTTCCCATACAGAAAGAGTCCAACCCAGTCCTTACCCCCTAAACCGTACCAGGATCACTAATAATAAAACCAAACTCCACTGGCTTGCTTCAGTCCAAGGACCCTCTGCAGCCGACATTTAAATGCAGAGCTGTGTGTAGTCTCATCATCGAGTTAGCAGCTTCTGCTCCATCGGTTGTGTTGTGCTGACTGCTCCGAGCAGTCGTGTTTAACGCAGTGGTGATGCTCGTGGCAGTCTGCTCACACGATCAGGGCTGTTCCCGTGAGCCTGGGGCAGACCTGCAAGGGTTTATGTTGTTGCTTCTGGAGTTTCTATTCTCTTTCCCCTATTTATCATTTGGGAAACGGTAAGGAGAAGTAATCTGGAGGCAGACGATTAGCCTGCTTGCTGACTTGGTTTAACATTTGCACGCTTTCTGCAAGAAATGGGTGGAAAGAGTGCAGATGGCTGGTTCCTCTTGGCTGTGAAGAGACAGCAAATCTGGTTATAAGGTGTCAAGCACTGGATAAAAAATGCCACAGCCCTCAAAATGCTGTGCTGTATCTGAGTTGCTCAAAAACTTCTGAAGGGTTAATGTGTGTTTGCAAAATTTTTGCTAGCAGAGAAATCACCTGTGTGAGCTCCTGTCTGACCGGACTACCCTCCGATAGGCTGCAGGGCATCTGCCCACACTGCGAGCCCTTTGGCACAGGACTTATCTTTACCGAATCCGATAAGGATGGAGATTCTCAATACGTGCCCTCAGCTCTTGTGGTGGCAGTTACAAAGATGACTGATGCAAACACTGATCAGGGAGGTAGATGACAGAGCAAGGGGAATGACCACAGGTAGCAGCTGGGAAAAACTTCCCCTGGGATGGCGTGTCCCAAAGCAGGTAATCTGGGGAGGTGGTGTCTGCTCCATCCTGGGAGGCTGCCAGCACTCAGATGGACAGACTGCTGCCTGTCCTGCTGTGTGCCATGATGCCCCTGCCCCAGGTGGGAACTTGGGCTGGGTGAGCTCTGGGGGTGCCATCCAAGCAACATTTCTATGCTTGTGTGCAGCACCCAGGCCCACTTCTGCAATAAAGTAAGTACACTACTACTGATATAAATAACTGAAAAGAGGATATCTATAACACTGGAAAAAATAAGATTAAAAGGCGTGTGATTTTGAAAAGCAGCTGCTCTAATTCTAATCTTACTCCAGCACTGCCAAATCTGCATGTTGCATTGTATCCCAGACTCAGGAAGCTGGATTTTTAAAAAGTGCTCCATTATTTCTGTTTCTGGGATATACTTGGGTTGTATTTTCAGCTTGTTTTTCCCACAGCCCACAAGGGAGAGGGGAATAAGTAGGGGAACACAAAGCTCACTTCAAAAACGCAGCTGAAATTCTAGTACAGGCACGGATTTCCAGGAACTGCAGATTTAAATAACATTTCGAGCATCACTATTGGGAAGCTCCCAGCCGAAATGCTAGGGCCGCTCACACCAGGATAAATCCAGCTCTGCTTAACAGCAAAGGCAGCGAGAGCCGGCGATCAGCCCCCGCGCTCCCGGGTGTGATATATTAAGGGATTAATGAGGCTGAGCAGGGCGCTGCCAGCATCACACAGCGGGATGCAGGGGGAGGAATCCATCCCCGACCCCCGCCCTCGGGGCACACAGCAAAACACCCTCAGCTGGGGACAGGTTGGCCCCAGAAACTACCGAAGGCGGCTGCACCGTCGGTTATTTCCCCTAGGTGTCCCCATTCAATACGTGATTTTCACGCGGCTTTCCCGAGGGATTTATTTTTCCAACCAGGGGGAGGATGCGCGCCTTCCCTCTCGCCCCCAAACCGGCTCGCGAGCCTGAAACAACCCCGTGCCCTCCATCCACATCCTCCAAAGCTGACTTGAGCTGAGCTCCGCTGAGTTTTGCTCAGCCCCTGCCCGGCCCGGGCCAATGGCAGCGGGGGCTGCGGGCGGGCCAGCAGGTGGAGCGGCGGCGGCTCCGGGCACGGCTCCGCTCCCCGGGGCGCTCGGCGGCTGCTACCGGGACCTCGGGGCCGCCGGGCTCCCGGCTCCGCACGGAGGAGCAGCAGGAGCCTCAGGAACAGGAGCTAGAGGAGCGGGAGCGGCATGGCTTTCGCAAATTTCCGCCGCATCCTTCGCCTTTCCACCTTCGAGAAGCGCCGCTCCAAGGAGTACGAGCACGTTCGCCGCGATTTGGACCCCGGCGAGGTGTGGGAGGTGGTGGGCGAGCTGGGGGACGGAGCCTTCGGCAAGGTCTACAAGGTGGGTGTGCAGCCGAAGGGCTCGGGGGGACCTCGCCAGCGGCCGCCCCGTCGGGCTGGGGGAGCCCCCGACCGTTTTCCTTGCCCTAAAAGCCGTGGGAGCAGCAGGGAGCTGGACCCCCGGCACCATGCGCTGCCTCCCCACGTCCCCTGAGCTGCTGGAGGGCAAAAGAAGCCACTTCTCGGCCTCTCCTGCCTGGGAGCAGAGGCAGCAGGGTGGCTGGTGGTGCTGAGTGCGAGGTGGTGCTCGGGGCAAAAAGAGAGAGGAGCGTTCTTCCCCCCCCCAACCCCATCTCTTTTCCTTTTTTCTTCCCCCTCTCCCTCTAACTCGACCTCTTTCAGAGCGTGTGAGGTGCTCCCTGCCAAACCTGGCGGTGCAATGAATGGAGGTTTCTTGGAAGTCAGCAGGCTCCGGGCTGCCTCCAAGTTTTGTGAGCCTCTGGGGGGTGACATTATTTGTATTCCTGTGGTCCTTGCTGGCAAAAAGAAACTTAGAGGGAGAAGAGGAGCCCAGCTCCTCACCGGTGGGGACATGTCCAGTGCTGTGCCAGTTTAACCTTCGTGTTGGGGAGCTGGGTTTTAAAGGCCAAATGCTCAGCTGTACTTTGCTCTCCAAAGAAGCAGCATTCTCCCCTGTAGCTGGCTCTGAAATGCTCCGGTCATCTCTGCGAGGCTGAGACAGGAGGCTTTTGGCTGGGGCTGGCTGGAGAAGCAGGTTGGGGATCCAGCCTTCAGGGGCAAGCTGCGTAACAAAGATAATTTGGAGTTGGAGCTGTGAATTTGCTGCTCGGCAGCTGCTTTCTGACAGCCTCAAGGCACTGCCTTGAGAAATAAGTAGTAACTGCAGAGAAGGTCAGGAAGGAAGCTGGTTGTTTTCAGATCAGGACAGGGGTGTTTTACCACAGCGCTCCGGCTTTTATCTATTTATTTTCTCTATCATGTTATTTGAGAGAAACTCTCTAAAAAGCAGGCTTAAAGTGCGCTTTCCATGCGCTGGGTGGAAATCCTTGGTGAAGGATCCTTTCTGCTAATAAAATGCAATTGCTTATAATCATAATTTAATGTCTGGTATATTTATAATTTTAAAAGTAGCACCGGTAGCAATTAGTGCATCTGTTACCAGTTTCCTTGGTGTTGTGCATTGAAAACCAGTTTGTATATAGCAACGCTCACTCTTCTGGGTAATTATTTACTTGTATTTGCTAAGGTTTCTCATGCAATGATAGGAATGAGGTAAACATTGTAAAACAAGTTAATAGGCTTCTGAGACAAATGAAAACTTAGACGAACACCTGATTTATATATCCGCTATTTTAAATGTGTTTAACATATCCTACATAGTGAACTTTTCAGAGTGAACATACTTTGAAAGTGGCTGGTTTGGTTTTTAAATCTGTTGTCGTACCTGAATGCCTATGCTACTAACTCCAGCCTGATATTAATACATTAAATTACCACAGTAACTTTATGTATGGTGGGCTAAGGATGTCAGTGTGCCGGATAACACTTTCTCAACCCTAATTCCATCTTCTTTGCTCCCCACTTCAACCCAGAGAAGAATGGGGATTGTAGCATATGATACAGTGCAGACTGTGTGGTTACAACCCAAAGTTCACTCTAAGTGTAGGTGAAGTTGTTAACATACACTTAGACAACTGTCTGCTTTAGAGATGTTTTACTGTGGCTGGTCATGGGGAGGGGACTAACCTTGTGACAAAGCAAAGGGCTGTTTCATGCTTCATAATAGTTCAGGTTTTTAATTCTCCATTTTCTTTGAGCTCTTCTCTGCCCATCCTTCATCTTGGCTGGAGTTATGGTGCAAAAGTTTGTTTGTTTGTTTAAGGTTCCCCAATTATTCAGGTGACATGTTACTCTAAAGCCTCATTTTAGATAATAGGCAGTAGCATTGTTAGGGAGTAGTTTCCTGCCATGTGAAGATTTAACTTGCATATTCTCTTCCTTTGTCTTTCTAAATATCTACCCTAGGTGATGATATAGGATGTATATAGGATGGTGACCTGAAAGACTGGGCTTGCCTTATTGTTCTGCTCAGCTGCCAAAAAGCCCAAGACAAACAACGCTTGTGCAAAAGGAAAACTCAGGCAGCCATTATTTTAATAATTCCCTTGAAGTTACTTAAGTCAATTTGCTCTTCACACCAAAGCAATCATTCAGAGCAAGTCAGGGTGTTTGTATGGCTGTGAGAGTTTCAGGATGTTTGAATGGAGTTCCTGACTGCCTTCCGCCCCCTTTCCACACACGGAAGCACGGGGATATGATATAATCCTCCTGTGCTTGCATCCTGCCCTGCCTCCTGCATGCTGTGCTTGCTTGTAGGAGCCCATGGTCCCTGTGCAGTGCAGAAAGATGGGATTTGTACAGAGAATGGTCTGAAACCCAACCAGAAAGCTCTGACCTGGGAGTAATTTTGATTTCCATAGAAGAAAAAGATGTCTGTTTTAGTAGGTCTAGTTTTTATGATGCCAAGCTTGAGCAGGAGGAAGAAGGGCTCTGCTGTGCAGTGGTTTCGCTGGTGTTACTGCCTGCAAAACACTTGAGGAGCTGTTCCTGAGCAAACTTGAACTGGTTTGACACAGCGTCTACAGAAGTAGGACAGGCTTGATTTAAATGTTTGCTAATTAAAAATAATCAAGCCTGCAGTAGAGCCTGAAATGCATACGGCAGAACTTAAGGAACCAACCTGCAGCCAGTGGGATTTCCCTATTTCTACATAAAGACTTCTTTTCTTCTGCAAAAGAGGGACCTGATGGTATGAGGAAATGGCAAAACTTGTTGCAGAGGGTAACGAAGCTGAAAAGTAGGAAGGTGGTGGGGAGAGACTTTCTTCCTTGCTTTCACTCTACTAATCTCTTGGTTTTGGTACCTCCAGTGGCTGTGATAAGGAAGCAATAGCAGCCCATAGATAGCAACACACTGCACACCGAAGAGAATGTGTTACCCGCCCCGTCCAAAGTTCATTAAATCAATGATCTTACATCACTCATTAGGCCGGTGACTGGGAGCTGCAAGCAGTGTGTGCTAGCCTGTGAAGTCTGCAATACCCCAACGTTTGTGAGCCTATAAAAATACAATTTCCTAACCCAGGCCCTTTCCAAACAGCCTTAAAAACGCAGAGTTATTTTTTGCTGCAGAAACACCTAAGACACATCTCATAAAATGCTTGGCTGGGCCTGTATTGGTGCAAAGGCGACGTCTGTGGGTGTGTGCGGGGAGGGAGGACGGCGGCAGCAGTGCTGTGAGCTGGCCACTGGCACAGGGCTGGGCTTGGGACCACAAGGATGCTTCAGCTGCAGCCGTGAGCTTCAGCCTGAGTGCTTCAAACAAATCCTGCAGCCCCTGCAAAACCCACTGGGCGCAGGGATGGGAGATTTACTGCTGCAGGCAGTTGCACTGGTGTCAGCAGGAACAGATGGATACGTCCAGGCTCTCCTGGGCTGGCAGGGAGAGGGCTCGGTCTTACAAAAGCATGGGCTCTGCTGGAAGGAGGCTCACCGTGCTTCTAACCATGGGATTGTTTTGCTGTGCTCGTGTCTCTTGTGAAACGCTATCTCGGCTTTCCAGTGTGTGCTGATGGGGACGCTGGCTCCCTGATAGCGCTTTCTTCTCGCGGGGTGGGGACAGGATGGAAGCGCGGGCTGCCACGCTGCCCCCAGTGCAGTGGAAAACTTCATTTGAATTCGCCTTCAAACAGCTCTCTGTTTGAAACAGGCACCGAGATAGATAACGCTCAGCC
Source organism: Netta rufina (assembly GCF_964035555.1). Lineage (NCBI taxonomy): Eukaryota > Metazoa > Chordata > Aves > Anseriformes > Anatidae > Netta > Netta rufina. Next base: position 10,200,149 of record NC_140137.1, read on the forward strand.
CCATGCCACAGCAATTCATAAGCACGCCTCTTGTGCGACTCTCTTTTCTTCTCCAGATGCAGCTCAGAAAGCCACGTTTGGGTTATCTGATCTTATGGTGGCAGTAGTGCTTAATGCTCTCCCTGCTAAAAGACTATAAATGCTCTGTTTTGAAATTTGGGTAATAAAGGGACTAATTGTTGAGGTGTCGTGCAGCTGCTTCGTTAGCTTGGCTTCCACAACTTGGGCCCAGGAGAAGTTGCAGGGCGTCTCTTCTGCTTGCAAACCGCTGCTCACCAGCTGAGGTTGCACCACGCTTGGTTGGTTCTCGAGTGAGTTGGGCTCAGTCTGATTCATGGGGGTTTTAACGTGCAGTTCCTGGAAAGGATGTTGTGGAGGGATGCTAATCTGCTGGTTTGCTTTTTTTTTAAAAAATAATATTTTTATTATTTTCTTTAATTAAAAGGAAAAAGGACAAAAGAAGAAGAAAGTTTTAAGTTGATTGGTTGCAACTGTGTCTAGAAATAATGGGGGGGGGGGAAGAGGGGAAGATGATTTCATGACTTTGTCTCTTAGAATAGCTGAAGGGTTCTCTCCCCCATAAAACCTCTTAGGGAAAGAGGAATGGGAAGACACTATGCCTTTACTTGTAGAGCTGTGGTGCAACAATATTAAACCAGGGTGAACTTTAAACTGGATTGAACTTAATGGTCACTTAAAACTCACTGAAACGTGCGCTGCTCTGTCCCTGCACGAGTCCAAGAGAGGCTTGTCTTGAGCCCTGTGGAGCTGCTGCTCGCTGTGTGTGCAGGGGGAGAGGGATCCCTCTGCATGGCCTAAATATTTTGACAATGACTTCTGTGTCATGGCCCGCAGCTTGGCAATGCTGTGGGCAGCTGCGTGGAAGAGAAAGCTCAGAGAAGCCTTTGAGCCTTTCACTCCCAAGCACATGGCAATTGTTGTCCCTTAGGAAAATCCCTGCCCAACATGCCTCTTGGTTCTTTTTTTTTTTTTTTTTTTTTTTTTAAATTCTTTCCCTTTGAGTGCCCAATTTCTCTGGGGGCATGTGAGAGGGGGAGATGTTCTTCTTCTTATCCTTGGGGTGCTGCTGTCTGTAAGTCTGGGGCTTTTCGAATGCATCTTAGCTCAAGCCCACCCTCAGTGTTGCAGTGCTTGGCCATGGGGAGCTCTGACCCCACACTACCCCTCAGGCTGGGGGTTTTATGTCCCTGTTCCCTGCCACTCAGGCATGCAGCCACTTAGCCCACGGCCAGGCCCTTAGCACTCCGTGTGCTGAACTTGTTGTAGAAAGTTGCTAGGAAACTCAGAATTGGTTTCATGACTTTTTTTTTTTTTCCTGTTCTTTTTTTCCCCAATGTTGTGGTGTTGACTGAGCAAAGATCAAGGCAGGCGTACTTGACTTGAGGCGCTGTGCCTTTCCAGGTGGTTTGAGGGATGCTTTGTGCTTCCAGACTTGAGGTCTATGTGGGCTGAAGTTTTTAGATCCATGTAGATCTTTCCACTCTTCCATCTCTTTAAACCTTGCATGGGTTTCTGTTCATTTCTCGCTTGTGCTGGGCCTGAGAAACCAGCTGGTTTCTGTAGGTGGGTTATGGTGTGGTGTATCTGCAAAGAAGCTCCCCATCATTCCTCTGGTCTCTGCTGCTGTGTGCGGGTGCAAGGTTCACAGCATTGCACAGAGCTCTGCTGCTTGGGCTTGCTGGCTCTCCCTGCCTCTTGCTGAGCCTTTAAGGCAAAAGGGGCAGCACATGCCGTGCTCTGGTCACACTTTTTTCACACGCCCCTATAGAAAAGAAGCCCTTGCTCAAACTCGCTGGCAGTGTTTCTTTCCATTACCCCTAGCACGCCAAACCAGAGGAAGGCGTTGCTGCGTTTGTACTAACGCCTTTCTGTGTGTTTTGCAAGCCACTTCCACTTCCCCCTACCTCTTGCAAAAGTATTGCCACAGCTGCCAGGGCGGCAGCGCTGGTGCAGCCACGAGGTCGGTGCCCAGCCCAGCCCGATGCCTGCAGACAAACCTCAGCGTGGGTGCTGCTTTACCAGGGGTGCTCAGCAAATAGAGCTTGGTGGTGTGATGTGCAGGCAGGGCAGAAGGGCTCGTTGCACGCATGCTGCGTTTGTCCCTCTGGCAGATAAGGGAGCCTGCTGGCACCCTCCCACATCATGTTGGGATAAGGCTCAGAGTAATTTCCCCAAGCACGTGTTTCGCACCTGAAGTCATAACTTGTGAGCTCAAAATGTAAAGAGCTGAGCTCCTGGGAGGCCCATGCTGGAGCCAGGCTGGGTCTGGCTGGGATTAATCCCAGGCTGGCTGGGTGCAGGAGGGATCACTCAGCACTGCCTGCAGCAGGACACGCTGCCTCCCTTCTTCCTTGGGCTGATGTGAGCTTGGGGTCTTCTCTGCCTCCCACAAGTGCCCAGGCTGCAGGGCACAGCACCCTCGGGTGCCCCGCTGCCCCAAACACACCACTGCACCCTCTTGTCTCTGCTGGCTGGTGCCAGGGGTAAACTCAACATTTCCAAAGGAAAAAAATAATAATTCAGAGAATTCAGAGTTATTGTAACAAACTGAAGTGGCTCCATGGGGCTCGTCAGACATGGAATTAATTTCAGCTCCCATTGATCATTTGACAATAACAGAAACACTGACTTGAGCCTGTCTGTCCTGCGCTTTATTGATGCAGACAGCTCAGGCAAAGTTCATTGGAAGGCAATTAATCATCATGTTATCCCTGAGAAATATCTAAACGAGCAGTTGTTTGCATACAAAGACACGCAGCGGGAATACGCTGCATGGAAAATCAAGCCAGGGCTCTCAACCCCCAAAGCCATGGAGACCATGGGGATTTTCCCTTTTGCTTCTGCAGCTTGGTGAGGTCTGAAACATCAGCGCTCCCAGCACATGGAAGGAAGGGACAGAAATGTGGTGGCATGTTATTGCAGCTTCAAAAGGGTCACCCCAGGCTTGGAAGACCCCAGGGCCACCAGCCACATTGGCAAGCGAGCCAGACAAAATTCTCGTGGGACCACCTGGAGCACTCGTGCTGCTCCCTTTTTTGTCACTGGTGAAGGAGGGCTCGCATGGGGTTTCCTTGCAGCTCCCAGGGCAGCGTGCTGTGCCTTGGCAGCTGGGCTGCCTGAGGAAGGACAGCAATCCTGCCTGCCGGCAACGCGTTCTGGAAAGGCTTAAAATAGCCTGGATTTCACAATAGCACAGAGGGTGAGTCACAGGCAAAGGCCAAACAGCCTTGCCTGTCACCTGAACTGTCACCTCTTACCCCTTAAACCCATGAAGTAAGCAGCACCTCTGCCTTCGAGGAGTGATCCTACTTGTTCCCTGCTCCCAATTGCCTGGCAGCAGCATGCCCAGCACCCGCCTTTCTCCAGAGGGCTCCAGCAAGATCCTTTCTTCTTCTTGCTTTGTATCCCGAACCTTGGCTCCTGGCGTGGCTTTCTGGAAGTGGTTTATTGGATAACTTTTATTTGATGTGTGCTCTCTTGTGCAATGCGTGCCCCGTTCCCGTCTCTGCACAGACCTGTCAGCCTACCTCTGCGCACACCTTGGTTTGCACAGAGGCTGCCACCGGCCCTGAGAGCATTTCGGGTTTTAAATGCTGAGACTGCAATGAACCCAGCTGTGGTTCAGCAGCACGTCTTGGGCAGTATGCTGGTAGCTGCCTGCTCTATTTTTATACTAATTAGCACTCCAGGGACAAATTGTCCATGGAATTAAAATGCCCAGCAGAGGAATTAAATGACAATTGGATGCTTGCTTTTTTGTTGTTTTGTTTGGTTTAGTTGTTTTGTTTTGTTTTTTGACTGACTGGCCATAGGTCACACACACAAGCATCAAACAGTTTCTGTTCTTGGGACCTCATCAGTCAGGGGTGGTTCTTTGTCTTCTGTCCACAAATTTCAACAGAAAATCTGATGGCCTCGGAAACACCATGAGAGAAATCTTCATTTCCATCACTTCAAAATGGGGGCTTGACCCCTGCTGAAGCTTAAGATAGAGGTGAAGCTGTAGAGAGACAACTCTTTTCTTCCATCCTGCAGCCCTTGGAGAGTGAGCAGTGGGTGCTGCCTTTCCTGAGCCTGGTGCTGGGTCCCCTCGCTGCGAGGAGAATGGGCCAGGCCAGCAGCTTACAGACCCGGAGGTGCAGGTTACCCCTGCAAAATTGCTGGCTATGCTTTTTGGGGTTGCAGCAGGCTGTATTTTGCTTTGTGCTGATGTCTCAGGACAGATTCTGCTCTATTGCACAAGGACAAGCAGAAATCAGAGAAGGCTTATAAGCCCTAAAGCATCATCCCGTGCCTCAGATGTCTGAAACTGGCTTGCAGGGATGGCACCATAAGCATTTGGCCTATTTAGCATCCAAACAAACCTTCCTGGAAGAATATCTCTGTTGTAATACGCCGTATGCAGGAAAATACCAGCAGAGAAGCTGGAGGAAATTGCCAGATGTGAGTTCCAGAGACCGCACGGCAGGCTTAGCCAAAACCTGACGCCGCCTGTATGAATCTGGCCCAGCTCCGGGGGCTGGCTGGCTGCTGTGAGGGGCTGTGACACAGCCGTCTGCCTGCTGGGGGGGGACAGCTGTCCCTCAGTGTGCTGGGGGGCTTCTGTGACAGCAAGGCTGCATTTGGGCTCAGTGGGATCGTGGGCAGCTTGGCAGGGGTCAGCAGTGCCTCGTCGTGGAGTCTTGGTCCCCTCGGTGGCAGCTGCGTGGGAACCAGTCTCCTGTCTGTGCTGTAAGAGGTCACACTGGAGGAGATTTGTTTTCTAAGATCTGCTCAGCTCATGGTCTCAGGTCACCTTCTTGCTTCAGCTGCTGCTCTCATACGGGGCCGTGAGGCATTTCGGTTTCTCCTGGGAACTGCGCTCCCACGGCACGTGAGAGCGCTCGCTTCTGGCAGAGACATTGCAAGGCCAGGGGAGGCACAGGGCTCCTGCCCGTGCTGCCTCCTCACATCCCAACCCATGTTGAATTTGCTGTTACTATTTCAAAGGCTCATGGTTCTGTGTTGTGTGTGTGATGTCCTGAGCTGGCTTCTCCTCAGAGATGATGGTCTCACTTCTGCCAGCGTGACCAAGCCATCTGACCGCTGGTAGCTTGATTTCACCTGCATTGTGTTTGGCCTGGATGCGAGGCAGTGTGCTGGTGCGTTCGTATCTAGAAAGGAAGCGATATCTGTGGGTTGCTGGGCTACTTGCCGTTAGTCGCAGGGGAGCCATGGATAAGATCAGACTGCCACCACCAAGCACGTGGGCCACAATCGCTCCTGCACCCACAGCTTGCAGCCGGGTACGCAAAGCTGCGTCCTCCAGGTCTTTGTTCAGAGCCTCCAAAACGCACAGCATGGGAGAGGAGACCTGTGTTTGGGCAGGAGACCTTCACATCACTGATTGTTTCTTCACTTTCTTTGTAGATCAAGCCCTGCCATGCATGCAGAGCAGCTCTGCACCTACTCCTGGTGGCACCAGCGGTGGCCCTGCGGGGTGGCATCCTGCCTGCCCTGTGCCAATGGGGGTTGTGGGTTAAGTGGATGCATGGACCACAGGGACTGCAGGTCCCATGAGGGCGAGCACCCTGGGTGCTCCAGGTTCTCAGCCTCAAAGTTCTTCGGGTGCCTTCAGGGCCCCTGAGTCCTGGCAGGGCTGAGCTGGCTCGGACCCCGCGTGTGCGATAGCTGACCTCAGAGGGAAGCCCCACCTTCTCTCACAATATTTACTTCCCCTCCTTGGCCCTCTCCCAAGGCCCTAAGTGTAGAGCAAACACGGTGGGGCACTTCTTGTGGTGTCTGGGAAGTGCTGTGCTTTCCCCAGAACTCCACTTCTCCCCTTACACCTTGCCCCAGCCTGCCTGCCTTCCTCAGGGTTGCTGGTGGCAACTTATTAGGACGCAAGCTTGAGCAAAGGCAAAAAAAAAAAAAAAAAAAACCACACAACACACAAACCAACTATTTTCTTCTGAAACCAGCTTGAGCTGCTGTCTTGCATTTGGGCAGCAAGCCCAGGTGGAAATGGGTTTGTCCCTTGTAGTAAAGACCCAGCTGTGCGTGCCAACTAGTGTGAATTCAACAAGCCTTCAAAACCCAGCAGAGAGGCAGGGCTCCTCTATTTTCCCTCCCTCCCTCCGTTATATGGCTTTTCCCTCGTTCCCTCCTGCCCTCCCCAGCCTGTTTGGCAGTACACAGCCCCGCTCTCACCTAAGCCCTGTAAAACTGCTCAGCGGGGCTCGGGGTGTTTACACTAGGAATTAATCCTACTGTAAGCACCCGCCTAGGTTTTCCAAACACAGATACGTAAACTGCAAAGCAGTCAGAAAGGTCCCAACTGTTCCTACAGCGTGAGCATCCCTGCCAGGGCTTCCTCCCCCAGGAAGCAGTCCTGATCCCAGCTGGGGCTCTGCAGCCCGGAGGGGGCATGAAGAATAGAAAATGGGCAAGGAACTGAAATCCTGCCCTGGGGGCTCTCCCGTGTGGGTGGAGGAGCGGGGTGAGGGAGCTAACGGGGATTTCTCAACCTGCTGATTCAGTGCACTTCGGGGAATGGCGCTGAGCTCCTGAGTCAATGTCTGCCATCTCGCCCCCGCTCCCAGCCCGTGACACGGCTGATAGCGGAGCAACCAAATGCAAACGACCTTTTTGCATTTGGTTGCGGATTCCCAACTTTTTTTTTTTTTTTTTTTTTTTTTCAGAAGTTGTGCAAATTTCCAATTGAAAAATGCAAATTTGCCCTGATAGCTTTGGGGAGGGTTGTGGGCAACGCTGGGTGGAGAGCCCTCGAGCAGCAGCAGCGCGTGGTGCCTCCAGCAATAGCACCTTCCGTGCTTGGCATCTGCAGGCAGAGCTGCAGGCAACCTAGGGTGCGGTCAGAGTCACTGACCCAATGGCACTAAGGGGTTTATTGTAAGGAAAGGGGAGAGAAAGTCAGCAAAGGTTTCCCAAGCAGTAGAAGAAAGAGGTTTGGACAAACTTCCAGTTATTTGGTGAAGCACGTTGCAGTAAGCAGGTTAAAGGGACTTTATAAAAATGAAGAAGGCAAACAGGAGAGCATGTGGAGTATCTTTCTTACCATGACCTGAGCAGCCTTCTGAAATGCAACACCAGGAATGCTGGCCAGTGCCTGGGAAATGCACCCTTCTTGTTGCTTCCCCTGTCAAGGAGGACATCCCTACATTTCCCTCACACATTGCAGAAAAGTCCTGATGATGAAGGGAGTGTAGGGATGCTCACGGCTGTTGACACATCTGTACTGTGAATTTGGTTGGATTTTGGAGATGCTGCCTACGATATTATTATGAGGGCCTCTAGACTCTGAGATTTTCTTGCTTCCATCTCTCCTCATGCTACAAACAATAGGAAAAAGCTCCTTGTCCTAGGAAAAAATTCCTTGTCTAAAAGCCTCTTTCTTTTCATGGGAAGCAGTGGGGCATTAGAGACTGGAGGGAGGATGCTTTGGCCCCTGCACAGCATTCATCTGCCTTTCAAAGCTTTGGGCAGGCTGAGGGAGCAGCGAGACATCCGCAAGGTTCCTGCGCTTGCCTTGTGGATGGTGCTGAGCACGCATCGGCCGAGCAGGAACTGTGCAAGTACTGCGTGTTCTGGCTCTCCTCACCTCTGTACTCATACGGGTTTTGTCTTGCAGGCTAAGAATAAGGAAACCGGTGCCTTAGCGGCTGCCAAAGTCATCGAAACAAAGAGCGAAGATGAACTGGAGGATTACATGGTGGAGATTGAAATACTGGCGACCTGCGATCACCGGCACATCGTCAAGCTGCTGGGAGCGTTTTACTGGGATGGCAAGCTCTGGGTAAGAGACTCACGGTGTGTGACCTGTACGGCTGCACACTTCTCGCTTGGCAGGGAGGAAATGGCTCATGCACGGTGAAGCAGAACCTCTGGAGCAGCTCGAAGCCTCGGAGTGAGCTAGAAATGACTCACAGACCGTGCTCTGCTCGCTGCGTGAACAGGGCCTGGATTTTCCCCGCTTTCTTTGATAGGCAAACTATGTTCTAACTCGAGCTGGTTATAAATAGCCCAGGGAAGTTCAAGAGATCTTCACTCTGAGTTGAAAACCAGAACTGTTCGATTTTCTCTTTTTGGACCTTGTGAAGGTAGAAAAGGCAGCACCGATGGGAGCCTTTCTTCCCCACTCAGCCACTCGGTTTTGAAGGATTTGGTGGGAGGGTAGCCCCACTGTTTGATTCATGCCTTATTTCTGGCTCAGCACCTGTAATGCACAAGGGAAAGTCACAGCTCAATTCCCCTGGCTGTGGAGGTTTGGGGACACAAAATGCAACCCCGCGGGCTGGTGCAAGGGCTAGTCGTGCTGGGCAGGAACAGCAGGTTCCTGCATTATTTTCCCCAAGCCCAGCGGGTACGCTTTTTTTCACCCCATCTTTTTCTGTTAGTTCCTCAGCACCATGGGAAGGCTGGTGTGAAAGGTGCTTCTCTGCGTGCTGCCATGGGACAGGTGCAGGGGGTTGGAGAGTTTAAGGGCACATCCCCTTAAGTTGCATTTGCAGTGCAAGTTGTCGGGAGATTTGGTATTTGGATGGCTGCTAGTCGTGATGCTGAGACGTGGGCATGTTAAAGCACAAGAGTAAATATGTGCTGTTCTAAGGAAGTGGAAGGCAAACATCTTTCCTAGGAGGAGACTTGGGATTTGGACAGATTGCAACTGCAGCAAAATAAATCCTGGCAAAATTAAAAAGGCAAATATATACCGAGCTTGGGTGAGAGATGGGGCTGCCTTATGTTCCTCTCTGCTCTATTGCTTCTTCCCTCCCTGCTTTCTCCTGGTCTGCCTGAATTTTGCATGCTGGCCTTGCTGAAATGTCAGCCCCCTCCCCTTTCCTTTCCACCTCCTCCCCGCAATAGGAAGTTTTGCCTTCCTTCCTGAAGGGAAAACGGATTGCAGATCTCCTCTGCTGTGCTTTTGTCTGAGAAGTGCTTTGTAATGTCATATGCTCGCCGACCTACTAAAATTAAACTGCCTCTTTGAAGCTAATGGAACAAGAGCCTCCCGTATGAGGCTCTCCCGTGAGGGCAGGCGTTACAGCCCCGTCCATTGTTTTGGGGAGAGGATCGTCCTCTTTATTTAATTATTTGAGTGGCATTTGCATTTCATTGCTCAGGCTGTTCTTATTAATGCTCTAGTGTTTTACTGGCTCTGAGGGAAGTAAATAAGCCAGGCTGTTACCCTGCTGGAAGGCTTCTAGTCACTACCAGGTTGTCCCGACCCTCAAAGGTTTCTGCTTCTCGGTCACTGGCATTGCAGGGGACATAAATTCTGTCTTGCCTTGTGTAGCCTCCCCCATCCCATCCCAATTTCTGCCTGTGCTGTCGTTTTGGCCAGTTGTTTCCTGCACCATTTGCAAATGGACTGTTTGCAAGGTGGCTTCGTGGACCTGTGGCTCGGGCTGGGGGCACGCTTCTCAAGCAGGGCCGTGCTCTCTGGTTTGCTTGTGCTTGCTGCCTGGTGTGGAAAAGTGATTTTCAAAGTGAGGAAGGGGCAGGAGCCATCGCACAGCCATGCAAGGGGAGCAGACGTGCCCTGCCTCCCGGATGGCTGGAGGAGCACTTGGGCTCTAAATAATTTATGGCTTGGTCTGTGCCACAAGCGCTCTCAGCTGACAGTGCTGAGAGGGGCTCTTGCTAAATCAGTCTGTTGGCTGTTCCCTGGCTCTTGAAGTAACAAGGAAAACGTGAGAGGACACCTGGCCTTCAGTGGCTGCTGCTGCAGGGGCTCCTCACTGCGAGGCGGGGTGCCCGCTGGGGAGCCAGAAGGGGACGTGCAATATTAATGGAGCAAAAGTCCTCTGTGCAAAGGGAAGTGGTGTGTCCTGGAGCAGCTTTCTTTAAGTACATAGCACCGAAATGCAAGCAGCAAATTGCTCTGGCTTTCATACCTGATCCACACCATGCTGAGGGAGGAGAGCCCCAGTTCTCACCCAAAACACAGCTGAAGCCCAATGGGAAGCACAGGCTGGGCTTAGAGGACCCCAGTGAGTCCCCAAGAATAAAATTGGTGACATGACAACATGCAGCATGAAATTCCTTAGCATATAAATCCTTTGCAGAGATGCAGTGTCCTCAGCCAGGGGTTGCTGTCTCGTTCCATTCCTTCCCCATCTTCTGCTCTTTGCTTGTGGCAGAGGCTAAGCAGCCTTGTGCTGGTTAAAAACAGCCCAGTGAGGCTTGCAAAACTGCAGTGCTGGGAGCTCTCATGATTTTTCTTTTATTTTTATTATAAGCCCTGTGGCATTTGATGTTCTTTTGCATAAATCCCAGCTGCTGGAAATAGGGGCACCAAATGAAAGCTGAGAATCTTGAGCTATTAAAAAAAAAAAAAAAGTCTGGTTTAGGCCTTGTGGCTGGGCCACATTTTTGCTTTTTTTTTTTTTTTTTTTTTTTTGTGAAGAGAGATGTAGGACTTTGAAACACAAAGGCAATACCCCTCACACAGCATATGTGCAACTTTTTAAAGCTATTTTGCAATTGAGGAATGGGACTAAGTTATGGGTTTTGAACTCCTGGAATCAATGGTGCTGAGTTTGTGCTGATAGCATTTAGTGCATGGGAAAGAAAAACAGCAGACCTCGCGTGCCATGTCCCTCTTGTGACTTAGGGTTTCTTTGTGTTTTTTTTTTTTTCTTTTCCAAAACACAAAAAGACTGGGACCTCAGAGGAAAGGAGGGCCTTTTGATCTGCTTCTGGGTATCTCTGCTGCTTCCGAGTGCTTCCTCTTGCAGCCAGAGGAGAGATAAGAGACGGGAAGGAGAGCCTCGTTTGGACTGAGGAGTTCTGGCACTCCCGCGGGAGATCTCTGCTCCTGGGACACCCTCCTGTCCCTACCCACATCAGCATTCCTGCTGCACAGCCTGTCGAGATGCTCCAGCACTGAGTCTGCAGGGTGCTGCAGGAATTACTCAGACTGCTGTCTGGCCCTAGGTGTTTAACGCCACTCCTGTAGCGGCTGTACAGCTTTGCCAGTGAAGCACTAGGGAATTCTTTCTTCCCCCCACTCCTTTTCTATAAACCATGGTTGCTATAGCAAATGGACTTCTGAATAAACAGATGTTTCCTGGAGATCAAAGCAAAAATCACTGTACCATGCAGGTAACCCTGCCTTGCCAGAGCATTTTGGGGATGGTTAATTTAATCAGCTTAGAGTTTCTTCTCGCTGGCCCGCTGTGTGGGTATGCAACTCGTACAGCTTGCAGATAGACCAGCTTTGTAGCTAGTCTTTGTACCTCCCTTACAAAAGCATTTTGCATTTTCTGTGGGCAGGCCCTGACCTGTTTAGCTGGGGACTTTTTGGATTGCCACCCCTTTGATATGGATGTTGACGGGAGACTTGGGCATTCTTGAAAATCCTGTATCATAAAGAAATGTTCATTATCCCATGCACTAGACTGCTGGGCTATGTAAAGCATCCACAGCTTTTAATTCTCTGGAGTTGAAATACTTTTTCTGTAAAACAAACAAACAAAAAAAGCTGATAACTCTGTCGGGCTCCTTAAGATTTTTATTAACAAGAGGAGGTGATTACAACTTGCGGGAATGTCTCGCAGGGTGAGCGGCCGGAGCCATGGCTGGGTGCAGGCAGAGGACCCCAGCATGGGATTGCCATAGCAGAACAGGGCTCTGGGCTTCAGCTGTCAGTCCCTGTGTGCTCCGAGAGCTCTTTGTGTGCCTTTACAGTTTCACTTGGCAGGAGCTTTGCAGTCCAAACTGGCCCTTCCTGCTTGGCCTCACGCTCTTGAAGCATTGTACCGAGCTTCCTCCCCGAAAGTGCTCGGACAGTCAGTCGCTTGCAGTTTGCAAGAGCCAAATCCTGTGTGGTGTTTGAGAGCAGCACAGCTCTGCTGTAGTGCTCATCGCGGCTGCCTCGACGCTGTGTCTGTGCTGACCGGGTCGCATCTCACTGCAGAAACACAAAGCAATGCCAGAACTGGGAGCTTTGTTAAGTACCTAGCCAGCCTCTTACAAGAACAAGGCTTCCCTTCCTCCTCCTCCTTTTCCCCAGAGACAGAAACTTAAATTTATGCCAGTTTTGGCTGCAAAACAGTCCCTGTAACTTCTGCAGGGGATGGATAGGCAAGGAGAAGATGCGTGCAGATGTTGTTGCTTGAGCTGTGTCTTCAGCAGCCGGGACTCAGCAGGTGGGTGTCTGGGGGTAAATCCTCCCTCCCTGCCACCCTCCTGCAAAGCAGGAAGGCTGACCTCTGCCTCTCCCTTATCCAGGTTTTTTGCTGCATTTTCTAAAGCCGTGGAGCTCTACATTTTCTCCTGTCCTCCTTGCTGCTGTAAAGCCAGGCAGCGTCTTGCATGGCGGTGGGGACAAAATCTCTGCTCCATCTTGTGAATGTGAGCAAAGCTTTTGGGCTCCTGGCAATTCTGTGAAATCTTGGGTAGAACTGGGGCCTTCTCTTGAAGCAGGGATTGCCATGGAGTGATTCTGATCAAGCACCAGAAATGATTTATGCAGCAGGCGAATTACCATAGCAAAGCCAAGTTCAAGAGTGCTTCTACAGGTAGCAACATGACAACATAAACTAGAAAAGGAGCCTTTGTGTATCATCCTCTATAGAGGATAACGTTGCAAGAAAAGGTTATTGAAGCTCTCATAATGCCTTGTGATTACATACCCTTGTCATATATATGCTGCAGAACGCTTTTATAAAAGAGACTAAGTGTCATTATCCCAGTTATTAAAAGGGAGAGCTGAGGCACAGACAAGAATTTGCCTAAAATTTACCCAGCAGGTAAATGGTACCTGGGAATAAGTCCTGTGTGCTGCACCCCACTCCGGGGTTATAACTATGAGGCCATAGATTTATGAAAAGAAAGTGGCAGACAACAAGCCTATAGGCAAATTCGCTTTCAAAGCTTTTTTAAAACTTTGTTTAGAAATTAATCTCGATGAGCCACAATCCCACTGGGCTGGCTTACCAAGGGAAATGCTAAGGAACTATGTTTGCATGTAAATGAATATTTATGAGCTACCTGTGTATAGCCGGCAGTACCTTGAAGCCCAGCTATGCCCTTGAACGAGTGATAGGCTGCAGTTTTAGAGGTTGGTTTCTTTTTTATTCCTTCAGATATAGCCTGAAAGTTTTCATCTGGGAGGGGAGGGATGTCACTCCGCAGACCTCATGGCCTGGGGTGGTTTCCGTTGTCTTCAAAGCCCTCACTGGAACAGTTAAGTAGCGATATTCTCATCCTCTGTGATGGATGGAAGCACCTTCTGGGGATTAGCTGAATGAAAAACTGCTTGTAGGGAGAGGTCAGGCAAGAGTGGAAAACCTGACAAGTCAAGTCCTTTGCCCCTCCTTGAGAGAGGTGTCCTCACGGACAGGCAGCCTGGCGCTGGCACTGCTGGCTGTTCCTGAGGCTTGTCCCGGGTCAAACTCCACCTCTCACGGTGAGCTCTGCCCTCCTGGAAGGCATCATCTATCTCAGGTGATGGCATGGCCTTGGGGCAATTGAGATCACTGCATCGTCCCACTGAAGAAGCATGTTTGCTTCTTAGCTATTTATATTTTAAACAATTTTGTGCATAAAGCTGCCCGTTCAGAGATAAATGCTCTTGGTGAGCTGAGTGGCCTCAAAACACTGATTAACCTGGTGAGAGAAGGGGGATCCCATACCCCCTGTGCCTGGGCAGAGAGCCATTGCCTCTGGTTCCTATAGCAAGGGAGACCACCGGCCTTGCTCCCTGCTCCGTGGGGCAGCCAGGCGTGGTGCTGGGAGCTGCTCAGCCTCATGCATAGCTTGCTGGATTAGCCCCTCATCCCTGCAGGCATTGCTCGTAAAGACCCTTGTGCAGCACACTTCACCCTTCCCACAGCACTCGGTGTCCAGCTGCCACCTCATTGCCCATGTTTCTTGCCCACCACTATTCCTGGATCCTCATCCCTCTGGGACACTGGTTAGGAAAGTCAGGATAAGTGAATTCAGTGGGATTGGTTATCACCCTTATCAAAAGTAAAAAAAAAAAAAAAAAAAAAAAAAAAAGCAAGCTCTGTGCATTTCTAGCAAGGGGAATGATGCTCTTTGCAGTGTCAAAACCACGTGGTTAGCCTAAAAGGGTTCTCACTTGCTCCACCAAAATTGCAGTAGGAATAGCAATATTTCTGCCAGCCGGGGGGAATTAGTTCAAGGAAATATTTGGTCATCTTGGAGTGATTTAGATGTGAAAGAATTCACCCTCAGTCTCCCTGTGTTCACCAGAAAGCTCTGTGTTTCAAGAGGAGCATGCAGAGCTCCCTGGCTTTGCTCTCGATAACGCATTGCTGTTCCGAAATTCCCTGGGACATGGGTTTCCTTGTGCCCTGCATCTTTCCCTCGCTGGTTACGGGGACAGACCTTTTTTATTCCAAATATTTTTAATATTTTACTCTAAGTTATTTTGTTCAGAAGAAGGAGAGAGGGGAAATAAAAAGGTTTATTATATTTAAAGTCTCTGAATGGTATCCTTGTCTATAAGGAAAATTGGCAAGCTCGGAACGCTCTCTTACAGAGATCTAATTATTTCACTTCCACCTACAGCATACTTGCCGTGTCAGGCAAGCTGCTGACATTTGTTCTCTGTGGTAGAAATGAGGGTTTCCGTATTGTTCGATGGCAGAACCAGCGGGTGCTGGGGCTGAGGGGGGCTCAGCGGGTGCTGGGGCTCTGTGGGTGCTCGTTTGCCTGGGGCTGCTGAGCGATGGCTCACAGGTAACCCCGCTGTGCTCCATTCCCCTCTTCCCTCCAGCCGTTTGGCACATGCTGGGTGAAAAGCCTTGGGCAGGAGGGGCAGAAGGAAGGGACAAGCGTGGGGTTGTGAGCTGCCTCCTTGCTCTGCTGTGTGATGGAGGCTAAAGCCCTAGGTTTTGGATGTAGGAGGGCTGTGATAGTGTGTTGGGTGCTCAGTGTGCTTGTAAATGAATTTTCACCAAGCAGCATGACCCTTGACTTGGAGGAGAGAGTAGACGGGACCAAAAAATGTTCAAAAACAGCACCTGCCCCTGTGTGATGGGGAGACGCAGGCTGTGTGCACGGGGCTCTGCCGTGTACCCGCAGCCGTTCTGGGGAGGCTGGACTGGAGTCCCTGCTCCCATCCCTCTCCCAGCCTGCAGAGCAGCACAGCTTCAGAACTTGGGTCAGATGTCAACCAGACAGAGCAAAGGACACGGCCTTTGACCGTGGCTAAATGTGGTTTCTGTGCCTAAATATATCGCTTTGTTCTCTCCATCGATGGAGAGCTGCTCTGTCCTATGGGGTTTGTTTTGGTCACAGCTCGAGCTCTGTTCTCAGCACTTGGAGGTGTGCGGTCACCCTAAGCTTTCTCTGGGGCCACGAGGACGGGCTCAGCCGGTCAGCCCAGGGGACAGGATCAGCTGTGCCTTCCTGAGGTTCATATCTCTCAGTTGCCTGGGTGGCTTTGGGGCAAATAGCCATCAGTGTTCTCCTTGTTCCACCTTTTATTTGCTGCAGCCATCGTGTCTGGACCAGGGGTGTCCTCTCCACATGTTTTGTGCAGATCTTGGTCCCCATCCAGATGCTCCTGACCCTGCCAGAGACCTCTCAAATGAGCAGGGTTTGAGAATGCAGCTAGCTGTTGTATCTCTGTCCTTTATTTTCCATGCTATGTATTATAGGGCTGAGTGGCAGTGTAGGATGCCAGCTTCAGCAAGCTCCTGGGTGACTTTGTTATCAAAAAAAAACCCTAATGGCTCAGGAAGCTGGAATTCAGAACCCACTGTCAAAGGAACAGAGGAGGAAACCTTCCGCTCTTCTGGAAACAGCCCCGAGGGCTGCAGGAGGATGCTTTTCAGGATTGCTCCATCCCTGCCTTTGAGCCGAGACCAAAAACCCTGGGGACCGTCTGGGCCCTCTGCTTCCCCCCATTCCCGCGGGGCTGGGGAAGAGCCTGTCTCGCCCGCGCCCCACGTCTGCAAGGAGCGACCGCCGTGCCGCTGCTCCCCGATCCTCGTCGCAGACGGGGAGGTCTAGACAGCTTCCTCCGTCCCTCCTGCCCCTGCCCCGACACCTCCAACGCCAGGAGAGTCATCCTTTGTCAAGGGTGAAACGGTGCCAGGGCTGGCTCCACGGGGAGCCTCCGGGAAAGCCGGTCACCCCCGTGCTGAAGGGAGGCTCTGTCCTGCGCCGAGGCCAGGAAATGTTTTTGGTGGGTTGGGGCGGCTCACAGAGGGGCACTGTGCTCCCCAGGTGGGCTCCCCAAGCGCAGCAGGGTGGGATGAGGGCTCGGCCGCGTGTTTGCCGTGCAGAGCAGGGTTGGAGAAGGGGGAGGAAGGCGCCGGAGGCTGCGACACCCTTGCTGGTGGCGGAAGGGCGGTGCCGGGTTTCGGGGCTGAAGCCTTTGCGGTTCCAGCACAGCCCTTGGCTGGCTGCCCCTCGGAGCAGGGCTGGGGGCTCTGCGGGGGGGACCGACCCCGTGCACGTCCCCAGCCTGTGTCCTGCTGCGTGGATAGCTGCAGGGACTGGCAGCGAGGGGGGAAAGGCTCTGCAGCTGCAGAGGCAAGTTGCTCGAGGTAGCGTTTTGCCTCAGCTCGGGCGGTGGCACAGGCCTTGCGGTTTTTACCCGAGGTGGTGCTGCTCGGGACTGCCTACCCTGCCGCAGGAAGAGGTCACGGACTTCCCTTTTTGGGCAGTCCCCACACAGAGGAGAGGGGTCTGCTCTCTTGCTGCAGGCTGAAAAGCAGCTTTGTGGAAATCTGTGTCATGGGGTGTCTTGCTCCTTCCTTCCCACCCGTGCCTCCCAGGACAGATGGACCCAGCATGAGCAGGGGATGGTCGTGGGGCTGAGCTGGGCTGTGCAGCCCCACACCTCCTGCGTGAGCATGGAAGCTGAGTCCATCACCTGGGTGTATGGGAGGAAAGAAGGGGAGCAGTGCCCCAGGTTGTTGGGGTTCTCTCAGTGGCAACCCCTCTTATCTGCTCTGCACCCTCCTCCACACCCCTCCTTTATGCCAGGCTGCTCAGCTCCTCTGCACCACGAGAGCCTGGAGGCAGCTGGGGCCTCTGACTTGCTCAGGCTCTTTCTTTCTTTCTCTCTTTGTTTCCCTTTTGTTGCGTTTCTGCTGAATGTGAAAGATTTCTTCTGACTCGCTCTGCCCCCACCCTCTGCTGTTTGCCTTTTCTTCTGCTTTTCCTGGAAGCGGGTGGGCGATGCCAGGAAGGCGCTGCCCGCGCCGAGGTCTGCTGCGTGCCGTTACCCATGCCTGTTGGCTCCATCCTCGTGCCAATCCCTGCGAGCAGGCAGGGCAGGGTGGGCAGACACAAGAAAACCCTGAGAAAGCAGAGATGGAAAAGACCATGAGCTACAGCATCCCTGTGGGAGCCTTGTGCCCACTCAGCATCCCAGAGAAAGGGAAGGTGGAAAGGGCGCGCTCGCTGGCAATGTGGCAACCTGAAAAGCATTTTGCTTTAGTGTCTTGGTCTATAAACAGAGTGCATTTTACTCTGCCGTGTGCACGCTTCTTATTCACCTGATCCTTCTGCGACAGTTCAAGGCAGGAGAGCTGGTGGCCATGCAGGAGGGCAGAGTCACCACAGTACGTGGGGGGTAGCGGCAGCACAGGGCACAGGATGCTGCTGCTCCTTGCCTTCTCTCCAGCAGCAGGCAGCCAGCCATGCAAACCAAATGGAGCCCTTTCCTGCAGATTGCAGAGGAAATTGCTGAAGTAGTTCAGTTTTAAAGCAGTGTCAGCATAGGTCTGGGGGCAGAGGGATCCTGGGGACACAGAAAACCTCCTGTGCCTGCTGATGCACGGGGCGCAGTGTGAAGGGAGGTGGCTGCTGTGCTCTGGAGTAATAAAGCAATGTGCAACTGCAAAAGCCACGCCACAACAAGAGCCCCTGGTGTATTGGGGGTGAATGTGCTGTTCTCTATCCCAGCAGGACCTGGTGGCCTCCCTGCACAGCCTGGTGTGCTGCTGGGAAAAGCCTGGCTGCCCACGGGCCACTGCTGCCAGAGAAGAGCTGCCTCCAGCTTTCCCAGCTGATTTTTTTTTTTTTCCCTTTTTTTTTGTGACTAGAAGAGGCATTTCTCCAGTCCACTGTTCCAGAGGGAACAGTTCATGGGCCTTTGCCCTCTGACATGCCAATTAGATGAGTAAGGAGCTTGGCTGAGGGTGTGTCCTCTTAATCAGGCCTCAGCTGCAAACCCCAGTAAAAGTTCAGGGACGTCAGCTGTCCCACCCCGGGCAACCACACAGTGTTTGGCGAAATACCCTTCGAGATAAACTTTTCTCACTCTTTGTCATGTCATAGAAAGTTCCACGAGTTCAGACACACCCAGGGCAGAGCCTGTCCTGGGAGGAGCGTGCCAGCTCCTTGTCCTACCCACGGGGACAGCAGTGCCTCCGCAGGAGATGCCATTTGCACTTTGATCCAAAGCTGCAAAGGGCTCTGATCCATCCCCAGCATGTTTATTCTCCGGGCTGCTGTCCCCCTGCCACCTAACCCCAGGAGAGGGCTGCAGGGAACGTCCTGCCACAGTGTGGGATCTGCAGTTTTGACCTCCAAATTCCCATCTTGCTTGTTCAAAACACTCAGTGTCCCTTTGCTCAGGTGCACCGTGAGCCCCTGCATCTCTAGGAGCAATAAATTTAAGGCATTGTGTTTTCATACAAACACACACCTGCTTATCCTTCTAGGGAACACCGTGATCCCTGGACCCAATGCTCGGACTGTGGTACAGGGGTTCGGGAGGGCAGGCTCCTTCCTGTGTCTGCACACTGGGTGCCCAAATCTGTTCCTGCGCGTGCAGCTCGTGTGTCCCCGCTGAGCTGCACACCGGGCGGGTTTCTTGGCCGTGCTCTCAGAGCTGAGCTCTGCTGGGCTCTGGCTGTGTGGAAAGGCAGCCGGGCGTTGTTTTTCTTCAGTGGCAGGTGCTAACGATGAATAATATCTGCACATGCCTGTGATATGTGGTTGCAACCGCCTTTGGGCTTACAAATGCACTTCTGGGGTGTTATTTTCACCTATAAATTTGGTGCGGAGGCAGGGGGGAGAGCTGCTGCTAGCTGCTGCTTCCCCTCCGGAGCGGGTGCAGCGGGCGGGCTGAGGAAGTCCCTGGATTTCGTGCATGGAGGAAGTCATTACAAACAGGATGTTTGCCCCAGGCTGCTTGCTGGAGACCCCGCAGCTGGCGCTCAGCCCCTCTCGGCCAGCTCCTTGGCCATGGGGCTGCACACCCAGCTCCCGTTAGTTGGAAGGAGCTGCTTTTAGGGTGTCTGCACCAGGGCTGAGACCCCACGGGCCTCCAATCTGTGGCTCACAGGACTGCAGGATCACATTTGGGGCCAGGCGTGTGCTGTGTGGTGGTGCTGGGGTTCTGCAGCAAGCCCTGTCCCTGCGTCTCACCCATCGTGGGGAGAAGGATGAGGGCAGCTGAGCACGGGGCTGAGAGGCAAAGGGCAGCACCAAGATCAGCACCGCCACTTAGGGAGGCCTGATCCAGCCGTGCCTTGGAGGCACATAAAAAAAGGTGTAGTCTGCCCATGAATCAAGGAACACAAAAACAGCCCTAAGTGAAGCATTAACCCATAGCCCCAGCCCTCAGGTCCATCTCCTCATTGCACAGGCTCTTGCCAACAGCTCTTTTTTACCTTGTGCTTGTTCCTCATTGCAGCCCGAGCAGCAAGGTGCCCACCCTGGGGTGTCAGGTCCCCCCTGACTGCTGCCCTGCCTTTTCCCAGCAGGGCAAGCACCTCTGCAGCCTCCTGCAGCCCCCTGCCTGCATGCAGAGAAGGCTGCGTGCGGCTGATACCTGTGTCCCTACCTGGTTCGAAGGTAAAGCTTCTTTTGAACTGGCCCTGCTCCTAAAAGGAAGGTTTGTGTGTGTGAACTATAGGATTAGGAGCTGAATTTATTTAAATCAGGATTTCTGGGCTGAAACGAGCCCGTTAGGTTTTTTTGGATGTTCAGACTATCTAGCCACACCCGTAATTATTCTTTGGCATCTCTGCCCTTGTTGAAAATGCGTATTTTTAAATTTCCCATATTTTCCATATTCCCAGTGCCTGGCTTGCAGCCCGCTGTGCCTGCACAAACTCATGCTGTTTCAGAGGTACTGATTTCCCTAATATTCTCATCGCCAGACTGTGAACCAGAACGAAGCTCAACGGAGATGAAATGCAGCCCACGCGGATCCAGAGCGGGGCCTGGCGTGCTCAGCCCTTCCCCACAGAGAAGCTCAGCCTCCGTGTCCAGAGCCCCCCTCCCACTGTGCTGGCACCTGTGCCTTGGGGCAGGAGACCCCAGCACCCACCCTGCTGGGCTGTCACCGAGCTGTCTGCACCCTGTTTCCCCCAAAATAAGTAAAGGTGCAAGCTGGAGGATCTGCAGAAGGAGAGATTTGGGAAGCGCAAAGGATTAGCTGGGACTCACGAAGAGCTGTGAGCATTTGCAAGTACCCGAGTCACCTGGGTGCTGCGTTAGCAGCTGATTTGGACTGGGTTGCCTTAAATTTTGGGACTGCTGATATTCAAGAGCTGAGCCTGGAAGTGTGGAAGAGCTTCTCCTCAGGTCTCCTCTACTGGCTGAACTCAGGGAGGCTGCTGCTTGAACCGAGGGACTGCCCCTCAGGCAGGTGATTCCCGAGGAGCAGGAAGGGATCGCTTCCGCGGGATGAGTAAAGCTGCAGCTGTGGCTCAGAGATGAGGCAGGATAATTTGCACGGGCAGGTTTTAGGCTAGACAGGCAGTGCAGAGAGGTGATGCTTGCACTAACAGGGGATCAGGTCTGTGCTGCATTTGGGTGGGGACCCCAGCACACAGGCAGTGGCAGGAGGCAGTTCTCGCCCTTGCTGGTGACGTGCTGATGCGAGGTACAAACTCAAGCTGGAAAAAGTGCGGTAACAACATCGCCTGTTACCGTGAGGGCTCTGCTGGCTTCCTCCCTGCCAGACTTGTGCTCAGCTCTGAGTCAGTGCAGATTTGTTCTCCTGGTTTTCAAATAGCTTAAACCTATTCCCAGTTGCTTCTCTCCATCTGCCTGTTCCCCCAGCTGCTCCAAACGCTTCCCCGCTCCTGGCCTCTGGTTGTTCTTCTCGGCTTCCTCCACCAGTGCTTGTACAACGCTGCCCAACCTGCCTGCAGCTCCCCTCTCGGCATCGCCTCCCCTCTTGCTTCTGGACTGGGGCCGATTCTCGTGGCACCCTTGGAGGTGTGCTGCATCCCGGCAGGGAGCGCCGGATCCTGCTGCTGCCCCTTCTCCAGAACAAAGTCTTCCACCACAGTCCATGTCAGGAAAATACATTTCCCGTGTCCACGTGTAGGAACCGTGGGATGAAGGGCTGGGCTGTGGCTCGCCTGTTGCAGCAGGATGAGGCTATGGGAAAGAGGGAGCTCGGACCTCCTCCCCCAGATACTGGTGCAGAGCTTGGATGGAGCAGGGCTGAGTTACGTGACCTCCCCTCGAAGGGCAGTTTCGGCTCAGGGAGCCGTGCTGGTAAACATCTCCTTCGCTGCGTTCAGTCCTCGTCCTCACGGCGACCTCTGGCATTTCACCTCTCCGGTATGTCGCCCCGAGTCGCTGCCACGAGGAACAGAACAGCTTGTCGGGGCATTAGGCTGTGAAGTGTCTCTTGTCCCTCTTAACCCCGGGCTCTTTGAATTGTTTCCTTTGCTTATCTGAGCGACCCCATCTGGGGTCAGCACCGAGCTGTCCCCGAGGAAAGATCCAGCTGAATTGCACAGAGGCGGGGGACATGGGTGTGTGCTGTTGGCAAGCCTGTGCACTGGAAACGTGAGGGCTGGGGGGCTGCACCCCACATAGGGCTGTGTCCCGAGCCTCACACCAAGGGACTCAGCCCCCTGGGACCTGCATCCCGAGTGCCTAAGGGTGCCTGCAAAGAGCTGATGCTCATGAGTGCTTCATGCTGTGGTCTCTTGAAGGTGCTGGTAGCCGGGGAAAAAGTGGGGACGGGCGGGCGAACATGGGAGACTGGCAGTGCTCTGCTCGTGTCCCTGGGAGACAAACAGCAACAATCTGGCCAATGTACTCGACCTCTTTATTGACATATTTTTCCCTCAAATTGCTCAAAGTCAAGAGAGCAATGAACTACTGAGTAATGGGAGGGGAAAGCAACAAAAAAAAAAAACAAACAACAAAAAACAGACCCAAGCAGCCCTCCCCATCTCTTATTCGCCAAGCAAAATCCTGCCTGATTCCTCCTAGCCACGTCAGCTCCCAGCTATGACAGCTATCTCATCCTGTTGGCAAGGCCAACACGCGTCTCTGGAGCAGCCCTCGCTCCAAAATGCTATCAAAAAAGATGTAAACAAACGCGGAGAGCGGAGCTGGGGGCAGCTGCTCCGGATGGGCCTCCAGGTAGGGCAGCGAGGCCAGGCGGTGCCACTGGGGCTGCGGGGTGCTCTGCTCCCCGGGGTGCTGCGGGCAGCCTCTCCCAGCTGGGTGCTGTGCAGGATCAGGCTCCGGGGCTGGGGTGATGGCTGGTGCTGGGGATGTGCCCTCGGGGAGGCACGAGGAAGGCGTTGAGGTCTGCGCGGTGTGAAGGGGCAGCTTTGCCACGCGGGGAAGTGGCAAAATGAATGCTTTCGTTTCCTCGTCCCTACCCGGCGGGTTTTTGCTGGTGACACCCAGCCCTGACTGTAATTCCTCTGTCTTTGTTTTCCCAGATCATGATCGAGTTTTGCCCGGGAGGGGCGGTGGATGCCACCATGCTGGGTGAGTGCCGCGCTCCGTGCTGTCCCTGCTGCTCCCAGCCCTGTGCCCGGGTCCTGCTCCGTGTTTGGGGTGATCCCCACGAGCACCCAGCTTTGGGCGTGCTTCCAGGTTTAACCTGAAGGCAGCAGACAGCTCAGCCTCTCCAGCTACTGTTTCTCTCCCATGAGTTTGCATATTTTCTTACCTGGAGCACAAGGTGTGGCAACCCCTGGGTGTTTCCTGAGCTATTTTTGATGTCCTTTTGTGATTTAAATGCTGCTGGGATCAGCAGATCATAAAGCATGGGGGAGAAAGGAGAGTCTGACTGAAGGGGAAAGGAGGTTTTTAATATTTATTGGCTTGAGGGTGCTCGGGATCCTGTTCCCACAGCTCCCTGGGGAGGGTACTGTGGCTGAAGCTCTGAATCTGGGCACCCGTGGTGGTGATTCCCTCAGGATCCCCTTGCTGACTGCTCCGTATGGTATCGGTCATCTGGGGAAACAGCCCAAGCATCCAAACAAACTGCAGTTTGCAGTAATTCCAGGAATCTTCCCGTTTTTAACTCCTCCCTTCCACGTAGAACCGCTGGGACTAGGAGCGGGTGGGTGCGCCCCAAAGCCACCCCCGGGCCGTGGGGACACGGGGAGGTGATGGGGAGGTGATGTTCCCTCCTGGAGGGCAGCACAGCTCCCGGCTCCCACTTGTGCAAAGCCCCCGGGCCAGAGCCGTGTCTCCAGGGGTTATTCCCTTTCAGGCCTCAGATATTTCCTAAGGCTTCAATTTCTCTTTATTTCCAAGAAAACTGAAGCTGGACCCAAATTTATTGTTTTTGATCCAGCCCCTACAACGTGTGCCTCATTTAGGGAACTTCTTAGCGATGGGTTCAGATCACTGCAAGTAAAAGTGCCTGTGCTGAAGTGCTGGAGGAAGCAATGCTCCCTGGAAAACCTGAGCAGGGTGCCCTGTCCCGTGGGACACCAAAATCCCCTCGGCACTTTTCTGGAGCCATGGCAGTCGGTTCCTGGAGGACCTGGGAGGTGGGGTGGGAGAAGGGCGCTTGGGGAGCTGTGAGCTGGGCCTGGGTGAGTGCCATCACCTCCCAGGAGAGGGGCAGCGTGAGCTGGGGGCTGCATTAACTGAGTTACCACAAGGTTACCCACCTGCTGGGCCCATCCATCAGCCCCCACCCCAGCTCAGGTGGCTGGAGTCAGCTGAGGCTTGTTCTGGTTTTGGCACGCTCTGCAGCACATTTGGCCACCAGACAGGGTGTACATGCCCTGCCAAGGGCTCGCAGAGGGAGGGAGGAGGGCTCGGCCGATGCTCACCATCTGGAGGTTTGCTGGGTGGCGGAGCCGTTGCTTTGGAAATTGGCCTCAGGTGGTGAAGGTGGCCGGGCAGAGCTCAGCAGGACATTTGTGCCAGTGGTTGTGTGTCCCCATGAGCTCCAGAAACAGAGAGGGACACAGGGGGATGTGTCCCCAAACTTGTTTGGACCCCACCATGCTGCAGCCCCCCATGGGCTCGCTTGCCTCCCATCCCCACCATCCGCTGCTCCTGGACCGGGCGGCTTGGCCGCGCATCCCTGGGAGGGAGCCGTGCACCAGCAGCTCCAAGCTGCCAGCGCTGGCTTTGAGAATAAATTACCCTAATGAGCTGATTTGCATTGGTCTCCCGCTGCTTTGACACACGGACAGCAGTTTTTAAACGGTCTGCTGGCTAGCCCATGCCCTGCTGCTGCTCAGGTGGAGCCCAGCCCAGCTCCCCGTCCCATTTAACCCCCCTGCCTCTCCCAACAGAGCTGGACCGGGGCCTGACCGAGCCCCAGATCCAAGTGATTTGCCGCCAGATGCTGGAAGCCCTCCACTACCTCCACAGCAAGAAGATCATCCACCGGGACCTGAAGGCAGGCAACGTGCTCCTCACCCAGGACGGGGACATCAAGCTGGGTGAGCGCAGGGGCGGCGCGGGCACTCGCTCGGCGAGCTGCTATTGGGGATGGTGCTGCTTTTGGGGCATTTCATGCCAAGGTGATGACAGCCACGGGAGGCTGCTGTGCATGCCATATTTCAGTGATTGGCTGTGCCCAGATGTGGCTGGGATTGAGGGATGCTCTCTGCAGGGCTGGGACTGTGCATGGGTTTCACAGCCCTGCCTCTTGTCTGCTGAGCTTGGGCAGGAAAGGATGGGGAAAAACTTTTTGTTATGTGGGGGGCTGAATCCACCATCAGGCTGTGCTCAGCTGGGGAGATCTCTTAATAGCTGCTGCAAATAGGAATGTGATGTTGATTTCTGTAACCCAGCAGGGGTTAAAGGCAGTTGGGAAGGAAATGGTCGGGAAGAGTGGAAGCTCTGCTGCCTGGTCCTGAGCAGGCAGTCGGGGTCAGCTTTCAAACATGCTGCCCCACAGATGGGCTGGTGGGAGAGCAGATGGCAAAGGGGCCATCTGTGTCTCCCTCTTTGGGTGTCCCAGCCCACGTGTACCCCACGTGCTGGCATCAGGAAATCGCTGCGGTGAATGTCCCCAAACACAGCTGAGCGCAGCGCCGTGGTGCAGGGGCTCTGCGCTAAACCACGGGAGAGAGGAAACACCCCCCAGCCCCAGTCTTGATGGGCTTTTTCTTTCATGAATTTGTTTAATCACGTTTTGAACTTGATTTTTATGTGTTTTGGCCTGCCGAGCATCCTGTGAAGGGTGCCAGTTGGCAGGGCCAGGAGCTGGAAGAATTCGTCTTATCTCCAGAGCAGGTCTGGTGGTGACAGGGCGAGTTGTGCCAAAGGGTGGCCTTGCCAGCTCGCTACGGGTCTGAGCTCAGCTCGTGTCCAGCAAGCTGCTGGGGGGTGAGACGGCAGCTTTGTCTTTGGGGTATGGTCAGAAAGGTGTGAATCCCTTTTAGAACCTGCCAAGGGGGTGAAAGCAGCTGTGGGTGTTCATGGGATGTGGCTGTGGGTGCTGATGGAGACCCAGGGGTGGCCTGTACAGCAGGAACCCAAGCACTGTCCTCCTGGGATGCTGGAGACCTTCCTGGGGTCTGTGCTCTGCAATAAAAAATGCTCTGCTGGGTTGAATCAACAGGGACCCACAGTCAGGGAAGCCCTGGGCCCAGGGTGTGGATGGACAGCAGCTTCTCTGAAGGTCACCAGGGCTGTTGTGGAGAGAAAACCAACGTGGGTTGGGCTTGGTACCCTCCTTAGATCTTAATGGGTTGGGTTGGCTTCAGCAGCTGTCTGTAGGAGGACAGAGTCAGGGAACGGCATCACACAGTACAGGGTTGAAGGGGAGGCAAAGACTATAACTGTGCTTTGTTTTTTCGGGTGTAAAATGAGACTTTTTGCTATGAAATAGTAGTGCCGAGAGAAATTTGTCATGGAGCTGCTTTTGTTTGTGGAAAAGGTCTCAACTTCCCTGTAAATACATAGGGTTTGGGTTACAGCAGGGGTGACTTGTTATGGCCTTGTCATATCGTGCATGGGAGGGAGAGGTCCCTCATGGCTGCGTACCCAAAAGCAAATTGAATTTCTGATGCTCGGCTTAGAGGAAACAGCACGTTGTATCATGTTCTTTCTTTAAATGTGTGTTTGCTTTTAAATCTGCATTTCAGCCAAGTGTGCTAATTCAGAAGGGCCTTTCAGTTTTCCTACAGCATCTAATGTTACTGCTCTTTGCAGCTGACTTTGGAGTGTCTGCCAAAAACATGAAAACCTTGCAGAAGCGAGACTCCTTCATCGGGACCCCTTACTGGTGAGTGACCTGATGGGTAAGCAATGCCGTGTTCATGAGGAGCCGTGTGATGGCTTCACTTCTGGAAATCAGGCACACTCAGAAACGTGGAGCTGGTGATGTCTGGGACGTGTTTGTCCGTATTGCCTTTACCAAGCATGGGCGGGAGGATTTTTTAACAAGGAACCTGGGCCAGCGTTGGCATGTGGAAGGTTTTCCTTTGCCTGAAGGGAGCCGTGAGGAGCACCGGTGGCATGGGAGCACTGCACAGCATCAGTGCCCCGAGGTGCTGCCGTGCTCCAGGCTCAGAGGAGCAAGGGACGCACATGTGCTCGCGTGTGTGCTCTGGCTGCTCCCCTCTGCCTGGGTGGTGGAGAGTGCTTTGAAGCAGCTCCAAGCACATGAGCACGACGCCTCACTCCAGAAATGCAACCTCTAAATCACCCGACTCGCTGAAGGAACGGGGTCGGCGAGTATTAATTTATTGTCTGAAGCAACATCCGTGCCAGATGTCAATGGCCTGAAGGTTTTCATGGGCTGCTCTGGCTGTCTCGGCTGGTCTGCAGAAGAGGGAGGAGGTTGGACCATGACCTTTAGAAAAGATGCTGCTACTTCCTAAACCCAGAGCTAGGAGGAAAGGCCTTTTTTTTTTTTTTGTGCAATGTTGCAGATTTCAAGCACTTTTAATCTCTGCTGAGAGGCTCGTGTGCATGGCAGCAGCTGTAGCATCATCTCTGCTCTTTGCTGTGCTCCTTGCAGGATGGCCCCAGAGGTGGTGATGTGTGAGACGATGAAGGACACGCCGTACGACTACAAAGCGGACATCTGGTCCCTGGGAATTACGCTGATCGAAATGGCCCAGATCGAGCCGCCCCATCATGAGCTCAACCCCATGCGAGTCCTGCTGAAGATTGCCAAGTCCGACCCTCCCACGCTCAGCTGCCCTTCCAAATGGTGAGGGGGGGCCCTGCCTGGCAGCTCCTGGGAGGGGGCACCCTGGGATTTGTGATGCACACTGCAGTGCACAAAGCCTGGAGCACACATCCTCCAACTTGTGCAGTATTTCAAGAGAGAAAAAATCATCTTTTATCACCGTGCTGTTTAATTTGAGAGCTTAGCGTGGGATTTGGGGTCCAGCTGTGTGCTAGGGGCTCCGGGCGTTGTTGTTTGAGGGAAGCTGCTCGGTGTGGGGTGCGATGGAGCAGGCACTGTGGGGCTGTGACCATGCTGCAAGTGCCAGGGCAGCATGGAGGAAGCCCCGGTAGCCCTGCTGGATGAAGCAGGAGGGATTTTCTCATTAGTTTCAAAATGTCCCATTCTTACATGAAAGGCAAATTTTCCTGTAAACCTGGAGGTGGCCAAGAACTCCAGAATTCCTTTCCTGGAGTTTGGAAACCTTCTGCATTTAGAAAGAATCCTAAATAATAATAATAAAAAATCCAATCTATTAATTTGATTTCCTATTGTGACTAAACCTGCTGCATGATAGCCTGCAGCAAGTTGCTGGGAGAGCAGTGGGGCCACAAGCACAGTTCCAGGGTTCAGGTGGCAGGCAGGAGTCCTAGAGCATCGAGCCCTCTGCTCCATGTAGGAGTGCTTCCTCTGGGGCTGCTCAGAAGCCAGAACTGGATCTCAGACGCACCCTGTGTCTGGGAGCTGCTCTCTGCAAGCTGGTGGTGCCCTCCTATGGGGTTTCTCATCTTTCATGGCCATCCCACCCCACTGGGGCTGAGGGAATGGGTGCTGGAGCATCCTTGTCCCCAAGCTCCACCTGAGAAACCAAGTGTTGGTGCCCTCTCCCAATCTCTCTGCCCCAATTGTGGGCACAGTGGCCAGTGCTCAGTCCTGGTGTGTCTTGTTGCCATCATGGGTAAAGGAAAATCTAATTCCTTGCTTGGCCAGATTGATGATTCTCTTACAAATAATCAGAATAATTGAGCACTGCTCTTCCCATGCTGGGAGCGAAATGGGGATCATGGTCAGATGCGAACAGGAACAAAACCTCCATGAGATTGAGCAGACCCTGAGGCATTTGAGGCATTTCCCTCTTCTGAGCTTCTCGCAATGACTGTGTTTGAAGGTCCCTGGAGTTCAGAGACTTCCTGAAGACAGCACTGGACAAGAACCCGGAGACCCGGCCCAGCGCAGCCCAGCTGCTGGAGGTAGGGAGCTGCACCGGCCCCGGGGTGGGTCTGCACTGGTACCTGTGTCTTTGTGAGTCCCTGTGTTTGTACATCCTTATTCTTTTCTTCTTCTACTATTTTTTTTTTTTAAACTTAAAATAAAAAAGGTGTTCATGGCCCTAGACTGGCTGAAGATAAATTTGCTCATTTTCAGAAAGTTCATAGTACTTAGCCACTAAAATGCTCCAGATGGAGCGGTGATGTTTTTCCCATTGGAGCAAATTGCAGAGCTCCTATTGATGCCAGCTGGAGAAGATGTGGCTCCCATTTCCTAAAAATGCCCGTGTGGCAGTCAGCTTGCTTTATATCTGATCATACCAAATTTTAATCCAAGCCTTTTCCTCCAGTCCCCTTCCAAAACAACAACGAAACCCCACAAGATGCTTTTTTTTTGGCACTGATTGCAAGTGCTCTGTCTGCATCATGGGCATGTTTGCTGCGTCCTTCCCATGCTGCACATCCCAACCAAATTGCAGGTGCTCAGCTTGGTGTGTGCTGGGGGCTCTGTCCCCACACACACAGGGGGCTCTGTGGAGGTGGGTGGGAGAGGAGCAGCTCCACTGGTCACGGGTGGGCACGTCTTTACCCAGCTCAACAGGAGGAAGGGCACGGTGCGCTCTGGAAACCACAGGGACTCCCCAGCCTCTTGCCGAAGCTCAGCACAAACACGCCACTGTTTGCTGAGCGATCTGAGCCCAATTTCAATTAAATCTTCCCCCGCCCTGTGTTTGCATTCAAGCTTCCCACTGCTGCCCTGCTCTGCCCCAGCGATGCCCCGTGGGCTCGGACCTGCATCGGGGCTCAGCCTGCCCGTGGCAGGGGAGGGCATTGCCTCTGCAGCGAGAGCCCCTTGTTTAAATGCAGCTGGTGCATTTAGGGGGGAGATGTTAAAGCAGCTTTGCAGAGCATCGTGCTTTGAACATGTTTGCAGAGCTGACACTTAACCTCAGCATCATTTCCTCTCTCGTACAAAGCTGTAAATCCATTTAGGGGGTTAAGCCTCGTGATGCCGGTGAGAACCAGGTCCTTAGGTCTGCACAGTTGTTTAAAAGCAAGGAGTGATCCTTGCCGTCGCTCTGTTTGCTGTCTGCTTCACACCGGCGTTTTGTGCTTGGCTTTTCAGCATCCCTTCGTGAGCAAGGTGACCAGCAACCGAGCCCTGCGCGAGCTGGTGGCCGAGGCGAAGGCCGAGGTGATGGAGGAGATTGAGGACAGCCGGGATGAAGCAGAGGACGACGACTCCTCAGAGTCCGCCTCGGTGAGCGCTGCCCTGCCAGCCCTGCGCCAGGCTTTGCACAGAGTGGGGCTGCACTGGGGGAAAAGGCCCCCAGCCTGGCTCCCAGAGTCTGCTTTATGGCTACTTCCCCCAGACACCCATGGGAGAAGGCTGCTGCTTTTTCGGGCCCCTCTGGTGGACGGGAAAGCAGTTTCTTGGCCAGGGAGAGGCCGTGCTTCGGTGGCTGCCAAGGGCACAGGGAAACAATGGTGCTGGCAGGCGGCCCGGCTGCCTGCTCGCAGGAGGGGTGTGCCCAGAGCTGCTGCTGAGGCCAAGGCTGGGTTACGTGCGAAGGATGGAGAGCCTGGGTTTTCACTGAGCTGCCTTTCTCCTCCACCCCTCCTGCCAGGCAGTGCTGTCTGCACGGGGCTTGGGGTGGCCGGTGAGTGCGCTGAGCACCCCTGGCTCCGGTTTGTGTCCCGCTGCTGTGGTGTGGGTGGGAGGGTGACAGGTTGCTGGTTTCTTGAAAGAGGTCATCCTTGAAAAGGGAAGCGAGAAATCCTGACTTAAAACAGGGTCTGAAGTTGATCTGGTGGGCCGGGAACAAAAGGGCTGTGCATGGGCAGGGCTCTGAACGTGCTGGCATGGGCGAACTCAGGGGATGGAGCCCAGGCTTCCTAACCCTAGGAGCAGTTAGTTAGCCACCCCCTTCCCAGTCAAAAAAACAATGACTGGATCTAAATAAAACTAAAAGATGTGTCTGTGCAGAACAGGACCTGGTGCAGACCGGGTGGCATGTGGCACTGCAGTGCAGGCACCACCAGCCCCAGGAGGGAGCCGGGCAGTCCTGCCTCTGAGCCAGGATCCTGGAAAGGGCACGGTGTGTGGCTGCCCAGGTAGTTTTGCTGCAGGTGTCCTGAACCCCCTGGTCTGTGGCAAAGGACGGTGGTGAATCCACGGTCATGTGAAAAAGGGGTCCAGTATGCAAACTCCTAGGCTGCCTCTTAAGTGCTTGCATTTCCCAGAGCTCCTCTGCTGTTCTCTTTCCTTCCAGACAGTGTCCAGAGCACTT
The DNA here is from genome assembly GCF_964035555.1 of Netta rufina. Lineage (NCBI taxonomy): Eukaryota > Metazoa > Chordata > Aves > Anseriformes > Anatidae > Netta > Netta rufina. The sequence goes on from NC_140137.1 coordinate 10,231,030, forward strand.
TGGACTGGAGAAAGACATCAGTATCCCAGGGCAAATGTCCTAACAGGGAAGATTTCTTCCCAGTATCTCTTTACCCGTGGGTGGGTTTGCTCTGAAGCGCAGTGACTTACAGCTCCTGCAGTTGTGTTAAAGGGGTGGTGCAAAACCCAACATCTTCCCTTCGTTGTCTTTGCAGCCACCTGGAAAGCACAAGAGGGATCCCTCTGAAGTGAGCCAGCTGAGCTTTGATGGGGAGAAGCCTCCAGACTCTTCCTCGCCCAAGACAGTTAACGGCCCCGTGGGGACTGGCAAGGAGACAGCAAATGGACAGGGTGGCAAAGCCCCAGATGAAGGGCTAAGCAGTGACAATGACAAACTGGCGAACAATCACCCCACAAAAGCCCTTGTCAGTTCTGCTCCCTCTGGCCCAGAGGATGGGAAAGCCACCTCAGGCAAACCAGACATCATCTCGCAGCCTGGACAGCTGGGAAATTCAACGGAGGGGGACAAGAAGCCCAAGTCTGGCAGCAGGGAGCGGAGCAGCATCGCGGACCGGCCGGAGAGCAGCCACCTGGAGAACTTCACGGAGGAGAAACTCACCAACGGGAGCTTGGATTCCTCAGCTCCGTTCCCTGGCAGCCGGTCCAAAGGGGACTCAGATTCTGGCAGCACTTCGGCCTCAGAAAGCATGGACCTCACCATCTCCCTGTCCGCCGACCTGTCCCTCAACAGAGAGAGCGGTTCCATCTCCCTGAAGGTGAGACTGGTGGGCAGGGGGGGTAGAGAAGAAAGGGCAGCAAGCCCATGATACATGCTGAGTGTTCTTTTTAGCCGGTCTCTGAAATTCAGATCTTTTCCTTGAGAGGCTGAGCACATGCATGCATCAGCCATAGTCCAGTAAACTCCTCCCTGAGAAAGCAGAATGCTTTTCTGGAAGGTTTTTACTCTAGATATTTAGATTTTGACTCTTTGACTGCAGGAGGAGAAAGCGAGTTGCCCCTAGTCTGCCATGTGCCTGGATTGGGAGCGGGTACAGTAGGAGAGCACAGAGGCTGGATGACAGCAGAGGGTCCAGGAACCTCGCCTTTAACCCCTGAGCACGGTGCTAAAGGTGCCCCAGGTGCCCCGTGGTGCAGAGTGCTGTTCGGTGGGGTAGCCTCGTGGAGATGGTCAGTGAAAGGCTTGTGGCCGTGCTGGGTTAAGCTGTGCCATGGGTGCATGGTGGCATGTCTTGAAAGGGAGGAGAAGCTCTCGGTGGAGCTGCTACATGTCCTTTTCTGTCCCAGGCCACAGAAATCTAATGGAAGTCCAGTGCTTGGTGGCTACTTGTATGTCCTGGAGAAATCTGAAGGAGCCGTGCCACATGCCTGACTTCTGTGGTCATACACAGTATAAGCAAGCCCAAGTATGAAACCCAAAATGCCACTTCCTAAACTTTATATGTTGCCCATCATTCCCTGCTCTTTCCTAGAACATCTGACCCAAGGAGAAAGCTTATTTGGTTGGGCTGGTGCCTTTCTCGGCTTTTGCAACCTGCTGTACATCTGGCCTGGTTTGTGTCAGCAGCGATTTGCGTGAAGACCTCCCAGGCTTTTTGGCTTTTGCAAAGGCTTTCTGGAGGCTGGGAATGCTTGTGAGCCAGAGCCAGCAAGGTCAGCATGGCTTAGGGGAAGAGGCAAAATAATTCGAATGATATTTGCTGATCTTCAGGAGAAGAAATGTAGGCAACTTGAGGGGGCAGAGCATGTGTTGCAATTGCCTGCATGAGTGAAGGCTTCCCGGCACAGAAATGTGCCCAGATACCATTCTTGGCAAAGCTGACCTCCCCTTCTCCCTCCTGCTGTGAGCACGAGAGTTGGCATCCCCTGCAGAGCCCACACTCAAGGTGGATCTGCTAACAAGAGAGGTGTGACACTCTTGCATAGCCGTTCACCTCTCCACAATGCCTTCCCTGTGCCACCCAGTCTCCTCGAGGCCAGCCGCAGGTATACGTGGTGCCACACGTGTAGTTGCTCTCCCCAGTCAGCGCCCTACAAGGGGAAAGGAATTGTTTGTTTGTTTTTTTTAAAGGGAGTAAATCTCAGAGATGGTCGTGTTAGATGACAGTTTGATTTGCCCCACTGAGAGGTGATGCTCAGAACAGACTAAATCACATCTCCAAGCGAGGCTTTCAGCAGAGCTGTTCTCCAGGGGTGATGCCGCTGGAGGGCCCTGGGTGCCCTGGTGGTGGCTCTGCTTTGCTGGATTTGTAATGAAAATGAGCTGTTAGTGTGGAGAGTACGGGCTGTGCTGCTCCCTCCTCACCTGGCAGCAGTTTCAGTGCTCTTCATTCCTCTTGAGCTTGTCTGTTCCTCTTCCTCCCAGCTGCTGGGGACTGCCCCAGGCTGGGATGTTTTGTGATTTCCAGGGGCTGCTGTTTACAGTTGAAGGAAATAGCTGTGCTTATTTATTTACTTGGGGTGAAGGAGGGTTCTCCTGCTGCCTCCTCTGGCTTGTCCACACAGATTATCCCCAGGCTTAGCTTTATGGATGTAAACTCCCCTGCTCTGCCCCTGCTAGTGCTTCTGGTGATGTTGGGTTACGTGCACAGGGTACCTGGCAGGTTGCAGCCAGAGAAGGGACAACAAAGAGTTAAACCAAATCTGGTTGTGAACATTAACTGTTGCATGCCTTTTATCACAGGCTAAACTGCAAAGTTAATATCACACTTATTACCAGGTCCATTTTCCAGTTGTTTATAATTTAGTCAAAAAGAAAACAAAAATTCCACCAGAAAGTATTCAGATCTTGTTTTAGAAAAATTAAGGATAAAAATCTACAGGTGAGTCTGTGAGGCTGCAGATGGCAAAGAAAGCAGTCAAAAATGGGATGCAGATAGAAGGAGAGAGATAGGGCTTTAAAAAGGTAAAGCAAACTTTCTCAGATCAAACTGTTTGTGGGAGGAGATCCTCATTTTGAGTACATAGCTTGAATTTTTGCCCGGGTGGGCACTGCTTGGACCTGCTAAATGTTGGCATTTTCTCACCCTGGAAATGCCGGGTTTTAGCCAGCTGTTTTAATTCAGTTTCCAGGCAGTAAGAGTCTTAGTGACTTAAACTGAGCCCATGCAAACCTTTTTGCACCAGTTCCTCTGTATTGGTTTAACCGCTAACGTACTGGTACATCGTTAGATAGTGGGCAAGTCGTGTGGCCTCGGTGTTTCCCTGGCTCCTTGTCCTGGCTCAGTTGGGATAGAGTTAATTTTCTTGGTGGTAGCTCATAGGGTGCTAAGTTATGGATTTGTAATGAAAATAGCACTGATAACATCCCCATGTTTTCAGTTGTTGCTGAGCAGTGCTCTCACGGAGCCAAGGACTTTTCAGCTTCTCGTATCACCCTGCCGGCAAGGAGCCTGGGGGTGCACCAGGAGCTGGGAGGGGACAGAGCCAAGACAGCTGACCCAGACTGGCCAAAGGGATGTCCCATAACATATAGGATGCCATGCTCAGAGATAAGGCTGTGGGGAGCTAGCAGGGGGGCTGCCATGGCTCATGGACAGGCTGGGTGTCGGTCGGCTGGTGGTGAGCAATCGCGTTATTCATCACTTGTTTTTTCCTTCAGTTGTGGGGGTTTTGTTTGGTTCTTCTTTTTTTTTCCCCATTTCTTATTTAACCGTCTTTATCTCAAACCACTCATTTTCTAACTTCTGCCCTTCTGATTCTCTTCCCCGCTTCCAGCTGGGGGTGTGTGTGAACAAGCAGCCATGTGGTGCTGGGTTGCTCGCTGGGGTTAAGCCACAGCACTCCTCCATTTGCTGGGAGCTCTCTGGGGGCTTGCTTTGGCCACTGCAGGCTCGTGGGAAACTCTTGTGCCGTGCTCTCTATCTGTAATGGCCATCAGCATAAGAATGAGAGGATCTGGGGGAGTCTTAGCCCATTCTACCCCTGCGCATTCCGTGTAGGACTGTGTGATTCAAGTCCTTCGCGCCCCTATTATTTTTGTCAAAGAAGCCACGTCCCTGGTCACAGTCCTTCAGCCAGGCTGCGGATGCAGACTGAGACAGACTTGCTCACTTTCCCCTACTCCAGTGGAAACAAGCCTGGACTGTGCTTTGGGGAGGTCGCTGTAAGGGGCTCGGAGCTGCTTGTGATTAGTGAGGTATTGTAATGAGGGCCAGAGGGACACGAGTGCAGAGATGTTGGGCTGGGCTGGCTCCTTTCCCCATGGCTGTGTCTGCAGCCGCAGCCTGATGGGGAGGCCTTGGCTGCCCTGCACCTGTGGGTCAGATGGCCCAGGGGGGTTAAAAGGAAACACTGCAAGCATCACGTGTGGATTTCTAGGAACTGCAGTTTTGCAGGGTGGAAATTTTGCAGGGTGGAAATCACACCTCACTCCATCGTGCAGCAAACAAAGTCTGCATGATTTGAACAGCACCTCCAAATCTGCTGATGATATTTGCTTTGATGTAGTTTCCTTGCTTGTATTTGCTCTTTATCAACAACAGCACCAAAATTGCTCTGAGACCTCCAGCTGTACGCCCCGAGCAGCAAGCTGGGGAGCTGCTTCATGGCCTCTTTCTTTCCTCTTTTGCCAAACTCAGGATTCCCGGATGCACAACAAGACGCTGAAACGCACCCGCAAGTTTGTGGTGGATGGAGTGGAGGTGAGCGTCACCACCTCGAAGATCATCAGCGAGGATGAGAAGAAGGATGAAGAGATGAGATTCCTCAGGCAAGTTGGCCACCAGTGTGGAAGGGAGGGCAGGGCAATGCACTGGGCAGCATTTTCTTCTCCACAAGCAAATCCAGGAGTGACCTAAAGTCCTCATGTTTCCTGCCTTGGTCCAACTTGGACAGGACAAGTGTCCAGGGTGGACATCACTTCCTTTAGTCTTCTCTTAGCAGTATTTGTGCCAGGCAGGGGGCTCGCTGTACTGTCTCAGCGGAGCTCTATTCCCATGCAGATGGCATCCCTGATAAAAGAATCCTTCTTTCTAACGGTGCTTGCTCCATCTGCAAGGAGGAAGAAGGGACGGAGAGGCTAGGGCTAGAAAGCATCAGGTCCCTGAGCAGCCTTTGGGAGAAGTGGCTGTTCTACTGGGGCTACCTAGTGGGCATGGTGAACTCTCCTGGCATCTTGTTTTGTACTTAAGAGCCTTGTTTCTGACTTTTTGGAACACGCCAAGGCATTCATTTGAAGGTGAAATTAGAAAAGAGACGATCCTATTGAGCCAACTGATTTAGTGGGGGTTGAGTTTGTTTTGAGAGAAGAAATTGTTCCAAAGTAGTTTTCCCAAGAGGGCCCCCAGAGAGTTGCACTGCAGCGTGTAGCACTAATGCACAGCAGCAGCGGGGATCCTGCACAGGAAAACTGCTGCTGCTTTTCTTTTTGAGTGGTACATCGCTGACTTCCAACTTGGTGGGGCACAAACTCTGCAAACAGGCTCAGACACAACTTCCTGACCGAGAAGAGGCTCCCTTTCGCTAGCTATGAAGCTGGGGGACTCAGTGGGAGGATTGACACAATATCTTGATAGATTGATCAGAATTTGGGAAAACTGCCCTTTCTGCCCTCTGGGTATGAGCACAATCGGATACAGAGTGTGGGAGCCAGGCCAGGGCAATGCCAGCTTGGCCTGAGCTGTGTTTTGAAGACCAGTGTGCACTAATCTGTATGATAGAAGGGATATTTTGGATCCTGACTGGAGGGCATTGCCTTGCAGCATCACTTTAGGAGCTTTGTCAAGGCTTGTTGAAGGCTCGAATGCTAACAGGCCTTAGCTGTGAAAACAGATTGCATGCCTACAGTTAATGTAATTAGCACCCTGATTCCTTGCAGTGAGCTGGTGGTGCAGAGCCCAAGAGCACATCCCTCAGTTGGCATTTACCTCCTGCCTCTGCTCAAAACAAGCAGCTGAGTGCTAAGGGATGCCCGTGCAGTTCTCCCTCACTCCTGGAGTGCTCTGGTTATTGATTCTGCCATCTCCACTCAGGCACGCAGCTCTGACCTCATCTGACCGTACTTCTCTCTCCCCTTCCCTTTTCTAACCCTCTGCAGGCGCCAGGAGCTGCGGGAGCTGCGTCTCCTTCAGAAGGAGGAGCACCGAAACCAGGCCCAGCTCAACAGCAAGCACCAGCTGCAGATGGAGCAGATGCTCAGGCGCTTTGAGCAAGAAATGACGGTATGTAGGCAGGGGAAGCTGCCGGCTGCCAGCTGGTTTGGCTTCTTTGCAGATGCCCTCCAAGCCCCATCAAAGGGCAGAGCTGTCTGGGTTGTGGCAATCCTGGGACGTCTTCTTGGGAGCAAAACAGCTGAGAAACCCCTTTGGGATCTGAGGGACAGGATGCATTTGTGGGGGACAGAGCCTTATTGGGGTGTTAGGTGCTTAGGGAGCACTGATTGCCATTGAAAGGTGTAGCAGGGAAAAAGTTGTTCAGGACTTTCCCTCTTCAGTGATCTTTTCTTGTATGTCCCTTCCCACCTACTGTGAGGAGCAGTTTGTAGTACTGTTGTGTTTAACAGAAAAAAACCTTCAAATAAGAAAGTGGTGTGGTTAGAGTGCGAGAGCAGGAAAACTGGCAAGTCTTTGAGTATAAACTGAATAAAGATAAACTGGGTTGGCTTATTTAGTTCCTCCATGGGCAGCTTACGTTGAAGTAGAATGATTTTATAGGTAAATCCTTTTAAAGCTTTCATGAGCCATGTGCTAAATACTCCTTTATTAATTCATCTAGCTTGTGCGTCTGATAACCCCATCCTCCTGCAGCAGGCTGGGAGGCATCGTTCATTCATGTGCTCTGTTATATTTCTAAAGTCTTGACATGCCACGTCTGTAAATTCCCATCTTAGCCAGTCACTTCTCATTTGTGAGACATTATTCACCATGCAGTGTGATGTGCAAAAGCTCCACATGTGCTTCTTTTACCATTTACCTGTGGCAGTCTGCAATCCAGTCCTACTGATACCAGTACTCTCTGTCCCTGCTGCTCACAGAGATATTAGCACAAGGGCGCTGTCGGAACACAGTACCCTCAAATGTGAAAATCCTTGTCTGCAGAGAAAGGAGTGTTATGCTTGAGCTCCAATGCCTGTTAATATTTGCTCAGGGCTGTGGGTCCCAGTGGGATGTTACAGATCAGGCCTTAAGCAAGGAGAAAGTGTTGAAATGCATCAGCACTAGAACAAAATCAGAAATGCTTCGTGCTCATACTAGAGCTGGCTTGTATTTCATGGGTCATTCTTTGGAAATTTCTTTCCTCTGTATTCAGTAAAAATGTTTGATTCACGCTAGGACAACCACCTCACTTACAAAATTGTATTTTTATTATTTTTTTTTAAGAAAATGAAACTCAGAGGAGACTGAGGTTGACCTCTCTTTCCTTCCCATACAGGCAAAGAAGAAGTTCTATGACACTGAACTGGAGAACCTCGAGCGGCAGCAGAAGCAGCAGATTGAGAAGATGGAACAGGATCACTCGCTGCGCCGGCGGGAGGAGGCCAAGCGCATTCGCTTAGAGCAGGAACGGGACCATGTAAAATTCATGGAGCAGCTGAAGCAGATGAAGAAGGAGGTAAATGGGGTAGGATGGAGGAATTGTGGTCTCCTGCACCTGTTTCTTCCAGGAAAGCATCAACCTTTCTCCATAGCAGATCTTGAGGGGGAAGCAGTTGGTGTTCTAGCAGGAAGCTCTTGCTTTTCTTTGGTATATTTGTTTTTTTCCTGATGTTCTGCTGTTTAGCGACATTAGGCTGGATTTTTCTTGGCCTAAATTACCTGCTGATAAATCTCCTCTCCCTCTCCAAAGGTCAAGAATGAGGTTGAAAAGATGCCACGGCAACAGCGCAAAGAGAGCATGAAGGTGAAGATGGATGACTTTGCCCAAAAAAAGCAAACCATGGTAAGGCTGAGAGAAGATTGCCACAACTCAGAGACTGGATAGGGCAGAGCAGACTGACGCATCCTTCTCCTTTGAGGGACTGGTTGTCTGTAAATTGCCACCAAATGCTTTTCAGGTTCCAGTAGGAGGAGAGCTCATGGTGCTATTGCGGTTTCCTTCCAGGAACAGGAGTTTTTGGCCAAGCAGAAGGAAGACCTGGAGCTAGCCATGAAGAACATAACTGCCCAGAACAAAAAAGAGATCTGCGACAAGGAGCGCGAGTGCCTCAACAAAAAGCAGCAGCTCATGAGAGGTGGGTGGCAAAGGCTGAAGAGGAAGAAAGCAAATGCTGTGATGATGGGCTTATCCACTGCTGGCTCTTCCCACGCAACAGATGCTGCAGCAGAGTTGCAAGCTGGCAGGATAGGATTTAGAAAAAACAGCCCTGCCAGATCCTGTCTAAATGTTTAACAATAATAATACTTAGCATCTTAATCTTCAGAGTGCTTTACAAATATGAACCAATTAGGCTTCGTAATTACAAGAATGATTCTCTGATATGGTTTACAACCAATTTCTCTTGGAAGACAGGTGATGAACAGTCACACCCCACATCTGCTGTGCTGCTCCTGTGTGTAGGGACCACTCGTGCTTGGGGTGCTGCGTGTGACCAAGCTGGGAGGCCTGGGTGGGTTTTCTCCTGACTCTTCTCCCTTCCTCAGACCGGGAGGCGTGTATCTGGGATCTTGAAGAGCATCAGCAACAGGAGAAGCACCAGCTTGTCAAGCAGCAGCTGAAGGACCAGTATTTCCTCCAGAGGCACGAGTTGCTCCGGAAGCATGAGAAGGTGAAGTGTTAGCTCCTTCCTATGCCAGTGCCAGTTGCTGCTCGTCTGGGTGCAAGGGTGTCCCTGAAAACATCCCTTTTAGGATTTAAACGAGGGTGGAGAATGGGCTAAGTGTTGAGGGACTTGGTCATAGTTAGTCCAAAGGAATCAGAATAACACTGGGGTCAGCATACTTGCTTGGGATGTATATTCTGTGCTGCCTGCATTTAACATCCAAGAAGCAGCTGTGAATTTGGGGAGCTCTTCTGGCAACTTCTCACTGTCCAGTATGACATTCAGTGGATTCCCACAGCAGTGAGTGAAGGTTGGCACACCTGATGTGTGTCTTCTGCTCTGATGCCTGATTCTGTGCCATTGCAGGAAAGGGAGCAAATGCAGCGATACAACCAGCGCATGGTAGAGCAACTGAAGGTTCGGCAACAGCAGGAGAAGGCCCGGCTGCCCAAAATCCAGCGGAGCGAAGGGAAAACACGCATGGCCATGTATAAGAAGAGCCTTCACATCCACTCCAGCGGGAGTGCATCCGAGCAGCGGGAGAAGATAAAACAGGTCAGGCCGTGCAAAGGATATCAGGGCTGAGGCTTAGCTTGGGGGTACAGTTACTTCTCTGAGGAAGGGAAGTTGGAAAGAAATGACCATTCCCAAATTTCTAACCCTCTGCAGGAAGACAGAGGTCTTTGCTTTTGTGGGTAACACTGGGGAGCATCATCAGGGCTTTTCTTTTCCTTCATATAAAATAATATAAGTTGACTGGTCTCTTAACCGGCTTCAGAGAAGCGATGCTTACACATACTTCTGCTTTCTTCTCTTCCAGTTTGCTCAGCAGGAAGAGAAGAGGCAAAAGGCAGAGCGGCTGCACCAGCAGCAGAAGCATGAGACGCAGATGAAGGACATGCTAGCCCAGTGTGAGAGCAACACGAACGAGCTCCAGCAGCTGCAGGTACCCGTTCCTCCTGGTCTGGCCTCTCAGGGGTGCAGCAAAGTCCTGGCTATTGTCAGAAGTGGCTGCAATGAACTAGAACTGGTGTCCTCGGCTCTGCCTCAGAGGCTTTTGTGGCCGTGTCTCGACATGCCCTGGAGCTCAGAGCTCCGAATGCCTCTGGCTGATTGATGCATGGCCGGCCGGAGCACAGGACTTAGAGTCCCAGCTCCTTAATGAGTGTTTTGTTTTGTGGTCTGCGTTTAGAATGAAAAGTGTCACCTCTTGATTGAACACGAAACCCAGAAGCTTAAGTCCCTGGACGAGAACCACAACCAGCACATGAAGGAGTGGCGGGACAAGCTGAGGCCACGGAAGAAGGTATGGCCTCCCCAGAGTGTCCTGTTTGGCTGATCGGGGGGGACAAAGTCTGTAGGTCCAGTACAGTGCCAAACACATCTCTTGTTGCATGTGTTCCCTTCTGCTTCAGGCCCTGGAGGATGAGCTGAACCAGAAGAAGCGTGAGCAGGAGATGTTCTTCAAGCTGAGCGAGGAGGCAGATGAACAGACCCCCGCATCCCCAACCAAACACGCCAAGTTCATCCCGTTCAGCTCCACAGAGAGCTCCTAACCCCCAGGTGGCAGCTGGCAGGCCCCCAGCTGGTACTTGCCGTGTCCCCCTGGGCTGCAGGGGGGCCTCTTGGACTTGGAAGACCCTCTTGGCAGCCTCTGCTCACGACAGCACCCGCCTGTCCCCTTGCTCTGTCTGGGAGAAACATGGCCTGTCTTTCATGTGGGATGCTGGCAGGAAAGCTTGGCTTTTCCAGGGGCTGGCCCACTCAGTGAGGAGGCCAGGAGGGCCATTTCTGTGGTTGTACTGGCACCATTAGCTGAACGCGTCGCCTTGGACGTGAGCCTGGTGCTCACTAGGCCCATCAGCTCGGGCTGGAGCAGTAACAGCCCTGAGCAGGAGGAGCAGGCAGGCCCTCACTCACCCGGCTCGTGGCCAGCAGCCTCTCCTCATGGCTGCTCCTTCTCCTTCTGGTCCTCCATAAACGGCTGGCCTGGGGCAAAGTAGCTTTGGTGGTGTCTTACGCTAACTTTGGCCTCGTGGCCCCCCACACTCGCCTTAGATTTATTTGTATCTACTGTGGCCTTCTTGTGCTCAAGGGAGACAGCAATTTGGATTTTTTTTTTCCTTTGAGCAGGGAGGGTTGGGTTCCTTTTTTCCTCTTGCTCCTAGTACAGACTGTGCAGGCTTTTGTCTCTTACGGAAAAGTACGTGCGTGTGAGGACGGGGAGGTTTGGTATGGTGTCCTGTCCTGCGGTGACACCACAAGGTGTTAGCCACAGCCACTTGCCTTTAGTCAGTGAAGGGCAGAAGGGTGTCATTTCCACAGCCCTTGCGGTCACACAGGTGCTTGAGATATTTTTTTAAGTGCCTTGTATCTGGGCAGGAAGGTCAGCCACTCTGCAGTCAGGGTTACGGAAGGGAATAAAGGATTCTTCAAGCAAGGGAAGAGGAGATGCAGACAGGTCATGGTGGCTCGTTACCTTCAGCATTGCTTTCTCCACTGATGTTTCATCTTCTCATGAAGTGTCACAGTTTCCTGGGTGACTCTCCAGGCTTTCAGCTTAGGGTCAGGCTGCTGAGAGGCAGAGCAGCAGCAGGTCCAGCCCTCCATCCTCTCTGCTCCCTGGCGATGTGTCCTGGCTGGGCTGCCTTTCTTTCCCCACCTGCACCAGGCACTGCTTGGCTGAGCTCCTGGGCAGGTCCTGGAGCATGGACCTGGGTAAGGGGTCAGAGACCTCACTGGGCAGCACCCTCCTCATGCAATGGCAGTGACCAAAGGGTGTAAGGTAGCACTTTTTCTCTCTTTGATCTCCAGACAATTGTTAAACACCTGCTTCCCTAGCAAAATAAAATGTCCCTTAAAAAAAATAAAATTTAAAAATTGTTATTTTAAAATCTCACATGTAGGTTCAGAGACATGCTGGCATTTCAGGAAAAGGCGGTGTGTGACATGCTACACTTCCTAGCTGAAGGAGTCAGTCTCCAGGTCTCTAGCACCTCTTTATCTGAGGAGCGCATTCATCACCATTTAGAGTTCATAATATATATTAATAAGCTTCCTGCACACTAGCAAGACTACATCCATTTGGGCCATGCCAAGTTTCTTCTGAATCCACACCATTATTGTCTTTATTAGCAAATGTAGCCTAGACAGAATTCTAAGGGCTGTGCCCCTCTGCCAGCAGACTGCTTTGTGGCTTTTCAGTAACTGGCCTGTCCTCAGGAGACCGTCTGTCCAGTCTCCAAAAACACTGACTGTGCCTTTCAGATATAACGACAGGATCGGGTTTGGAGCTAACATAAAAACAAATGAATGCAGGGGGTGTTCCTGAACCAGGACGAAGTGCTGGTTTCAGCCTTTTAGTCGCAATAGAAATGCATGATAGCAGCCCCCGAGGTTTTGTTTGCTGTCCTGCTGGGGTCAGCTGGAGCTGTGCTCTGAAATGGTTGTTGCTGCAGAAATCAGGACCCCAGGCCTGGCCTCTCATGTGTTGTACGTGACTAGTGGAAGGATGTCTTGCAGCATACTGTACCTGCAGCAGAATGTACCTGGTCTCGCTGAAGGGGGGTGTAGCCTCTCTGCCTTCTTGCACCAGCCCAGGAGCATCAGTTCTCTCTGGATGTTGTGCAACGATGTGAATGTATGGAGGCTACTTCTGGGGGCTTTTAAAGGGCTGGTGTGAGTACTCACAAGGTGAATCGGTTGTCCCCTCCTCCAGTCCACCTTACTTGCAGCCTGGAGCTAGCAACATAGTTTTGCTTTTGCTAACAGAGGGTAGGAATGGTTTTGTCCCCTGCCCTTTGCCTGTTCTCAGCTCCTTCTCCAGGTGTGTTGGGGCTCTAACACCAAACCCTTCTCCTAGAAGAGGGCAGGGGAGCACGTCTTATGATTGTCATGTTTACAGGGTGCTTATTTTTCCCCCTTGAAAAAGAGGATGTCTTGGTGTTTCCTGTTCAGAAGTAACCATGAATAAATCCAATTTATTTCTGAGGGGAGATGGGGTGCCATTTTAAAAAATGTGGCTTTGAATAAAAGTTGTTGTTTTTTTTTTTAATATTTTGTAAAATGTCTCTAGTGGGGTGACCACTGATGTATAGAGCCTTCTAATAAAGTAACAGACTGAGAAACCCAGGCATGTGTCTGCTTTCCCACATGATTGCTGGCTGTGGCCTCAGATCAGCACAGTTTTGCTTTTACATTCTGGGTTTTGCTGACTTATGGAAAGCTCCAGAGCCAGTTCTGGCATGTGAACCTTGCAAGGCTGAAATTCCAGTTCATTAAAATGCAGCTAGTTGTTTCAGAAACACTTCTGCTGTGCGCTGCAGCTCACTGACAGTGACATCCTTGCTCCGAAGCTGGAAGTGTGGCAGACCCGAGTCAAGCAGCGGTTCCCTCGGTGCCTTCCTTGTGTTAGAACAGTGCTCGGGTGCCTCTGCTTGGCGAAGGGGGAGTATTGCATCCAGTTGTCTGAAGAGTGCAAATTGTTTATGCATGACTTTTTTCCTTTTTTATTTATTTTTATTTTATTTTTTTTTTAAATGAGGTTGTCTGGCTTTAGCAGAAGATAGCAGACAAATGCCTCGGTTCTCATGCTTTTTTTGGGACAAGGATGTCCTAGGGCTGCCTCACTGTCTCCTCCCCGCTATGTCCTGCTGCTCTTGTTGAAGTTTTGCTTGGATCTGGGGCCGTGTCATGAGACCAAGATGCAAACCTCGCCTTCCCCTGCCAGTGCAGGGGGGACACCTCTCCTTGCTCCCCCAGGCTGCTCAGAAAAGCTCCCACCACTTCTGTAACCAGGCCCAGGGCTTTTGTGATCTTTGTTTGCTGCTTGGAGATTTTTACCTGCAGGTTTAGCTATTTCTTTCACGTAGATACCTCGCACCAAGCAGGGATGCACTGTACAACAACAGCTTTGAAAGGAACTGGTGCATTTGCTGTGATGTTTCCCCTTGTTTTTGAAAAGTTGCTCCAGAACCTACCAACTTCTGCCATGCTGGAAGTGACCTTGCTACCTGGGTCCACCTTGGTTACATAAAAGTGCAGGCTGGGAGTCCAAAGGGGAGGTGGGGAAAGGCAGAGGGAGCTGTTGGTGCCAACCAGCTGGCTGGGGGGGTTAATTGGGCAGCACTGTATTGAGAGAAGGACAAGAGCAAGGTGCTTGCCTCCTGTGAAATAGTAAGAGATGAACTAGCTGAGGACATGTAATTAACCACCTCTTTCATTTACCTGTGCCAGGACTGCACCATCCCCTGGGGCACACTGGTCATTTTTGTCCCCAGTGTATCCCCAGGAGCTCAAGGGAGTATTTAACTTCATCTGCATGGCCTTGGCAGTGCCTGAGGGGAGCTTCAGCTGCAAGGATACTTAATTTATGAATACGCTGAAAGTACTGTATATTCCAGAAATAACCATTAACTACCACCTGCCCTGGTGGAACAATGAAAACAGAGCGAAAGTGACAAATCTCTTTATAAAAAATAGATAGATGACATCCCCGAGAAGTACTTGGTGCTGCACAAGCCGTACTGTTCTCGGCTCTCCTCATTACCTTCTCTGTCCTGTCACATCCTCGCAGCTGCCCAGGGCCTTTCGCAGTGCTCCTGCTGTGATGGGGACAGCGATGCTCTCGGGGGGAAAAAAAAAATCAGGGCATGCAGGGAGGGCCACGGAGCTGGGCTTTGTGCCTCCACTGCCCTCCTGATCTTGCAGCATCCTCTCCCCATCCCTCGCTGCAGGAGCACAGCTGGAGACAAGAGCTCCGTCCCCAAATCCCCTGCACCCCGGTATGCTGAGGGCCTTTACACATTTTCCTGCTGCAGGGGGCAAGGTTTAGTGGCAAGGTCTGGGGACGAGGTTTAACCTCCGGCCACCGTTCCCCTCTCGGGCACTAGGTGGCACGCACGCTGAGACGGCCGCCTCGTCTGGCCCCTTCGCACAGCTTTAATCCTGGATGCAGAGATCGGCATTTGTTCTGGCACACCTTTGCCTTCATCTCTGCTTTTCCTTGGTGCTTCAGCATTTTGTCTCCAGCGTTGTCCTCGGGAGCTCCTCAGGTCCCCTTGCACGGGCTCAGCTTCCCCCTGCTACAAAACCTCCGTGCAGGAGGGGATCACTGCCACCAGGCTGGCTGCCTTTGGTGTCATCCATGCACACAGCTGAACGTGGCAATATTGGGGTCAAAGCAGTGGGAAATCGCTGCTGGAGGTGGCTGAGAAGTGGTGCAAGACAGCCGTGGCAATACAGTGTGTAACCGCTGCCTCACTGTGCTCCAGCTGCAAAGACCTGCCCCGTAAAGTATTGTGCTAAGAGCACTGTTTTTGACTTGCCTTTGTCAGGGAGCTCAGGGAAGATGAATGAATTTGTTCCGTATGTGAGGAAGGATTAGGAGAATACTCACAGTTCTTAAATTAAGAGAGCAAGCAGAAATAGTGGACTGTCTGCAGCAGAAAGGCTGCAGGTGCTGTTTTCTCTGGGTGATCGCGGGGCACCATTTCTCATTCCACTCCATTTCTGACACCTGCCAGACCCTGGGGACAGCCCAGCTGTGACCCAGCAGCAGAAAACAACTCGTTTATCCCTAAACTCCCCCCAGTTGCACCTGTACCCTTGTACCACATAACCTCAGTGTGGGATGTGCTGCTGCCACATCCCTGCTGCTCCTGCAACCGCACCAGAGGTGTGGGGCAAGCACAGGACTCCACGGCCATCGCAAGTGCCTTGATACATGACCGAGGAGCAGCAGAGACCCGGCCAAGGCTCTCCAGCTGGCTTCCTGGCATGCCTCCCACAGGAGGTGACCAGGTCAGCATGCAAAGCCACACTGTCTCCTCAACAGCTCTCATCAGACCTGTTAATTAAACACAGGAGCCGGTTGACGGCATCAGCGGTGATCGGCTCCAACCTCTGCTTGTTCCTGGGTGCTCGGAAGTGATGGAGCCGCAGATGCTGTCTGTGTTCTTGGGGTCCAGGTGCGATGGAGTCACTTCAGCACCCTCTAAGCAGATTACGGCCCTGGGGAAGTAATGCTGATGCTTAAGTGCTTCCGATTGATTTTGTGCAGTCTCTTGGCTCTCCGCCAGAGTCTGTAAGCCTGAAGTGGGTTTTCCCTGGAAGAAACAGATAAAATAACCTCCTGTGCGTAACAAGCTGGCTATTTCATACATGTGATTTACCCCGGATGTAAAGGAACGGCCCAACAGACCAGCAGCATGTCACTGAGCCCAGAGCAGTGCCCAGAAAGGAGCTGGGAAGGTGAAGGCAGGAAACCAGGGTCTGGGCCCTGGAGCAGGTGGGTCCAAGATGTCAGGAGAGCTCATTCACACCTTCTCCTTTTTGCTTTCGGTCTCATACCTTTCCATGTGGGGATCTTGGGAACTGGATTTATCAGCAAGGGGATGCCAGAAGGTTTTGTGCCCCTCCTGAGAAAGGGGAGGTGAGAGCAAAGCTTCCTCAGACAAAGCCTGACCGTGTCCCTGTGGGCTGCTTCAAGCTACTTCAAGCTCGAGGTCTCCTTCCCAGGGGCACTGTGTGATGTTTCACCCTCTTGTGGGTTCGCACCAGTGGCTGAAGGACCAGGATTAAAAGGCAAGGGGTCACTGATGAAGGTGCCTGGCAGTATGGTCAGCGCACTGCAGTGCCAGGGGATGGGCTCACAGAGGGCAGAGGAGGGAACAGGCATTGTGCCTGTAAAAATAGGCAGAATTTTCCCAATTTTCTACCTTTCCAAAGCCACCACCTGCCTCCATGCTAACACGATGTTCTGGGGCTGGCATCTCCCAGGTTTGTGGCCAGCAGGATATTACAGCAGGGATGAAGTTCCTTTTTGGAGCCATCTCACAGACTTCCCTGCTTCGTCTCACTGCTTCTGCTTCTGGTCCTTACTTTGGCATGCTGTGCAGGTACGGGTGATGGGTGCACAGCAGGCAGTGGCAGTCCTACCCTGTCCCTCTGCGCTGCAGCTGTCCCTGCTCCTAAAACTAGGCCAAACCAATCTCACAAGAAACGCACTTTAGCATCTTCATGGATGCTACACCTATAGGTAAAAACACTCTGAATACTTTTTATCATGTTCTCTATTTGCTCTTTCCATTTTTTTTTTCTATTAATTTTTACTATTTTTTGCTAACTAGCCTTTTTCCTGATGAGGAAAGCAGCAGAAACTGAAAACTTGCTGCATGTTTTTATACTTGCTTCATGGTTGTATACCGGTGTTTACATTCACTGACGTTCCTGGGCATGCACAGACTGGCCCCAGGTTCGTGATCATGAGTCCGAGGTGTCTAGATGACTCTGTGTTAATGTACAGATGGATTGGGCAGCAAAACGATCAGCCTGGCTATGTTGTTTTCAGAGCACGGGGAGTGTAGGGTCAGCCTGTGCACTCTGTAAAACCAAATTACCAGAATGCATGAGAGCAGCTGTGCATACAGATGACCAGCAGCCCAAGCACCTTCTCTGCAGATGCCCAGCATCCAGCAGTCACTGCTAAACAGAACAAACCTGCACCTGAAGCAGGAGGGATGGCAGCTGTAGCATTTGTAACTCAATTGTCTCACTCAGTTCCCATCACCTTGCAGTTTAACATCCATTGCATTGTTTAGCAGGTTTCTGTGCCTTTTTTTTTTTTTTTTTTCATGTCCTTTCACCTCCTGCTGTTTCCTGGTGATCACCCTGCCCAGCCTTTCAGTCCTGAGCTCTTCAGGTTACATCCTCCTCCACCCGGCTCAGCTGCAATGCCCCCAGCTGCTCCATTTCTCTTTTAAGCACACAAAGACCAGTAATTGTTTAATTCCTCTCTTACTCCCACTTTCTCCAGTGTTCCTCATTTCCTCACTATTAGTTTCTTCTCTTACAGACATTATACACAGGGGCTTTCAATGATTTTCTGGTCACCTTTTGGATTACTTATTTGCCCGTCTATCAGGGCTTTAAACCCAGTACAACTCTAGCTGCGTGTGCCTGTAGAACACCACCCAAGTGATGGAAAGCTGCAGTTTTGCCACATTTTGTCTGCCCCAGTGCTTCCCCCAGGCTTTGACTCTTAAATAGCACTCAGGGAGGGGAGCAATGTACAACTGATCCTCATGTACCCCATGGTGGCAGTCGGGCATGCCAGCAGGTGCCAGTGGTGTAGTTTCCCCTTCACATAGCCTAGCATCCTTTTTGCAACCACCTCCTCCACAGGGCTGCAGAGGTCTTGTGCTCAGCAGAGGGGAAAGAAGATGAAAATGAGAGCTTTGGGAGGGCAAGGGGGGTGATAAATCCCTGGCAACCTGCCTGCACCTCCCTGATTCTCCATGGTGGGGTTAGCAAAGTTAACAGCATTAAAAAAAAAAGGAGCCACATTTAAGGAGCTGCCAAGGAGTGAGATGAGTTGTTTATGATTAAATTAAATTCATATGAAAGCTAATGACCTGCCAGCATGAGTCTTGGGTAACTTTATAATGTAATTAAAAGCCCAACAGGGAGGAGAGCTGTGGTTATGCCACGTGTTGAGAAGCTGCCGGGAAGAAGCAGGCCGAGGGTTGTGCTGGTGCAGAGAAGCACCAGGTCACTGCTTTGTCCTCTCCACTGCTCCAAGGGCACGGCCCGATGGAGTGGGCTGCTGGGGACAAGTGGGGTGCGGTGGCTCAGCTCCCAGCTTCAAAGGATACAGAGGCAGTCCTGGGTAAGGCCGTTCTGGTGACCCCATCATACCCACAGCCAACAAAGCCTCTATTTTCTACTCAATTCATTCCCCAAATGCCTTAGAGTTGATGCTGTTGGAAACCACGTCAGCAAAGCCTTGGGGGCAGTTGTTACAGGACAAGAGCAGGGTCAAGGACCAAACCCTGGGTGTGGAGTCCACATACGGGTCCCCCATGTCAGGCAGGAGGAATCATCCTGGACCCTCTTCTACTCCCTACAGCTTCCTACAAAGGCAAATAGTTGCAGATGAGGCAAGCTGTGCCCCAAGAAGCCGTGCCCTCCTGGAGAAACAGCCGAGCTGCCCCTGAGCAGCACTGAACTGACTCTTGTGCTTTGACATCACCTCAGGATGCTGTTTTTCAAAAGGGCAGAAGGGGAAAGCAAGAGGGCAGCCGCAGAGGACTTGTGCTGCCTCGCTCTGCTTTTTCCACGCATGTTATTCGGAAAAGCACCACTTGTGGGCTGCCACTTCCCAGCACGGGACACGGGGAGCTGTTGAGCTGCAGGTCGCTGCCCTTGGCGACTTACAGCGAAAAGCCCGGAGCGGCCGATGCCACCGCATCCCTGCGCGTCTCCCGTGCCACATCCACGCCAGCTTTTCCCTTTATTTATTTATTTTTTTCCGTGATTTGGGGGCAGAGAACGGCGTGGGGCGAGCAGGCAGAAGCCGGCCGGGTACCCCCTGTGCCAGCTGCGCCCTTAGCGCGGCGGCCACGCGTGGAGGGGACAAACACGCGTGGGGCGGGCGGCCACGCTCGCCCCCTTTAAGCGGGCGCTTGTAGGGCCGCCCCGCCGGCTGGGATAGGTCGGGGCGGGCCGGGGCCGCCTCCCGCCCCCGGCAGCGGGCGGGTGGCTGGGCTCGGCTCGGCACGGCTCGGCTCGGCACGGCTGCGAGCTCCGGTCCCGGCTGCGTGCGCCCCTGTGTGTGCCTTCCCCCAGCGCCACCGCTCCCCGCCGGGCCCCTGGCGCCGGGCTGCGAGGGGCAGAGGCATGCCCAGGAGGAGCATCGCGGAGGTGAAGGTGCTGGACGTGCAGAAGAGGCGCATCCCCAATAAGCACTATGTGAGTGGCACGGCACGGCACGGCTCGGCTCGGCACGGCTCGGGGCGCACCCGGCCCGGCCCTGGGCAAACAAAGGGCGGGCGCTGCCGATCCCCGGGGAGCTCCGGGATGGTGGGAGGAAGAGGAGGAGGAGGAAGAAAAGGAGGAGGAGGAGGAGGGCAGCGCTGCTGGGGTTGTCCCGGTACCGGGACCCGTTCCTCACCCGGGCAAAGTGGGGGGAGAATGTGGGTGGGGATGTGCCAGGGCGTGCCACTGGGGCTAGGGGGGTGCTGGGGCAGCCTGCACCCCTGGAGTCACCCCCGGAAAGTGTCCCTGCCTTGGTGAGGGGCAGCGTTTGCGGGGGGAGTCAGGAACCTGTTGGCTGTGGGGTCCCCGCAGAAGGACCCCCCGGTTCCATCCTCCTGTGTTTGGGATGGTGCTGCTGTCCCCCACCGAGGTGGCTCCGTGCCCGCTGCACCCCTGCTGCCCCGCTGTCCTGGGGAGCACGTTCCTGCACACTCCAGGGCATCTTCCCAACAGCTGCGGGGCTGTCTTTTTCTCGAGTTTTTTTTTTTTATTATTATTCTTGTTGTTGTTATTTACACTTTGGTGCGCTTCCAGGCATCCATGGAGACCTTGTGGGTGAATCTTGGCAGCAACTGTAAAACAAAGACCAAAATGTTCTCCCCGCCCCGTTTGCCTTAGACCGGGGTGACCCAGTGACACACTGTTCGTGTTGCATTTGGGTTACAAGGACACGCAGAGTGCCTCATGTCAGCAGAGCCAGGCAGCCTGAGCTCTGTGCAGATCAGGGGTTTGTTTTGGGTCCCCCCCAGCTGGCTTGTGGCGGTCAGCAACAGTCAGAGGAAAGCGAAAGAACAAGCTGGCTGTAGCTGGGATTGAGGAGAGTGTAAACAGGGCCGATATCCTCTCCTTGCACCCAGGGAAGTGCCTTAGCTCTGTGATGTGGTGGCCACCACCCCAACCCCTTATCACCTCTACCTCCTCTCCTGCCTTGTCAGTAGTTTTATCAGTGTCTGCCCGAACCTGGCCCCAGCTCCAGATGTGCCCTTTTCCTGCTCTGTCCACCCCGGACTTACTCACCCTAGCTGGGCTGTGCATCAGGTCCGGAGGAACACATACGTGAGGAGGTTTGATGAGTTGCGTGTGCTTGTGTTTGTCTTGGCAGATCTCTTGCATCGCCCTCAGGTCCCGTAACGGGTGTGCTGGGGTTGCCTGAGGCTGCTCCTCCCTTTTCCCTTCTGGGCCTTTTTGTGCTTTGCAGGGGCTGAGGGCACCTCACAGCCCTTGGGCTCCTGCTGTCCCTCCGGATCCGAGTCCCTGCTACAGGGAAATGCAACCCCCAGACTGGGCACCGTCCCATTTGGGCACCGTCCCTGCTCGCCCGCCGGGGTCCCCACACAGCTCCGCAGCGGGGAGGCGGGTGGAGCTGGGCATAGCACAAATAATCCTATCGGGCTGAGAAATGGGGACAGCAGTGTTTATGAAGACGTATCGCTGGGTGGGTGCAGCGGGGTGGCAGCTCCCGCGGCCGGATCCCAAGCGTGCGGAGGAGACGGTGGAGAAGCGCCTGCACAGAGCTCATGACAGTCAGCTGTGCAGCTCGGCTGCTTGGCTGCCCGCTCCCTTCTCAACTGGCGGCTCGAGTCTTCTGCCTCTAACCTTTCCCTGTACTTGTCTTGGACCCAAACTCGGCCGCGTGAGCCAGGGCGGGCTGAGCTCGGGGAGGGGCGGGCAGCGGCCTCCCCGCGGCAGCGCTGGAGTAAACGGGAGCGCTCGCCTTGCTAGAGAGGATCGATAGGAAAGAGGCAGATCCACAAAGCCAGTTAATTACATGGAATCAACCCCCTTTGTTTTTTTTTTTTTTTTCCTCCCCTTCCTCTGCAAAGAGAGGCAGAGGAGAGGCAGCAAATCCCGGCTGAGTCATCTCACTTTAGACTGTATCTGTTGGCAAGCAGCAAAGCGAAGTCAACCGCAAAGTGTGTGCACTAAACCTTTGCTTTGCTTCTGCTCTCCGAGATAAATGTGCTCTCTGCCATCCCTGGAGGCAGCGGGAGCCCTGCGGCTCTTCCTCCCGTTGCCTCTGCTCTGCCCGACCCGTGGCTGACCTGTGACGCTCGGCTCTGGCCTCCGCTCTGCATCCGTGAGGCTTTTCTTTTGTGCTGGACAAAGGTGCGGTTGTGTTGGCTGCATGAGGCCACAGTAGAAAACCGTGAAATTCCAGTTTCCCAGAGAAGTGATAGCAAATCAGTGTTTCAAAGTCCTTGTTTATTCCTCTGGTGGAGTGGGGGTGGAAGAGGCCAGCTCCGTTCGGGCAGGCGGGGTTCACCCATCACCTCGGTAATCGATACAGAGTGTTGTGCAACCGAGACAAAAACTTGGGCTTTTGCAAGCTCTGATTTGAAGCAGGAGACACATTTCCTAAACTGGGGGAGGGGGTGCTTCTGTACTATTTGCCTGTCTTATCAAAAAGTGATCAAATGCCACTTTGGTGCTGGGCAGGAACATTTCTCCCTGGTGCTGTTCTTCATAAGCACAGCTCACCCTCCATCCCTGCCTCAGCCTTTCACCCTCAAACGCCTCCGAGTTTCACAGCCTTGCGAGAAATGTCACATGTAACAGTTTCCAGGGATAGAGGCTGCACGGGGCCTCTGTGTTTCCATCCTTTCCTAACCCTTCATGGCCCGTTCCCAGCTGGCTGATGCTGCTTTTCTGGCTGGGAGAGGCCAGGGGTTGCTCAGACGGAGGCAGAGCCAGGAGCATCGCTCCCTGATGCAGGGCCCTGCCCTGCACGAGAGTAAGGACCCCACAAGATGCATGCCGACGGGTGGGGGTACCCAAATGCTAGCTTTAATGTGTGCTGTGTCAGGATTTAATGCTGCCCAGTGTTCTGCACCTTGCCGGTCAAATACTATCTGTGCATTTTCCCGGTGGAGGAGAGAGGCAGTGCTGCTGTCTCGCTGCTACCCTTGTACTCCCGGAAGGTTTTTACTGCTGTAGTGTTGGCATGGTGTGAGGCCAACACGTCTGCCTCCTGTTCTTGTCAAACCAACTCAGATTGTACAAGCAGAAGGGCCAAGAGGGGAAGGATAACCTAGATTCTTGCTCCAAGTGATAGCAGCCTCGAGTTTGCTCTACTAGCTGTGAAACCATTTCTCAGTGTATTGTTGTTGCACCTTCCCTCCTGACCTCCTAACCCTGGTCTTTAAATTGTGCCATTTTTATATTTAAATTTTTTTATTAATATATTAAAATAATATTTTTATGGAAAGGGCAGTTGGAGAAACGATTTTTTGGCAGGTGTGTGTTGTTGGATGCGCTGCTTGGACTCTGTCAGGAGAACAACTGAGCTTGGGACCATCAGAGCCCATTATCAGAGCGAAGAAGAAAGACTCCCTCCCATCAGGCAGAGGGTGAGGGTCACCCTGCAGTGACATGTCCCAAGCAATCACATTTCAAGTGATTACAGCTCATGTCCTGGAGGTCTAGTGCTCAGGGACACTGGCAGCGAGGGCTCCGGGCCAGTATTGCAAATTAAATTCATTTGAAAAGACAAAATCCAAAAGCAAAGTTTAAAAATAATCATTCTGGGCGACAGAGTAGCAGACTGTCATTTCTATTGTCTGGCCAAGTCTCAAATTCTGATAAATGGGTGTTTATTCAGAAAAGACCCAAAACAAAACCGTAGTTGAAACAGACTAAATTTTCCTTTAAAGGACTTCATGCGGGATCTTTTTATAGTGTTGTGTTTGTTATTCCTAGTAGAAGTCTCAAAAATACAGCTTTTGCTTACTAAATGTAGATCTTAGCTGTTTTCTTGCCCTTAAGGAAGCTTTAGGAGCTTTCTTTGTAATACAGCTGCAGCTTGTGTGTTTTGTTCTGTGTTAATAACCATGCCATTGAACTGCACCTTCATTCCTATGGTTCTGTCCACTAAGAATACTTCCACAACTCGTATAGTTTTAAATGTTTGCTCAACAGCACAGAACAAAATTATATATACGTCTGACAGGGGAAAAAAAAGAGCAGCATGCTGTATGTTTTTTCGAGGTTATTGGGAAATCTGGACTATGCTCTTGCAGGGACTTCCTTTCCCAGCCTCAATGCACGCAAATATCACTTTGAAACAGGAAAATTTAAACAAAGTGTACAGCATACATTTATTTTACAAGCTCAGTTAACAAGATTGCAAACTTTAAACGAGGTGGATATCCATGCATATTTAACTGCCTCATTTGTATCTGCAGCTGCCTTGTAAAAGTAATTAACTGTGGGTGTTGGAATTCGGTGTCTAGGTTATAGAGTCTATAGGTATTTTAAAACAAGTTTGATTAAAACCACATTCAAAAAATTAACGTGTTGTTATTTTTAATTGTGAATTTGTAAAGTGTTACTAGGTATCTTCTCTGCTCCTGTGCCTTATAGTCATGAGACTATTTGTGGTTTAATTCATCACGCAGCCCAACCCTATTGCTTATCTGGAATTGATTATTCAGTATTCAGAGAAGAATGCTCCACTGGCAAGAGAAAGAAGGCTGCTGATCTACAGATTGAGTCGTTCCTCAGTGCCTTATATGTATAGAGCAGGAGATGCCTTCTGAACAACTTATCCCATGGCTTGTGTCAGAGTTGCCCGGTCCTGACGTGGTCCATTGGAAGAGAGATCTGAGGAGACCTGGCCCCAAGTCACCACGTACAGCTGCTTTATTTTTTCTGTTGTGATTCACACCGGTTGTTTGGCTTAAAAAGGACGTTGGGGGATGACTCTTCCCCAGTGTGATGCTCTTTGCGGAGGGTGACCGTGCTCCCGGCATGGCTGGAATGTCCTGTGGGGAACCGGAGGAGCTGGGTGCACTGAGACAGAGGAAGCAGAAGGTTAAAATGAATAGAGTGAAATCCATCCAGCGGCTGTTAACTAAGCGAGGAGTTAAAGGGGGAAAAGTGAAACTAGACCATATAAAGCAAGGCTGGAACAGTGATGCTGAAGTCTGCTGCTGCAAAGAGTTTCTGAGCATCTGGCCTTTGGCCCTGAGAGTTTGAGGGCTCTTAGCAGCCTCAGCATGGTTTTGCTGCTGTGTCCTGTGGTTCTGCTGCATCTTGTCCTGTTTCCTGTCAGCTGCCTGATGCTCTCCTGCTTGTGGCAGGCCAAAGACTGGGTGTCTGGAGCTGTATATGGGGTGAAATTTGGGTCTGTCCTTGTGTCTGTTGTGCAGTGTTAGAGATCTGATTGTTCATCCTTCCCACTTCTTGCTTCTCAAGAGAGTTGAGGCTTCAGGGAGCACTTTTGGCTTTGTGGGTGAAACCAAGAACCAAATGCAAACTCTCCTTTGTTTTTCTTCCCTATTTGCATTACCTAATGCTGGTGAAAATCTTGAATGTCACAGGTCAGTGGAAGGACCAAATCCTGCTTGGCAAGCATCTGCTGAGGCTCTGCCTGCAGACTGGAAAGCTGGTGCTCGTATGCAGTCTCAGCAGTGAACTTCAGTGTCAGGGCCATTGCGCTGCCTGCTCAGGGGTCTGGTGACCTTGGTCCCTCACAGTTTTGCTTTGGAGGGTATAGCTGTTTTCCGGCCCTTTCACGTAGCAGTGGGAAATAGGAAACAGAAGCATCCATATGTTTGACCTTCAGCATGAGTCAGGGCAAACAAGCCGGTGTGTATGTTTGGTGAGAGGAGCCTGCGCCGTAGTTGAGCAAGGCTTGGTGGGTTTGTCCTTGGGATCCCTGTGACCTGCATGACCACACACTTGTGCACAGCTTTGCAACAGCAGGACAGGATGGTCTGTTGCTCACGGGAGCTGTAAGGACGGTACAGTGGAAGGGTTGAGTCAGAGCTGGGGGATGTGGTTGGCTAGTAGTTGAGCAGCTCCTGGGCACATGGGCTTTGGTTATTTGATGTGATGGTGAGGATGTTCCTGTCCTTGTGCCACCTGCATCCCCGTTACCTCCTCCCTGCAATCTGTCTTGCTGTTTCTTCCCCCTTCCTCTGCTAAACTAGAGAAATGACAGCAGCATCCAAAATGTCCCACATCTGTTGCTTCTCTGTGGCATTCTGAGTGCCATCTGAAACAGCATGGCCCTTCTCCTGGCTTTTCCTGTCCTCAGAGCAGGGCTGGCATGGTCTCTGAGGATGGAGCTGGGGCTTGTTGTCCCTCTTGCTCCAAGTTACGGTGTCGTGCAGCACCAGAGCCCCTGCTCCCCTCGGCAGCCCTGCGCTCCTGCTGCAGAGAAGGCTGATGGAGAAGGGCCAAGCACAGCAGCTCGCCGCCAAGAACTTTCTTTGTTTCCAGCCACCTCCCTCTTTTTTTTTTTTTTTCTCTTTTCCTCTTACAATTTCCCACTCCCTTTTCTATATTAAACCCTGCTCTGTTTTGGTTCGTTCCCTCAGCTGCTTTGGTTTCTCTGCCCCTTTGAATTTCTCGGTGCTCCTTTCTCGCGGCTGGGGCTGTCGGCTCCCCAGGCTCTTTCATTGTTTCCCTGTGTCTCGGGGTGTGGGAGAGGGCATGTGGAATAAAGAGACTGATGCTTTTTCCCCTCTGCTGGCGAAAGATGCTTTAAATCTGTGGAGTTTTCCACAGAGAGGTTTATTGTACATAGTCTCTCTGGGCCCAGGACCACACAGACTCAAACCCATTTGAAACAGCTCTGCAGACAGCTCTGTCTGCTGGAGGCTGTTATGTCTGACTGTGCCCTCGGAGCTCTGCTGAACCTTTGTGGACACACACTGATGCTTGTCAGTGACGGGTGGGCAGTGATGGGTGTTCTTGGACCCCTGTGGAAGTGCCTTTGTAGGTGACAGCAACAGTGCTTTCTCATCTGCTGCTCTTCGTGTACATCTGGCTGGCATTGAACCTGGAGAGCCTTGGAGTAAGCAGGGGAGCCAGCAGGATGCTGCCCCAGATCCCTCAGTGGCTGAGACTCCAGCTTCACACCCTGCCTGCTGCCAGAGAGGGCTTTCTCCTGCCACGTGAGCAGGAGGAGAATCCCTTGCAGTCATGTTCCCTCTTCTCACACACTCCTGCCTTCCCTGTGGGCATGGGGTTGTTTCAGAGACATGGGAGCTCAGCGGGGGCTGTTGCCAGCCAGCCTGTGGCAGTGTGCTGGGGGGGCCTGCAGAAAGGATTTTGGCTGGCAGTGCTGTGTGGGTGTGGGTGCTCTGCCCTTGGGCTCAAGCTGATGTGTCAGCATGGGGCTGAGCTGCGTTGGATGGGCTTGCAGCCTCCTTGGGGACTGGGGTGCCCTCAGAGAGCTCACAGCGCCTGCCCTCTCCCCGAAGCAGTACATGTACCCCCACAGCCGGGATGTTTTCCAAGTCTCGTTGGAGAAGCTGTGGGAGGAGGGAGGCTGCAGCCGCAGCTCTGGGTTTTCCTGCAGCTGCGGTCTGCCTTCTTCCCCACATTCGAGCAGTCCAGGCGGATTCCTGGTTGTGCTCTGTGCATGTCCTTAGTGTGTTTACGTAGGGAGTCCAGACATGATTATTCTAGAAGGTCATATGGCCTTGTGTTTCAAGAATGGGGAACTATTTTTATTTTTTTATATCTGTTCTTAATCTCGTTGCTTCAAGTCAGCCCATTGAACCATCCATGCTCTGTAGCCATGATTTTATGTGACAACATGCCTCCTGAGAAGCGTAAAACTGAGGGCCTGTGAAAGCCTTTAGAGTCCTCAGCCACTTTTTGCTGTGGAAGTCACCAGAAGCCGCTGTTATCTGCAGCACTGAGGCTCTTATCAGTCTCAGGAAGAGCACTGCTAGGTCTGGCAGCTCCCAGGGCTCAGGCATGCTGCCCCATTTATTTAAAAGGAGAAAAAAATAAAAATCTCTGGGTTGCCTTTCAGATAATTTGCAGCGGCTTCTCCTCCCCTTTCTCCTAGTTCCCAGCCATTGGGCCTCTGACAGCTGTGGGTTTGCACATGAGCTCTCTTGCATGGCCTCTCCAGGCAGTGCCCAGCATCTGGGCTCCACTTGGTGCCTGCCATGCTGGCTCTTATGGCCCTCCTTCCTGGAGGGATGTCCCAGCCCACTCCCTGGGGAGCACAGGTCTCCCTCATGGAGCCAGGGAAGCATTCTCCAGCTGCCAGCACGTTTCCCCCGTGGTTGCCAGAGCCCTTGCTGCCACGATGGCTGACTGGCAGCTTTTGTTGACAGCTCTGTTACGGTTGGCCAGGTGCCATTTGCATTGCTTTTAGCAACCTGTCACTTCTGACAGTTCCAGTACGAAGGGTTTCAGTCCCACTTTCCACTGGCTCGGTCTCCCTCTGAACTGTGTCTCCAGGAACGCTGGAGCAGCGGGAGGGCTGCACGGCACACCAAGCCATAGGAGAGACAGCAGGGACCAAGCTGGTGAATAAAGATGATGGACTGGGAAAGCTACATTTTTATTTTTTATTTTTAAATTTTCCACCTTTATATTCCCGTTTAGGGTACTTGGTTTCGAACATGACCAAGGAGAATCTTGCAAGATTGGAGGCCTGATGGTAAACTCCTTGATCAGTAATTTTTAAACAGTTGGTATACGGCCAATTGCTTGTAATGTAGAGCTTTGCAGGAAGTCTAGGGAGCCAAAACACTGCTGCGTCTGTCAGAGTTCAGCCTTCCGCATCTGTTGGTTTCCATTTTCTGTGAAGGATTTGTTCCACTCCATCCCTCCAAGGGACGGGAGCACATGGTGTTCTTTGCATTACTGTGAAGTGTTCCTCCCCACCAGCGCTGAACAAGCCCCACCTGCACCTCTAACGTGTCCTGGTGGCCTCTGGTCTCCACACCATCCACAGGGAGCCCCGTGGAGGCACGGGGGAGACCTTGTTCCCTTGTTTTGGTGGTGGCCACCTGTGATGGCATCTCCTGGTAGAGTGCTCCCCCTGCCCTGAAGCTCAGGCTTGTGGGGAAGACCTCGTGCTCAGGTTTTCCAGGATGTGACACATGAGTAACACCGAAAACTTTGTACCCCTCCTCTGTACTGTGCACTAGCAGGACAAACAGTGTGAATTGCATTTCAGCAATTTCGGAAGCAGGGGCGTGAGTTTCAGCTGTGCTGTGATGACCTATGGCAGCAGTTGAGCTGGAGAGGTTTCAGTCCTGGTGATTACTGCCTGTCCCAAAGCTCACTGTAGCCTAGGGTGCCTTCAGCCATCGAGCCTGGTTTGATGTGATAGACATGTGGCAGCGTGGTTTGGAGCAGGGCAAGGGGTGGGGGCCCTCAGTGTAAGGAGAGTGAGGTTTCCTTTCCAGAGGGAGGGCAGCCATCGGTTTTCACAGAGTCAGCTAGATCCCCTCCACCATGCAGAAACCACCGCTGGCCCGGGCAGGCCTGTAAATATTTAGATAGCTTTGCCTGTTGGTTTTGGCCATGGGCCCGGCCCATGTGATGGGGCTGCAGCCCCCTCCTGGACCCGGCCGCCTGCTGCCTCCCTGCCATCTGCTGGGCCCTCCCCACCTCTCCAGGAGCTGTGGGGCCTGGGCTGTGGCTTCCCCCTTCCAGCAGTGCTCGCTTGAAGCTGGAGAAAGCCCGTGAAATAAGTTTTCACATGCCCTCACCCACACAGCCAGGCTTGGATAAAGCTCCTCCTCGGAGCAGCCTCTGCAGGAGCAAGCTGCTTGGTGCGGTCCCTGTGATTACCAGGGTGAAACCGAGTTTGCTGGGGCTGTGAAAACATCATAGAGTGGCCAACTGTACTATTTATCCCTTCCAAAATCTGCAGCTTCCTTGTTAATTAATGAACACCTGAGTTTTGCTTTCTGGCATCTCGTTTTTCATCCCTCAGGGGGGAATTATCAAAGAGCTGTGGCATTTTTGGCCTAGAGTACCTTAGTGGGATGGGGCCACTGGAGTCAAGGATGAGGGATGCTCACAAGTAGAGAGGGAATCAGCTTCATGAAGACAGTATTTTTATGGCTGTTGAGGATCTCCCTGTTCTGCGGGGTTTCCTATCTCTTCAGTTTTTTTCACAGATAGATGAGGAGATATCCCCAGAGACCTGTCGGCTATTTAAATGGGATGAGCACAAAACCATTATCCTGACCCCAGGGAGATCTGCCTTCCAGCAATACAGGAGTGAGCTCATCAGCTGGGAGAAGGTCTCCTTCCCTCAGTTACAAAGGGTATAATAAAGCATAGTATGCCCTCAAATCTCATGGCTTTATTACCCTTCAGAGCGCTGGATTCATTCTGGCTTGAGCAAATCCACATCCTGATTAAAATCCCAGTCTAATAAACTGTTGACTCCAAATAAAGGCAGAATAGGAATAAACAATGAAGAAAAGTTGGCTCTTCCTCCTGCCCCAGTGGAAGGCGTTCTCTAGGCAGGCAGCCAGCAGTGATATAACCCCATGAAGTGCTGCGGACTGGTAAGAAAGCTGGGATATCAGCTGAGCTTCCAACCAAAATGAGCTCATGCTGGCCTGCCCGCAAGTCCTGGGGTGAGGGTAAAGGCAGCTTGGATGCTTGCTTAGCATGAAGTTAACGCTTGGCTTGCTGATGGTATGATCCATGAAGTGTAAGCAGTAGGTGCAAGCCTCGAGTTCAGCTGGGCTGGGTGACTTCTTTGTGTAATGAAGTGGTGGTACCTATACAGATGCTCTCAGGAATTTGAGGCCACGTCATGCAACTCAACCTGTTCTCATTGCAAACTGAGGTCAGCCAAGTTGTCTCTTACCTGTTGAGGTCTAGGAACATGTACTTAAACAGGTATTGGCCTGATCCACTTGAAAACACTTGTCAAGCCATGTTTGGTGGTAACTAAGTGTGTTGTCAGGGCACCTCTTGTAACATATCATTGTATATCCAGATACTCACAGCTGCTGCAAATGCTGTACTGCAGGAGTCCTCTGTCTTCCTTGAGTTAGGGTACAGAAAGTGCAGGTCCTTCAGTTCAAAAAAAATATTTTGTGAGTGAAAGGAGAGGATTGTGGTTAGCTGAATAAGGCACAGGAGGTGAGCCGGGTGATTCTGAATTTGCCTGGGAGAAGGTGGTGGTGGTGGTTCCCAGCCATCTCGCTGCGAGGCAGGAAAAGCAGCAGCAGCTGTGTTTGAGCTGAGCATCTGGCTTAGGACAAGTGGTCATTGAACTGCTGGCTTGAAACTGCTGAATTTCTTTATTTTAGCAGTGAGCACGTGCTTCATCTCACTGTCTCCTTTTCCATCATAGTTTGTAAGGGGTTGCAGTGGGAAGAGATTATGGTTCCTTAGGAGTCCCCTCACCTTGGTAGCTCGTGCAGCGTCAGCCCTTTGGGAAGCAGAATGGTCTTTCAATAAGAGCTTTACTACAGTATTCAAGTAGGTTTGGTTAGCTCAAACAGTTTGCTGTTGTGCTAGCCATTTAAGTCTCCTGGTATTTGAGTTTGGATATTGGGCTGGGATGTTGGTCTTGTTCCAGCATCTGGAAAAATGTGTCTCTGTGGGAAACGTTGTGAAACTGTTAAGGGACTGGGTTTTAAATACCAGAACATCACCATCCTAAAGGCCTTCACTCTTCATTGTGTGAGACTGAAGTCTCTACCGGGTCTGTTCACCTGGTCTTCTGAATAGTTTGTTCCTGCCTCAGTGGGTTAATGCTGGAATTTCTGGTGGAAATATGTGGAAAATGATAGTAAGAAGAAAAATTAACATACATATCCTCGTTCTGCTTACCCAATCTGCTATCAATTAGCAAAGGATGAGGTTTGCAACACTTGAGAGTTATGCTGGCATCTCATCAAGGGTCATCTCTGGTTTCTGTGAACAACAAGCAAGGACATTAAATAAGTAATTTCCCAATTCTGTTATTTGCTTGTTGTCTTTCATGGAAGAATAATAAAGCTGGGGTATTTTCTTCCTTTTTTTTTTTTTTTTTTATTCCCCTTCTCATTCATCAGCAGTAAAAGCCTGGCCACATGATCTGTGAATAACCTAGAAATGCTAGGATTAGTTGTGTAGCATTTTATGTAACAGGAGGGCAACCTGCACCTCAGCAAGCCTCAGAAAACAAAACCTTAAGGTGACAGCAAAGCTGCTTATGGAAAACAGACAGAGTTTTGAATGGCACAGGGTTTGAGTTCTCCTCGCAAGCCCCGTTCTGGGGTGCAGACTGGCCTTGGGGAGTGCATAGCAGGTTTGAGATCAGGGGCTCAAACAACACTGCAGCCATAGGTGGGATCACCAGGGCATTGTTATTAACTCCTCACATGTCTGTCTGGAGAGGCTAACTATATGTTTACATAGAAGCACCTTTTCACATTTGTTGTATACCTGTAGTTAGCAATAGGGTGCTGTCTCAATTCATGATTATGAATAAGCGTTTTGTAGACAGCTAAGTTGTAGCATGGAGCTTAATAATTCAAGCTTATTTTCTAGTATTGCTGAAACTACTTTAAGTGCTGCTTGAAGTGTTCTGTGCAGCTCCCTGGTTGATGCCCAGCTGTTTAGCAGCCATTGGATTGTGCCGTGGGTTGTTCTGTCACTCATATCTGATTTCTTCTTCTGTTCCCTACAGGTGTACATTATCAAAGTCACCTGGTCCAATGGGTCCACAGAAGTCATCTACCGACGGTACAGCAAGTTCTTTGACCTGCAGGTAAGCATTTCTCCAGTTCTTAGGTTTTGGACTTCAGAGGATTGAAAGACATGCTAAATTGCAAAGAATGGTTTATGTTTTATGCTAGGGGCAAGCATTCCTTTTGTAATGTACCAGAAAATGTTTAGATTTGAGGAAACTTAAGTGCAGTGCTGGACATCCTTGAAAAAGCAAGAACAAAGCATCCTCAAAAGCTGCACTTGTAGCTCCGGTGCCTCTCATGACTCAGCGTTGAAACCATGGGGCTTCTGCATGTCCCAGTCTTAGTTTCATCTCTCGCTCCCTGGGCTACAGGGGGGACGTAGGTATGTTTGAATTCCCACTGCTGGAATTTGTGCAGGTGGTGGTGAGTCATTTTTTATTGTGTGTGTGTTACAGTTTGCCCCAAATTCCACTCCTGTGGAGCTAATCCCATGCCTTTCCCAACTGCTGGCACACCAAAATGGGGTGTTGCTGAGAAGCACCAGTTCCCATGGCCCCTGGGCCGCAGGTTGGCATTTCAGGGAGCAAGCGATCGGGATCTGCCATTACCTAGTGAGGTGCACTGCTTTAGCAATTACCTCTTGGTGTGGGGTAGAGGAGGCAGCTGGGAGGAAGATGAAGGAAGAATGGAGGGAGGAGGCTGGAAAGGCAATTGGGACAGGCTGGGCTGCAGCAAACCGGAGCCGGTGTTCTGGGCGAGCAGGCAAAGGGTGTTTTCCACCCCCTCCTTGTACTGTGGAGATGAGCCAAGGGGTCTGGCTGAGCTTTATGAGCCAAAACGCAAACTGAGCTGCTGGAACAGGCTCTGTACAGATGAGAAAGGAAAATGCACGAAGTGATCTATGGACCTGCCAGAAAACTCGCTGGCACATCCCTCCTGGCCCGCGTGTGGGATGGGGAGAGGAGCTGGGCACCCTCCAGCACCCTGCTCATGTGAAGCTGTGTGCAGCTTCGTGCTTTGTCTCAATGGGTGTTGTGCTTGCCCAGGAATGAGGATGCCTCCCTGTAAACGGCTGGGGATTGGATGCATCCCGACACAAATAGGCTACTAAAATTACAGCGCATCTGGGCCCGCATAGCAAAGTAAGCTCGGGGGAAGCCAGATGGCTTTAGCAGGTCCAGCTGGTCAGTTTGCTTCGGGTCAACTTGAAAAGCCTTTGTCGGCGTGGGTGTGCAGGTGGGCTCGGGGGAGACATGCCCTGTGCCCTGCCCAACGAGGCACCTTCTGCAGAGCCCTGCACATGAGGATGTCCGTGTTTTGAGCCCTTTTGAGAGCCCAGCTCCATTCAGGACCTCAGCAGCCCTCCCCCTGACCCGCAGCATCGTGCCGGGGCAAGGCAAGGTGGGCAGCACAGCGTGGGCCCTGCTGGAGCAGGCAGGGGTTAAGCAGTGAGCAGCTGCTTGTGTAACCAAGGAAATATGAAAGTAAATAAACAGGGAACAGCTGTTGGGCTGCCGCCAGGGCTGGAAGGAAATGGAGCTCAGCTCTTCCTTCTCCGCAGCATCTCATCTTCTTCGCTGGTGCTCCAAGGTTGGAGCCAAGCTTAGGACGTTTGCTGCAAGAGGGGCAAACAAGGTGGTGTGTGTCTGCCAAAGCAGTGCCTCCCTCCAGCTGTGGAGGGCTGTGTCCTTGTCGTTGTGTGGCCTGCCTTGCTGCTCATGGGGAAAGAAACACAAGGATGTTGTGACTGTCCATCCTCTCTTCTTCCCCTTGCATCTTGGCTTGAGCTCTACGTGCTCCTAGATGGAAGTCGTCGTCACCAGAGGCTGCATGGAGACAGACCCAATCTGGCTGTGCTGCAAGCACAAGTCTGCAAAATGCCCTGGGGCACCTCTGGAGGAAGGGTTGCTTTACAGTATCGTGGTACAGATGCAAAAGTTCAAACCAAGCACATCCCCCTTCCCTGTTCCCATCAGCATTTTCTTGAAGAAGAAAAAAAAAATAACCACTCCTTTTTGGCTCTGTTGAAAGAATGAATGAAATTGTGGTTTTTCCCTTCCTTCCCTGTTATCGCACATGCTTCCTGGTGTCCTTATTTTAAACTTGTGGTGCAGTACAGTGGAAATTGGATTGAAAGGAGAGGAGTGAAACAGATCCTCTTAGCACAGTGGAAAAAAATGCTCTAGGTAGGCTTGGTAGCAGTGACTGTTGCAGTTGCTGGAGGCCTTTATTATATGACTGTTTTATGATTCTATGCCAATTTTAGCTCTTTAGGCAGAAATTTTCCATGCTGGAAATTATTCACGCTGCTGGCTATTAAAAAAAAAAAAAAAAAAAAAAAGTAATTGGCTAAAAGGTTTCGGCTGCTTCTGAAAACATAGTAAGAGGGGAAAAATAGTTTTCATGTGTCCAATTCTGATGATCTTTTTGATGCATTAGAGGAAGGATTGGAAACTGGAGCCACAGGTGATCCCTGTGTCAATAAACTGTCTTTTGGATTATCCAGTGAAAATCCATCCAGACTTGCTCATACTCACAGCTCTGAGCAATCTCAGTGCATGCATGTTTAGGGAGAGATATTTGTTAATTTGATATCTGTGTGCCCAGCGATTCTGGCTGCACTTTGCGCACTCCTGCCAGAAGCTGAGCGGGATTTTGTTTTTTCAACAGCAGCTCTGGCCACGTTTGGGTGAAGGTTGGTGCACCCTCCTCTGCTGTCAATGAGCCTCCTGCTAAGGCCAGGCAGCGGGACGAGGAAGGCGTTTGATCCAAGCAGGAGAGGGGAGATGATGTTCTTGGGGGGTCAGTGAAGGCAGTGGGACCAGAGGGTTAAGTGATGCTGGTGTTTCAGAGCAGTCCCAGCACAGTTGTGTGAGTGGCTGGGGATTTTCTCCTGGTATTTCCCATTGGGGTTGCAGCTGAATCGTTTGTCACCTTCCATTGTGGCCAAACAATTATTTTAGGAGTAGGGCCAAGTCAAACACACGCACTCCTACTACTGACAGCCTCGCTGGCTGTCCTGCTCCCACTGCGGTCAGAGGGCAAAGGGGCCATTTGGGGTCCTTCCCTCCCCAGCTACACTGGAACAGTGCTTGAAACAGGAACTGCCAGATCAGCTGAACTGGGGTGAAGCCTGCAGTGAACCTGGTGCTGTTCCCTGCCTCTGCACACAGACGTGCACAGAGTGGCTGCGTCCCCCTTACTGAAATAATGCTCCCTCTGGCCCCGATGTGCTCAACGCCCACTGCTCTGTGCCCCCATCTCTATCGCCTCTCCAGGAGTTGTCTTTCCACCAGAAAAGCACATTGATGGTCAAAAACCACCTTGCTCATCACAGTATTGCCTGCAGTATGTGCTGTTACCACCTCGGGAGCGTTCAAGATTTTGTTTGAATACCGTGAACTTCTACAGCTCTTTCCTTTGGCTGTCATCGATACTGAGAGACTGGCTCCTCTGTGCAAAAGTCCTAGTTTGGCACAAATGCGGGTGTATAAATACTGGCCTGTGTTGCAAGAGAAAAGCTATGGTGAAATTCATCCTGAAAATCCCCAAATAATCAGTGTTTTGTTTAAGGCTTTGAGTTCTCTTGTTGGAAGCTGCTAGAGGTTGTAAGCTCCCTGGGGACCCTGGTGCTTTCCTAGCTGTGTATCAAGCATCTTTACTGGCTGGGGCAAGTTACCTTTCTCACAAAGACCCCTCAGTCACTGTCTCCTGCACTGGTTTGTGCAGATGAGAGGAGCCCCTACTTTGTTTGGGCCAAGAGGTGCTGAGCCCTGCAGGAGAGGTCCTGTTTGCCACTTCTGAGGCTTGCCAGGTCTATGATGATGGAAAAACTATGGAAATTCAGTGTTACCGGTGTGTAACGTTGTAGGATAAAAGAAAGAAGCAGCAATGGATTTGCGGTAATAAAATAAGTTAATATCTCACCAGTAAGGATCTTAGTTTGCAGCCCTGGCTAATTAGTGCAGTGAGTCACCCTGTGGCCTCGGGCAGTGCTGGGTGCTGCCACCCTCTGCTATTCCCTCTAGAGATAACGGCTGCAGCGGCCTTCCCAAGCACCACCCTGCTTTTCTTTAAGCAGGACAAGACCTATTTCTGCCTAATTACTTGCTTTCCTCCTTTTGGCTGCAGCGTAGGCCATCCCTTGGTTGCACAGGTCAGCTCCCATACAGGGACCAGTGACCAACATTCGTTCTGGACTTTAACTAGCATGTGCCCAGCACGAGGCAGAGGCTGCTTCCTCACCTCACAGCTGTTTGGAAATACAAATGTTGTATTTCATGTGTTGGGAAGTATGCAGGACCTGCTCTGGGGTTATCACGAGAAGGCTTGGCGTACTGTGCCAGGCGATGAAATTGGGAAGGGAGTGCTTGAACGGGCTAACACCTCCCTCCTCCTATGTGCTGTTCACTGCAGGAGGAAATCAGGGCACTGGGTTAATGCTCCAGAGCATTTTTGCTGCTCTGTGTATGTAGATCTCTATACTAAGCTTCCTACTCCCAGTCCTTGTTTTTCTCCGTATTCTCCGTATTTCTCAGTATTTCTCCACTGCTGTGTGATGTTTTCCATCACACAGCAATTTACATAATATCAACGTGTGACGGAGAAAAACAAAACAAAAATCAAAATCAACCCCTACAGGAAGTTGCAGTTCTGAAATCTGAACCCCCAGGTAACTAACTGTGTGATTTGTAGTAAATTTGTAACGACAAATACTAAACTCGGTTCTGCATGAGCCTCTTGGCTGGAGGAATAATTTCCTTCATACAGGATTGGGGCTCTTTCATAACTCGTGGCGTGCCAGATGTGAGCTATTGGGAGCAGATGGATGCTGTTCCTAAGAAATAAAGGCAATAAGATTGATGCTCGCAAGGATGCCAGTTGTGTTCTGGACGCTAATTGAGGCTGGCAGGTATGCTGGAAATTTTTTGCTGGCACATAAGCTGATGATCAGATACGTGAAGGGCTGTCTCTGTGGGAGACAAAGATCAAGGATCGGGATTTTGTGTGCCCCAGAGACGCTCCCAGCACTGCCTGCAGGTGAGGAGCTGACCGTGACTGCAGCACTCCTTTGGGTCGTGTCAGGCACTGCTTGGGAGGAGTTTAGCAAGCCTTTTGGAAGGCTCCTCTTAAAACCATTGTCTGGAGAGACGGTACTGGTTAGAGAACAGATACTGGCTTGCATTTTTTTTTTTTTTTTATGGAAACCCCCCAAAAATAAACATTTTTTCCACACTTTGTAATTATGAGCTCATCAGCCACGGTGGTAGTTGTTTCAAGTCCTCATGTGACCAAGAGCCACGGTTGTCTTGCCATGCCCGTGATGTGTCCTTACACCCAAACTCGACCCTTTAACATCTTTCCTGCTCATCTAGGGCCCTGTGCTGTGCTCTCTGCTTATTTTGCCTTTCAGCTGCAGCCACCCTGGCTCTTTTTGGTCCTGTTGAGTTTTGCACTGGGGATAGCAAAACTGATGTCTCTGCAGTCAGGAATGGATCTGATCCATTAGGAAACGAGCTGTGATGGAGGTACCAAGCATTTGACATTTACACCATGGCTTGCCTTCTTGCCACCAAAGCAGGAGTATCTCCTCTGGCAGGCAGCTGCAAGCCCTTCAACTTCAAATTGCAGTACAGGGGTGCACTCCCTGGGCTCAGGTTAACCTGTGATTTTTCTGCTCAGTAACTTTTCTCCTAGTCTTCCACCCAGCTGAAGGCTGTAGGAAGAGAGGGTGATGCCATGTGGCTGCTTCTCTGCACAAAGGTTTAATTGTGAGCCCAGGGAAGGAGACGTGACATAGTCTGCAGTAAATGTGCTTGCTGCATGGTTCAGAGACAGACAAAATGAGAATTTTAAGCACACTTAAAAATGGCTCTGGCTTTCTCAACCGCTGTGTGCACATCGAGTGTGTTTCCCAGTCCTCTGGTCTGTCCATATGTTTAACAAATCCTTCAGGTTCTTAGCTGGAAACTTTCAGCCTTGACCCACCTGGAGCTATGTCATCTTGGAGAGAGTCCTGCATCCCTCAGGCCAACAGCTTTGTGTGTAAGAGGGGAAAAAAAAAAAAACAACACACAGCTCAGACTGCTGAAGTGGTGCCTACTTTTTATGAGAAAATTGGCAAAAGGCAGTGGTGTGTGCGTGTTGTCTCTACGTGAAAGACAGATGAGCCATTCTGGAGGGGGTTCTTCCCCTGCCACGCACGTGTAGCAGCGAGGGAAAGTCAGTATCTGAGTAATTCAGCCCATTTTAAAATAAAAGGTTATGTTAAAATGGGCTCAGAAGACGCTGGCTGGCACACAGAGGAGAATTGTTCTTGTCAGCTTGTTTCAGGCTGCTGGCCTCTTGAAAAATTAAAATGAGCCTGGTGCATTGCTTCCCTGCTGCGAGACATGCTGGCACAGGGTGCGGACCCGACGAGCCCCATGCTGGTCTTCCTCTACTTCTGCTCCTCTTCCTCCTCCTCCTCCTCCTGCGCTGTGCCGGGGGCTGCGGCTCTCAGCAGGGCAGTGAGCGTTATCTTCATTCTCCAGACGTAGAAAGCCAGGGGCAGGAATGCAAAGCAATTTGTCCCCATCAGCACAAGGTGGAAACACAGCATACTTTGCCGCTTGTATTTCATGCCTGTCCTGGGCTGGAGGTGGCGTTTCTGACGGCCTCTTTGATGGAGGAAAGGCCCTAAGGCAGCTCGGTCACTCTGCTGCTTAGGAAGATGGATGTCTTTTTGTGTCCAGGGACTGTAAACAGGGCGCTTTTGAGTGCTATTTCATAACAGGGATCTTATTTCAACACTTTGGGAATTTCTTTTTTCCCGGGTTTGTGGAGTTCAGCAAAATTCTGCACATTTGTGTGTGAAATGACTGCACCCAGCCACAAATATAAATCAACAGGATCTCTCCCTTAGACAGCTGGATCATGAAAGACAGGCACTTGCGTGACCAAATACAAGAAAAAACCCACAACTTCCTATGGTGAGGTTCCTGCTACAAAGCACGGGCAAGGCTTTTTCCTTTGTTCCTCTGTGTCCAGACTTTACCGAGAATAGCGAGCTTAAGCAACATGCAGAAGCATAGAAAAGGTGAATTTTCGTAATCTAACTTGAGAAAAGAAGAAACACTTTCCATTAAGTAAGGACTACTGCTGTCTCTGTAGAAGAAAGAGCCTGTATTTTTCCAGTACTACATCAAAGATCTTACTCATTCTCTCTCCCTCCATAAAGAATACGTACAGTCCCATGCGCTTCAGCCTGGTTAAAAGCTGGCTCCTTAATCCTTTTCTCTCCAAACGTCTCCCATTTATAGCTTTCCAGCATTTGGCAGCCGGCAGCCAGCACATTCCCGTGCGTGTTAGCGCCAAGGCAGGTCAGTTGAGTTATAATTGGCTCTCGCTGGCACTCTGACTAGCTGCTAAATTCTTTACCTGGCAGCCAAGCAGGGCTCTGAGCTGTTGAAAGCCATGCCTGCCCCTGGGACGCTGCAGCCAGTCCTCCCAGAAGGATGGCGTTGGATGAAAGTCCCCAGGACCAGCGCACACCTGGGGCAAGCAGGCGTCCTCGGCAGGTTTGATTCTTGTAGCTGAAACCTTCCTCGAGCAGCTTACTGGTAGCAATTCTGGATGGTTTTTGATGGGCTCCAAGCTGATGGCCAGCCTTGACCCTTCTATTTTGCTCCTGGATCTGCCATGGTGTCCCCATGGTGCACCTTCATTCGGCCTTTTTGGCACCCCTGGTAGCCTCTCCCGTGGACATCTGTGATCCGGGGGGGAACTGTGCTGTGTCACCCCTGCAGGGGGATGCACGGGGTGGTTAAAGCAGCTCAGGCTCCTTGGGACTAAGCTAAGCTCTCCTTCTGGAAATACAGCATGGCTTTGTTTGGTGCAGATCTCAGTAACGCAGCGTTTAGAAGTTGTCTTGTAACACGAGGAGATGACCCACACCCCTCTTTGTCTCAGCCCTGGGTCGAAGCTTATCGTTTGATAAGAAAGCACTGACTGATGGTGCTTGGGAGGAACTGAGGGCTGAGAGTAGGTCAGTACAAAGGAGTCAGAAGCACTGAATTTTTTTGTGAAATGGCTAGGAACCATCCACATGGCTAAATGTGTATGATGTAGTACTGACTGTAGCAAGCACCACGCACACAGCGTGGGCATCTAGGAAATGGGAGCATCCCTGCGTCTTTATGGCAAGTGGGAGATGGAAACAAGAACAAGGAGAGGTGAAGAGCAATGGTCTGGGCTTTTCCTGTCCTCGCAGAGGGAGGTGATAAAGGTGAAGGGGTGGCGGGTTTTGCATCATTCTCATTTCTCACCTCTTTTCTGTGCCTTCTGTTCAGTTGCATCAGGCTTTCCCAGGTCTAACACGGTGCTGGAAATCCTGACCCTGCTCTGGTGGCTGAAAGTGCTTTCAGTAAAGGACCCAGCGCTCTGAGAGTCCCACAGCAAAACGAGGTGTGGACCTCTGGTATGATCCCCACGGGATCCCAGTGGGCCTGGGGAGAAGGGACAGATTTAACTACTTGCTCTCCCTTTCCGGCACTTTTAGCTCCATCCAAGAAGTGATGCTCCTCTCCTTTTATTTCCTTTGCCTTTTTTTTTTCCTTCTCCAGTACGCATTCTGCCCTGAGGCTTGTCTGGCTCCTTGTCCCCATCTTTGGGACCCAGCTCAGACTTTTCCTGGGTATGCAACGCTCATCCTGCCGGAGCTGGGAGCAAAGAGGAAGGCAGGTGTGTGCCAGCCAGGCTGCTCTGCTGGATGGATTAGGAGAGAAGGATGGGTGTGCAGGATCTGCCCTTCCTCTGTGATTCATGCCTTCCAGCTGGCCGGCAGCAGGAAGGGGGGACCTCATTAACCAGAAAGTGGAGAGGGGAAAACATGCCGTGGTGCCAGCGGGTGGATGCTGAAGGGCTCCAGCAGCCTGCACATCCCCTCTGTGGCCGCTCCTCATTTTTTCCTGCCAGCAGCTGGGGCTTGAGGGTACTGCTGTGCATCACGCCCCTTCTGCTCATCTTCCCGTCGTCTGATGTTATCTAGGATTGCGCTGTCGGTGATAAGCTATGTGAAAAATGTTCTCTCGTGAGCTGTCTGCATGAGGAGAGCCAACGTTTTCCCTGTCTGAGTTTCACCTCCCTGATCCTAAAATACTTTCTGCCTTATTGGAACCACATCTTGAGGCCTTGGCAATGGTGGTGAGTCAATGAGCAGTGAACGAATAACAAATGATGGTTGTGGCTGTCTTTACCTGGCAGTGTGGAAATTAGATCTTAGAGATTAGGCTTGGTAGATGCAATTAAAGTTGGTGAAATTATTGTTTTAATACTGTCTTTGATAGAATGTTTAATGTCTGGGCAAGAAATAGTTAGTATTCGAATTTCTTTTATCTTTTTTTCATCCGGTGTTGGTACCATCTTAACTTAGCCAAATGGGGCGTATTCTGATACGTGCAAGAAGTCCTTGTGCTCCTGTTTTCTCTGCAAGCAGAGCTTGCTGTTCATTTACAGTCAGTGATGGTCAGGTACTTAACCTTGCTGGAAAGAGAGAAGATAGCTGCTTATTTTGTCATAGCAGACTTTGGGAAATGCCTCCCTCGAAGAGTAGCTTTGTGACAGAGAGGCGATGCTCCTGAAGGCCAACAGATCCCTGTTAGCAGTGCAGCATCACTTGGAGGTGGAGGAACATTCCTGTGGGCTCAGGGTGGCTCCTGGAGGGCCAGGAATGAGGAAGAGGAAGGTGGAGGTGGGACCCATCCCTGCGTCTTGCTGCAGGCAGAAATCCATTTGTTTCAGCTGTATTGTGCAACTGCGCTCTCAGGTATCTGGACAGCTTGTCTCGGGCACCGCAGGGTCACCTGAACTGGTGTCTGGGGGGTTTTCAGCCTCACAGAGCGCAGCTGACATTCTTCTGGGAGCTTTTCTAGGGAAAGATATTGCTGAAAAACAAGGGAAATACTACTTTCCATAAAGCTTAGGTTGTGGGTCTGCCTGCCTCATTGAAAAACTGTGTCTGCAGAGCGGCTGCTGGTATCAGGCACCACCGCTCTCCTGTCCCAGGAAAAACTGGGTGATAGAAACTACCAGCACCCATGGTGGAGACGCAAAATCTAGGAGTTCTCGCCCAATCTCATCAAACAGAAAGTTGCAATCCTGTATTTTTTAACAGCATGCGTACATGATGAGAATGACTGCTGGAACAGCCCCTGAAGAAGCCTTTGTGTTGGGCCATGCAGCGTGCCAAGCAGGCTGGGAAGCCAGGCAGCTCTGCAAAATGATCGCGTTTCCTTGTCCTGCGCTGGGAGGAAAGCTAGTGCCTAAACTTTAGCAAACAAAGAAACTCAGTTCGGTACATGTAAAACATTTTAAATTTAAAAATTAATAATTACCATCAGTAATTCTTGCTATTAATTATTAATTTTTAAAAAGAACTTTCTTATTGATGAGTCACTTAACATGTAAATTCCTTCTTATCATCGTGGCTAGGTTTTACCATTGAAAATGAAATGTTAATTGAAATGGATCCCCATCTGCTGATCTCTCCTTGTGGTAAGGCAGCATTTTCCAGCTCCTCTCCTCTCCCTCTCTGGTTGCCTCCAGGAAAAAGAAAAGTCCTGCTGGGATGTCCTGGGAAGCTACAACGTTTCTGCATTGGAGGTGGCTGCTTTCCACCTGCCAACAGGTGCCTTCTTTAAGCCCCAATACCCTGTTGTTGTTGTTTTTTTTAATCAGCCCGTGCATTTGGCCAGAGGCTTTTCAGGCTATCTCTTTTAATATCTCTGTGGTAAGACTGTGCTTAGAGAAGGGCTCTAACGTCCCCCAGGGTTTGGGTGCCGTTACGGGTTCATGCTCCTTAGGGGTTTAGTTATGCTTACAGTTCTTGGCATTGCTCTCTCTCCCCCTATCCCTGCTGGGTCCTAAAAAAGCAGATGCGGTTCCAGCTTTGTGGTTTGGGTTGATTTCGTGTGTTTGAAATCTGCATTCTCATGAGCAGAAAGCATCGGGGCTGCTCTGCGGGCTGCTCTTTGCCTGCTGCGGGGCTTTGTGCTCGCTGGCTTTGGTGTCTGGGGAAATAATGAGCATCCCAGGTCAGGAGGGTGCTCTCCTTGTCCCCCTGCAGAGGCAATGCATCTGGCTGTGTGCATTCCTAAAGGCTCCCCGAGATCCCAGCTTTGTTGCACATTGCTGCCCTGGTAAGTGCATTAACTCCCCGGTAAGCTGTGAGGCCGGTCTCCCCCATCAGATATCCTTTAACAGCAGCGCTCTGGATTTGCAATAAGCAGAGTTTCTTGGCGAGCTCCAGTCCTCTGGCAAGGGCTGCCTGGACTCAGTAGAGCTCTGAAGCCCCAGAGTGCATGTGTGTGCGCTGGCTGTGGAGGCTTCCTGCCGTGCTCAGGCTTTGGGCACTGCTGAACTTGGCACCTCTAAATCCCACCCTTTCTGTAAACAGAGGAATACAAGGGCAGCTTGTGGTGCTCCTGGCCACCCAGCCTGGTGCTCGGATGCTCCCCGGAGAGATGCTGCTGGCGGAAAGAGGAGAGGGAGGAAAGGAGCAAGGTCATGCTAAGAAGGCATATGTGTTTTATATGGAAACCCTGTCTGGGGGCAGACAGACCTCAAAGGTTTGCCTTATCTCGTGTTTCTGTCCCACTTGTGTAATGGTCCTGGTTCCTACGGAGCTGCTGGTGACAGGCACCCCCGTGAACCTGAGCAGGATGAAATCTTCC
This sequence comes from Netta rufina, assembly GCF_964035555.1. Taxonomy (NCBI): domain Eukaryota; kingdom Metazoa; phylum Chordata; class Aves; order Anseriformes; family Anatidae; genus Netta; species Netta rufina. Next base: position 10,274,636 of record NC_140137.1, read on the forward strand.
CTTGCGTGGAGGGGAAAAAAACCTCCACACAGGCCATTCTGCTGACTGTGCTTGCTCAGCTGGAAAATGGGGTATGTGTTTAGAGAAGGAACAGCAGGGAAAATAGCTGGTTAGGAAGAAGCCTGATGCAAGAGGAAGGTCATGAGGCTCCTGTTTCTGACCAGCAATGCTCTCCCGAGTGGTGGGACTACAGCTTTTGCGGTGCTGCCTGTAGCTCGAGTGCCGCCTCCTTTGTCTCGTCACGTTCGGGCCTGCCGCAGATTTAAAACTTTACATTAATTTCATGGAAGGAATGCACACCAGTCTGCTTTTCTTCGTGTGCTGGAGTGGGGGCAGATTTTTGAGAAGGGAGGGGTTGAAGAGAAATTGGATCGTGAGCTATTTGGGGAAGAAGCTAGTGAGAAGTCATCCAGAGGTTTTGGCAAGCACGTGGCCTGGAGTGGGGTGGCACGCACGTCGAGCCTCTGCTGGGCGGCTGGTTGCTGAAATGTTTGACTGGAGGTTACATCTTGGTGTGAAGCACGAGAAGCACGAGATTCGATGTGCAACGAGACCTGCCTGGAGCCTTTGGCCTCAGCTACCACCCCCTTGCTGTACCTCAGCTGCTCAACACACACAATCGGGCAAATTTGTTGGTATTTCTCCACCGGTGTTTCCATTTCCACAGCAGAAACCCGGTCTCATGACCTCATGGTCTTCCAGGCAAATCTCCCCGCTAGCATCCCAGAGCAGGATGTGGGTGAATGCAAACTGTCTCTGCAGTCTTCCCTGCGACCGCTGCTGCCGGGACAGCTCAGGCGATGGTTTTGGTGGTTGCCCTGAGGTCTTTGGGCTGAGGCAGGTGGCTCAGCTCTTTCCTGCTCCCGTGCCGAGGCTCCTTGCAGGGCTGACGCAGCGCCGGGTGTGCTGGAGTGGGGAAGTTCCCATCGCGAGGAAGGGGAAGAGGAAGTGGCGCAGACCAGCATCACCCCCAGGTATTGCTCAGTTCCCAAGCGTGTCTCCTGGCAAGAATAATTTCCCATGGCTGGGTCACCATGGTGAGTTGTGGATGTTTATTGATTGTTTGGTGTTAGTGCTCTGCTCCAGGGGTGGACGTGGAGAGCTGCAGCTTTCAGTGCTCTTTGGTATGGTCTGGGGCCTGCCTACTGGGTCACTACCACCAAATCAGATGTAAAAAGCCATTTAAATGGTCCAAGAAGCAGACAGAGGGGCAAACGTGGTGAGGAGGCTGTGTTAATGGAGATCACTGCTTTGGGATTGCTGGGGCAGAAGCACTGTGCTGCTGTCCAAATGTGAGGTTTTCTTTTTTATTATTTTTAATTCATTTTTAAAGCAGTATGGTCTTTCCCAAATATATTTTTGACAGAAGGGGAAACAAGTAGTGCTTTTCAGAATAGTTTGAGCCAGCCAGGAATGGGTGATGATTCTGGATCATCATGGCTTTGTCTTTGGCCCATCTGCTGCAGTGGGGCTGTGATGGTGACATCAGTGATTAGAAACTCCCAGCCTGTCACCATGAGTGACTAACCTGGATAATCTGTTAGTGATTTCTGGGGTTTTAAGTTTCAAGGCCGGATGATGAAATACAAAGCTCATTACACTGAGGTCGAATAAAGGCTTTTAGGGGTTAGATGCTTGGTCCAGGCTTTCCTTTGCTGGGAATGCCCGGTGATGATGCAGTGCCCAGCCTGCTGGCTCTCGATTGCTCAAGCTGATGAGTGTGTCAAGCAAGCCCTGGCAAGGTTTCTGCTCAAAGAACCAGCGTGTGCTCTGCCTGGAAACATCTCCAGCTCTGGACAACAGAAGCATTTTGCCCGGTTGCTCTTGGAGACCTCACGTTGCGCTTGGTTCCCTGAACCCACGTGGAGGACAGGAACAGGAGGGCCGGGGAGGTGCGGAGCTGGCCGTCGCTGCTTTTTGGGGGGCTGCCCGGGGCAGGACGTGGCCGGGGGTGCTTCCTGCCCCGTGCCCGCTTCCCTTTCCATGCGAGGGAGCTATTCACAGACACTGACATCTTTCTGTCTAACGCTTCCTGTGATTTCATAGGAAATTTCTCCTGCAGTGGCAGCTGCTGCCAATTTGTGTAGCCCTTTTCTCTGACCTCAGTTAATTCTTTTTTTGTCTATTGCTGAGCCAGGCTTAAAGTTTTCCATCAGGTTTTCACAATCCGGCCTCTGTGATGCCGTTTCCTAGTGCTGAGCAGGTCAGGATCACCCTGCCCAGTAACATATCAAATGCATTTCAATTCATCCCTTGCACCAGAAAAGCAGGGACTGGGGAGAAGCTGTGGTCATCAGGAAACTGCTTGGTTTTGCTGCCTATCACCTGTGATTTCAGTCTTTGAACATCCAGCTCGCACTGAATGGTCCCAGTGAGCTGGGTGCTCCAGGACTGGTGGCTTTGACTGGTCAAAGTGGTGGCGCAGCACCAGTAGAGCAGTGAGTCCTTCCCCAGGCTCAGCATCACCGACGCCTGGGGTCTGAGCTTGCTCCATGTTGGTCCTTCTGTCTCCTGGGCTGCTGTGCTTCCACCTCCAGTTTCTTCCCAGTCTGTGGAGATGAGGGGAAGGTGCCTCTCAGAGCACAGCAAGGAGACTGAGCAGCAGCTGCCCAGGAGCCGCTGCCAGATGTTGCTCTCTCTGCAGACTCTCTGCTTGGCAGATGTTCTCCGAACAAGCTGGCTCCAGGGTGCCAGGGTGCTCTGATCTGCAGGAAAGCGTTTGCAAAGGCTTTGGTTCACATCTCCGAGTGGCCCTGTGGGTGCTGCTGTGAAAACAGGCAGTGCCCGGGCCTGCTTCCCTTTCCCTCTGCCTTTTGAGATGGGTGGGACACGTCTGGAGGAGATTTTGGTTGAGGGAGTCAAGGAGGTCAGAGTGAATGTGTGTGAATGTCCCTGGCTGGAGCTGGCCTCCATGGGAACAGCAGGGCACGCAGGATGTCTGCCCGCCTGCTGCCTTCCCCTCTCCCTAGGGACAGGGACCGAGGGGAATTTTGGAGTGCGGGGTGAGAGCGGGTTTGGCTCAGGCCCTTCTTTTCCCCATGGGAAGTGGCTGCCTCCTCTCAGCGGGAGGCTGTCGCTTTCACAAAGAGCCTCCTGTGACTCCGCTGCCCACGCCGAACCGGATTGTGAAGCCTTTTGTTCTGTTGAATTCTTTTTTTCTTTTTTTCTTTTTTTTTTTCCCTTTGGGTGGTGTCAAAAGCCAGCTTCTGGGCTCAGGGTAATAATGGCAGTGCCTGGTGCAGGCCTGGATTAGGTCAGCTCTTGCTTGTGAGACCAAAGCAGAGAAATACGGCTTTACTCCGAACCTCCGTCACGTAGCCAAAGCAAATCCTGCCAAGAAGAGAAGAGGGAACTTCCCTCTCCCTGCAGCTGCGGCTCATGCATCATGTCCTGGTGTTGTGCAAGAGTGGAAGAGTTTGCTGTCCTCGCCTGGGTGTTTCATCACCACCATCCCGATGTGCTGGTGTACCTGGCTGTTCGCTGAGATGCAGCATCCCTTTGGTGAGCTGGCAGAGACTGGCTTTCTCTTCTGCAGTCCTGGGGTGACCCACACAAGTCACAACACCCGGGAGCAGAAATCCTCAGCTTCCCAGCTGGCCACAGCAGCTCGACAAGAGCAAATCCCACAGTGCTCACCAGTTGCAGAGCACTTGCAGCCAGCGTCAACCTGTGCTCCTTCCGCTCCATTGCTATCGGGGAATGCATTTCACTGTCACGTTCTTCTTTCCACTGCACCAGATTTAAATGAAAACTAATTTCTTTTTTTTTTTTTTCCCCACCAAAATACGAAGGTGCAAAACTTTTCCACTCTGTAGTGGAAAAGAAGCGAAGCGATGACGTGCCTTATTAGCTACTGGCACTTGCTTTAATTTTTTGCAGAGACTTCTCTGGGCTTGGCTGGGGCCAGAAAACGATAGGGCATGCTGGCAGCTCTGCTCCTCCAGCAGCCATCCATCCCTGCGGTGTTATGCTGTCTGCATTAGCAGCTCTTATTTGGGCAAAGCCCTTCCTGAATGCTCTGCTTCCTGGGAATACTGCTGAGTGCAAGCATTCTCCCTCCCCGAGGACCCCTGGCAGCCCGCAGCACCGATAATTGATTCAATTAGGATGTTATCTTATGAGTTTCCTGTTAACGAAGAAGCTGCCTGCCAGTGTGTTAGCTGTTGATACAAAGCTGCTGGCCAAGGGCTCGCTCTCCCCGGGTGCCCAGACAGCGTTGTTGCCTGTCCTGCTAACAGACAGCCCGGCCACGGGCCGGCAGGGGAACACGGAGCTCCTCGGCTTGTGCCACGAGTGTTAGCCCTGCTGGCGTCTCCAGGTTAAGAAGGCAATCAGCAAATTGATAAGATATGGTAAATAGGTGCTGGGGATGTATGCAATGGGATAACCACGGCTCTGTGCCCTGTCCTCCTGCCAGGAGGAGCCCCGCTGCAGGTTGGTGCCCTGCTGGGACATCCGTGCCACGGTCCTGCTGCAGGGAGGCACGGGTGTGTGTGAGCACCGTCCAGCCCAGGGATTTCTGCAAAGGATTCGGTGCAAAATGCCTGCAATACTTCAAGTTTCTGCCTAAGAACAACACACCAAAATGCATCTGCAGCATCTACTTCTTTTTTTAAGGTTCTGCCTCCATTACTTTTAAATAATCTTGGAGGGGGAGAAACAATGGTGTTATTATTGTGTTTTTTTTTTCCCCTCATATTTTTTTCCCCCCCGGCTGACTGCATTGCTGAGAGCAAGACTGGCTCTTGGCCTCTGCGCTGCCCCACGCTCCGCATGGATAGCTGCTCTCCGAAGGGCTCTGCGTCTGTCTGCTGCTTGTCTGCCTGCTTTCCCCCCTCTCCCCTGGATCTTGGATGGCTGGGCGAGTTTTCCCTTCTGGGAATGTGATGCGATCAGTCTCGTTCGGAGCTTGGATGGAAACCCTGGCTGCTGACATGATTTGTGGGAGTCTCCCCACGCTCGCCGCCTTTGTTCCAAAATTCCTTGCCTGCTGGGAGCGCGTTTCCCTGCCGAGGCTGAGCAGGAAGGTGCTCTGAGCTGAAACGTGCCTGGCTTCTCACTGGTGTGCCTCTCTGTGCATCTTCTGGTGCCTCTCTGTGCATCTGTCCCACAGGGTGTGTGGGGTTGTTGAGTGTTTGCCCATTTTCTATACTTTTTTCCAGGGTTCCTGGGCAAAAGCAGTGCAGCAATCTGCTGTAGTCTCTGTCCTGCAAAATCAGCTGGGACGGGATGGGCCAGAAGGGGTCCAGGGAGCCTCAAAATGCTGAGACCTGCCAGCTGCGTTCCTCCAGCTCTCCAGTGCCATCTCCCAGCCCCGAGGCTGACTTTTTCCCACTGCTGTTACATTCTTCTCCTCGCTGCAGCTTGATGTTGTGGTGCTGCAGTGGAAGACCTTCCAGCCCGGGACTGGCAGGCTGCTTTCTGCAGACGTGGGCTGTTGTATCTTGCGAACACAGCCTGCCTGCCGTGCTCGGAGCCAGCTCTGGGGCTGTTTTCTTTGGAGTGGGTTTCTCTCCGTTCCTCAACCACAGGCTTATGTCTAGCAAGCCTGATGAACTAGCGTGTGCTGCTGTGTGATGTGGCAGCTGGGCTGGGTGGGATGCAGGGCACCGAGCCCTCTGCCTTGCTCCTTCAAGGGCTGGGGGCAGCAGGGCAGCTGCAGCAGGAGAGCGCCGTGGTTCCTCCTGCTTTGCTGAGCTGCTGCTGTGAGAGGCCCTTTGGTCAAGAAACAGCAGGAAACGGGGAGCTTCTGGGCTGAAATTCTGGCCTGATTTGGTGGGATCACACGGCTGGGAGCAGCTCTGGCCAGGGGCACCATCCAGGCACGTGCACATGGGAGAAACCACAGCCTGCTCCGCCTTGGAGCCTCTGGATGCTCCAGGAACGAGAGATGCTCAGCTCGTGCTCAAAAACGCGAGGAGGGGAAAGCTTCCAGGGACTCAAATATTGCGCTGCTTAACAGCAATCAGATGTGCAGCGTTTGTGACTTGTTTTGTTTTGCTCGTCCCTCGCCTGTCACAAGCCCTGACGAGCTCTTCCAAACAGGAAGAGTCGGGGTTAGAGGCGGTCAGGCTCCGCCGCTCCCCGCCGTGGCACAGCGCGGGTGTTGTGCAGGGTAACTGTTGGGCCACCCTTCGTTCCTGTGGGCTGAGGGAAGAACGGGAGGGTTTTACGTGCCCCAGGAGCCTGGTGAAGCCGTGCTGCCTTGGCCGTGCTCGCTTGTGGCTGCCAGTAACGTCAGAGCCGTCCCCGGCTACTGCTGAGTCTGCGCTCGTTTTCTCTGTTGCAAACTCTAAAATTTGTAGTGGAAAGAAGCTGTAAGCACGGTCTGCTCGGGCTTATTGTCATCCTGGTTTAGAGATGGCTTGTTTTCGTTTTGAAGAGAATATTTGAGAGATTCTTTTGGTTTTCCTGTTGTGTTTGGGAGTGTTGGGGGAGGTTTATATGTATTTTTTTTAATGGCAAAGTAGGAAAAATGCCTCCTTCCTTCTGCCCCCTCTCCACCAAGCCTCAAGAGTTGTATCCCGGTGCATTTAAGATCCAAGGGGGGAAAAAAAGGCAAGTATTTGATGTGCCAAAGCAGATGTGCTCTATGGACAGCTCGTGCCTCACAATGGAGGAACCCACAGCCTTCAGCTAGGAGCAGATGGCTCCTGTAAACGGGGGAAAATAGGTGCCAAAGAACAAGATCCTTGAAAACCTGGGTGCTGGGACCCTGTGGCCCTTGGTGGGTCCCCTGTGATGACGGGGTTCCCGATGTTTTGTGGCTGAGCAGCTGGCACAGGGGAGCACTGTATGTTTGAGTGGCTGCACGGTGCTGCCTCTCCTGCCTCCCGTGGGGCTGCTGCAGGATGGGTGGCTCTGTCTCTCCAGTTGCGTGGTTTCCTCTCTGCACAAAATGCTTTAAATATTAATTGTGCCAGGGGAAAATGACTGTATAGGCTTTGTAGGAAGGTGTGCTTAGGGCAATTCCTGGGCAGATTGTCTCCGTTGTTTCCATAGGTGCTTAATTATTTATGCGGGGTGCAACAGCTCCGACAGAAGACGGTGAAGCCCACTTCCAACACCTGGGGGACCAGGGAGCTCTTCAAGTGATGGGAGACAGAGCTCAAAGCCATACCCTAGAGAAAACAAGGGAGAGTTTGCATCTCCATCCCCTTCCTTCCGACGGAGGGACTAGCTGAGCTGGAGGATGGGTGGATGAACATTTCCCCTCTTCTGCTCTGTTAAGTGCAAAGTCCAATCCAAGTAGTGTTTTCCAGCAAGGCCAAGCAAGGGAAATGCTAAGGATATGCATCCTGCCAGGGGCTTGGCGTTAAGCTATGTATGCAGCATGCACGCCCTGAAGCACGAGTACAGACACCCAGTGAACACCAGCAAGAGTGGGAGTTGTCCATCGCCTCTCCTTGCTGACCGAATTTACTGAGCGCAGTCTCCGTGCAGTTGCGTCAATCAGGAAATTATTTGTTCAGTGCTGAAGTTCTCAAACCTCTATCCCTCACAGCTTTTGTAGCACAAAGCGTTCCCCAAAGTTGACGCATAACTTCATGGTCTTGCCTGCGAGCATGAGGCTGTGCTCTGAGTCCAAGTCAGCTGTAGTCCAGGAGCTGTGTCAGTGCTGTGCTATGCTTGAGCTAATATATTCCTTGAGCTTAAAATATGCCTTTTTGTGAGGAGTTTCTGAGCTCTAGCGACTGAGGTCCATCAGGATGACACTTAGTTGCAGAAATGCAGGTGATGTTAACCACCCATGCTAAGCAAAATGATAGTGGTGAACAGCATCGGTGGTAAGAAATGACTTGAAAATAATTGAAATGCTGGTAAGATCTTGTGTTTCTGGCACTTCTTTGGATCCTTGGTGTTGTGGTCACTGTACCCTGGCTGATCATGCTGTGTACAATGTCTCAGGACACTGCTAGCTTGGATGTTCTCCCCAGGCTTTGCCTCCTGGGGAGCGTGGCTTTGTGTTGTGGGCACATTATTGACTTTAATCGCTTTTCTTGCATTTTCTTTTCTAGATGCAAATGCTGGACAAGTTTCCGATGGAAGGAGGGCAGAAAGACCCCAAGCAAAGGATCATCCCCTTCCTGCCAGGTAGGAGAGAGGGCTCCAGTAACAAACCATGCTGGTTTTGGCATGGCAGTGACTTTTGTCCCAGTACACGTGTGTGCATACACATGCTTTAGCTTTTACCTCCTGAACCATCTGAGCGTTAGCAAGTTCTTCAGACAGTGCTGTACCCATTAAAACACCTGTATGTGTTAGCAGGGCACCCCGTGAGTGTTAAGCCCCTTCCCTCTTCCTCCAGAAAGCATTAACGGGTGACTTCAGCCAGCAATCCCAGTTACACAGCTTTTGCCAGGAGCAAAACCCAACTGCAGCATGATTGTTTTTGGGAAGGGCACGGCCAGCGTGACGCAGAGCTGAGGATGGTGCGAGGCTCCCCAGGAAATGCTCGTTTGCTGTTTTTCCTGTCCCGAGTATTCAAAGGGCTGTCCGGAGAGAAAGAAGTAACAATTGAATTCCATATGTTAAATCGAGCTGACTGGCAGCCTTGGCTTCCTCCTGTGATGTTTGGGACTGGCTGCTCAAAGACGGGATTTCTGTGGCATGGCGTGTGTCCCACCAGTCCAACGTGCAGCCGAGGATTTGCATGCCCAAGCACCAGATGCAGTGGCCCATTTCAGACTTTGTGGTGGAGAGGATTGCTTGTGGCTGCCCTCTGAGGCTGATGTTACAGGGGGAAGAAAGAGCCCTAATGTGCCATGCAAAAATACCCAGACTGAAGGGACCCTGCGAGCCTTTCATGCACCCATAGCTAATGTGTTTGACCACGAAGTTGTCTTTACCCCCACCCACAAGTAGCTAATGGGCACATTTAGAAATGTCACGGTACCATAATCACTTCCAGTGACTGTCAGGCTTACTTAATGTAGCCCTTTGTGCTGTGTTCTGCCTCCTGGCTTTTCTAGACACACAAAGACATTCAGTGGGGTTTAGTTTTCTCTGACTGGCTTGAAGAAAATCATTTACACCCCCTTCTGAGAGTAAGAGAATCTTGTCTGGATTTCCCACCGAGGGATTTCTGCTTCTGGCTTGTTCCTTGTGTTGTAACATCAGCAAAAACAAAGTACACCTGACGTTAATACCGAGGAAAAGCCTTTGCTGCACAACCACTCCTGCCAGCAAGGACTGGGGAGAAAAAAAAGGAAGCCAAATTGGCAAAGGGCATAACTTGGAAAAATTGGACTTACAGTTTGGCTGCGCTGCACTTGCAAAGAATTCCCACCAAAATGCCGCTATTTTTGGAAGGTAGCATCAGGCTCAGGAAGCCTGCTTGGAGCCCTGCTTCTCACAGCAGACTCATCAATACGTGTTTGTTCTTCTTTGTGTCGAAATAGTTTCCTTTCGCTGAGCAGCATGTCACTGGGATTTCCATTGGAGGAAAAAAGGGAGTTGAAGTTCCCGGAAAATAAAGCCTGGATCTTGTGTAATAAAGCAGTTTGGGGTAGTGAGGATGACCGTCCTCCGTAGGAACTTGTGCATTTGTGTGTTTCTTCTGGAGAGGTGTTTGCCCTTTTGCTGTGGCTCCCTTTTTACAACAGGATTAAATAATACAGTTTTTAGAGATAGTCACATGTTGATGTGGAAAACTGCTAAACCATGCTAGATGCAGAAGGTTTTCTTGATTTTTTTTTTTTTTTTTTTTTCACTTCTGCAATGGCTGAGAAGAAAGACCATTGATATACAACAGTTGGCCTCTTTGGGTTTATTTACCACTTGCACTTTCAGGTGCCAGCAAGGGGTAAGGGGTGGCTGTGGTGAGAAGATACTAGCGTGGAATGGTGGCCTACCTCTAAGCAGGAGATTGTCACTGGATAGGAAATCTCACATCTCCTTATCCCCACAGGACAGTTTGAGAAGCCCTCTTGCTTCAGGGAAGTTGTATTATTAGGTGTGGAGATGGTGGCTTTCCCACGAGCGGTACCTCCTCAGTGAAATTGCTTGCAAGCCATCTGCTTCTGAAAGGACTTCACTTGGGTGTAAGGGAAAGCTTTTTTTTTTTTCTGGCTGTGCTGGGGGATGTGCTAAGCAGAATGGTTGCTTTCTGCAGCAGTTCTCAGCCTTCCCAGTTTGGGGTAGCGGTGGGTTTTGTACCATGCAGCTGAACCCAGACTTCACCTATCACCTAGGGGTGCCACCTGAGCGAGCTCAGCACACACGGGCCTGGGTCACTCTCCCTGCAAAATGTGCCTCTTACGCTCAGAGTCTCTAGGTTTTTGGTTATGTTCAGCTTCTGTGAGCACTGCAGTTTTCTCCCAATCCCATTTTAAGCCACATTTTTAGCATCTGAATTTCATTACCGGTGGAGATTTGGCTCCAGTGACGTACTAAAAGCATGCTGCTGCCTGGGAAGATGGTTGCAGGGTAACGTTAGACATTGCAACCACTGAAATTCTCCAGAGTGTCTCCTGTGACCCTGTGCCTCTCGCAGCTCTGGCTTTCTTGGAAAAGTCCTAAACCCCCCAAACTTAAGGTCACCACCATGACCTGAGAAGGTATCATCTGGGTTTGTTTGTCAGGCTGGCTTCCCGGAATGGGAAGAAAGTTCCACAATTACTCCATCGTTACAACATCCAGCCCAGAGGAACTCCATTTCCTTTGTGTCACTTTTTGTTACTGCTGTTTGTTTTGAGGACTTGCTTCTTGGAAATTTGTAGAGACTTTGGGAGTTTCGAAGTAGATCTGTATATCAGAAAGTGCTCTCAGAAGTGAACGTCCTTCAACCCGCACAGCCATAAATCTGGGTTCTCCAAAGGGCAGTGGAGCAGTTGCACTTGATGGGTTTGGGGCCAGGGCTGTCCCTTCCCAGGTATAAACCCCAACCTGATCCACAGCACAGCTCAGTGGGGTCAGATTTGGCCTGGCAGGATGCTGCAGCTCCAGCACTGTGCCTGGAAAGCCTCTGCTGCTGTATAGGGGAATGTGAAGTGGACTCTTGGCTACTTTTGCTGGCTTGGAGCCACTGGCACAGCCTGCCCAGCTTCGTGTGGTGTTGAGGATGGCCCTTTGAAACCGTGCTGGCTACACCAGCCAGGGTGCCTGGGATCAGCTGTGGTCCCTGGAGCAGTTTCAGGAGCAGCTGGTGGGAGAGGAGATCCCAGGGGAAGGTGTGCTGGGCAGGGCAGGGCAGGCACGACAGCTCCGTCCTCGCTGCAGGAATTCCCATTAAGGGTTACACATCTGCTGGCTGGAGAGATGATGGTATGGAGACCCCAGGAAAGAATGAACTAAGAAAACAAATGAGCTCAGTTGGGCCAGTTGTGTAAGGGCTGTGCCAGATCTTTCAGGAAACAGCTTTTATAAGGAGAGCGGAGCCTTCCAAACGCTGTACAGCCCAAGTGGCCTGGAGCTGATCCTGGCCAGCCTGCTTCGCTGGAAACGTGAACCTCAGCAAGGAGGGGTTGCCTGAGGCTGAGCTAACTGGCTGTAAAATTGCTTTTTAGGAAGCTTTAGCTACAGACAATAGCAAACTCCCAAGAAGGGAGGAGAGCAAAGAGGATTTGGTGGGATCAGTTTAGAAAGCAGAATGATGCCTGCTTTCTACTCCCTTCCCAGCCCGCTAACCTGCTTGGCACAGGTATCAGTGCTGGCCACATCCTTTAGGGCTTTTCTCCGAGGACAACTGTGGGGATGCTGATAGCTCCCCACAAAGGCCTCATGCAGGAGGTGGAAGACAACTCGTCCCTGGTCCAGCTGTGGTACCTGACATTCTCACTCCCACTGCATCTGCATCAGAGCTGGAGGTGTACAGAGGTCTTAGTTACTATTTTCTGCTCTAGCAAGATGTGCCTCTGCCATAGCAATGTTGTACGGAGAGTCCCAGGCATTTGCAGCCCATAATCTGTACTTTTCTGTACTTTTCAGCCTAAAATCTGTTGCTTTTTCTGTAGGGTTTCAATGAATCCTGCTGATATGCAAGCGGAGTCCTACGTGGAGGCAGTTGCTCTGCTCCTGACCTTTGAGCTGTCTTTAAACAAACCTGAGAGATTTAAACAAAATCTCATGTCTTTCTCCATTACGTGGCCCAGCAGACCCTAGGAACGATGGCCTTGGGAATGTTTTGCTCCAGGGAACTCTTGCATTTCTCAGTGAGCTCCTATATGGATGGTTTTCAGTAGGGCTTTTGGGAGATTTTGAGGCTTCTTTCCAACTTGTTCCACTCTTACTCATGAAGAAAAGCTTCTGAGTCTGATATGATAACCAGAATTAGCAAGGATTTATTAAGCTGGGGAGCTGCCTTTCCTCCTTCTATTTTTTCAACCTTTTGCCTTTTTCAGAAATGTATTTTATTTTTGTTTCTGGTAGCAAGGAAGTCAAGATACTGAGGTTTGCTGCTGAACTTGGGAAGAAAAAGCAGCTTCTCTTGCATCATCAGACTGGCCCAGTGGTGCCCTGAGGAGCCTCACTGTTTTAGCCCAGACCAAAATCCTTCTCGTGTATCATAGGCGGCCAGCAGCACCCATAGGAGCCTCAAGGGCTCCTCTTTTCTTCCATTGAGGTTTCATCTCTTCAGACTTATTCCTCTGGCGACCTCATCCAATACCTGAGAGCTTTCTTGCCCCGTGTGCTCTGTAGTTCTCTGAGATTACTGGCAAACTAACAGAACTAACTGTGCTCTTCCCAGCATGATCTCAGCCCATGAGCTTGACAGAGGCACTGTTGAGCTCACCTTCATTTTACAGATGCACAGGACTCCGTGCTCGGGATATTCCCATGACAGCCATGGAGGTGCTTGCTGGTCCCCCTCCTTTTCTCCAGGCTGCGTGCTCAACACACAGCTTTGCCAAACAGATGCTAAGTGCAGGGCTCCTGGAAGTGCTGTCTCCCACGCCTGCTTCCCTGTCCTAGGAATAGCCCACGTAGCTAGCTGGCTGCTCCATGGGCTGGGACTAATTATGTGTACATTTGGGGCTGCCTTTTTTTTTTTTTTTTAAGTCAGTTTGGAACCCGTGCCAGGCAAAATCTGGATGTGATTTGAAAGGTGCAGAGAAGTAAATTCTTTCCGAGGCAGTGGGGTGGGGGAAGTGGGGGGAGTCCTTCAGGGTAAAGCGAGAGGCACAGACGTTTTTCCAGGCTGGAAATCTCTGGCTTCGCTCGCAGCTGTGACCAGCAGGGTGATGTGTTTAAGGTTCTCTGCCCCTCCAGCTTGCTTGAGACCCAGTAACAGCCTTTGGATCAAGAGGAGCCTCAACTATTTTGCTGACTGAAAAGCCCCTGCATTGTTTTCTTCTGCTTCTTGCTCCTGTCAGCTCTGCCTGGAGAATTCACATGAGAGAGGGGATAATTTGCACAGCCCTCTTTCCCTACCTGTTTGTTTGGAGAGATTAACTCCTCCTGTGGCCTGCCTGCTCTATTTCACCCTGCAGGAGACCTACAGTCCTTATCAGCGCTTTCCCCATGCTGTTCTCTGACACGTTGCAGCCCCTGATGGATCCCCAAGGCAGTGGGGGCTGTGCTGCCTGCATCGCTTTGCACCCCCCTCCCGCGCTGCTGCAGCACCCTTTGCTCTCAGACAATCAGATAAAGCACAGCAGCTTCCATCAGCCACAAAGAGGGGTTTCTTCCAGGCTCTGCTCCAGCAAGTTCACTGCTGGATGGGGAGTAAAATCCAGCAGGCTGTCCCCATGTGTCCTGGCCCAACTGTGTTGGTCGCAGCTCTGTTGCAGTGGGATTTTTGGGGAGAAATTGAGTGCAGGGATTGTGGAAAAGAAAGGTTCGAAGGAGAGGTTTGGAGAAAACTTTCCAGGAGAAGTCTCCCCAGGATGAGGCACAGCATGGGGCAAAGAATGGGGGTGCTTGCTGCAGGGTTTGTTAATTTGCTGGCGGTGTGAGGCAAGCAGGAGTGCTTGTCTGGCTGCAGTGATGGAGGGAGAGGAATGCCCCTATGGAAAAGGGGAAGAAAAGAGGAGTGCCTCTGTGGTGGTGGGACACAGAGCTTTGTAACCTGGGAGCATCACATCCCAACAGGCTGTGAGCTGCATGCATTGGCTGATGGAGTCTCAGAGCAGTACCAAGGCTCTCTGCTGGGGCTTTCCAGGCTTCACACCAAGCAGGGCAAAGAACAATATCGGCTCCCTCCTGTCAGCCCAGAGCTCAGGGCGGTGAAAGAGAGGAAATGGAAGCACTGACACAAAGGGAGCCCCGAGCTGGTCAGATCGTATCAGCAGGTCAAAAGGGGAGGGAGAGGAGGTCGGGCAGGGCAAAGGGAAGGGGCAGGGCGAGTGCCCGCAGCGTGTACCCAGGCTGCTTGCAAGGTCTCTGGTTGTCGCTGAGCAGGGGAGACAGGATGCTTGCTGCTGACTTGAGGTCCTTCAGATGTGGCCAGATGTTGGCTTTGTGGTGGGTTGGGGTTTTTTGTTAGGTTTCCCCCCTTCTTTGTGCCTCTCTAAGTGCCCTCGGTGCTGGGTGCCCCTAGCACTGAAACACCCATCCGGGTGGCCTGGTTGTAAGAACAAACCAAGGTCAATGAGGAGAAAAAATGAGTAAACAAATGCTCAAGTCAGCAGGGGAGCCAGAGACATGGCTTTTGCTGCTGTGTTGCTCTTGAATTTGTCTTGCCTTTGGGTAAGTGGAAGCCCCAGTGGGTTGGAAGCCACCTCCGAGGAGCACAGCTGGTGCTGGCAGCAGCGCAGGTGCCAGGGGCTGGAGGGCAGCAGCAGAGCGAGAACTGGCATTGATTGCCCTTGGCACTTCTCCCCTTTGATGAATCCTGTGCTAAGGGCTGCCCCTTGTGTCCTTCCCTTTTCCTGGGCTGCATTTGACTTTGATGTCCTGTTGATATAAATGTTTACGGTGTCTTACTTTTTTTCTAAATTAAACTTATCCTTGCTACTCCAGAGCAATCCTACACTAATAAATGAGTCTGCATGGCTTAATTCTCCCCAGCAGCTGCAACCAGCCAAGAAGAGTGCAAAATGTGACATCAGGTGTAGACAGGGAGCATCCTCCCACTACTGCACTGAAGACCAGTGAAGAGAGACTTCACTTGCTCTGATCTTGAAGGAGTTGTGTGTATTTCAGCTCTTTTTCAGTTTTATTTCCTCTAACTGTAAAGGATGGGTTGTGCTGTTCAGACTTCTCCAGTCAAAACACGATGGAGAATAATAATACTGCCAGGCTGCACTCAAAGAACATATGCTTACAAGACACCTAAATTCTGCTGTGAAACAAATACATATCGAGCAAGGCAGGTGCGATGCTTTAGTGAGATTACAGTTACAGTAGGGTAATGTAGCGCTTCATAAATGCATTCACCAAAATAAAGTGTTGTATATTAATCTGGAGAAAGAACACTTCATAAATTGTGCATAAAGATGTATTTTGCTACGCCTCCTTGGGCAGTGACTTTTCTTGTGCTAACAGGGAGACTCCTTGCTCTGTTTGTGCATGCATAACCTTGTATGTAGGAATATATGAAAAACTGATCATTTCTAAGTGCTTGAGTTATGCCATGATTGAGAAGGTGGTGAAGTGGAGCATGCAGTGGCAGTGACCTTACCAGCTGCTGAAAACCTACAGTACTCAGCAAGATGAGCAGAGCTGCCTGCCTTCGGGTTTTTCTGTTCTTACACCTCATGCTGAAGCTGAGGGCAGGAGCTACAGCAAGGAGGGATGCAGATATGAGATGAATAACCTCAGATGTTTCTCTTGCATTATATGGTCTTCAGCCCCATGAAAAGCCCCAGAGGCAGCACTGTTGTTCCCATTTTGGAGGTATGGTCTATGGGAAGAAAGCCCAGGAAAATGTTGTCTTGTTAGCCCAGGAGGGGAGGAAGCAGTTTCCTGCTCTCTCCTGCCTTTCAAGTCAAGGATTTAGATAGCTGTATTTGGCAGCACTGAAGGGTCTATAATTATGTTAATTAAGCATTTTGATGGAACAACAGCTTTCTGTTAGAAAATAAACTTCATTGTTGAAAAATACTAGATCTAGAGCAAATCAAGAGATGAGCTGGGTTTCCTGCTGGTTTTTGTGCGCTGTGCCTGGCCTAATTTAAGATCACTTCAATTGTTGTGATGCGTTTATTCCCTGTAACTATGTTCTTTTTATTATTATTCACTGGCATCTGTTTGTTAAACATTTAAATATTCCCACACCCAGAGCTTGTTCCTTTAGACATTTATAATGTGCCCATCCATCAGGGATTTCATGTTGGCAGATGTAAAAACTAAACAGCTATTCCTTACAATTGGCAGCAAAGCTATCGCGATCCATTCATCTTTTAAAAATCATTCAAATAGAAATCTGCACAGCAAATCCACTACGACTGCTAATGAGAAAACTGCTGATCGTTTGTTTGTCTGATGGAAAATAATTGCTATGGGCAAGGTAGGGAGCTCAGACCTGGTTGTCGCTCCCTTTCCCTCCCAGTCTTTCCAGACAAATTCTGCGTTCCCAGGCTATTCACCCTTCTGAAAGACAGATTGAATAGAGGGGCTTTTTTTTTTCCACTGTATCACAAAGGCTGCCAGACTTGGCTGTGACACACTGCAAGAAGGAATGCGTTTCAGAGGAGAGCATTTCCCACCATGAACGTCTGGGTCCCTCGCTGTCAGTGGGACATAAAGGAGAAGCAATCCTTCTGGTATGAGCACGTCTGACTCTTTGCATTTCACTTGAGGGCAAGCACAGCTCTAGTACTGAGTGTGATTCCTCTGTGCTCCCTCTGACAGTCCAGTTTTGAAGGCATTCTGCATTAACTGAGCCTAATGAGAGATTTGGCTCCTCCATAAGGTTCTGATTCATGCTCCTTGCAGGCTGAAATATGGTCATTTCAGTTCATCTCTGCTTAAAAAATGTGTTGGCAGGCTGCACGAGTCAGTCATGCTCCAGATCCTGGCCGGGTCATGGAGCAGGGGAGGGTTTTAAAGCTGTGGAAGGTATGTGACTGGTTAACACAGCCTCTTCACAGGTAACATGGCAGCATCCAGCCTCTGCTTCCAGCACTGCCATGGCCCCTGAGAAGTCTTGCTGGAGTGGCTGAAAGTGGCCACGGTGCTGCCAAAAGCTTAGTGACTCTTCAGAGTGCTTTCTGTTGGTCTTGCTTGGTGTCTGGCTTCTGGGTTGCCCAGTGGTGACCTCCTTGATAAGTGAAGGGGTTGTACAGACAAACACATCAGTAACTTGCTGTGGGTTTGGTGGTGGGATTAGAAACCCAGGTAGGGAAAAAAAGAGACAAGGCTTTCATGCTGTATAAGAAATGTTGGAAGGAACTCGAAGGAACTTTATCACCCTCTCTCAAAACACATTTTTTTTCTGGTTATTGTATTGCAAAGTAGTGCCAGTGTATGTTCCTAGTATTTTGGAAGTTTGAAATCCTACCACATACAGGTCCTTTTGATCACTGAGTCTCTGTATATATCTGTTTTGCTGTCTGCTAATGGCTTTTGTCTCATTAAATGCCAGAGAATCAGTTCTCTGTGAAAGCAGCTTGAAGCATTTTGGACTCATTAGACTTCAAAGGAAATAGGTCTGTACCACAAGCGAGAGGGGAGGAAGCGGAGTGGCAAGAGGATCCCATTAATGGAGAACAAAAATAAACCCCAGACAGGAAGGAAAATCCTATAGGTCTGACTCAAAGCTGCAGTCCCAACTCTGTGGCTTCGAGGACCGATTCGACACCGGAGCTGCACAGGGAGATCCCCCCTGGCCTGGCTGCTGCCCATGCTGGAGCTGAGCTCAGAGCCCGTAGCCTGCAGCAGAGGTCACCCTGTAGCAGGGACGTCTGCTTCTCTGACCAGTGCTGGTGTTTCTGGTGGACTTGTACACCCACGCCACGTTGCAGACAGGCAGTAAGGTATGGGACACAGGCTCGACAGGGCTGTTCCTCCGTCATTGCCACGCTGGTGAGGGGAGATGGGGATGCACTTTGCTGGTAGTTGTTTCCCCTTCTCTCTGCCTAAACACGCTTGCCACTTTCAATATGCTTTGTTCTAATATTTAATGCACAGGAGGGAATGTGCTTTAGGTACGGTACTTTTGGTGAGAATGGGATACACAGGGAAGAAGTCCTGACAGAGCGATTCAGAAGAACATCCCTGAGCGTTGCATTGACCTGCTCCTCTCTCTTCATCTCTCCTGTTCCAGGGAAGATCCTCTTCCGCCGGAGTCACATCCGTGATGTTGCAGTCAAGCGCCTGATACCCATCGATGAGTACTGCAAGGTAAGGGAGAAGGTTGCTAGTGTCAAACAAAGATGAAACCACCTTCATCGGGCTCAGTTGTGTCCTGGTAGCATATAACAGCACCCCAGTGCTGGCAGAATGGGGAGTGTGAGCAGTCCCTCACCGTCAAACCTTTTTGGTGATGAACACCTACCACTGATTATCCCATCTGCTGATCCTGTCATCATAGAGGCAAGGTACAGCTGACTAGGACCTTTCACCAGTAACGCTGAGACAATTTCATCCACACTCTTCAAGAATACAAGACTGTGCTAAGGTATAAAGCAAATTATAAAGTCAGGGCAGATTTTTTGTTGTTGTTGTTGCTGTTGTTTTTTTGCTAGTATTTTGTTTTTCCCCATTAAAAAAAAAAAAAGTCCATAAAAAACTGTTTTACACAAAATGCACCATGTCTCATCATGTCAAAGAATTACATTTCCAGCAGCCATTAAATGGTCTTGGAGGTAGGACTGGTACTTCTGGAATCCATTACACATGCAGCTGAAAACATATACACAGACTGCAAAATCTGAGGGAGAAAACAGGGAAACAGTTTTTTGTTATGTTCCTCAGGTGCAGGAGGTGTAGCAGTGACCGTGGCCTAGGACTTTGCATGGCAGGAGGGACTGTGGGTGTGGGGCCTCAGCCAGACCTAGGGAAGAGTTGTTGTGGCTGCAGGAACCACATTCTTGTAAAGAATTTATCTTTACAAGGGTAAAGATAAATTAGTGAACACATCTTGATAGCTCTGCAGTGGGGCTGGGGGTGAAAACCACGGAGGGCCAGGACAGGAGATGACAGCCACGTGATGGAGATGTGGTGCAAGGTGTACGTAGACCTGTGAGCTCCAAAAGGAGCAGCACCAGGGAAGCTGAAGGTGAAGATAACTTGGCTCCAGCCAGCAGTGTTCAGCCCCTTGTCTTCCAAGTCACTGAAACGTGCCAGCTCCACACAGACACAGACAGCCGTAAATTTAATTTTTGAGAAGAAAAAGTCCCTAAATGATGAGATGCTGCAGCTGTCTGTTTCAGAATGATGCCACTAATGGCATAAAATATAATGAATCCATTTGACTTAACAACTGGAACATAATGGCTGATGGTATATGACCCACTTAGAGAGCTGCTGTCTCCTCCCCCCCTTAATGCATTTCCAAGTAATAACACGCACACTGGGCCTGGCCTTCCCGATGCTGCTTAGCTGAAAAGCTGCTGCTGAGCTCCAAGGTGGGTGTGGGACTGAAGAGCTGCAGAGACGTGGGATGAGCAAGGAGCTGGTGGGAGCAGAGACATCTCCTCCAGGGCACGTAGCACTGCAGGGCTGAGGCGTGGGGGTCCCATCCTGCTCTCCCTGCCGTGGTTATTGTCGGAGGTGGACGTTGGGTGTGCTCAGAGTGTGGTGGCGCAGAACAGAAATAAAAAGTCTCCCCCAGCCTGCTGAAGGAGAACTGAGGGTTAAGCAAGCCTGTTGTAAACAGGTTCCTGCAGAAAACTGCATAGGAATGTTTGTGCTTTCTTGCCATCCCCTGGCGGAGTCAGGAGGTGTCTTCGTTCTCTGGGAGAGCCCTGGAAAGGGGGGTGAGATTTGGGCTGGAAGCAGGTGAGGGGAACAACAAAGGAGGGAAGCACTGGTTTCAGAAGGCAGCAGAAGTCTGGACTTTCTTCCCGTTTTTTCTAGTTTACTCTCTGTTCTGCACTTGTTGGTGTTTCCCCTGAAGTGGGCTTTTGAGAAGCTGTTAGTGGGGTGTGGATGGAGGATTTGCAATGCTGTGGTGTTCTAGCCCAACGAGACTGGGTGAACCTCTTAAAAAAAAAATCCCTGCTAGAGAATAATCCTTTCTCACACCCTGGAAAATGGATTTTGGTGCAATAAGGTGTGTTTGTCCAGCAAATGACCAAAGTGACTTGCTGTGGTTCTAACACCATGGTCTGAAGCCGTGTGCTGACAGCCCTTGCCAGTTCACTCTTGGGGCATCAGAGCCAGAGATGGGACAGACATCACGCTATTTATGTCCCTTTTTTTGTGTTTGTGGCCACAATGCTGTAGCCCATGGCCAGCTGGGCTGCAGGGTGGCCTGCTTGACTCAGCCACAGCTGCACCAACTGAGTCAGCGCTGGTTGGGCTTCCTGCAAGACGTCCTGAAAAATGAGCCGTGGGTCTTGCCTTCTGTGCTCCCAGCGCAAGATGTTTTCTGTGACCGTTCCCTGCTATCAGAGGATGTGCATCCCTTCTCCAGGCTGCAGAACAGGGGTGATTTTTCAGCACAGGGGAAGTTGTGTAGGTCATGGGATGCTTGGTGTTGGGGAGTGCTGCCCGCATGGGAATGGCATCCATGCAAAGCCTGGTCTTTGGATAGCCCTTCCCTGCACACAAAACCCATGGAGTGAGTGCTTTTCTCTCTCTCGTGTCTCTCACATGATCCTGTTTGCAGCAGGGCTGTGATTAGTGGTCTGACTGTCTGCTGTGCTGGCAGCGAATGACCGTGTGCTGAATGGCTGGAAGGGCTTTGGGGGCCCAGCAATTAGGTCAGGATGGAGCCACATCTGATCTTGTGGTAACCCCAGGGCTTTGCAGATGTGGCTTTGTCTCTGATACAGAAGGGAGTGGAGATTCAGACTGCCTGCACTCCTTTCATGAGACTGCTGTGACAGCAAACAGAGGGTGGGAGAAATGAATAGAAAATCGGTCAAACATCTGCTCCAGCTTGGGAAGCAGGGCTGCAGCATTGCTCCCTGCTTCAGATCTTCAGTTGCATGTCAGTTTTACTTTTTGCAGTTCCAGTCACCCATGGCCCTATTCCTTCCCGTGAGCAGGGACCAGCACAGCGCTCTGCAATGCCATGACCCAGTCTCCCGTGCTCTGAGGCTCCTTGCTCAGTCTTGATGGCAGCAATTCACATCACCTGTGTCTCTGTTCCACCTGCAGGCCCTGATCCAGCTGCCTCCCTACATCTCGCAGTGTGAGGAGGTTCTGCAGTTCTTTGAGACCCGACCCGACGACTTGACGCCCCCCAAAGAGTAAGTTGGGTGGGTGGCTGCTGCCACGGGGGTGCTGATGAAACACACTGCCTCCAGCTTGGCAGCATCCAAGTATCTGATGTGCTTTGACAGTTCCCCCCAGGAGTCACAGATCTGGGATTTGGATGGTTTCTTGGAGAGGGAATGGGGGCTGCACAGCTTGAGGTGGATAGCTCCACACCTTCAGTCAACTCCTGGTGTGGTCTTCTCCAGCAGGGAAGTGGATGTACTTCTCTGGGACCCCATCAAGTATTAATTTCCCCTGATGACAGCCAGACACGGTGCCACTTTCTGTTCAATGAAATGCTGGTTTCAGAAACACAGTCAGGCTGAAAAGCCTTGTTTCACAGGGCAGCAACCAGGCTGGGACTGCGCGTCCTCTGCCTCGTTTGAAGGCTCCCTCCCTTAGTAATGCCTGTGAGCCCCATCCTTAACCACTCCTGACTTTTTCCATGCAAAACAAGGAATGTTTGCAAGGAATCTCGCGTGCCTTACGCAACTCTGTGTGGTTATAAGTCTTGTGACTGTGAGCTACTTTGGCCAGGAGCCACCCATCTCTTACTAATCACAAGCAGCATAAATCTGAGCAGCCGCCTCCATCTCCCGCTATGCGGCTCGCTCTTTATGCTGCATGTGACACTATGTGAGGCTCTACCAAAGGTTGAGCAACGGAGGAGGCTTGATTAATTGTGCAAGGAAAGGCAATAAATTGATTTGACATCATTCCCTATTGGAAGGGTGCGGAGGTAGATAAGGGATTTTGTTTTTCTACTCTGAGCAGGAGCACTGAGTCTTTCGGGTCTCCAGATAGGTGTTATGCT
The DNA here is from genome assembly GCF_964035555.1 of Netta rufina. Lineage (NCBI taxonomy): Eukaryota > Metazoa > Chordata > Aves > Anseriformes > Anatidae > Netta > Netta rufina. The sequence goes on from NC_140137.1 coordinate 10,296,699, forward strand.
TGTGTGGATTCTGTCTTCTCCATGGGTTTTACATTTTATTCGTTTGTTCACTTTAATTCCCCCTTCCCCCATCCCTGCTTTCCTCCTTTGGCTTCTGTTTCTAGTACTTGGCCTGTCGTCATTCCTTCTGCAGCTCACAGTCACTTGATGAGATTGGTCTGAGGGCCCCGCAGCCCATTAACTAATTGCGTGCTGTCAGCTGCTGCTCGCATCCATCCTGCCCCGCTATTGCTCACCACTTAATCTGCCAACCTGATGGTCGTCCCTCAGCAAAGGTGGCGGTTCAGGGGCAAGCAAGAGACAGAACAACAAGACGAGCTTGCAAAGACACTGAGTGAGGGTTTATCATGGGGGTTAACAGCCCCTGGGGCTGTTTCAGGGCATGGGGAGCTGCCTGTGTGAGTCTGAGCCCTGCATGAGAAGACGATGAGCTGCTCTGCAAAGGGAGAGACCTACTGGAGCTGCCTCTAGCTGGGGCAACAGCACGCATAGGAGATTGCAGGGCAGCTTCAGCCCTGCACCCACTCTTCCCACCTTTCCTTTTGTCTCACAGGCTGAGCCAGATGCTGGCCTGAAATCAGGTGTGGTGGGACTGGGGCCAGGACAAGGAGCACACTCAGGTGTGGAGACCTTCAGGTGCTGAGCATCAGCTCAGAGCAGTGCAGCTGTTTGTGGCTGTGTTTGCTGCTCCTGGCTACCTGGCCAAGCAGCAATCAGTGCCACGTCCTGCTCATCATCTCCCTGCTTTGTGTCCCACAGAACTAATCAGAGATAGAGAGAGGAGGCAGTAGCCTGAAATATAATCCAAAGCATGTGCTTCTGTCACAAGATCCAACCTTGAATACATCCTGCGGTGTCCTGCAGGACACCTCTGGGGTGCGAAATTGCCCTCGGTGCAAAACTGCTGTGTGTTTGACCTTTGGAGTGCTGGCAGATGAGCTGGTGAGGCACTGCTGAATCTGGTGGTGGGCTGCGCTGCCTCCCCTGCCTGCTGCTCTCCTGAGGGGAGACTTTGCAGCACGCAGAAGGATTTAGCAGGTGACTCCTGTCCGTTCGCCTCCAGCAGCAAAATGCTACAGCATCTCAAGGACGTCTCTGTTGTGTTCCATATCCCAGCCTGAATGCCGAACGGGTATTTATTAGCGACAATTCAAAATGCTAATTAATAAAAGTCCTTGACTCTCTCCTCTGGAGAGATTGGTGGGAGCCCTTTCCCGAGCCCTGAGCGCTGGCACGCGGCCAGCCTAGCCCTGACGATAGGAGAGCTGTGATAGACGGCGGGGCTGCATCAGACGTGATGGCGTGTCTGGGGTTTGGCCGGATGTCATCATTCATAAGGCAGATAAATATTTCTCTCCGAGAGTTTGAAAGGGAGCCAGGCCATGAACGGAGAATTTAAAAAAAAAAATAAAAAAATAAGCAAACATTTTTTTATGCTGGGTGGCTGGAAGGTGGGAATGAGGGAGGAAAAAAGGTCTGCTCAGCATGCTCTGTGCCAAGCCAAGCAGCCGCTCTCATGGCACCACGGCCAGGAGCCTTCAAGCTCCCTGTCCCCTGTCATTTGTCTTGCCTGGCTGATGCCCCAGGGCTTGTCCTGGGTCGCAGCACGGAGCAGTGGCTGTTGGAGATAGGGACATGCCCTTGGGTGCTCTGGATGCAGCCTCTGCTTTCCTTTTCCTGGGTTACGCAGAGAGGATCCACCCATCTCGCACCACGCTGAGATGTGCAGCCACGTTCAAGAGCTGCAGCTGACTGCAGACTGTAGAGCTCTGTTTAACTGCAAAGGGTGAATGTAGTCCTTGGATCTGGCAGCGTTTGGGAGTGCAAAGAGGAGGCTGGACAGCCTGTGCATCTATCCCTGGGCGCCTCCCGTGTCTGTTTTCCCCAGTGCTGGAGCTCTTCCTGGGCTGATCCAGGCTTTGCTTGTGCTTTCCTGCTGTGCAAAGTCCCCTTTGGTGTCTGTTTGATGCCGTTGGGAGCGCCAACAGAATAAAAATCTTAGTCCCTAACTCACTCTACAACCCCCCAGCCCTGCCGCTGGCATGTTCAAAGAAAGATTGAGGAGAAGGGGACTGAATGGAGAGGGAAAGAGACAAATGCATCCTTTTTCCCCCGTTGCTTCCAATTGGGCAGTAGATCAGAGCCCAAAGCAGAGCTGAGACAAGGAGTCTCCAGCAGATGGGGGGTGGAGGAGGGAGGTGAAGCCCTTGCTCCATCCCCTCCGCACACACCCGCCAACTTTCCAGCGTCCTCCTGCCCACAGGGACCACTTCAAACAGGGGAGCGGATTGAGGCTGTGGTGTTTCCACTGGCAGAGATGCCTGGTGGCTTTTGTGACGTGGATCCCTGTCCAGCAGTCTGTGGACGGGATAATTCAATCCCTTCTGCCTCAGAGGGCTGCCCAGTAGTGGGTAGGAGCGGCCTTGTAATCTGGAGGGATTGATTAAATTTGGGGAAAAATGGGTCTGCAGGGATGGAATGGAGATGTGGGAGAGAAGGACAGAAATAGTTATGGAAAGAGAAATCATCCAAAAACTTAGCTGTCGGTGGGGCTGTGGGGTTTTTCTGCTGGTGATGGATGAAAGCCTTGTGAAAAACATAGTTTCAAAGGAGAGGAATCATCAAATTCCTGCTCGCCGCATATCTCAGCAGGTCTGACCAGCAGCAGGATGCCTGGCTGTTGAGGTGGGAAGTTGCCATGTGTACCCCCTCACCCCTCACCCACCCTTTTTCAGTTTAAAGCAGTCGTTTAACCACAGCACAGAGCTGCTGGGGTAAGGCTGGGGAAGGCTGAGCTGCTGGGCACAAAGCCACTGCTGAGTCAAGGCATTTAGCTGCTCGCGCTCCTCGCCAGCTGAATTTCTGCTCTGCCACATGCGGGAGCCCAGGTTAACTCTGTAGTGAAGCAAGGTCCTGAGGGGTCCTTTAGTAATTGTCGGTGCTGTGCAGGCGAGGAGCACTGGGGAAGAAGCCATCATCTGCTGCCCGAGGGCCGTGGAGCTACACAGGAGGTAACCTGGTCGTGAGAGGCATCTTTCATTAAAGGCTGCTTTCTTTTTTTTGTAGCTGGGCATCCTGTCTTGTAAAAGGCACTAGAAGTTGTTTTGAACCTTTCAGCGTACAAAGCCGATTCCTTTTTATTTTCCCTCCAGTGGGAGCACAGGCACCTGTAGAGCAAATTTGTTGTCTGTTACCGTGCTTGAAAGACGTCCTCGTGCACTTCTCCTCATGTGCTCTGCATTCACAGTTTGAAAGCTACCGGCTTCAGGAGATACCAGTGTTGTCTCTAAAATATGTAAATTCCTCTTGTCCTTCTTTCAGACAGCTTTTCCCTTAGGTTCTAAGTGTTCCCAAACCCAGTGAGTCTCCTGGAAAGGGAGGGCAGTGCTGTATGTCTGGCACGTGCCCCTTGGCAGCCCCCACAGCACGCCAAGGCTTAGTGCAGGGTCGGTGTGGGGACCAGCACCAGCACCCCACTCTTTAAAGGCCTTTTAGTAGGGGATCATGACCTCTGCACAAGCAGATGGCAGTGGAGGTAGAGTCTGTGGCTCACCATGGGGTGGCCCCTGGGCCTGTCCTGCCTTTGGAGACCCCAGCTGGGAGTTTTGCTGGGGAGCTTCAGCTTCTGCTCCCCCGTGCTTGCGTGCTACCACCCCAATGTGTGCACTGGGAGCAGAGCCCTGCTCCTGCTAGCTGGGCTGCGTGGTGGTGGGAGCCGCAGGAACACCACCTCTGATTTGCCTGGTCTGCAGACGAATGAGAAATTCATCTCCTCCTGCTGAGCAAACATCCTCCAGGAAACGCGTTGTGTGCATCGTTTTGGCTGCTGCTTCCCAATTTGAGCTGATCTGCAACTCTCAAAGCGAGACCTGGTGGCTTTTTCTGTCCTTGTTTTAGCTGGCAGCTGCTGAGCGTCCTGGGAGCAGCAGGGCCGCAGGTTTGTGCTCAGCTCTGGAAACCCCTTGGGCTGGGCCGTGTCCCCTCTCCTGGCAGGAAGGCAGCCCGGACAGGCAGCTGCCGTCCCTTCTGCCTTGATCTCCTAACCCCACAGCAGTGGGTCCCTGCCCAAGCTTCCCAGCCCTCCTGGGTCCCTGCTCAGTGGCAGCAGCTTCTACTGCCACAGTATACATCGATACACACCAAAGATGTTGGAAACAGAGAGAGAAAGATAAAACAAACAGCATTTTGATTCTGGTGGTGTCTTCTGGCTCTGTCACTGAGCTCCAGACAAGCCTCCCTGAGGATTTTTACCCAAGGCACTGACCTGTGCTTCAGTTGTGCCTGCCTGGGAGCCTGATTGGCACTCAGGGACAGGATCCCTTCATGGGGCCTGGAGCCCACCTGGAGCTCTCTGTTCCCCTGGGGCACCAGCAAAATGTCCCCATCAGTTTGGCTGTTCTGTGTGGCTACAGCTTTGCAGTTCCCCTGGGCACACTCGGGGCAAGTTCCAGTTGCAGCAGGGCCACTGACAGCAGCCAAAGTCCAGGGCAACTTTTAGAAATCATTTTCCTTCCCTAATGGACGTGCAGGCTCCATCTGAGCTCACGTCCCCAGCTTGCATTCCTGCTATTTCTCCGAAACAGCCCTTGGCTACAGGGAGAGGATTTGGGAGTGTTTCAAGGGCAATCCAGCTGGGCTGCTGGGGATGTTTTCATTGCTGGGGTGGAGGACTGAAGGAGGTGCATGGTGATGAGCTGGGGCATGACCAGAGGAGCAGAGTGTGTTATGCCTGCAGCAAACCTCATGTTCACTGTTTATTTTTCTTTATTTTTCTGTTTATTTTTATTTTTTTTATTTCTAATGTTTCTATTAACACTGAGGTTCTGGTGCTGGGCAGTTGAGTGGGGTGGCGATGGCACTCACAGTAATGGATCGCCTCCTGCACCCAGACTGACGGGGACTCCAGGCAGTCACCAGCTCCAATAAATCAACGAAGAGACTGCTGGGCCAAAATGAGAATCAAGACGGCTGTGATCAGCTTGTGCCAGCTTGTCTCCATACGTGTGATTGAGAGGTCCTGCTTAGGGCCACTGTGCCAGCAGCCTTGGCGGGTGAAAGATTTGTGTTAGGTCCAAAGCACCAGGAGACGATGCTAGACTGAAGTATGTTCCCACCAGTGTAACAGAGAGCAAATCTGGTTCTTTCTCTTATTTCCATAAATATGAGCAGATTTATAACTAGTGTCTCCCTGAAGCAAGTCTCTTTCCTTCCTAGCTTCCCCGTAGCTTTTCATGTGCTTACCTTTCCTTGTAGCTGAGCTGTGCCAGGAGCAAAAGTTTTCCTTGTAACCCTTGTGTGGTGTTTTGGGGGGCGACAGGGGCATCAAATCCTGTGCCAGGTGATGGGGATTTAACAGAAAACGGGGAAGCTCAGGTCCCTGCTGCAAGATGGAGTGGCTGCCCCATGTAGGAAGCCTTCCAGTCACTTTTGCCTGTAAGCTAGAGCTCCCTGAGTTGATGGATGTTGACTTGGGTAGGGAGGCTTGTTGGCTTGTGGCTTTTGAGCCATGTCCTGCTATCCAGACAAATTACAGCTTGTATAATGAATTGTTTGTTTTGCAGTTCTGCTGGTGCCTACGTGCAGATTCACCAGGAGCTCGGGCTAGATCTCAGCTCCAAAATAGTGGTCTCCCTCCCTCGCGGCTGAGAACTGTCCTTCCTAGCTGATAATAGAATGAAATGTTAACAGGGTTGAATCATGATTTGCTCCAGTGTAAGCTCCTTGCATGGAGAGAGCACTTGGTTTTCTGTGCTAGCAGGGCACAGGGCAGCCTTCTGAGCCCAAAGGTTTGGCTCAGATAGCTCTCCAGTGGTTAAATACAGGACTGGCACAGGCACTGCAGTTTGGGTGACAGGGGCCCTTTCAGTCCTCTGCGGAACATTTGCTAAACATCAGTTCTCTTAAACAGGAGCCCTGTTGTACCCCATTTCTCACTCTGTCTTGCTCGCATAAACCTTGCTAAGGCTTCTAACATCTCCACGCTTGCAGAGTGCTTCCAAGCAGAGCTTCCTCCTGATAGCTATTTTGATGACTTCGCTGTATTATTGAAGGATATTTTCCTTTCCTTATTTTTTTTTTTCTTTACAAGGGCTAGGCTTTTCTATGGGGAGTGTTTTCTTGGCATGGTGACTTCAGACCCATCTCATCCTGATTGTGGGTCCTGCGTGGATGGTGCTGCAGCAGCTGGAGCTGTCATCCTCGTGTGTGTGCTATGCTGTCCTTCTCCCTCTCTGTGCTCTGGCTGGGGCAGTGGGACACCATGTGTGGTGCTGAGGTCTGCGAGTGCTGTGCCGTGCCAGAGCCTTCCTCCCAGGACCCTCCTGTGGGATCTTCCTCCCCCAAGTCCCACTGCACAGCCACTGCAGAGCCACCCCTGCAGCACAGCCGCCTTCCTAGCTAAGCAGCCACCAACCCCGAGTGCTTGCTTAAAGTCAAGCAAGCTTTTAGCAGCTCCTCTCTAGACACTGCACTAGCCTTCAGGGCTTTCCTGGTTTTATAATTAGCATTTCTTGCCTGAATTGTGACCCTGTAAGCCTGTGAAAACTCTCAGCATCCACAACATCCTGCAGCAAGGTTAACAGCTTAATACCTATCATTGAAGAACAGCCTGCTTCTGTTTGTTTTAAAGAGTTTTAAGTGAGATTCCCATTACACAGGAACCTTTGCCTTCAGTGTTCCTGACAAGGGACTGGGAAAGTCCTGGGAAGCGTTTGGAGAGCCATTGCTGGGTTTTACCTCTCGGGGAGCTCTGTGGGGACACGCTGTCATCACCGTGTACCGGTGCCTTGCAGTCGTGCTGTGCCTGCCTGGTTCATCTGCACAGCACGACTGTTGTGAGGGTGAGAGTTAAATGAGTTTCCCAGTGGCAGGCAGTGGCCTTTCCTCCTCCTCTGCCTGAGCCACCAGTTTCCAGGAGGCCGTGCATGCAGGCTCTGCTGCGTGCCTTTCTCTGCTCCATGGGGACCGGCGGAGGAGGAGTAGATGCTGCCGGGAGTCTGTTGCTGTTTCCTGTCTTGTCTGAGCTCCTGTCCCCTCCGAGGTGGTGGGCCAGGGCTGTTGGTCTTCAGACCTGCGGCTCTCTGCATCCGTGCCAGAAACAACCCAGCAGCAAAGTGAAATTGCAGCTCCTTCCTTGCCCCCTCACCCAGACGGAGCAGGCGGCGAAAGGAAACGGGGGGATGAGTTAGAGTAAGAAGTTTAGCAGATGGCAGGGGAAATGCAGCAGCTCTTTCCATCAGGGTGATGCAGTGCCCACCTGCCATCTCCTGCGTGCCTGCCGGGCCTTGCCTCTCCTCCCTGCCCCACAGCAACCCATGGTGAGGGCTGCCCCAGCCCCGTGCCTTCTCATCAATGAGCTCGGATTTAGCTCTGCACTTTGGTCTCTGCTTAGAAATGTATTTGAGCTGCACTGTCCCTTAGATTCCTCCTTGGTGTCTGCATCAGGGACACGGTGTTCAGGTCTTTACACAGTTCTCTGGTCTCTGAACTTAAAAGATAGGCACGGTGACGCGTTTGTTTCTGCTCCATCTTTGCTGCGTTTAATTTAATTTTATTGATGGCTCAGTGGGCAAGTTGCAGAAGTTTCAGATGCAAAGGGAAGGGGGGAGTGGAGAGGACAGGGAGGATAAAGCATTGCTAGCAGATGAGGTTAACTCCTCAGTGCCCACCTAAGGCCAAAGAAGAGCCTGTGGGGGTTACCAGTGGGACTAGGCTAGGACACAGGGTTTGTGATATGGGGCTGGAGGGCTGAGCCTCCTCACTGGGGTTTCTGCAATGCTGGGCTGTCCGATAGCTCCTGTGCCCTCCTCTTTGTTTGGGATCAGGACTATGAACGCCCATGCCACATCCCCTCAGCCAGGGAGGCCTCAGTGTGTTTCTCAGGGCCTTGCACAGGAGGGGTAAAAAAGCAGCTATTTGCTGCATCAGGTTGTGCTTTCCTGTGTCCCTGGCTCCCTCCTTGCCCCATCCTGAAGGTCAGGGAATGGTTTTGTGTGTGTCCCTGGAGCAGTAGGAGTGGTGCTGCCTGGGCCGAGCACACAGGGAAAGCACGGTCGGGATCTGCAGGCAGGCTCTGAAGGCTGCTGAGTCCCTGCATCACCCCATTGCTCCGGGGGAATAAAACATCTGCAGTAATCATGGACTGAAAATGCAGATAAGCTTGAAAGAGAACAAAGCGTAGCCCAGCTTTGGCTGGCTTTCTTGCTGAGCACGGAGGGATTTTTCTGCTTGGCCTGAAAGGGACAGGGAAAGGTTGTTCTGCCAGCAGATTTTGTAAGCAGAGGAAGGGGCTCCTAGGCTCTACCTGGGCTGGTCCAGCTGCCTTTCCAAGCAGTGGTCAAGCAGCTCACAGCTAGAGGAATTACAGGTTGTCATCACCCCGTACTACAGCAATATTTCAGGGCCACAGTGGCGATTTGTGTGAAAGTGTTGAGAGCCCTTTTGCAGCAAGACAGACCGCTGCGGTTGGAGCTGGGGACGGTGCTGCTGCATTTGTTTGGACTTCAGCTTGGTTTGGTGCCTTGGTTTACTATCTGTGATTTTTCTGAGGCTTGTCTCAGGCCATGTTTTCTTGGGCTTGTTTGGTTTTTAATCATGCCCTGAGTTTAGGGCTGTTCAGCAACCATGTTTCTTTGCAGCATTCAAATAAGAGAAGGGACTCAGGACCTCTGGTTTCTAACCCATCTTGTCATCCATGTGGCCAGTGCTGTCCATAATGAGGGGACTTGTGCTGGAGCTGTCTCATTGCCTCCTCATAACAGCCAGTAGCTCCTGCTTGTGTTCATCCTCTCTACACCATTTTAGTGAGTTGTTTTCTTTTGGGGCATAAACGCTTGCCCCTTCCCCAGCCTCTCCCCATCCTTGTCCCCAGGAAGGGTGCAGGACATGGAACATCTTCAGTATTACCCTCATTGTCTTCAAAGTGGTGTCCGCTTCTGTGGGAGCTGTGGTCTGTGCTGAGAGCAGTTTTTGGGGTTTGGGTTTCCCCTGCACCTGACTCTGCTGCCAGATTTTTCTAGTCTGCCTCCTTTTCCAAGTGGCACAGTGAGAGTTGTGGCCATCAGAGCAAGCCGCTGAGGAGTCCGGGCCAGCAGCCCTCATCCTGGGAAAGACAAAAGCATTTAATTACTCAACAAGAGCGGGAGAGACAGCCTGTTTGCACAGCTGGTTGTGCCCCACGGGGACATTAGCTGGTGTGAGGGAGGTCAGCTGCACTGCCAAGGCCAGTGCCGCTGTGTTTTCCTGCATGTTTTTTTCCTGTGGCCAGCTAGCCAGACGTCCCCATCCCTCTGCTGACACTCTTCGTTCTCTTTTTCAGGGAGCCCATTGGAAAGAAGAAATCTGGTAAGCACTCCTCTTTTCCTCCCACTTCACCACCTCCTCCTTTCACCCACAGCCTTGGTCTCCTGTCACGGGGTGCGGGAGCCTGGCCCCATGGCAAGCACCGCTGCTGTGCTCCCCTGTGGGGCACGGGGCTCCCGACACAGCATGTCCCCTCCAAGTCCCAGCCCCACATCCCTCTGCGCCCCCAAGGAAGGGACAGGGCTGAGGACAGCAGGGTCTGGGGCTCTTCGCTGCCCTGATCCCACAGGCGTCCCATGGAAGAATGGGGCTGACGGACACCTACAGCTCCACACATTGCACCAAACACCCCGTTTGCTCGTGCATCGAGTCATTCCCACTGCTGCCACCCCCGTGGTCGTGTCCCTCCTCTCCTCACGCCTTGTCTCCCATCGTTTTTGTTCCTCCATCAGGGTTTATCCAGAGAACGGCCTCTTTCCTGCAGAGAGGTAGTAACAGCCGCGCGCTACCTTGGGCCTTGCTCTCGCTTCGCCTTTCGCCGGGGGACACCTGCTCTTTCTGGGTGGGCAAGCCCCTTGCAAAAAGCTGCCACGTCCCCCGTAGCTTTCTGTGGTGCCTGGTGGACACGGGGCAGCAGCAGCCAGGAGGTGCGGTGGGAGTGGGACAGGCGCTTGGCTGCGGGCCCAAGGTTTCTGGCCTGGGAGTTGACACTGCCATAAACTGCGTGAGCAAATTTACCTGTAGATACGTGGGTTCCTATCTAAGGAGAGAGAAAAGGTACAGGGGAGACTTAAGACTTAATTCTACTTTCTTATCTGAAGGGCATTCCTCCTTCAAGAACAGCTCACGTCCCAGCCTCCTGAGACCAGGGGTAGGATGTGTACGGAAACCTCACGTTATCTGCTTGAACAGTAGCTCTTGGTTTTGCTCCGTTCTCATGCGCAGGTCATAACTGAGTGGTCTCCTGGTGAACTAGCAGGGGTTTACCAGTATAATTAAAACCTTTGGAAAACATGCTCTCCTCAAACTCTGACAGCCATAAGGTATGTCTGTCAAAGCTGGACCTTGGGAAGGCAGTTTTATAGCTCTCATTAGCCATTTGTAATCACAGACTGCATTTTTTTTACTGTCTTTCTCATGCTGAAGTGGTGGGTCTTCCCTGGCTTTGTCACAGGAGATGTGCTGAAGGTTTTGCTTCAAGCTGAGTTATTGCTTTCAGTGCAAACCCATGTGGAGGCAGAGAGAAGCATCTGGCTGTGGGTGGGGATGAAAACAGGCTATGATTTTTTTTTTCCTTCTCCTCTCTTTTGATAAAGCGGAGGTAAAATAAAGACACAGAATCCCTTGTCTCAAAATGTCTCGTCTGATGGCTCAGTAGGAAGATCTGGGGAGTAAGGAAGGGTATTATGTTTCCCCGTGAGAAATCAGTGTGTGTTTAGATCACTTTGAACCCAGTCCACTTACATTAAGCAGGAGAAAAAAGACGACCTTTCTAGTGTTGAGGAGAAGAAAAAGATCTGAGTTATGCAGCAAAAATTTTCTTTGAGGGCAGAATTTAATTCAAGGACGCTGGCTTGATTTTTTTCTCCTGTTTGTGCACTCAGCTTCGTTCTGCCTTCCCACTTCACACAGAGCCATTAGCGAAGCAGGTTTATGGGCAGCTCCGCTTTGCGTCTTGCCCCCAGCCCTGTAGGCATGGCAGGTTTATGTGTGACATGGTGATGTTCTGAGGTCGAAGAGAAAATGCTTTTTGGGATGCTGCTTGCTTGGCACCATTGAGAGGGAGAGAAGAGGAAGATTTGGGGTAACTTCCAAGCCAGAGCCCTGTTCTGGCAGGACAAGGCATGATGTTTAGACCGTGGCACTGTAATCCCCTTGTTTGGCCATGGAATATGTGCAGTAGCCATCAGGGAGAGGTGTTTGTGTAACACTACAAAGGGCTGATGCTTTGTTCCAGACATGTTTAGAGACTCCTCTCACCATCTTTTATTTTCTGGCAAAAGAAACCAAATTTGATTCTGCTGCTGTCACCTGGAGCCCTATTCTACCTTGAAGACGCCCCTGATGCTTCATCTATCACTCAAGCCAGGCCTGCTTTGAGAGCAAACAGCATGACACAAAAAAGGCTCTTTTAATATGAGATCTCCCTGAGGAGGGGGCATCCAGCAGCTGCTGACAAACAAACACAACTGGAATTGTCTCCCAGTCCCTTATTTCTCCAGCACCCCCAGAGTGGGGGTGAGCTGCTCTTTGGGGTAGCACTGCAAAGAACAAATGCTCCCGGGTGCCTGGCAGCAGCGAGCCCTGTTTTCTAATGGGCTGTAACTGGGCTACAAAGTGGGTTGCAGTGGTACCTACGGCATTCCTCGGTGACCAAGAGGCTCGAGGGACAAATGTTTGGTGTTGTGAGGAGGCCCAGAGACAGGGACGTGCTTAGTATGAGCTGGTGGGCATTATATGCCTTTATTCATTATTCCTCATGCTCTGGGACTCTGAAGCCTGACTTGGCCACTGATTTAGGTACACCTAAAAGTAATCATCATAATTGGTCCCCAGTACTGTTTCAAACATTTCTATTTGCTCCTCCTTTCTGAGTTCTACAGAAAGCAGATGGAGATTCATAGGTTTGTTGTGGCACTAATGCAGTGCACAGGAGCCTGAAACTCTCTCAGCAGTTTTTATTTGGGTGGAACTGCCCTAGGAGACTGGCAGAAGAGCTCCCATATCCCCCTGCTAGTTTTGTTTTAGATGCTTTCTTGCCTGGCTGCATCCCTTTTGCTGTGCTGAGCAATGTTCCCGCAGTAGCTCAGAGACCCCAAAAAACAGTGTTTGGTCTGATGAGGGAGAGTGAAAGCACAGCTCTCATCCTACAGAAGCGATAGGAGGGCCATTCTGAAACTCCACTGGTGAGTGCTAGTTACATGTGATTATTTCCTAGTTCAGGAAGAATCCCTGGAGGGATGAGAGGGATTGCAGTGCTGGTCTTCACAGGCTCGTTAGGTCTGGGAGAAGAGGGGCTGGCCTGAGAGCACTGGGTCTGATCGGCACAGACCAGAGAACTAGGACAAAAAAAGCTTATCCAAAGCACAACATTTTTGGAAAGAGCAGTAGGCAGGGGCTGGAGTGTATAGCAAGGACAGGCGTTAAAAACAAATGCCCAAATACCTGTGCCCCCACTTCTATTTCAGTCCTGAGCTCTTTGCTTCTCTCTGAAGGCACCAGTGTCCGTACCGTTAAGAGACTCATTATTTTTGGCACTGATAGTGCAAAGGCAGAAATTGGAAACATGACATCTTGGAGCAACCCTGTATCTGAGATTTTCTACCTGTTTTTGTACACCTCACTGCTTTGGGTGAGTGCATCTCCTCTGCGGCTCTCCGGCACCTATAGCCAGCGTCTGTTCTGCAAGTCCAGTCCAAGGACCCCAGTGGTCTCTCGGCTCAATGCACATCCCTTCTCTAGGCCACGTTTGTGTCAGTCTCAAAAATATTCGGGGGATACAAGCTTTGTGCTCCTAGCTACTGTTGTTCTACACAACTCCTCTCCTGTGGGCTCTGTTCTGTGCTAATCCTTCCTCCCCTCCCCAGCTACAGAGCTTTAGGTACTATTTTAGATGAGTAAGTTTATGCCATTGCTATTCTTAAGAGACCAAGTCTGCCCCTAAATAGGATGTTTTATTGTAACTTGACCACGTATTTTTGTGGTTGAGGATGATTATGCCAGGTGAAGGCACTCCTGAAATTAACTCCTACGTCTTCCTCCAAGCTTAGTTTGCCGCTTCTCTTGCTGGTTTAATAGGTACATTGGAGGATCCAGAATTGCCTGCTGAAACTACAAATAGCCTCACGGCATTGTGTGTAATTACAGCCAGGGAGGCAGAAAGGAGAGCACTGCTCTCCTCCTGTAGCTGTTATTCTGCTCTCAGGGGCTGGGTAAGTCCTCTGATCACTTTAAGCGCAAACCTTTAATTGAGCTAGTAGAACAGATAGTCCCCAATTTCCTAGCATCCTCCATTCACTTTAAAGGGCTATTTTTAGTTTTGTCTGGTGCCCCACCTCTGGGTTATGGCTTGGAGGAAGCTTTCATTAGTGGTAACAGATCCTGTGCACTTGGCCAGCTCACCTGCAGCTCTGCAGAGAGCTGTTTATGGCAGGATGACACGGGCAATTAGCCTCTTCCTCCTTTAAATGAGACTGTCCTGAAAAAGCATTTCAGTTAAATTGTGGCTGTGGTCTTTCTTTCTCAGAACCAGTTTGAGAGGTGGTGACCTCGGGCTTAGGAGAACTTCCCGGTGGGGGAGCAGAGCGCTCCAGCACCGCTGAAGACCTGTTGGATCTCGTCCATCTCTGCTCATCCCTCCTGCTCTGGTCACTGCAGGATCATGCCCTGCAATAGGTTCCCTCGTAAGAAAGTTCTTTTATCAGGCTGAGATATCTCACATGGCAGGGGAGCCACAGGCTCCTCTTGCAGCATAGCAGGCTGTGGACATTTCTTCCTGATGCACAGCCGCAATTTCTTTGCTGTGCTTTGCCTTTATATTCCAAGGGACCAGCACTCTCTGTATCATTTCTTTCCCAAACCCTTCTGAGACTGGGAGGTAATTGTCCCATGTATCTGCCATGCTGTAGCAGCCAGAGGGCTGGAGCAGATGTGATTTCTGCCTTTGATCCAAAACGTGAGGCCCCCTGCTCAGAGTACGTGCACAGCCCCTGTAAGTACGACTTAACACCCACAATCACTCCTGCTAGAGTAATTAATACTGTTCTAATTCCAAAGCACTGGGCAAATATTAATTAATTCCTACTGCACCAGGGAGAATTGGGTCTATGCTCAGCTGGCAGGTTGGGAAGCTGCAAGGCAAAGTGTTGGGCTGGAGGCTAGAGCTGAGCCTTGGGGCAGAGGGCAGAAGAGTGCAGGTGTTTCTGACACCTTTTTGCTCCTTGGATGCTTTTGTAGGCAGCTGGGCAAGTGCTGCTTGTGCCCTGAGTACCCAAGTGCCTTGTGGCTGGTTCAGCGTGAGGCTGAGCCCACTGTGAGTGCCCTCCCAGAGGGGCTGAGGGGTCTGGGTTTGGTGCTGAGCACCCGCAGGTCTGCAAAGCCCTGGGTCGCTTCGCGATCTCCTCGTACACAGCAAACCCCTGCACTTGGGGGAACAGGGGAGTTTGTCTCCATGTGTAGAGACAAACGTGGGGCTGCGTTTCTACAGCAGAGATGGATTTGACTTGAAAACTCTGTCCCAGTACCGCCCTGGTAGGAGACGCCAAGCAAAGGGATCCGCATCCAGACCACTCTACTAAATGAAAACGTGCCTGGAAAAAATAAATCAGCGTCACCCTGCTGTGCCTGGCTGGTGCCTGCTGGTCCCCTGGCAGGGCCGGTGGGGCAGTGCTGGCTGTCCCCTCGCCTTAGCCTGCAGTGCCACCTTCAGCCTGGCCGGGCTCGGCACAGCCAGCGCTGCTGCACCAGGTTCCCTGGGCGCATCCAGCCCTCCGTCAGCTGGCAGGTCCCTTCCTGGCTCAGGGAGTGCTTTGCTTTCTGCACATCCTGCCCGTTTGCCCCTCGTCTCAGTGGGTTGTTTTTCTGGCACCGAATTAGGATCTGCTGCAGGAGCTGAGAAGGGTTAGAGGAGCAAGTAGCTGGGACAGCAAACAGCCGGCGAGGCACAAGAAGGGTGATGATGGCTGGGGGATGCTGCTGTGTCCTACAAATGCCCCTCCACTTGGATGGCCAGGCTTTTTAGGACCAGAAAACCTCCCTGCGGGCAGTGTGTGCTGAGCTGGGGTCTGAGCTGCTCTGCGCAGTGGTGTCCAGCAGCAGGGAGCAGGATGCTGTGCGCCCGCGGCGGTGGTGGCGGTGCTTGGACGGCTCCGTGTGAGAGCAGGAGGTGGGAGCAAGCGCGAGGTCTCACCTGGCTGTCCCCATCTCACCTGGCTGCTGGTTTGGTCTCTGTCTTCACTCTGCCCAAGCCTTTGGCTCACCTCTCTCACGCTGGGGTCCCCAGGGTGTCCTGGAGCTGCTCGCAGGCCAGCAGGCGCTCGGGAGTGTGGCCCGTGCTCTCGGGAGCTGGTGCTGACCCCGGCGCGCGGCTGGGTTCTTGTCCCCCTGTGCAGGAGCTGACTCTGCGTCGGTCGATCCCCTGGTGCTGGAGCAGTATGTCGTGGTGGCGGACTACCAGAAGCAGGAGAGCTCCGAAATCAGCTTGTGCGTGGGCCAGGTGGTGGATATCATTGAGAAGAACGAATCAGGTACAGAGAGAGTTCGGCTTGGCAGAGGGCTTCGGATCTGCTCCGCCTCTCAGAGCAGCGACAGGAATAGCAATCCTGTATTTGTCAGTGTCTTCTTAGTAGGAATTTAAGCAGAACAGCCTCCGGGCACCTCGCAGGGATGTCCTTGGATGGGCAGCTTAAGTGAGATGTGGAGGAAGCAGCATCAGTCTGCAGGATTTCTGTATGAGCACGGATGAGATTTAGGGACTTTCTTTCAAGGAAGGGTCTGACTATCTGCTGTGCTGAGCGCCAGGCGCCGTCCATTTTTTACATTCTCATTTTGTGCTTCTTTGTGCTGAAAAATACAGTGGCTGATGAGGGGGATGCTGGGCAGCAGCACCATGTAAAGCCCCCTTTGTGAAATTCCTGCCTCCACCAAAGGAGAACACCATGCAGCACTCGGCCCTGGGGCAGGGGCAGGCAGCCCAGACGTTCGCTTGCTAAAGCTTAAACTTGCTTTTAACCTCTGCAAGGGGAATGTGTTGTGTCATAGGTCCGCCTTCTGGAGTTGGTTGAAAAGTGGAATTTATTCCCCAAAGGTAACAGGAGTTGCTTAGGGGGGTTTACAGATAAATCAAGAAAATAGATTTTTAAATTCTGGAAAGCCAGTCCCAAGAGGATTAGTTGAACCAGCAGCCGTGCTTGAGAATGAGGAAAATAAAAGCAATCTTAAAGCAAGTGAAACCTATTAGCACAGCCAATTCAAAAGGTATGGCAAATCGTTTATTTATGAAAGGTCAGCCCTGGTTTTCACTTCCAGGCAGGTAGCTGTTGATTCCCTTCCTGACAATCATTGTCTTTCTAAATGACTTGCTGGCGAGGCTCTGAAAATAACGCTGGTCTTTATTTTTCTCCCCCCTAAAGACACAAATAGCTTGTGCTTTTCATAACTGAGGAGCACGCGTTTATGTTGATTGTACACCCAGGGTGGCCTGGGATTGCTAGTGGCCTCTGTGGAGCTGGCCAGGTTTCCGCTGGGAGAGCTCGTGTTTTAATCCTGCGTTTGCTCCTAGCTTTGAAAATCTGCTGTTTTCACAAATGTTAAGAAGGCGAGAGCGCAGCAGGAGTCAGTTATCGATTTGCAGACAGTGTATTCATCTCGGCTAATTAGACTGGACTTGCTGACCCATACTGAGAGAAAATGAACCATGAAGGGAAAAACAAAAATAAAAAAGATAGCAAATGAGGTGGCTGGAGTCACTCACTTCTGAGTTGTCCCATTTTTTGTGACCGTGGGGAGGGAGCTGTACATTTGGGTATCGTTCAGCTGCGATTCTCCCTTGCTGCTGTGTGTGCTCCCTTTCGGGGTAACCTCAGCCTCCTGTATGGCAGCACAGAGGGGACAAAGCCCCCCAGACTCAGGGCTTGTAGGGAGGGAGGTGGTTTTTGGCTGGTGGGTGTCCTTGGCTGATCCTCCTGCTGCTTTGTTCCCAGGCTGGTGGTTTGTGAGCACATCAGAGGAGCAAGGCTGGGTGCCAGCGACCTGTCTGGAGGCCCAGGATGGCGTCCAGGATGAGTTCTCCATGCAGCCCGACGAAGGTAAGAGGTGCCTGGAGATGACTGCCCCAGCTTCTTCGTGCTGAGCTGTGCTGAGTGGCTTGCAGGATTGCTTAGCCCTTTCTGACCTAAGGAGGGGAAGAGCTCTGGAGAGGACAAACCCACAAATGCCACAGTCGTGTCTGCCCGTGATGGTCTGCCCACCCTGCTCCAGTGCTGCACCAGGAGTGTGGCAGCGGGATGCTGGCAGTGCAGCTGCTGGCCTTCCTGCTCCCCCAGAGGGGCTGAAGGTGCCACCTCTGGGGAACACCCAGTCCTGCCATCACGATGCCCCCTGTGCTCCCAGGGAGGTGGTTTGCACGTACTGGAGAAGGAGGAGCAAACCTCAGATCCTAGGACAATTCCTGTGTCTTCTGATGTCATGCAGAAAGCAAGAGCATGCATGAGTTCACGTTATGAGAGTAGCAAAGCTGCAACCTTTGTGTACAGTAAATCTGAACCAGCCCTGCAGCACGCATCCTTTCCACTGACCGCTGTATGCTCAGAGCAGTGCTGTAGTTTGCTCAGCCCTTTTCCTGGGGAGATGGAGGTGGGATGGGGGTTCAAACCAGGGAGGGCCCCCAGAGAGCTCCAGGTGAGTACAGCTCTGTGCCTCTCTCTGCTGTCAACCCTGTTTCCTCTGAGACCCGAAGTGCTGCCTCCTTACGTCCTCTCTTGTCCTTCTCCTGCTTCCCCAACATGCTCTTCCCAGTCCCGTGGAGATACTGGTCCCTGCCCAGGCACGTTGGCCGTCGTCGGACCCTTGGGGACTTGTACACCAGTGGATGGGGTCAAGGTGGACTTTGTAGAGACGTGTTCAGCTGCCCTGGTTTTGTGCCTGCAGCCTTGTTGTGTGCATGTTTGTTTGCTTTGCATGGGAGGGACTCTGCTTGTGTCATCCTTGGTATGTGCCATGTGTGCTCCTCAGCCTCCCATCACCCCACTCACGTCCACCTCTCTTTCCACTATCAGCCGTTCCTTCTAACTTTTTGAGGCTTGTTTTGGGTACAGAGACTGGAGTCTCTGCTTTCTACCAACACATTTATGCGAACTTCTTGTAGCTGCTGCCTTAGTCCCTGCTCTCAGCCAGGTCCTGGTGTCGGTGGCTCAGGCAGCACCAAGAGAAGAGCCGACCTGGTTTTGCTGGATGGGACAGGACGTTTGCTGCTTTGACTCATTTGCATGAAGCGGAAGGGGAATCAGGTCTTTTGAGAGCTGTGCTTTTCCAAGAAGGCAAGGACAAAGGGCCGGGCACCCAGTTTGGATGTGTTTTCAAGCCCTGGAGGAGTGCATTTTCAGGAACAGTGGCTATTCAGCAGGATGAAGGCAAAAAGCAACTGGAAGGGGAAGCTTGAGTGATGTATGAAAGTGATTAAAGACCGTGGTGGTAGCTGGGATTGGGTTCCTTTTAGGGTCAAGCAGCTTCCTATGCTGTATCTTTGTGGTCAGTGAGTAGCACAGGATCCCAGAGCAAGAGCTGGGACCACAGACTGGATGGATGTGAGAGGGTGAAAGGAAAAGAAGTGGGCATTCAGTGCCTCCTCACGTTGGCTGTCATAGGGGAAACTCACCAAAGCTTACATTTCAAAATGCAACTGGGTTTGTTTTGGAATTCATTTCACTGGCATTTTTTTTCTGAACAGTTGTGTATCTCTGTGTGTTTGCACCTATGTTACAACAAGAATTACTGTTCACAGAAAACACTTAGCCACTATTTCCAGGTTTCTGTAAAACAGTATCTTAGTAAAACTCCACTTTGTTTCCTACAGAGGAGAAGTACACCGTTATTTACCCATACACTGCAAGAGACCAGGATGAAATGAACCTGGACAAAGGGGCTGTGGTGGAGGTGATCCAGAAGAACCTGGAGGGCTGGTGGAAAATCAGGTACCGTCCCTGCCTCGTGCCCTTCCCTGGCACTGCAGGCTATGCAAAGCAGAGACCCGATGCACAGTCCAAGGGCAAGCCTAGAGCAAAGAGGAGGGCAGAGTAGCAGAACTCATTTCTCTCCATCCCTAAATACCAAGGCTAACTGAAGTTCAAGGTTTCAGCCAAGCATAGCTGTGGTTAAATGTCTTGAAAATCCCTCAATTTCCTGTGCCGGGGAGGTGGACTGCGTCACGGCATCACATGCCCCAGCAGCGGGTCCGGGAGCATTAATGTTACATCATGTGCTGCTGATAGGAAAAGCAGCGAGTGTCCTGGAGGCAGGCTGGATGCTCTGGCTGTGTTAGGAGGTTCCTGCGGAGCAGGGCTGTCGTCCGGGCCAGTTCTGCTGTGTACAGGGTGTGCTGAGGCCAAACGCTCCCGATCATCCTGAGCTGATACTTGTTTTCTCCTGGAAGCTCGTTTTTGCTTCTCTGTGGCGTTAGCTAATGGCTGGACTTGAGCAGGGTGGGAGCAAATGCCACGGTTTTCTTAACCTTGCGTTGAACCTGTGGTATTGGCAGAAGCAAAGCCCCAGAAAAATGTCCATTGACTTTCTGAGCAGAGGAGAGCTGCCACAAGAACTCCAAAGGCAATTACAAGCTCAGGATCTGGTGCCATGTGAGTGCAGTGGCTGCAGCCCAGCCAGCAGGAGCGTCTCCGACGCTGGCGCGAGACCCTCAAGCATGGCAGGCAGACTCCGTGGATGTGGTTTTTCAATCAGATCACAGCGCTGGTTCCTCTTCTAAACAGCGCAGATTTAGAGCAGGGAAGGGATCCAGGCTGAGCTTCATCCAGAGAACAGGTACATCAATCCTAGCAGCAACCCTCTGGTTTTCCCCTTCGCTTCCCCTGCCAGTGCGTTTCATTCCTGAACTGGTGCCATTGCTGAGGTGAAAAGGAAATCGGGCTCCTCGCCGTTCCCAGCCCTCAGCCTGCTGGCTGCAGCAGCCTGCATGGAGCATCAATCAATGCTGCCGCTCTCCAGGTGCCACCTGACATGGAGCCTGGCACCGAGCGAGCTCACTTTGCCCAAATCCAGGCTTGTGCTGAGCCCCGGCCCCAGGGACACCTGGTAGCCCCGTGCACGGGCTCGGGGCAGCACTGAGGCTTGGCAAAGTGACGCTGCCGTTGTTGTCGCTGCAGGTACCAGGGCCAAGAAGGCTGGGCCCCTGCCTCCTATCTCAAAAAGGGGAATGGAGAGATGTTCTCGCAGAAGCTGGGCTCAGGCTCCTCCACTCACTCCTGTGCCTTGGATCTGGATGGCGTTTCCCGGCAGCAGATCGTGGCCAGCCGAGAGAAGGACGGGCTCGCCGGCCAAAGGGACGGGAGGTTCGACAGCCGTCCCCTGCCCAACGCTGACATCCGACGCAGTAAGTGGCCAGCTGGGAAGGTGTCAGTGCAGCCTATCCTGCAGAATTTTGGGCAACATAGCTCAAAGGAGAGACAAAAGGCTTGCAAGGCACCATGAGCTCTGCAGCAAGGTCTGGAGGTGACACTGGCATGGGTGCAGTGCTGCCCCAGGGTCTGCTGAGGAGCAGCAGAGGTGTCAGTAAATAAAGGCCTCTCAGCCTGCAGGTTCAGCTGCAGATGCCTCTCCTCACAGGAGCTGCACAGTTTAATCCCTCAGCAGGTCAGGTCTTTGGGATGAAAAAGCAGTTCTGTGTGGTCACCTCAGCTGCATTTCCCAGCAGCACCTGATGGTGCAGAGCTGGCTCCTCTTCCAGCAGGATAACCTTGGAACCTGGGTGACCTGCATCACTCAGGGTACCAGGCAGAGAGATTCCTCGTTTGGCTTGCTTGCCTGAGGCAGGCTTAGTCCTTGCCTTTCTGCCTTCTCTTTCACTTGCCTTATGGGAATGCATGTGTGACTGCAAGCCAGACCTTCAACAGCATCTGAAATTCTTCCTCCACAGAGTCACCGAAGATGCGGCAGAGACCCCCTCCTCGCCGAGATCTCACCATAGTAAGTTCATAGAGCACATGTAACCTCCCTGCTGCCTTAAGACTCCTCTGTCTATGTGGACCTTGTGTTACACCTGCTGTGAGACATGCTGATGGGTTTTCTTTTTTGTCACAGCCACGTGGTTTGAACCTGCCTAAACCTCCCGTCCCTCCTCAAGTGGAAGAGGAATATTACACCATCGCTGACTTCCAGACCACCATCCCTGACGGCATCAGCTTCCAGGCAGGAATGAAAGTAGAGGTGAGCCTGTCGTCTTCCCTCCTCGCATCTTGCCATCAGAACAGTGCTTGTGATTACCTCTGTGGACTGTTAACATCACACAGCAGGAACTCGTGAGACTTTAGGGTCCCAGGTGCTCTTGGTGGCCTCCTGTCCCTTGAGCATGTGCGTGCTGTGTTGTTTGAGCTAATGGAAATAAAACTTCATCACAAATGGGGGTAGAAATTACTTTTTTTTTTTCTTATTTAGGCCAGGTGTAACCCCAAAAGCCCTTCTAGAATTGCACACCCAGTTTTGTTCACAGAATCCCTGTTGTAGATGTGATTTTGCTTTTCAAAATGTACACTGTGCCTATTTAAGAGGATTTTTTCTCCATGGCTGCCCCAGTCTGCTCGTCCCAGTCCTACTTCTGGAGTGCGTACAGGCAGGATGGCTGCTGATCAGTGCAGTGATGCTGCTGGTTAATCACTCCAACAGTGCCACTCAGTGGCCACTGCCAGTACCTGGCGTCCTACTCTTTTCTGCAGCATCCTCGTCGTGGCTGTGTCACTCCTTGCTCCCACCTCATGAAGTTCAGGTCCCCTTAGTAGGATTCCCTCCCAGTTGGATACTGGTTCTGTGCTTTTTGTGCTGAGCTGAACACCCACTTGTAAAAGTCATTTGTGCTGGTTTTCCTTGTGATTATACAGCATTTGGATATCAGGTTGGGGTGGCAGGAGCCTGGAAGCTACGTGCCACCCTGATGTTATTTCAGAGATACTGAGCATCTCTTTTTGGAGATACTGAACATCCCCTTTTGTGCAGAGGGGGCTGCTGAGTGTGTGTCTGAGCTTTCCTTTCCTCCCGCAGGTCATTGAGAAGAACCTGAGTGGCTGGTGGTACATTCAGATTGAGGAGAAGGAAGGCTGGGCCCCCGCTACGTTTATTGACAAGTACAAGAAAACCAGCAACGCGTCCAGGCCGAACTTCCTGGCTCCTCTGCCCAACGAGATGGCCCAGCTCCGGCTGGGCGATGCCGCAGCAGAAAGCAGCGCCGGCGAGGAAGCCACGGGGCCATGCAGACCTCTGCCCGAGGCTCCCCCCAACGGCATGGACTGCGGTATGAAGTGGGCCAAGGACTGGAAGGGGAAGGAGGCTGCTGAGAGCAGCGACCTTGCCTTCGCCTGTGGGTATGAGGAGATCTCGGACCGTGAGGTGGAGGAGAAGCCCAGCCTGCCGCCCAGGAAGGAGTCCATCATTAAGTCGGAAGGCGAGTTGCTGGAGAGGCAGAGGCCTCCCCCAAAACCCCCAGGCATGATTTTGCCCATGATCCCGCCAAAGCAGTCGGTAGCCCCAAAAGACAGCAAGAAGCCTGAGCTGAAATCAGAGAAAGGGAAACTCTTCCAGCTGAAAAACGAAATGGGGCTGGAATGTGGACACAAGGTGTCGGCCAAGGAGGTGAAGAAGCCGAACCTCCGGCCCATCGTCAAGCCAACCAAGCCAAAACCTGAGCCCGTGGAGGACAAGCCTGAGCCAATCACCCAGAACCCCTTCTTGAAGTCAAGACCTCAGATCAGGCCCAAACCCGCTGCAGCCCCCCGGACTGACCCCCCTCCAGCTGACGACAAACTGGACATCTGCAGCCTGCGGAGCAAGCTGAGGCCTGCAAAGTGCCCCGAGAAACCCCCTGAGCCAGACACCGCCGCCAGCGAAAGCTCCTGCGGTAACACCACGGTCGCCCCGGAGGCTTCTGGAAGGTTTCAGGAGCGACTGAGCGTGGAGAGCAAACCCCTGCCCAAATCTCCCCCGGGCCCAGCCATCGTCCCGCCTGCCCGGGAGCCCGCGCCGCAGCGCCCGGTTGTGCCGCCCCGCAGGCCACCACCACCCAAAAAAACGGCGTGTCCTGCTGCTGGCCCCGCACCCGAGGCCAGGGCTTCCCCGCTGCCGGGCAGACCCATGCTGGTTCCTCCCAAAGCCAAACCCTTCCTGTCCGCTGCGATCCAAGACGAAGCCAAAGCGAAAAGCGGCTTAGGCCCAAAGGTAATATCCAAGCCGGTGGAGAGAGGGGAAGGCAAGGAGAGGACGTCAGCCCCTTTCTCCAACCCGGACATCTCCAAGGAAGCTCTCTACGTGGCCGTCGCGGATTTTGAAGGCGACGAGGAGACCAACAGCTTTAGAGAAGGGACGTTGTTTGAAGTGCGCGAGAAGAACAGCAGCGGCTGGTGGTTCTGCAAGGTGCTGACTGGGGGCCCTTGCTGGGAGGGCTGGATCCCTTCCAACTACCTGCGGAAGAAGCCATAGCCTGTCCTCTGTTTACATGGTCGGAGGTTCCCCGTTCTCCCACCTGAGTATTTAATTAGCCTATTAATTTATAGTTTTCCACAAGGCTGGCTTTAAAAAAAAAAAAAAAAAAAAAAAAAGAAATAATAATAATTGAGATACCACACATTCCAGCTGGTGCCCTTCGGAGGCAGCGCGCTCGCCCCTTGCAGCCCAGCCTCCCGCTCCCATCGCGTCCACCGAGCTCCTGCTCTGCCTTGGCTGGCTGCCACGGGCTGCCCTGGCCACACTTTGTGGTGTCTGGGCCCCAGCATGGTTCTCCATGGTTCTCCATGCTGGGGAAGTTGACCTCGATAGGTGGTTTTTGCCACCTGTCCCGGGAAATCAAGAGGCGGCAGCAGCCAGGGGGAGAAATGCAGCTTGGCCCTGGTACCAGTGAAGGAAATCTGGCCTCATGGAGGGATTTGGTTTTCCCTGAGGCTCAGGGTCATGGTTGAATGTTGTACGTCGCATTGCTTAGTCCAAATGTGTAGCAGGGTCATAGGAGATGTGGCAAAAAAGCGGGACGATTGCTCAGAACAGGGTCCCTGTAGCTCTGCGTGCATGTGCAGCCACGACTGCACGCCGGGAGCCAGGTGCTGCACTCCACGCTCTGCCCTGCTTTTCCCTGCACACGTCATAGGACAGTCCCATGGTCCTTCCCCACTCTGCAACGACAAGTGTTAACTTAAACATCCTTCTGGTGGGAAAAAAAAGAAAAAAAAATAAGAAAAAAAAAATGCACACAAGCGCACACACATAACAGGTCCTCTCTGCTGACCCAGGGCACTATGCAGACCGTACCTTGCAGTATTACAACCCAACGAGAGGTGTTTTGCTTCGGTAGCTGAAGAATCCTATGCAACACACGGAGGACCGGAATGACCCCAGAAGCCCTGGCAAGAGGATGCTTTGCTTTCCTTCCCCTCACAGACTGCGCTGCCCGTCGGACTGATAGGGGACTGCCTGGTCCCGCGACCCACCGAGCTTCCCGGGGCTGGCGGGCAGCAGCCAGCAGGTGGGTCCCTCCGTAGGTGCTGATATTATCAAGTGCAATCCAGAATGTGGGAGTTCAGCTCCTCATCGCAACCAGTTGTGAGGCGTGTCTGGTGCTCAGGTTGCTCCCTGCCTTGTTTGCCACCCCAGCTTTCTGTCATCCCACACCCTGGATTCTTTCAGTTCCCCCTGTGTGTTGGTCAGCTTTGGGGGCTTCAGGTCAGATGGAGCTGGGTTTTTTTTCCCCGCTGACCATCCTGCCTGCCAGGTCTGATGTTGCTAGCAGTGATGTTCATCCCAGCGGGAGGATGGATGGGGTCTGCTCACCTATTGCTCCCTTGTGCTGCTTTCCTCCTGTCCGTACATGGCTGCTCGCAGATCAAGGGCCACGTTTCTCTCTGGAAGAGCTTCATGCCCGGCACTTCTGTGGGTTTGCGGCTGACCCAGCCCGTTTGCCCTTTCCATTCTAATTACAAGTGTAAGTGCTGCAGATGCAGTTCTGCGGCTACATTGTTGTGCTGCTGAAAACAATTAGAGTTTTCCCTCTAATTTGAGGCTAGCAGAACTGAGGGCACTCTCCGTGCCGGAGGAGTGTTATCCACTCCCTTGAGCACTTGCTGCCTTCCCTTGTCCCACACTTTCTATGCTGGAAATGTGGACTTAAAGATAGCTCTTTGTACATAGGGAACAAACGTGGTGGTGCCTGAGGGCAGTGTCATTTGGAAAGGTGATGGGGCGGGCAGTTTGTCCCAGCCCTGTTTTATAGACAGGGAAGCCCTGACCATCCTAGTCCATCCAGAAGCCCCGAGGTTTGTTTTCAGCCCTGGGAACTCATGCACCCCGATCTCTGGCTGGTTCCTCTCCCTCCCACCCCCAGGTTTCTCTGATCACACATCAGCCTCTGATCGGGCTGACTCACCTGAGCTGGCGATAAGCAATACAGCTGCAACCCAACCCAGGAACCCAGCTGCTTGCGTGGCACATGGAGGAGTGTTGTGCTCCTGGGAGAGTTGCGGGGAACAACACTGCCTTGTCTCCACACATCCCTTGCTCCATAAAAACTCTCCTGCCGTGGAAATGGACGGGGGACAGGCCAGTTAGGGCAGAGCTGTCCAGCAGCCAAGTGCAGCCCCACCGTGCCTGGGGAGGGGGCAGGAGGAGCTGGGTCCCCCCACCCGCTCTGGCTGCTGGCAGTCACGCAGGGGGTGGCAGGGGTGCCCGTTTCCCATGGCGCTGCATCCTCGCTCTCGGTGCTGAATGTCCTTTTAGGCTCCAAAGGCTCTCTCCTTTCTCTGCCTCACAGACCTCACTGATCCCATTTTTCCTCGTAGGGAACAATGCTCTTTCTGTTGCTTCCGTGCTAAATGAGGGCTATTTCTGCTTTCCTCCCAGACCGAGCCTCAGAACTGGTAGTGCTTCATTTTGCTGACACAAGTACTGTATTTGGCTCAGCGGGCGCGTGGCAGCATCGGTCCCTTGTTCCCAAAGAGCTTCCCAGGAGGCAGGGTGCGTGCCAGCACAGTCACACCCGCACAGGGTGCCGACACCGGGAGCCTTACCCCTCCTTCTGCCCCCCCGTCTGCAAAGGGACTGGAAAACCCACACCCAGCGGGGAACACGTGCTTGGTGGCCACACAGACCGCGTCTCCTCACCTTCCTCTGACTACCTCGTGAGGAGGAGGAGGAGGGTGGCCTGGGATGCTCGGGGCCCTGAGCACCGCCGTGGTCCGAGCCCGAGCTTCCTCCTCGCCCAGCACCAGCACAGCCCGAGGCGGGGGCATCACCGCGGCGGGGGGCAGCGGAGGGTTGGGGGCCCCCCGTGCCACCTCACATGCTCCCGAAGCCGTTCTGTTTGTCTGTGTCTCGCTGTGTTGTGTAAGCGCGTAGAAATCGACTTTGCTGTGGGCGGGCGGGGGTGGCAGCGGAAGATAGATGTAGCCGTGTAAATGCCGTATCTGTACTTTCACCAGTAGGGGTTGCGTTCTGGTTTTTATTTTTAATTCATTGGGTTGGGGGGGTTGGGGGTTTTGTTTTTGATGTTTTTTTTTTGTGGTTTGTGTTGTTTTTTTTTTTTAAATTTTTCGTTTGTTGTTTTTTTTTAAGAAATAAAAGAAATGGCTTGACTGGTTTCAAGCACCTTGTGAACCCCTGGCTGGCGTGTGTCTGGGCTGAGCTGCTCCCTGTCCAGGCGGTGGCAGCTCCGCGCAGGGACCGGGTCTGGGCGCTGAGCAAAGCGTCCTGGAGGTGTGAAATGTGGCTGGATAACAGGGCAGGGGGCTGCTCAGGGGGGACACAGCATGCACAAAGAGCTGCAGCTTGTCGCAGGCGGTGACGTGAAGGAGCCCTGAGCACAGATTTTGGTCTTACAGGTCCTGGTCAGAAATAACCCAGCTCCGCCCTCACTGCTGTGCCCCAGGTCCCCATCCTGCGCAGGGCTGCAAGGAGCTCGGGCAGGGCTGTGCAGGCAGCAGGCGATGGCCCCGTGCCTGCTGAATTACCTGCAGCACCGGGGCCGGTCTCTCCAGCTGCTGTTTTCTCACCTGCCTGCAGCACGTGCCCCATGCTGGGAGCCCACACTTTGTGGCTGGCACACTGACAACCCGGGGCCCGCTTGCTGCACGGAGCCACCACGCAGCAGGAACGAATGGAGGAGAAATTCGGGGCCGGTGCCATAACCTGGGGTGTTGCAGCACCGCGCACGGGGCCTGTCCCCAGCCCGAGGGGCAGGGAGCGGTGCCGCGCTGCTCCCACCCTGCCGGGGCTCGCCGCTCCTGGCACCGTGCGGGGCTGGCTGCAGCCCAACACTCAGTGCTGCTGTGGCTCCCCACAAGGCAGAGCCCTAACCAGAGCTGGTCTGCAGCCATGTGAGACGCATGGGACGTGTGTCACCGTGCCCAGGCTGGTGGCTGTGGGTGCAGGTGATGGGAGCAGGCAGTGGTCCTGCAAACTCGCCCCAGGGGTGCATTGCTCCGATGCCAAGTGCTGCCTGAACCCTGCGGCGTGAGGCTGGTGGCAGCTCGGGAGCATCAGCCCGCTGGGTACAGCTGGGCCACACAGCCCATAGCCGGGCGTTTGGCCATAAATAGCCCTTGTCGGGCTCCTTCACCACCTGCAGCCTGCGTGGGGCTTAGCGCAAACACGTCAGCGTGGCTGCGCTCCTGCCAGGGCAGAGTTATGAATGAATTCTTCTCCTCCGCTTCAAACCGCATCTGAGGTGACTTGACTGGTGTCTGGCTTCAACCGGCCACATTTCAGAATATAAACAGTTTACAGCACAGCCTGCCGTCGACCTTGGCTTGTTAAATAAAGAGCCAGGCAGCTCCGGGGGATGGGATAAAAAAAAATAATGAGTCCAGCAGCCCTCCTGCCCCGATACATGGCCCCCTCCCTGAACAGAGGTGCAAGTGGCTGGAGCAGGTGCCCCTTCCTACCTCGATAGCCCCAAAACACACCTTGCTTTTTGCTGTAGGGGCTGCCAAGTTTTCAAGGACTTGCAAGGTTAAATGAGCCTTCAAGGGACGGAGCAGCTGCTGTGCAGTGACCTCTGTGGAGCAAAGCAAAGCTCCTGCAAGGTATTTAAATGTCCTGGAGCAGGGGTGCCTGCAGGGGCAGGGGGTGGGCAGCATCCCCGAGCCTCCAGCTTAGCCCACTTTGGAAGAAAAGCTTTTGCTCAGCCTTCTGGTCGCTTTTAAGCGTCAAGGAGCCCTCTTTACAAGCCAAAATTTTATTTGTTTCATAAACAAGTAAAATTATATTAATGTAAAACAAGTAAATGGACAAAAATAAAACACACACAGCACTGAACACAACGCTATAGAGTACTGACATGTAGAAGTGCAGCTCCCTCCCTCGTGCGACCCACCCCCACCCCGGTCCCCCGATGATTTGCTCGGCAAGCCTGACGCAGAGGCTTCGGCTTCGCCGTGATGTCCAGGTCACAGCATGGACTCGTGAAGGTAACACCAAGAGAGTAACTGGCTTGGAAAGGGGCAAGGTCAAAGGGCTCCCCTTACTCCGCTTTTGCTTTCTCTCTTCTTTTTTTTTTAAAAACAAATGGGAGCGGGTGGGAATCCATAGGAATAAACACTTTTTTCACTCCTAAATTTATATATATACGTTTATATATATATAAAGCAGGATTCTCGATGAACACACAAAAAAAATCTATAAAACTACCATTGATCTGTGATATTTTCTCCCCGTTTTTCTTTGTATTTTTTTTTTAAAAGTCGCTTTAGAAAGGATAAAAAGTGCACAGACACCCTTATAAGGCACAAACAGATCTTCTGTACAAATCATATCTCATCGGACTGGTTAAAAAAAATAGCAATACGAGTACTAACGGTTAAATCTGTAAGAGGCTACCTTTTCCTGGAAATCATTTTTAAGAGGCCTTTGCGCCCATTTTGGAACATCCCTGTCGCCCTCGGGCAGGCAGGGCGCCGCGGCCACCGCTGCTCGGCCACGCTCAGCACCCCGGCGAGGATCCTCACCCGCAGCGAGCTTGCTCCCTTGCTGGCCCTGCTGGGTGCCGTGCCCTGAAATCCCTCGCAGCTGCTACAGCACAGTGTAAACCTGTGCGACCTGATCAGCTCGGCTGCCAGCTTGGAGCGAGTGCTTTCACTGCTTCTCCGTGCTAGCTTGAAAGAAAAGAGCAACACCGAGAAAAAAGCCAGGCGTGCAGCCAGCCCTGCTTGTTGGGGACCTGAGGGGTCGGCCAAGCGAGCGGGCTCTGCACTTTAGGCGGTGCAGGCGGCTGGGGGCTGGCACTGAATGGCACAGGGCACCCCGAAACAGGGACTGTGGCATCG
Source organism: Netta rufina (assembly GCF_964035555.1). NCBI lineage: Eukaryota > Metazoa > Chordata > Aves > Anseriformes > Anatidae > Netta > Netta rufina. Next base: position 10,326,017 of record NC_140137.1, read on the forward strand.
GGTCTGGCTGGCATTTGTTAGCCCAGCTTGCTCCAAGCCAGTGTCGCTCACTGAGAAGTCAGACAGCTTTCCCTGAACGCCTCGACAGGCCAAACTGCCCACTGCAGCCCGCTCACAGCTGGGCACAGCCGAACCCACCTGGCCAGGATTCACCCTGCAGTCATGCATTTGCCACCGCGGCACCCGGCGTTGTGGCCGGTGACCACAGCTGGGCCCTGATCTACAACCGGAGGCTGGGCAGGACCACGGAGGGTCTCAGCCGGGCAGCATCAAGCTCGGCACAAGGCTTCAGCTGCTGGAAAACTGCAAGACAGAAAGCTGGAAAACTCACCGCTGCGTTTTGCAAAGGCGAACGTGCAGCAGTCGCTGCGCCGATGGCTCTGCCGGGGCTCAGCACGCGCTGATGCTGCGTGGCCGGCGCTGAGCCGCGTTTCCAAAAAGGGCTCTGCAAAGCCAGCAGGCTCTCGTGCTGATGCAGCAGGGCAGTGTCTGAGAGCTCTCACTCTATAAAGTAGCCTCTCATTTATACACTTAATGGAAATGCTAATTAGCTCTTCAAGTTTAAAAAAAAAATGAAAATAGTTTTCTCCGTGCCCTGCGAGCTGGCACGTTGGGCCAGCCTCCGAGCAGCTGCGGCTCGACGTGGGACGGGTTATCTGCTCCCCTGGGTGTGCTTCCCATGAGGTAAGAGAGGCTCTGGGCCAGGGACCGAGAGCAGCCACGCAGCCTGGCAGCACCAGCAGCGCAGGACAGCCGGCGGTGCACCCACAGCAAGAAGGGGCAGGCAGGAGCAGGACGCCCCTGTGCACCCAGCAGCCCCGGGGTGTGCCTGGGTGGGTTTCGTGCTTGGTGGCACACGGTCACTGAGCGAGAATGCCATCAGCCCCTCTCTAATCGTGCCCTTCACCTCTTCACCAAGCTGGACCAGGCTTGGGGTGTGCTCAGGGTGAAGGGCCAGAGGGGAGGCCTGCAAGGGGGCTGAGGACAGAGGGAAGCTCCTGCAGGAGCATCAAGGAGAAGGACACCAAGGCCCCGCTGCTGCCTGCTCGTACACTACCCAGCTCCTCTGGGTTGCTGCTGCTTGTGGCTGTCTAACATCACAGCTGAAATCCATCTACCACTTAAGTGCCAACATCTAAAAACAGCCTCAGAGCCTTTTTCTTTCCTTCTCCCAAGTAAAAGCAGGTTTCATCCCTGGTCATCTCGATAAGCTCTTGTCTATGGCTGAAGCCTCCCTTGGGACCCAGTGTCCGGGCAGTGGGAGCTATGCTGGGAAACCTGGAGAGGCAGGAGAAACGCAGAAGGTGAAGCCAGCACATCTGCAGTCCCCAGAAAGAAAAGGTGAGCCCACGGGGACTGGGGCAGACGTGGATTTCTCACCACAGGCTCCAAAAAGTCCTGGTGGTGGGCAGGGAGGGAGGCTGAGCCCTGCGCTGGCGGCAGGGGCAGGGTGAGGGACATGAGCAGGGCAGGGCCCCGTGAGATGTCACCTCCCTGCGCCAGGAGGAGCAGAGCAGAATGCAGGCAGACGTGCCTGCGTGTGATAAAAACTCGGTTTGGCCGATGGCAGCCCATCGCTTTTCCTAACGTGGGATTACAGCCCGCTCATCCAAACACCAGCCTAACATTTATGGCTGCATCAGCTCGGGCTGTCCGGGGCTCTCGCTGGGCTTGTGCGCCTCGCTGCTACCCCACGGCTGCTCCCCGGGTCCCAGCCTCCCTGTCCAAAAGTCCCTGCTCTGCCACAAAAAGCAAAAGCTGCTTTATCTGAATCCAAACCAGCTTCTCCACGTGCCCCAGAATTCCGCTCAAAACCCAAACGAGTGAGAATCTGGCTGTGCTACTATTTGGGCCTTAGCTAGTTCGCCTTAAATGGATGGATATTACATTTTCAGATCAGTTTTGTCCACTTGGAGCTCTCCCACTGGGCCTTGTTCTAATTTTGTTCCACCACAGCGTAGGCACCCCAGGGCTATTTGGGTTTTGGGGCTGGGAAATCTGGTGGCACCCAGCACCGAACAAATGGCAACGTCCCCGTCCCGACCACACCACCACGAGCCTCATCCTCCGAGGGAAAAAAAAGCCTTGGCACGGGGAGTTTCCCACTGGCAGCCGGATCAGGTCCCTAACACAATTCACCCAATTCACCCGCGGGCATGCAGCCCGGCCGGCACGGCAGCCTTGGCTTTGGGCCCCATGTGATCCTCAGCTCAATTTTATCCCTGAATTGTGCCCTACCAGTCAAATAAGGAAACACAGATAACGAGCCACTTGATAACGACTGACCAGCACGATAACCCATAAGCAGGGACGGAAAGGCATGGTTACTGCTAGCGGCGCTCTCCCTTCCTACAGCCCGAGCCGGGCGCTAAGGGCGGTAGATTTTAATAACATCTTTGATGACCCGGCGGCAGATCGGGCAGCAGGCGTTGAGCTGCTTCTTCAGCTTAAGACCGCAGGTGTTGCAGAGGCACATGTGTCCGCAGGTGTAGATCACCGTGTCCACCTCGCTGTCAAAGCAGACGGTGCATTCCCCGTTCTTGCTGCTTGATGGCTCCGGAGGGGGGAAGACGGGAGAGATGGGGGGGCTCAGGGGGGAGCTGGGAGCAGTCACTGCGAAGGAGGGGAGACAAACGAGATCGGTCAGTCAGCAGAATGGGGCGAGCCCGCCTACAACACCCTCACGTCAATTTTTTAAGGCCCACCCTTCCTCCATTAGGCTGACCAAGCGGGAAGTAACCCAGGGCTCTCCTTCAGGCTGTGGAAAACTTCCCGTTGGTTTTCTTTGCCTTCCAACTATTTCTGTTGGCCTCACAGTAGGGGTAGCATCTCCCCCCAAGCTTTCCCTGCTATCTCACACAGCCCTAGCACCCTCAACAGCCGGTGTTAAAGCCTCTGTTTGCTTCTCTCCTTACCGAGCGAAGACTCGGAGGCAGAGGACGACCTGTTGACGCTGAAGGCCATGTCCGAGTCGCTGTCGTACTGCGAGCCGCCGGGGGACCCTGAGGGCGAGACGGTCACTGGGCTGGACTGCACAGTGCCTGCAAGCACAGGAGAGAGCTCAGCCCGAGCGGGCGGATGGACGCACGGCCCCCTCTGCTGAGCCCTCGTGGTGAGCTGCTCCCACCCCGCAGAGAGCTGCTGAGCCAAGTGCTGCCCCTCAGCCCCGACAGGGGCACAGAGGTTTAGCTGGGACCTCTGGAGTCACTGCCTCCTGGACCTTGGTTTTCCTTCCGTTTGGTTCCTGTTGGTATTTCAGCCTGGTGAGCAGCTTCTGACAGCCAGTGTGGGGTGCAAGTGGACTCCCCGCAGCCCTGCTCCCTGCAGCACAGCAGCCTCAGGCTGCCGCTGTCTCAGTTTTGGGGCAGAGGCAAGAGTTTAAACAGTGAGCTCTGATCCCAGAGCTGTGGCAGCACCTGGAGAGCTTGCTGTCCGTCAGCAACATGTACTGAAACCAGAGCTGCCCTCACAAAAACCATCGCTCTTAACGAGGCAGAAGTTTAGTGCCTGTTGACTGGAATCATGGGTTTATGAAGAATGTTTCCTACACACAACTTCTTTATAAACCAGGCAGCCCCACACACAGCTGTCCCTGCCTCCTTACCTGCCACTTATGCTATCGCTCAGCTATCATCAGCCCTTTCTGGTGGCCTTACAAAGGCTGCATACATCTGTGTGACACCTACCACATCTCACTCACTCCTGTTTGCCAGCACAAGGTCAGGTCAGGAGCTGCTTACTCACATCAGTGACCACCTCGTTCTGGCAAGCAGCTCTGCTACAGGCAGCCCACTGCCCCCCTCCTGGCCCAGGACACCTCACCAGCCAGGTGCTCCCCGTTATTCTTCCTTTCAATAAGGCACTTACCCAATATTTTGAGCTGGTTGATTACACCATGGATCGTAAAAAACACCCAGAGAGACTGCGAGGTGTCCACGCACATGAGCATTCCCCGGCTGGCTCCGTTCACGCCGTGGTGCACCTCTCCGTTCGGCAGGACCATGAAGCTGAGGATGTCGCCGCTGTTGAGGACGGGGAAGGCCCGGTACACCACCCAGTACTCCTTGCGGTCCAGGAGAAAGTCCGGGTCTGCCGGGAGCTCGTTTGTCCGTAAAGTACTGGGATCACAAGAAGTGATGCCAAACGAGAGGGCCCCGTAGTAGGGCAACCCGAGGTGTCCCACTTCCACAAAGAGGCTTTCGCCGATGTGCAAGGGCCGGTCAGAAAACACCAAGGTCCTATTGCTTTCCTGCCAGTTGGTGCACGCAACCATCCGGTCCTGAGAAAAGGTGATGTCAGGGCCGCGGGTGGGGTGGAACCGCAGGTCCGTGTCCAGGAAGGCCGGGACCCCCGGGGCGCGCTGCCGCCGGTTTGGGCAGCAGGGGATGAGGTGGTTGTCGGTGGCGAGCCCCGGCACCCGGCCCAGGTTCAGGTTTGCGATTTTGGCCACCACCTGGTTGTTCTCCAGCTCGTTGTTGTTGAAGTTGGCGGAGTCGTGGCTGCTCTGCGGAAGGCAGGTGCTGAGACGGGCGGTGCTGAGGCGGGCGCTGGTCATGGTCTCCGCAAACATGCTATCTGCGAGGCAAAGCCAGCGACACGGGGCGTTAGAGACAGGGCACAACGGGCTACTCTTACCTCTGCTATTATTATTTCAGCCCAGGGATTATCTGAATTCTGCTCCTCGAATGGAAAAATTGGACGGAGGTCAGCCACGAACGAACACGGGGCTGGAGAATCCCACGAGGGGCAGGCAGCAGGGCAGGGGAACGGCTGCAACTCGGCACCAGCTGAGGAGAAACAAGAGTTGTGAAATACCCACACCACCTGCCAGCTCCTTGCTCTGCTGAACTGGGCGAAGCTGTAAAAAAACAGCCTGGTTCTGCAGATTTCTGAGCGCAGGGCTCTGACTGCTCTCAGCTGCTCCCTTCAGGAGGAAACGTCTCCCTGTCCCCACGTCCAAAGGTCCTGTGCGAGCCCAAGCTGCCACGGCGCTGGGTGAAGGAGCACAAGCATGGCTTTGTATTCCTTTCACACTCATCACTGCCTTAAACTGTGACATGTCCAGACACAGGTGAGCCCAGGAGAGGTTGTTTTACGACAAGATTTCAAGCCTTGGATCTCAGGGGTGTTCACACCACTGCAGCGATTTTGGATTGAGAATTTGTCACAAAACCTCAATGCTGCAGGTGTTAGAAAGATGATTTTTTTTTATTTTTTTTTACAGTAAGAGAGTTATTTTCCCCCTTCACAGCAAAGGGAAGGTCAGGATTCTGACTCTTAACTCACTTCCCATATTTTCACCTTGGCCATGCCAGGCCGAGGGGGGATTTCAGGATGTGGGGAGGTTCAGTGGTGTCCTTCCTTCTCCAGGACTGCCTGGGGTGCCTTGGACATTTCACTCCAGAGGGAAGGCAATAACCAGAGAAGCAAAGCCAAAACCAGTGGAAGTCAGAGTGCTGGAGCAAAGCACACTCCTCACCTCATCTTCCCAAAGACGGGGAGGTGTGAAGCATCCCAGCACCAACACTGCCAGCTACTCGGAGGAGAAAATCACTGGGGTTTTACCAAAGGAGGTAACTCCCAAATGCATCCGGCAGCAGTGAAGGAAGGGCTGCCTTAGATCAGGAGCCTGTGCAGGAGAGGCTGCCAGGGCAGTCCTGGTGGCAAGGGCATGTGGCAAGAAATGCTCCCCCAGAGGAGGAGTAAGCCACATCTGAGCTTTGTGATGCTGAAAGGTGCATTTCGTGCATCTGCATTCAGTCTGTATATCACAGCTTGCAAAATTTTGGGAGGAGTTTGAGAGACAAACACGTCTCCTAAGGCATCACCACATCTGTAGGCTGCATCCACTGATGCCCCGGGAGGCTGAGCATCGCCCTGATGCCCGGGGCAGCTTGTGGGGCTTGGTACTTTGCTCCGCAACAAGGCAGAGTACAGCAGCCCTCAGGCACAGGCTTTCGCTGAGCTCTTGGCCGCCGCAGGCAGGGCTGCAGGGAGGCGTGAGGGCAGAAATAAGCAGCATTTTGTTCTCCTAACTAATGTGCTGAGGAAGAAGGACTGCTCTGGCGAAGCAGCTGCACTTGGTCAATGCAGCAAACGCTCCCTCGCCTCTGTGATGAGCACCAGAGGCTGGAGCGCGTCACGGCTGCAATTACAGGATAAGCTACTGGTAAGGTTTAATTACGCATTTGAGGCAGAGCAGGCAGGTCAAAGTGCTGTTTATGTGGAGCGTTCTCAGCTGCAAAATAATTGGTACTGCTCTGAAGAATGCGTGGCAGGGCTGCCTGCCCACCGGCCCGTTTCATGGCGCCTGCTCGGTGTGAGGGTGGAGGCAGCAGCCCCTCGAGCTTGCCTGCTAACACCAAATCAGCTCCTAGGAGCCCCCAGGAAAGGGCAGCACTTGTATTATAAAAGGATTCCCTCTGGTATTGACCAGTTCAAAACACTCCATCTAGCCCTGAACGTGTTTGCTGTAAAAGTCACAGAGGGAAAGTGCTTCCACGGCACTCGGCTCATTAATTCAGCCTCTCTTGCAGCCTTCTGCAGGGATGGTGCCTTGTAAGGTGCAGGCAGGCACCCCCCGATTGCAGGGATCTGCTGAGGGCTGAGGGGAGATGTGCCGTGCAGTGCCCAGGGTCTCGAACTCTATTTTGCACTGTATTTTTTGATCTCTCCTCATCCTGGGCTGCAGCTGGTGCTTTGCAGGCGTGCAGTGATGCCCATGCAGAAGGGAAGGCTAAGGCAGGTTACGTCTGCAAACACAGCTTGCTGAACTGCCAAATTAGGTGGCCACCAAGGCCGAGAGCTCAGAGGGGGGCTGGGGAAGGGTGCCAGGACATGGATGGGGAATGGGTCATAATTTTCCAGTGGACTGGCAGTAGCTGGGGAAGAAAAGGGAAGCAGAGCTGCTTGTCTTTGTCTCTTCGATCCCTGGGACCCTGCTGGCAAGCAGCACCACGTTTTTCCATGCCATAGCAGCACAGCCAGCTAAGTAAAAGCTGGGGAAAGTTACACATAGAGATTTCCAACTAGCCTATCACTCAGCTGCTATAATGCACAGCCTCAGCATTTCCCATCACTGACATCTCTGAACCGTACTGCTTTTTGGACCCTCACTGCTGCCAAAAGAGAAATGATTAATTTGATGAAAAAAAAAAACAAAATTAGTTGTTCTTAAGTGTCCTGTGGAAGCAATCAACCAGAGAGATCATGCATTTTATCTCCACTGTGGAAAGAGCCACGAGCACAGCAAGCCCAGCCACACACTCACCGAGTATTTGCACTTCGTGGGTAATCCCGTAGACATCTATGAGCGCCCAGAGAGGACTGGAAACTTTAATACCACAGTGAAACAATATCGGCTCCTCGTCGTTAATACTGTAGAAGACTCTCCCGTGACGGTCAACCCAGAAGGCCAAGATATTGTCCCTGACGGCGAACCTCTCTGGCAAAGCCTTGGCCCAGTAGCCGGGCCGGGTGACCAGGTCGGGGCAGGCGTACTTTGGTATGTCGTCGGAGCTCATCTGCGAGGGGTCGTGGATGGTGAAGCCGAAGCGCAAGGCCCCGCTCCAGCCGTGGTGCACGGCCACCAGCTTCAGCCTGACCTTCTCGTAGAGGTGGATGGGCCGGTTGGTGAAGGTGACCCCGTTACAGAAGCTGTTCCTCCGCGTGGCGCGGCGCGAGTGGGCGTCCAGCCGCACGTTCTTGCCCTTGGCTTGGGAGTGGAAGCGCGGCGGCTCCGTGACGGCCAGGACCGAGCGCCTCTCATGGCTGCTGTTGGGCAGGCTGTAGTAGGGGCGGCTGGAGACGGAGCGGGTCTGGTGGCTTGTGTCTGCGGGAGAGAAAACGGCACCCGGCATGAGGGCTCGGCCCCGGCACCGCGTGCGCTCAGCCCGGGAAGCTCCGCCGCGGGCTCTCCCCGGGCAGGGCAGCGGCGTGGCGCTTTGCGCTGCTGCTCACAGGGCTCTTTAGCCTTAAAATGCCGTGCTCGGCCACAAGCTGCTCTTTGTTCCAGCAGCTTGGCCCCCAGCTTTATGCAAACATAAGGCAAATGTGGCTCGCGGGGGCAAAGGCTAGGCAGCTTCCCTCTGCGCCCTGCGCAGTTGGGCAGAGAGCATCCTTTTGTTCCCGTCAGATGCATCCGACTGCAGTCGGAAGGGCCTGATGCTCTCACTCTGGCTCCCCGTTTCCTATTTCAAGGCACGTGTGGTTAAATCATCCCGTTGGCCGGCCGGGGCCACATTCCCACAGTCTGTGAGAGTCACATTAAGATCAGAGGTGCTCAGGATGAGGGGCACGCCTCGCGTTTTTGTGCAGCCACTGGCTCCTCTCCCTTAATTTTGTTCAATGATGAACATTGCTTTTGAGCAGCGCACACACCGAGACATTTCGCAGCTGGAGCACTCCCCCTGCATCGCCAGCGTGTTCTCCCCAAGCTCCCAGCCCAGCCCCTGGTTCGGATGCCAGACCCAACAGCCCCAGGAAGGAACAGCTCATCCCGCAGAGCCTCGCCGGTACACGCAGCCTCCCGCTGGAGCTGAGAGCTCCTTGTAACCAACGCGTGTTTGCAGCTTCGCAGCACCACAGATGGCGCAGAAATCCTGCCACCCTCCCTCTACAGATGGGAGAAGGAGAATTTATGAGCGAGATCTTGCAGCACTTCAAGTCAATAGCAATTTCGAGACCGATTTCGGGAAAAAGCAGATTTGAGGCCTAAAGTGAAGTTCACAGAGGCGTGAAGCAGGAATGAAAAAAAAAAAAAGAAAAAAAAAAAAGAAAAAAAACACTTCTAATCTTAAGCCTTAGCTGTCAGTTCCCCGAGGCAGAGATGCTCCCTCCTGCACAGCCCCAAATGCAGTGGGACCAGGCTCCCCTGCGACCACCACCACGGGGCTACCCTCACTTCAGCTGGGACTGTTTCAGCAGGGAAAAACCCAGAAGGCAGCGAGAAGCTGGGGCTTGAATTTGTGGCTGGCATCAATGAAGGCATTTGGGAAGTAATCCCCATCTTTGTGTCTGCAGGAGGAGCAGGGCAGGAGCTGAGCATTGCATTATCCATCTGCGACAGGAGCCGAAGAGCTGAGGCTGGCAGCTCCTGCTTCCACCGAGCAAACGGGGCAGTCCTGAATTACGACAGGAACACGCAGAGGCTAAAGAAAAGGGCCTTTGTGTGCGCTTTGTTCGACCTGCACGTGACTGTGAACCACTCATCCTGCTGTGCACCAACGTGAGCAAACACCACCCTGCCCTCCTGCCTGCGGGGGCTTCACCCCTCCAGTGCCAAGGCCAAGAAAGCAGCGACCTGGGGGACATGGGCAGGAGACAGCCCCCGGCTGCTGCATCCCACGGTGCCATTCTCACTGCCACCCACAGCAAAGGGGCTGCAGGAGCCCCTTCTCTCCCCAGTTCCCAGCAGAGAGCTCAGGCCTTTGCCTCCCAAAAACCAGAGGCCCAGAAGATGCCACCCGCTGCTCCCGTGGGTGCTGCTCCGCGGGGCTGCCTGCAAATGGTGCCGGCAAGCCGTGCCGCCGCGCAGGAGCCGCCGCTCTTCTGGCTGTGCCTGCACTCACCTGCTCCTCCTGGATCCGTGGGGCCTTCAAGCCAAAAAATGATTAAAAATATGAAATTAATTTGATCTTAATTAATTAATTAATTTGATCTTAGGCAGAGTTTTAATTTCTGGTGGTGCTCCCAGGACAGGCTCCGAGGTGCCCAGGGGCTGCGTGCAGGGACGGTGAGGGCGCGCGGAGGACAGAGGGTGCAGGGGGCACCCCCCTCCAGCTGCTTCCCACCTGCCCTGCCAGAAAGCAACCTCAGGACAGTGTTGGGTTTTATTTTTGTTTGTTTTTCTGGTGTTTTGTTTTTTCAAAACAGGAAAGCATATTGTGACTAAACAATAGGAAAGCCTGCAGGAGGAAATGCAGGGAGCGTTTATTTATAACGCCGCTCCCCCGGCACGAACACCTGCCGGCTGCCACCAGCACCAGAGCCTGACACAACCCGCGGCAGGGGAGGCACGGCCTTCCCACCGAAACCTGCTCAGCGCCGCACTCGGGCATGTGTTTTACTCATTATGTACCGAAGGGGACGAGGCAAGCTCAGCAGGATGTTTGTGCCTCTGAATTGCCCTCGTCTGCAGCTCAGCTTTCAGGGTTAGGCTCGCCTTTCAGGCCCTCTGCTAGTGCTCTAATCCCCGCTGAACCTCCCCTCTCCTGCCTGGGCTTTCCCACCCAAAAACTTGTCAGAGGGGGAACAACAGCCAAACCCGGGGCAGAAACACCACCCGATGGTGCCTCGATGCCGAGATGGGCAGTCAGGAGCTACGCCAACTCCTCCTTCAGCTCCAAGGCACCTACAACGCTCTGAGCAAGTCCTTTCTTCTCCTTATGCCTCACTTCCCTGTCTAAAAGAGAGAACCTGCATCCCTCCAGCCCGCGGGAAGCCAGGAGGACCCAAATGGTGAGGCTCTCGGATGCTGCACTCCCTGAATCACCACTCAGTCCCAGGCCATTGGATGGGACACGAAGCACCGGGCACGCCTGGGTGCTGCCCTGAGCTCCCATCCAGTGTTTTGCTGCTTTTTGTGCTGGAGTTTTTTCTGCTTTTCCTTTCTGCTCTCACCAGCCGCACATGGCAGCCACATTTGTTTCTTAGGTTGCGCTGACCTTTGGAGATTTTTTTTTTTAAACACGCGTTTTGCATGTCAAAAAGCTACAGCAGGCAAACCCTGGACAAACTCCACATATGTGTCACGGCTCCAGTTCTAAAAATACATTTAGAAAACACATTTTTTTCACCCGTTTGTTCACGGCATCAGGTCTGCTGCAGCACGGTACCCTCCCTGAGAGCAGCAGGTGAAATTCAGAGCCAGAGCTCTCTGAAAGCTGCTGCTGTGCAGGGCACGAGGCTGGGCAGCTGGCTGGGAGCTGACCCCAATGCTGCCTGACCTGGCCCCATGCAGCCAGCCCAGCAGGGCGGCAGGAGCAGTGCGAGGAAGAGGAAGAAAAGGCAGAGGAAGAAAATGATGAGGGAGGAAAGGAGGAGGAGGGCACCGTGCTCCTGGAGTGCCGTGCGTAACCCCAGGGTCAGCACTGACTGTACAACCGCGGCGTCAAGAGGTGTTCGCTGCGCCCCGTGTCCCTTTCCTTGGGACCCGGGGATAAATCCATGACAAGCAAAGCACAGGATCACAGGGCAAGCAAGATACAGGCCAGCCAGGTGCCGAACAGGAACACAGACAGGATGAAGGGGGATGTAAGGGGAACTGCAATCCCTGGGAGCAGTCCCGGTGGTAGCAGCTGGCAGAGCACGGCGTGGTGCCCCGTGGTGTGCGCACGTGGACAGCCAAGGCCGAAGGGTGGCATGCAGCGTGGCATTGACCCACTAACGCTCACTGCACGAGAGAAAAGGAACCCACCCCACGCCCCGTGCCTTATCTTTACGGCCGTCTCTCTATCAGCAGCATTACAACTTTTTCCTACGACACTAGACAGCTGGGGCGCCGCTGCAACAGCCCCGTTGAACATTAAACCAGCCTCCTGGAGAGCAGGGGCAAGGTGGCTTTGGCTTTCAAGCAGGAAAATCCCAACAGGCCGGGACGATGCGGTCACATTTCACGCACCCAGGGCACTCCAGCAGTTCCGCCCTCACAGACCCAAAGGCGAGCACGGAGCAGCAGGAGCGGGGTCGGTGCCGCGCTCGCCCCGCTGCGCGTTGAACAAAGCCCAGCCCCGTGCTGCCCCGGCGTGATCTTATCTGCTGAGAACAAGAGATAAAAATCTGTTCACATATAAATTTAGCCCTCTGCCTAGACGGTGTGTTTTGCTGGCGCTTGGGTTTCATGTTTTAATATGAAAAACGTGTCGGAGCTCTCTGGGAAGTGCCGGCTTTGATGTATTCCACGCTCGGCGGGGTGAGTTTGCAGCCAGGCTACCAACGGCACCGCACGGCGGCTGCATGAATCCCGCCTCGTTTCCAGACATCCTGGTGGTTCAAACATGCACCCATTGGAAAACACAACCGTACAATTAATAAATAGCCCCATTTAAAGCCCTGTGGTTTGCGTGACCAGTCCAGAGCCCTGCTTTGACAGAGGTTTCCCTGCCTGTGCCTCTAACCCCAGACAGATTTCCAGCCAGTTAAAAAATCCACACAGCTCGCTTGCGACAGAGTGAGATAGAAACTGAGGTGTAAGGGAGATGTAAGAGCCTGGAGAGAATCGCAGGAAACATGGCTTTGGTGACATTTTCTACGAGACTAACTTGGGAAGGAGGGGAGAGGAGAGGAGACACGTTTCTCACAGAGCATAACTACCTGGCGAGGCAGGCACCTTGTGTGCTGTGGGGAGCTCCTGCAAACTCAACGCATGACCATGCCAGCTGAAAAGCAGCAGGGAAAGAGCGGTTGCCTTGGCAGGAAAACAACCCCAGGCCCTTGCTCTCCCAGTTCACCGAACACCACGTAACAACGGCAGCATCGGAGCCAGAAAACCAAATGTGCAGCTAAAGCACCACCGTCAACCTCCATGTTGCACCAGCTGGCTCAAAGCAGAAAATAAACCATGGCAGAAGGCCTGCCCCAAGGCTGAAAGGTGCTGACAAAACCCTTCCCTGAGCAAGAAGCCATCACCCAGCCCCAGGACTCGGCCGTGCAGGAACCTCTCCGAGGCCACGTCCCCACCTGGCAGCTCCGGCACGAAGAGCGAGCGCATCCAAGGCTCGCAGCGCTGCCGGCACGTGCTGGTAAGGTCAGGCTCATCCAGACAGGCTGGAAATCAGCAAAACATCAGCACATCGTCCCCAGGTAATCAGAAACACCCTCTCTAACAGGGACATATCACTTCTTCATTCCTTCTCTGTCCCTGGATCTTTACGTCTCTTTGCCTTTTTGCCTCCCTACCGTAACAAGCACAGAGCAGTTTCCTTCTGTCCGGTGCCTTCAAGAGTTTCCACGCCTCGCCATTGCCTTCTTTTATTGAGGCTGAAGGTGTTTGGCCCTTAAACTTGGCCACAGACTTGCTTTAGTTTGAATTAAATAAATCTTTTCATCACCTGCAAATGAAAGACCATTTAAACTCCAAAAACAACAACAACAACAACAACAACAAAAACTGAATAGCATTTCCTAATCTGGAACCAAATGAAAAGATATTTTGACCTACAGGTGGTTTTATTTATTTATTTATCGCCTTGCACAGGTGAGACAGCCAAGAAACTGTCTCCTGGTGGTAAAGGAAAGCAAGCCTGATACATCCAAAGCCAGGCTTTGATGGTGCTGCATTTTCAGAAGAGTTTCTGCTATCCCACAGGGTCTGCTATCCCCAAATCTCCCGACGGGCCTGCAAGTACAGGGGAGCCCCCTGCACTCCCCTCCGTTCTCTCCTGTTTTACCTCCCATTGTGCACGCATGAATTCCACTGCAAAGTTGGCCCCCTCTTTGTTACGGGTTTTTAGTTCTCCTGCATATAAATAGCTCCACGAACACACAGAAGCCAGCGATCAGGCAGGGAAGCAATCTCCTCTCCCCCGTACGATTAGCAAATCTGGGTCAATGAGTCTGCAACTCTAGTAACAAATTCGTAGACTCGGTTAATGAGAGACAGAGCAAGAGCGAGCGGGAGAGAGATGGAGGAAAGGCAGGGGTCGTGGCGTAATCCCCGCTTAAGTCCTTCGGTGCGAGCGATGAAAGCAGCTGCAGGACGGGTGGGGAGCCTTGGGAGCGTGGCCCCGGCACCCAGAGCTGTGCTGCTGGGAAGGCCACGCTCAAGAGCCAAGAAAGAGCTCAAGGAGCCTTTGAGGGATGTCGGGGATTTGAAAGTCATGAAACGCGGGATGCAAAACTAGACGGAACGTTTGTCTCCTGGCCAAAGATAAAAACACCTTGTCAAAACCAACGGAGCAGCCACTCTTACTATAAATAACTCCTACAGGGAATGCTTGGACTGTGTCCACTAATAAAATAAATAAATAATAATAAAAATAAAGAAAGAAATGAAATGAAGCGTGTGGTTTCATACACCAGGAGCACAAACCTTCCTCCTCGATGCATCATCTGCTTGCACAATTGTTCCCCTTTTTTATAAAGCTGAGGGTACCGCGGGGAGAGCAAAGGGCTGCCGCGCTCACTTCATCTCCTAATCCTGAGCTCAGAGCCCACGGCACAATTTTGGGAAGCGATCAAAAGCGCAAAGAAATAAGCAGCGGACAGCTGTTTGAGCAACTCCGCAAACGCTTCCCGACTGCTGCGCTAGCAAACTAAATATTTTCCAAGCCTAACTGCTCGGCTTGTCAGCCAGCAATTAAAGCACGGATCGCTGGGATTTATGATTTTCCCTGCTCTCCAGGAGCAGGCAGCACAGCGCAGGACAAGGCACTGCAAGCCCCAGCACTGCTGGGCACACGGGGCTGTGATCTCAGCCGGGGACCCAGGGAGGGAGGAGAGGGGCAGAGGGGTGGAAAACCCTCGGGTTCTCTGCAGCCGTCGGGTTCTGCTTTGGTTGCATACAGAAATGGGGTATTAGTGCCCCATTAATTGGGGTGCTTTCATCTCTACTGGCTGCTCCTACGGTCATTAGAGGAGAGGACTTCTGACCATGCAGCATGGCTCAAACACGGATTTTCACAGAGATATTCTTAATTCATGGGCTGTGGTGTCCCCAGGGTCTGTCTGACAGACACAGACTGCAAACACAGCCTGAGTGCTACCCCAGGACCCACAGCACGCCACCAGTGGGGCTGGGGGGCTGCTGTGCCCCCAGGGAGGACCCCTTGTTGTGTCCGTGGGACATCCCTCGTGTGTTACTGCACGGGATCCTCGTTAGAGTACAGCTTATAGACCAAAAATGATCCTGGGTTTGTCTCCTCGTCCCCAGCTTCTCTCCATTCATTAATTCCTGGCTTCCAAGACTTTCTTTTTCTCCTACAAACAGCACGAACAGCTCAGAAATGTTGTTCAGAGCGATGCTCTGTGTTTAAAACCCATCATTTTAAGGGTTTTTCCTTTCCCCGAGCACGGCAGCGATGTGTTGCAGAGCTAGGAGAGGATGAGATGGGTGGCATCACTGACACTGACGGTGTCAGGGGCTTCCACCAAGCCCCTTTCCTTCTGACCAGCTGCACGGGGATTTATAAATAGTGGCCACGTCGTTCCCATGTTCGTGGCTTTTAATGAAACTGGAGAATGAAATGCATTCCCTGTTAGCATCCTCACTGCAGCGATTTTATCCCATGGCGGCGTTTCAACCCAGGGCTCACGGGAAGAGCGCTGTAGCTCGGCACATCCTTTCCATCAACCTATCGACGTAGGAACAAAAAGGGGGAAAGAATTTTGTTGTCCCTGACGCAGGAAACCCACCCAGCCCCTGCAGACACACGGGGAGGGCAGCTGGTGGAACAGGAAGAAAAAAACCACGTGAGGAGCAGAAGAGGTGGCTGAGCCTCACTTCTGGTCCCGTTGCTCTCTGCAAACACCCTCCGAGCCAGTGCTCACATTGCCTTTACCACTCTCAATCCGGACCGTACACAATTTACGTCGATTCCTTCCCAAAAGGCTGTTGGAGAGGGGCCAGCACCCGAGCCGTGGGACCCATGGAGGTGCGCTGCGAGCCAAGGGCGCCTTCTGCTCGCGGTGCAAACGGGAGGAAACCTGCACGGGAGCACCAAAATGTTTCGCAGGCTGCATGGGAAGAAAAACTGCAGATGAAGAGAGAGCTTGGCGTGATGTTCCGGGAGCAGAGAGGAGAGCTGGGCCGTTCATTCAGGCTTTCAGCTTTTTCCAAGAAATGCTCATGATACAGGGGACAAACCTGCTATTTTTCTTTGCTTCAGATTTCTTGCAGAAGCCGCTGCCGTCTTTATCTCCTCTCCACACAGCAGTTGTAAGGTTTGTTTTGTGTGTGTGTGTGTGTGTTTTTTTTTCCTCCTAATTACAACTTCTCTACAGACAGAGGACAGGGAAGAATTCAGTTAAAAGCAAAACCGATGGAGCTATTTGAGTCCCACCAGGGATGGATAACCAGAGAGCCATTCGACATAACAGTGGCACCCAAGGAGGGCTTTGGATCTGTCCTAAGGGAGCCGCAAAACCACAGGGAAAGGGGAAAAAAAGGCCTCTAGGAAGATGTGCTTTCCAGCAGCCCTGCTCCCAAGATGGTGCAGCATTTTTAAACGCTGTCCATAGTTCCCTTTGTATTTACACACAGTTTAAACAGTGATCTGGCAGGGAGAGGGGAAAATGCTCTGGGAGGAACGCATGGCTGAGGAAGCTAAATAAAGAAGTGGCCAGGTCTTCAATCATCCTATATTTTATATATACAAAGGCTGTGATTCCACTAAGCTTTTCAGAAACAATATGTAAAGAATCCAAAACAGGGCAAAGGGATGGGAATAACTGGTTATAATTAAATGGAGGAGGGGGGAGCACAGCTCCTCCGCTCTGCCAGGAGAGCTCCCCTGCAGGAATCGCAAGGCACAGAGGGGATTTCGGTGGTGGGAGCTCTGGCAAACTACAGGCAACCCACCGTGGGGTTTGGATGGTGGGTCTAACCCAGGGTGAGCACCAGGGACCCCATCAGGGAGCTCTAAGACAAGGCTGCTATCAACCAAACCCTTTCCAAGCCACCCAAAGGGCTGAGAGCATCACATCCAAGCAGCTTTCCATGCTCACAGCTCCCATCCAGCACTGCCTCTCCTGCCCCGGCGTTCCCCCAGTGCGGGTGTTTCCTACCCAAATGTGCACCCCGTGCTTCCAGCTAGCTCACACGAGCATGGCTTTCTGGGCTGCATCTCAGCAGTTTGTGTTCTCCCATTCCTTCCGCTTCTGCAGCACGGCAATGCACAGGGGAGGGCCCTGCTCGTCCACACTGTTCTCGTTTCTTCTTCCTTCACCCCTATTTTCTCAAGTCATTTACTGTCATTGCAGTTTTCCATGATTTTCCTGATTTCATCACCGCTGGAAAGCAGGCTAATTTGTTAATTATTTTTGGAGTTCTTCCATCCAAGCTAAGGATTCTTTTCCCCTTTTTTCAATTTCTTTTTTTATAATGGGTCTTTTCCTTGCCTCTTTTTGCAACAGCTTTTTTTTTTTTTTTATGGCAGCATTCCCAACTGTTCAGATCCTCTTCTCTACTCGAAGACAGGGCTTGGGTTAAACCACAGCCCCAGGACTGGAGAGATGGGTTCAGCACACCACCAAACTTCAGCTTTGCAGGAAAAGCTCCTGCAATGCCACTGCAGACGGTCACGATGTCAGGGATAAGGAGACTTAGTGCTGGAGGATCCTTTCGGATACCACAAGCAATGTAATTCTGAATACAAGGAATAGCTCACATAGCTTGCTACACCGTGATTCTGCAGTGTTTTCCTTAATTTTACAGGTCTTTTGCTGAATATTTGACCTTCTCATCACAATCATGCAGATGGGACTTCACCCTGTTAGTGTGCAGTCCAACCTGCACAATTTTTGTACATTTATTGATGGCTGTTTTAGTTAATGCTCAGATGAAGATAGAGCTTTTTCCAAATACACGGCATCCGCGGCATCTTCAGAAGAAAAGCCAAAAAGAAAGAAACAAAAAAAGGAGCGTTCTTTGCTGGTCCAGAAGCAGAGGAAAACATTCCACCAAAAAGGACACATCCTTTTTTCCTGGGTTGAAGCTTTCTGCAATGCACAGTTTTCTGCTGTGCTACAAAGCCAGGTTGAGAGATGCTGGCGGGTTGTGCAACACTTGGCTGCTGCGTGGCTGAGCTGTGAGATCCTTTTCCACGGTATTTACAGGAATTAATAAGAGGAAACAAGAGCCACTTCAAGACATTAAACTGTCCAAACAAAAGAAAATACAGTCATACCATTACTGGACACACAATGACCTCAGCCCCTTTCTGCAGCTCAAATGTCTTCAATTATTTCAACACAAGAAGGATTTGAGCAAGAGAGGTTTATTTTTAAACCTCCGTGTCAATCTTCTTAACGCCAGCGGGATTTGATCCCAGCACACCTCAGTCAACATTTTTCTCCCGTTGCTCTTCCTTCTGCACCGCAGCCAGCAGACGACAAAGTCAGGTGAATCCGGAGCTGGGAGGCATTTCCTTGCACTGCTGAAGATAAAAGCCAACTTTTCTTGGGGAAAAAAAAAAAATAATAAAAAAAAGGCCAAAGCACTTCATTGCTCCTTCCCTCAAAGGAAGGAATGGCTCCCAGGAGATGGGGGCTGATGTGTGAATTATCCAGCAAACAAACAGCCTCAAAAGTGATCCCACGCGGACGCTTGCCTGGCAGGGGAGGAGCAGGCAGAGCAAAGCACTGCTTTTTGTCACTTTTTCCCACCTTTTTGAAGTGGAGCTTGGACCATCATCCAGCCGAGCATGCTCGGTCAGTAACTTCAAAGAGTTTGCCACGGAGATGCGAGCTGCTGTGGTTTTTATGGCTGGTTTAAGGTTTTTTGTATTCTTCCTAGATAGCTTACACCGATAAAATCCCACTGTATGGCCAACCGGCACACTCCTCACTAACTGTGGAGCTGAAAATTTTAGAAACCCTGACCAAAACAACACAAACAGCTGTCCAAAACCTCCAGTTTCCACCCAGATGGCTCTTGTTTCAATTGGCAGAGTCACACTTTAATTCAGAGTCGGTCGCTGGCCCAGTTTGGATGTGCTTGGAAAAACACACCTATAAATCACAAGTGAGAAACTGTGGAGGGAAAGAATTTGTTTCTCTTTGGGTGGTTCGTTTGGTTAGTTTTTGTTGTCGTTTTTTTTTAATTTTACTGCGGAGCACAGCTTTATTAGCAGACAAAAGCTCCACGATGGTGTGCTGACAGCCGAGAGCCTCTGCTGGTTGCGGCCACAAGAAGCCCAGGCAGCAGCACGGCTACGCGCCATCCCGTGGCTTCTTCCAAGCACGTGGCACCATGCTGTGTGATGCTCCCAGGGGCTTCTGAGCTGCAAACACGTGGAAAAAGGGATGCCAAATGTAGGGAAAGACCCGATGCACCAAAACGGACCCACGTGGGGGCTCTCCCCCAGCCCCGAATGCTTAGGACGCTTGGTGTAACCGGTGCCACCGCTCCCAGAGCAGCGTCTTGGCATCCCCAGGCTGCTCTCGTTTGGGAAGCAGTGTCGAGAGATGCAGGGAAACCTCTTGTAAGCAGCGTGTCCCCCGCAGCGACCCGCTGCTGGCAGAGGAAGGGGAGCGCCCGGCTTCCCCCACGCCTCCCCGCGCGTCCCCCCGCGCCCGCCCAGCCCCTGCCAGCACATCGAGGAATTGGCTTCAGCTGAGCCGGATTGCACTCGAGATGTCTAAAAATAGCGTTGAAAATCATCTCGGTGGCAGTGGCCAACGTCTGCCCTGGCACAGCTCCGCCAGGGAGCTGCGGTGGCCAGAGGTGACGTTGGTGGCACCGCTCCATGGAGGGCTTCCAGCAGCGGCACGCGCCGCGCGGCCCCCCGCAAGGTGTGCTCGCACCGCTCCCGGGGGACACCTGCGTGTAGCACCCGTAGCCAGAGAAGCTGCTGGAGCTGGGAGAGGTGCTCAAAGTGCTGGTTCCCAACCAGAAAATCCTCTCATTAGCACCACTGCAGTGTTTTTTTTTTAAGACAGAGCCCAGGACCAGCAAACCCGGTCCGTTTGGGGATGTTTTCGGCTCTGCCCCCTGTGCACGCAGAGCTCGGTGAGGCCAAGACAGCACCATCTCCTAACTCACCCCTTTAGGCTTCTCTGGGCCACCCAGCAAGGCAGGATCAGCAGCAGAAACTTTTAATGATTGTAAAGCACCAGAAGCCCTCATCTGGCCACAAGCAGTGCCACAGGGCCACACAGCAGCTCCCCAGCTGCGGGGCTCCTTGTGCTCAGAGATCCTGTCCGTGAGATGCTGCCATGGGGCCCCTTACCAGCTCCAGGAGGTGCCCAGCAAGGAGGGGGTGGCCCCAGCCATGACACATCCCAGTCCAAGCCACTGGGCAGCCCCCTGTCCTTTGGCACGGGGACAGGAGTCCTGCAGCGCTGTTCCCGGCCGGCGTCTGTGCCCCCGACCATGCCCATTGCTCCGTCCTTCTCATCTGCCTCCTGTCGACACCTCATTTCCCCTAGCTCTAACCACTGATTTGGAGTATCTTCTGCGTGGGCAGGGCTGGCCCACGGTGTTTGGGATGGGGGGATGTCCTCCTCTTTCTCAGAATTAACCATCCCCACTGGGGAAAGCCCCGGTGGAGCGCATGCCCCCAGGGTGGTGGGGGGCAGAGAAAGGACGGAGCTCAGCCAGCAGCTCTGCCCTGAGATCCCCCAGAGTCCTGGGGTCGCTCCCCAAGGAGTGCCACATTTCCACCCCGCAAGGTGTGGTGAGCTGTGAGGCAGCATCGCTCCCTTCAGCAACTCATCCTTCATTTCCACAGACAGACACAAGCCAAAACTCATACTCCCGACGCCGGTGCTAGCCCCAGGGAGAAAAGGGTATGAAAAAGATAGGGCTTTGGGAAGAGCGTTGGCTTGGCAGGGCAGGTGATGAGTCTGCTGTGATGAAGGATGGCTGGAGATGCAACAGCTCCAAAGCAATGTCCTGGCTCAGCACAGGAACAGCAGCACAGAAAGGGAAAGCATCCTGGGCACTGACCCACTTAACGCTCCTCCCCATCACCTTGGGTTCATTTAGAAGCTGTTGGAAGGGCAAGAGGCAGGGAGCAAATCAGGGAGGGAAAATAAATGGCCACGGGCCAAAGGCACGGGGGAAAAGCTCCCCCCTTCTGAAACTCATACCATTAAGCTCAAAGGCAAACCCACGAGACTGGCAAAGGGCTGCCTGACACGGCTCACCGACTGATCCTGCCGGCGTGCCCGCGGGTTTCGGTGTTTACAGCAGTACGGGTTTTTTTGCACGGCTGTATAAACATTTACCAAATAGGAAAGGGTATAAAAAGATGTTTTGAAAATAGTTTGTTTGAAAATGCGAAGCGGTTTTGACCTCCCTGCAAGGAGCATACCTCTGCCCTCTCGGGATGGCCAGCTGGATGCTTGAAGAGGGTGGAAGAGATAGTAAACATCTCCGGGGAGCTTGGAAGCAAATTCTTGTTTTTGTTTTGCTTCTAAAGATAGCTTTTAACATTTCTAAGAGCAAGAGAGGTTTCACAATAAACACGGTACCTTGAAACCCAGTTTTGAAACAGGGCTAATTTTTAGTGCAAAGGATTTTTCGAAGAGGAAAACGCAAGCACGTGGCTGAAGTGACAAACTCCAGCTGCTTCCCATGGGGCCGGCGTTTCAGGGAGAACGAGCTCCCCGAGGTGTTTTACCAACCAAGCCTCCCAGCATCCTTGTCAGGCAGATGAGTCTTATTCGGGTACCAGATCCCAAACTGGAGCAGAGGGAAGGGATTTCCCAGTTCATCCTGGGAGCCTGCAGCAGAGGAGGGAGCTCAGAGCCGTGGGGATCCCCAGCCCTGGCTCCCCCATCACACAAAGGGGAAGGAACCTGCGGGGCTGTTAGGAAGTGCTGAGAGCCGTCACAGCGCTTATTTGGGAGAAAAAGGGACTGTTTCGGCCAAGTCCTTAATTACAAACATCACACCAGTGAAGTTCTGAAGCTCGGTTCGTAATTACCGAAGCTCTCCTTGTTCTGCTCAGCGCCATCAAACTGCAGCCAGCATCTGTCAATCTGATGATGGTGTCGTTAAATGGGGGAGAAAAAAAAAAAACGCTGTTCCCTCTCACCTACAAAGAAACTGTCTGTGCCTTGTAATTTGTTGCCTTCATAAATTTAATTTACTTGAGCTTTCCTTCCTCGATTTGGCTGGTCAAGTCAAACCATAAAGATTATTCATGGAAAAGCAACCATAGCTGGTTACTAGGATACAAAAAATCGCTCGGTACATTTCTCCAATGAATAATCCCAGCAGAACACACGCCAATTCAATAAATTATGAATTTCTCTTTCTCTTTTGAATAAACAGTGGGGTTGCAGAGGCATTTCTTGGAACCTTTTAAAATAAATTGGCCCCTTAATTTCTATGCGATCGCAAAACAAACAGAAGCGATAGCCCAGCCTTGCAGGTGAGCTGCATCCTTTGTCTAGACATGGGAGTTATTTTGGAAGCAAGCAGGGTGCAAAGGGACAGCAGATCCATTATTGCCACTATCTGTGTGCCGACGCTGGCATTTGGCACGCTCACGTGCCTTTCCGGAGCGGGTAACGTAAGCAGTCGACTGAGCTCGTTTGGAAGGAGACATTCGTGTTTCAGAAAAATCTCTCGTTCTGCACAATTCCATGTAGGCAAAAGGTCTTACATGAAATAGCTGAGCCTGCAAGGTGAGGTGAGAGAGACGTTTTCCTACATAAGGTGGCAGCTGCTGAGCTGGTCGCTGGGAGGCCAGCAGCCCCACAGCATCCCCACGGATCAAACGCTGACCCAAGTGTGCTCTGACCACGGCTGCCCCAAAGGGTCTGGCACTCAGACCTTCCTGCAAACAACACCCAAAATCAGGGCATCGATTCTGGACACTTAACGGCATTTGGTCTTTCTCCGCACGTCTGCTCTCGATGCTCATCCTGTGGGTTTCGCCCCTCTGCTGGCAGGGGGCTCGCTGTGCCGGGCCCATTCCTGTACCTGTGTCCCCAGCCCTGCTGGCACACGGTGGCGTTTGCCATGCTCTGGAGAAACCCTGCTGCAGACTGGCAGGTAGAAGTCAGGTCCTTTAAGCACTTTGTGAAGTTTGTCCCCATGAACCGCCGTACGGCAGTGAGCGCTGCTTTGTGAGCCAGCACAATGGACACCGCGCAGTACCCCGGGTGATGATCTTATCACCAAACATGAAGCAACAGCCAGCTGGTAAATGATCTCAGGGTTTGGACTTAGAAACCCTTTCACTTAGCAGGATGAAGTAATTGGGAGTTTTGGATGGCACGCTGGGGAAAGCACCGCCAAAGAGCCCCTCGTCAAGGCACCCCTTGGGCGCAGATACCAGCAGTGGCTCCAAGCCCACCCTCGTCCCCATGGGCCCAGCCCCACTGATGTCCCTCCCAGCGGGTGAGTAACAAACCTGCTTGCTAAGACCTCCAGTGACCCAGATGGCTCCAGTTTTCCCTATTCCACCAAGTCTCTGCTTTGGGATTAATCATCCAGCTGGCATCTGGAAAGCCTGTGCTCTGAGCCCAGTCCTGCCTCCTCCCAAAAACCCATAATGCGCCGCAGCCCCGGTGGTCCCCTCCTCCTCCCAGCACTGCTTCTGCCCCCCGTCAGGACACCAGCCCCAGCAGATCATTTTCCTGCCCCATAAGGTCAGCCCGGAGCTGAGGCACAACGGGGAGCCCGGCCCCGCTGCTCCCACCAGATGCCAGCCTCAAGCTCTGCTCGGGCTTCCTCCGTTAACCAAAACCATCTCCATCCAACCGTGCCAAGGCCAAGGCCCCGAGAAATAGCCACTTCCCCTCATTAGGATTTATGCTTCCAACCTTAGCATCGCGCCCAGCAGATAACTCCTGAACTCCACTCGGTGAGCTACCGAGCGCGTCACGCCGAGCAGCCGCTGCCCCAGTGAGACCACAACAGATAACAGGCTGAGAAAAGCTGCTGCCACGGCGTCAGTTATCGCCGAGGAAAGAGAGATAAACCTGAATGAAATTATTTCGTTTCTGCTGCCAAATGGGCTGTTCTATCTTTTATCTCCGGCTTGTCAAGCAGGGCTTGGCAGACTTCACGTTCGCGTTACGGAGGAGGGCAAAAAATCAAACAACTGTTTTCTGTGACATTTGGAGACCTGATGGAAAACTTTCGCTCAGGGAAATTCTCTCTTGACTGCCTTCCCGGCGTTATTATACAGGCTACGAAAAACAGAGGTTTGCTTTTATGTGGCCTACTTATTTCTGCCATGTAGCTGTAAGACACGATGCCATCAGGGGTGCAATCACAGGAAAACAGGAGTCACGGACAAATGGGTGGTTAAAAGAGGACAACTCCTAAAATCCAGAAGTCTCATTATTATGTAAAGATCCCCAGCGAAACAAGAAAAAGAAACCTGTTATGTGCATGTACCCAACTCTACAAGCACGAACGCATCCATTTTTCTCCCTTCAAAGAAGCAGTAGCTCTTAAAAAAACCCTAAATGTGATTTCCCTGCTGTACTGAAAAGCTTTGAAACGCAGTTAAATGGCTTTTCTTTACAGAGCCTTCCTGGGTAATTCCAGCAGCGAGCAAGAAGTCATTCCGTATGTTCCGATTCGGTTTCTTTATGCCAGTGCTGCGGGTGGAGAAAGGAAAAAAAGGCAGGGTTTCGCAGGAGCAGGGAAAGGGATGGGGTCTGCTCCTCGCGGTGGGAGACCTCTGAGCTGCTCCACGGCCAGAGGTCTGAAAGAATGGGAGAAAAAAAAAACGGGAGCAAAGCGAGCCCTGCTTACACAAAGCAGAGGAAGAGATCTCCCTGGACACAGAGGGAAAAACAAATTAACAGGCAAGAAATCACCTTCCCCTCCCTCCCTCCGCCCCGAAGCCCTGCTTCATCTGTTCAGGCACCAGGAATTGAATGTGCCAGCACTCGGGGCCTGAGCCCACGGGGCAGCCACAGGTACGGGGGGGTAGGGCTTTCAGGCAGATGGCTCCGTGCCAGTGATTCGTGCCTTTTAGC
Organism: Netta rufina; assembly: GCF_964035555.1. Taxonomy (NCBI): domain Eukaryota; kingdom Metazoa; phylum Chordata; class Aves; order Anseriformes; family Anatidae; genus Netta; species Netta rufina. The sequence goes on from NC_140137.1 coordinate 10,350,623, forward strand.
ATATAGGGAATAAAAAAAAATAGAGCCAACCACGAGATGGGGAGCAACACAGAGAGAACAGCATCTCCTCCACACCAAGCCTGCCGTGAGGTGGGATGGGATGGGATGGGATGGGATGGGATGGGGTGGGATGGGATGGGATGGGATGGGATGGGATGGGATGGGATGGGATGGGATGGGATGGGATGGGATGGGATGGGATGGGATGGGGAGGTTTGCAGGGAGGTGGCACAACCCAAGGGCATGAGGGCCACCAAATCAGGCACGTGGGCCACAGACAGGGCTGGCCCCTCCAGGAGGCAGCAGGCGAGGGATGCCAAGGGCAAGGGTGGAGAAACTGCCTGTGTGAGAAGGCAAAACAAAATATGGAAATGCTCCTGCAGGAAAGCTGCCTCCAGCTGCCACGGACAGAAAAGCCTCCCCGAGGCTGGACCTGGAGGCAGCTCCCTTCCCGCAGCCCCTCGGGCTCCCAGCTCCTGCAGTTGTTGGTAACACCACGCGCATCTGCCCTGTGGGTACGGTCTGCAAAGTGCTCTGCCAGCTCTGCCATGCCGCCAGGAGCCCCAAAGGAGCCACGGAGCTCATCAGGAGCCGGGAAGGTGCTCGGCGTGGTCAGCCCCAAGGTTTGGCTGCTGTGGCAAGAAGCAACAGCAGGCACGGCAAGCCAAGGAGCTTGGGGAGCAAGAAAGGAGAGGAACGAAGGGGATGAGGCAGATGCGGACCCGAGGAGAAGAGATGGAAACCACCACAAGGCAGCTGAGATGAGAGCTGGCACGCATTTCAGGGGATCACACCTGGCCTCATCGCATCTCACCGTGCAAGCAGCCACCCCAGCAAAGAAGCCCCCGCTCATCCCCCTGCTGGGAGCAGCAGATTTGTTTCCCTGTTCCCCTCCCGAACCCACCCCAGCCATCGCAGTGCTCCAGCTGAGGAAAGCCCGCTCTGATGTTAGCCACCAACCTGCACAGATAGGCTCTGCAAAGAGTGGGATGCTGATGAGAAAGAAAACGTTCCCTTTCGAGGCAACCTGTGCAGAAGGACAGTGGCTGTCCGAAAGTGCAGCTAAGGAGGAGCAAGGTGCTTATCTTCATTCCTAACTGAGAAGTCACTGAACGTGGTGCGCGAGGAGGATCCTTACTAGAATGGGAAGAAAAGCACGGCATAAGCTGCCGAGTGACTCATCCTTTTCATGTCAAGTAAACATTAATGCTTGCACATTCAGACCTGACTGCCTAAAATTAAACACCTTAAACACACTTAAGCACCTCCATAGGTTGTCAGGTTTTATTGTGCTGAGAAGCAGCAATTTCCTTTGCCTGCGGTGAGGGCTCTCCAAGAGCTCTGCCTGCAACCACAGGCTTAGGTGTGAGATGGGAAGCTGCACCGGGGTCAGACGGTGACGCGCAGCTCCCTCTTACCAGCAGCAATTATCCGGGGAAATAAAAGAGGAGAAAGTGCCGTTTACTCCTACCTCTTCGTAACGCAATTCCCCTCTAAACAACAAAAGAGAAGCGAAGGCACCTGGACACCACGGTGCAGCGTGAGAGCGTAAGGAAGGAGCGCACAAAGCTCCTTAAAGCTCTCGCCTTAATGACACACTTGGCAGTGCGCTGCGTGCGTCTGACAGCGCAACCAGCCACGGGGCATGACACACAGCTCCACTTAGCACTGCCTTCCACAAGAGGTGATGTCTTCCCGGGCTCGGGTGCTGCTGCTTGTACGGTCTCAGCAGCCTGGATCCAGTGGCAGGGCTGAATTAATCACGCCAGTTGGCTGTGGCACATTTTTGGGTATGTGCTGCGCAAGGCTGGTTAAAGATAGTCCTCGGGATACGATCAGGCAGTTCCAGCCCTAAATCACCGGGAAGGCTAAGCGGTTTCACAGGTTTCCTTTTGAAGAGTGGAAAAGCAGAAAGCTACAAAAGAAGCAATGAATTAATCTCGTTTTTGCAATTCTGCGACCTTTTTCCTGGAGATGCTTCACGTCTGCATGTTAATTAATGAACTCTCCTACACCCATGTGAGCCGAGCAGCGCTGCCTGCCTCCTTTAAGCACAAGGCACCGTATGAGAAAGACGCTCAGGGGGTGACGCAGGGAGTCAGCAGCAAAATCAGTGACAGACTGTAGAAAGCTCGACTCCCAGGCTGAGAGAGGCAGGAAAGCAGGCAAAATGGGGCTGGTACCGAGGCAGGATTAACACCTGCAATCTTGGAGCTGAACCAAAGGCAGAGCAGAAACTGGTCTGCACAGATATCTTTTTCACTCAAACCAGAACAACCTGAAGTGTTATTTTGTAGTTTTGTTGAGGTCAAACTGGAACCAAACCAGAAACCTTACCGAGCTGATTCCCTGCTCGCAACGCCGAGAACTCCTCCTACAGTGGATCACAAGCAACTAAAGGGGGAGCGGGGACGAGGGAAGAAACCTAAACAAAAACGCTTCTTGTAAATGTGATTTTACCCCCTGCAAAAGGCAGACAGGTCTCTTCCTGCTAAATGGACTTCATCACTCCTCTCATTCAAAAGAAGTACATACGTTGTGACAACAGGCATCAGGATACTGAAAAGGACACACAGAAATGTCGGCTTTTACCCTCAAAAATCCCACTGCCCTGGCCCTCGCCGTGTTGCAGCTGATTGAGAGGTGTGAGCATCAGCCCGGGAAAGGTCAAAACTCGGGTTTTCTGGCTTGCTGAGAAAGGGTTAATTATTAAAAGCATCGCTCGCAAGAATGCAAAATAATTTATAGAAAATCAGAAACCGAAGCCATTTCTCCCAGAACAAGCCCCATTCTCCCCCGTCCTTGCCAGACCCAAATGCCACTCATACTTGGTATTCCTTGCAGTTGTGAGGAAGGCAGTGGGAGAAGCGCTGCAACCAGATCCCAGCCGGATTCTTAAAAGGGAATTTGGCTCCTTTGTCAAATACCAACTGCCCTATTTGGGCCAGGATCAACAACTGCATCCCAACTGCAAAGCCCTTTGCTCACGCCCTGGCCGGCGAGTGCCCCCTGCCCTCCCGCAGCTGTCCCCTCTGTGCCACCAGGCCACTCGGCTTCCCGATGCTCCCTAGATGTTCCTCCTCGCTATCTCCTTCCAGCCCCATGTAAGGGCTTCTCCGGGTCAGGGGAATTTTAACCTCTCCCAGCCTGCTTGTCCTCAAGGACCGCGGAGTCTCCTGCCCTCGTCCAGCCGCCAGCCCTACGGGAGGGAAGCGATCGGCACGGAGAAATTCGCGCCACCCACAAGGGCTGGGGCACGGAGGGGCGTTGCTCATCAACGAGCTGGCCCAGGAGAGCAACTCCTGTATGGGGCCGTGATAAAGCATCCAACAGGGGCCATACAACACAGTGCACCCATCGCTGCCATCGGCCCAGCCCGCAGGCCAGGACACGTCCATATCCCCTTGTTTATCTCTCACCTGTAGGAGACAGGAAAGCAACGCGCCTCAATACCCCAAATTTGCTCTTGCCCAACCACCCGCCTGCAAAATGAGCGTGAACAATGGGCAGGGGGGTGAAGGAGAGGGAGGCAATAAAATCAATAAAAGCTCCCGGCCTGGGCTCCCCAGGGAGCTGCCGGAGGGCGAGGAGCGGCCAGCCCGGCGGGGACGTGTCACGTCCCGCAGTAGCGACTTCCAGCAGCACCTCGGGGCCCGGTGTTGAGCACATCTGACACATCTCAGCTCCTTTCCACTCCAGTGCCTCCTCAACCGGTTCAAATATAGAAGCTGCCTTTCATTAGCCCCGGCCTATTACTCATTTCAATGCCACTCCGGGTAGAAACCTCGCTGCTAATTTGACAATGCCTTCACCCGTTGTGTGCTAACCATGAGATACTTGGCAAGCGCGGGGTTCCCAAGCTCCCGACACAGATTTCTGCCCCGCCGATGCCGTGTGCTCCGCTGCTGTTGAATGGAAATGTGGGCAGAAAGGATTTAAAGATGCAACGAGCGCCGAAAGCCTCTTTGAATAAATCTGTATGTAAAAATGAGTTGAACGGCGCTCAACAGGATTTAAAAATTAATTCCACTGTTTGAGGAGAGTATTTACATTTATATAGAAAACCTGAATTGTTGATTGTTCGGCTTTTTCAGGAGCCTAAGGATGAAGGTCCCTCCACACTTCCTCTACATCTGATCAGAAAGGAAAGGCATTTTCCACCTTCAGCTATTTATGGTGAACAAAACAACAAAAGGGGAACGACATCTGTAGGTTTCTACAGTTAATCATCTTAACGCAACAGGTAGGCAAATACTAGTTTGGGGGAGTTTTATTTTTGTTTATAAATAACCCACTGACGCACATAGGGCAGGGGAGAGCAATTCCTTTGTCAGTTGAAACAAGAGTGAAAATGCAGTGCTCGGTCTGCCAGGGTGAAAAAGAAAAGGTGCGCTTTGGACAAAAAAAAAAAATAAAAAGAAAGAAAGAAAGAAAGAGGAAAGACTTAATTCTGATTGATTATCTTTGAGTAATTCTCAACAGCCATAGCATTTATAAATAGGATTTCATCCAACCATTCAGTCTGCTGGAAAAACTTTACAGTTTTCAAGATGACTGTTCCAAGAACAGCCTTAAACCTGCTTCCCTCCCTGATGACATTTGACTAATGAAAGACAAACAATGTACCCAAGAAGATCAATATGAAAAATTGCTGAACTCTGTCCAACTAGACAAAACAGATTTATATGCTTTAAAATTGCAAAACGTCCGTAATCTTTTCTGCAGTCACAGGCGAACAGCTTCTTTTGGCTATCGTTACCCCGTAAGAACCGAACACGGCTGAATTTGAGGAAGAGACACGCTCCCGGCGTCTTACAGCACATTAGCCAACAATGCTCAAGTGTCCTGCGTGGGTTTGCGCAATGTGACCGCTGTTTGCCAAGGGACTATCCCCAGCAAAGCAGCTCTCCGAAGACGGTCTCCACCTGGCAGGACGGGACCGCGTATTTCTAGGCCACCAGAACACCGCTGGAGTTGGGAGGTCTGCATAAATCAAGCCTTAAGTTTTTTTCCATCAAACTTTTTCCTCTTTCTCGCCGACTTTTAGAAGCGCCGCTAGGAACTCTTTCATCGCACAACTGCGGTGCAACTGATGTCATCCCTTTTTTTAACTTCACGTGTGTCAGGCTGTGCAGAGGGAGGCTGCTGAGGAGATACCGCTCTAGCGACAGGCAGAAGGGCTGGTACAACTCAGCCTTCTGTAAAACAGCTCGCGGCTAGATCCCGTGGCCAGCAGGCACAGGTATTTTGTCTTTGGGAAGGTCTAGCCTTACCAGGGGAACCTCCCTTGACCCGAGGATACAGCCCTGGCTCTCTCGGGTTTTTTGCATACGTCCCTTGACATTGCCTCCAGCTGAAAAGCTGCCCCACGAAATGAATTTGCTCCAAGGTCACGCACTCCTTACAGTGCCGGTTTGTGAGGTATTTAAAAAAATGCAAACTTCCGTATTGTGAAAGTAGCAGATTTCCCATTTACACCCAGCGGAAAGCAGAAGATGCATGAGCTCGCGACTAAAAATCAAACCACAGGTTCACAGCAAACCTGCAAGCCAGAAGCTTTCTTTTGTGCCTTGCAGGTCCCCAGTACCCTCTCTTTGCAAAGACAAAACACGGCACATCCAAATGCAAATCCATTCCCCCTCTTTATTCCTATATTCAGTTCCCTGGCTGCTTACAGGGCGGCATGTGTGTGCGCGTTCAATAGGTCCCCCTGCCCCTTCAACTAAGTTTAATAATACCCTTTTCATTCAGGGGAGCCCGAAGTACAAAGGATGCAAGGCAGGAGCTCCGCCAGAGCAGAAAAGCAAAGCAAACTGGGCGAAGGCACGGGCTGGCGAGGGCTCAGCGATCCCAAACTGTTGAATCTCCAGCGGGCAGCTGCCTCCGTGATGCACGGGAGGCAAAAGCCCAGCATTTGGGAGCTGGAGGAGGAAAAGGGACCCGCACGCCCCCCGTGCAAGGGCAGTTTGAGCCCAGGGCAGGCTCGGCAATATTCCTGCTCCTGACCCTTTTCCTCCGGTGACTCGCCACAACGTCCTCCTGCATGAAAAAGTTGCACGGAAAAATACAAAAAGGGGAAGAAAAAGGGGGAAAGGCGAAGCTCGGAGGGCTCAGCGCGGAGGCAGGGAGGCTGCGGGAACCCCTCCCGGCGGCGCTCGCAGCATCCCCGCCGCCCACCCTCGGCTCCTGCCCGGGGTCGCAGCCGACCCTCGGCCACCCCCCGGCCCTCCCCTCGGCCCCGGCGGTACCTGGCAGCGTCTTGTGCACCGTGTTGCCCATCGCTCCTCCGCTCGGCGGCGCGGCGGAGCCCGGAGCTCCGCAGGGCCATGGACAGCGCCCGCCTCCCGCCGCCCGCCTCCCTCCCTCCTCCCTCAGCCGCCGCCGCCGCCGCTTCCCTCAGAGCCCGGCCCGGCCCGGCCCGGCCCCGCCACCGCCCCCCGCCCCATAGAGCGGCTCCGCCCCGACCCGGGGCACAACCGAGCCCAACCGAGCCCAACCGAGCCCAACCGAGCCCATCCGAGCCCAACTGAGTCCCCCCGCCTCTCGCCGGGGCTGTGGGGTTGTGGGGCCGCCCCGGCTGTGAGGGGAGTGGGTGACCCCGGGATCCCGCTTTGTGCCTCAGGGAGAAGCATAAATGGGGGCTGTGGGGGTGCTGGGGGTGCTGCCCCAAAGGGTCCCAGGACCGGGGTGCGCCTCATCCCCTCATGGGGTGGGCTTGGGTGAGGCGCCCTACACCACCCCGACACGGCTGGGGGCTGAGGCCAGCAAATTGGGAACCCACTGATGGCATGGTGACGAAGGACACCCAGTGCTGGTGAAATCAGCTTTGAGATTTTTCCATCTTTCAGTCTCAGGCATAAATCAAGTTCATAGCCCTGTTAGAGGAGGGCGAGGGGGTCCATTTTCTTGCTGACCCCACTGAGGGGTGATGCGGCCAAGCCCTTCTTCTCTGGCTCTGCCTGCTTGCTTTTAAAAGGGGGGAAACTGCAGTGTGGGGTCACGTAAATGCCATTTCCCATGGCAGAAGTCACCTGCACAAACTCTGTCATGTCCCGGGACGTAAAGTGGAAGGGGGGAGAGCCGAGCACCAGCAGCTCAGCGGCCTGGCAGAGATCAGGCTCTGATCTACTGCAGTTAAAATAAGCTGGAATAACAAGCCTTCAATCCCCAGATCATGTTGAATGGGTCAAGCGCGGCTCAGGAGATGAGAGGGGGGCAGAAAAACCTGATTTCCACGATTTTGTGCCACCATATGGAGGTGTTAAAAACGGGATTATCGGACGAGACACCAGCAGCTGTTCTTACGAGCGCTTGCACCCATCTGCTGCCGTCGGAGGTTAGCATTTGGCTCCCGCTGTGCCTGCCCCCAGCACCAGGCACGGTGCCACGGGGCAGGAGCCGGCGCTGCCCTTCGGGGACACGAGGAGGGGAGCGACGCCACGCTGAGCACCGAGGGGAAAGTCCTCGTTTCACTGCACAGTGGGGATCGGGAGGCTTTGCCTAATCCTGAGCGGTTTCCCTCAGCGGGGAGTGGTAGTTATTTTAGGGCTGAAACTGAGCCTTGGTGCCAGAGGGGTTCTCCGCAGCTGCCTGTGGGCTGCCAGGGCAGCGATGTGCCCTGCGTGACACCACGTCCCTCCTTCCACACCCCATCCACAGCAGCCCAGAGACGGTCGCTGCCTTTCCCAAGGGTGTTCCAGCCCTTCCTCCCCCCCAAAACGAGACGAAAATAGAAGACAATGACATGGAAATGCACATCCTTAGGACGTGGAGGCAGCCTCCAGGAATGCAACCGACGCTCCTAGTTCTCCGCATCGTAAAAAACGGGGAGTTTGTTAAAATAACCCGCTCCACACAATGCCAAACAATAAGCACGAGGAATAGTTTGGTGAGGATGACTTCATCTTCCCCAGAAACCACACTGAGAAAGTACAGGAGAACTGGGAGGTGGCACGGAGCGGGAACTGAAAGGCGATGCAAAGTCACTGCTCTGCCTGCAGAAACGCAGAGAGGAGCCAACTGTCCAGAGCAGGGGCCCACAAATGAAGGCTCATTAGCATGCTTAAATTATTTCCGCTCCAGCGAGCTTTGATAACTATTGACAACACACTTCAGTAATCTCTTCTGTAAGCCTGGCAGATGGCTGCTCCTCTGAAGAAATCCCCTTCCCTCTCTAACCCTTGCGTTGACCAAGGGACAGGATGACCCCCAGAGGTGTCCTTCACTTTAATACCTGCATTCTCACTCACAGACATAAAATAGTAATAGCACCCAAGCTCTTTCCTAGTGTTTTTTTATTACTAGGTATTAAACCATTTTGCAGACAAGGTTAGTGACGTTATTCGTTTTTTACAGGTGATGAAACTGAGGCACGGGAGACACGTACAAGGTCACCCCATCAGCCAGCAGCAGGCTCGGGAGCAGAGCTCTGCAACGGAGCAGCCCCAGCCCCTTACCTGTGTTGGGTCCAGCTGTGTTGAGCCATGCATGCTGCGCTGCTGCTTCTCCCACTGTGTCCCTCTCCTCCCCCCTGCAAATTTGACTCAGGATAATACTATGCAAGAGAAAAGGATCCGAATGGCAGTCTGTATTACACAGATGGATGTAAGACATCTACTTCCCAGCTCGCCTCTAAAGCTTACCGTTGTGGATGCGCAACCCAGGCCTTTAAAATCTGGGACAAAAAAGAAAAGAGACAGATTTCTTTCTGAATCAAACATGGATGACTTCCACCTAGGGTTTGTTACAGACAGGGATCCGGTTCAAACCCTCCTGTACCCGTGTAAACAGCCCAGGCCTTTCAGGAGATGGAATGGGCTGCACTGAATGGTAACACATAAACATACTCATCAATGTTATGTTTCCAGAGATGGAAATTACTTCCAAAGAACAGCTAGATTTCCGCTGATTGATACCAGCCTGAGCTATAACTCTCCTTAGAGCATCAAATGAGTCGCTCTGTCTGTACAAACCCCTTGGGGGGCTTGGGTTTTTTTAGGATGAAGGACAATGTGAGTTGTAAGGTATCGCTGTTATCAGCTGTCAGCCTCGTGTATCTAACAGATGGCAGTAAATAATGACAGGCTCGTCTCTTCCAGCAGCAGTGAGTTAAAGCACTGACAGCTCCGTCCATCTCCCCCCCCTCGGGGCAGCGACCCCCCTGTGCCGGCGGGGCACAAGCTCCTGCCATTCCCGGGGCAGCTGCATGGGGGGCACAGCGGGGTCCAGCAGCCCCAGCTGCTGGGTGCTTCCCTCTCTCAAACCGGCCGGTTTTGTCTTGTTCAGAGTTTAGCTCCTCTGAAAACCTCTCTCATCCCATACCTACACTTTATTCTTTTGCCACCTTTAGGGCTTCTCCAAATCTCCATCATTTCGTGGAAGCCACATCGTGGCTTGCAAACACTCGCCTGTGGAGCTGCACTTAGCGCTGCTCCACGGCCCCAGGGCTGTCACCTCTTGCTCTGGCTTCACACCCCTGTGCCTTCAGTTCTTCTCTTTTCTTTTCTTTTCTTTGTGACTCTAAATCTGAGCAGACACCTGGAGCATCCATTTCTGCTTCAGCCCCAGCTGTCTGGAGCTGAGACCACCCAAAGCACTTCCACTTCCATCACGTCTCACCCCAAGCTCTCCCTCTCCTTCTCCTACTAAGCAGGAGCTCCTTGGGAATTGTCAGCGACTGCAGACAAGAAATACCCTGGAAAAATACGTGAGTTGACTCTATGAGCCCACAAGGCTCTTCCAGCATGCAAATGCCACCACACCTAGAAGAGCAGGAAACAGGACACAGTCCCTCTGAGGCGCACGCTGGTGACACGGGACACACCTCTTCAACAAGTATGAACACACCAAGCAGCACCACAGAAAGAATTGCTTTCCTACTGACACAGGCACAGCAAAAAGCTTGTTTTTGCAGCTGTGGTGCATGGCACTACGTGCTTCCCCCTGCACAAATCCCACTCCTGCTGGCACCTTCGTGCTTCCTTCCCCCCAAGCTAGCAGCTCGGGGACTGCCCGGGGAGGCAGTGGGTCTGACTGCTAAACACAGATCTCTCATCTCACAACCTCCCAGCCTCTGCACCTCACCTTTGGGATGAGAGTACTAACGAGCCTCGCTCCTACTCAGAGAGGAGAATAAATAAAAAAATTGAATTCCCGTAATCCACGTTTTGGGAGGTATTTGGTTAGGAGGGATGTATGTACAGAGTGTCCTCCGGCACGGCGCGAAGCCGTCCTGCCACCCACACGTTCCAACTGCTGCAAGCAATTGCTTTCCTCCCCTGCTCTCAGCGCTAGCACAGGATGCACAGGGTCCCCACAGGTCACACAGAAACTGGCTTTTACTTTTCTTTTTTTTTTTCCCTTTAAGAAATCAAGGGAAGCAGAAGCTTCCAGCGTGACAGTAGGAAAACATGCACCTTCCAAAGAGCTTCTTGAACTGGCCTTGACTGCTCAACAATTGAAGCTGTTTCCTGATCCGAGCCCTTACTGCCTGCTGAAGATTTGGCTGCCGTGAGGCTTATTTACCCAAAGCTGGGGAGATTGAAGCACATTTTCTGGGAGACAGGGCGGAATGGTGTTGGGGCAGAGGTGACCCATGAGATCTGACGCAGAGAGGGAAATGCAGCCCGCAGAGCTGGACCCATCCCGTGGTCAAAAAAACCCTCTGAGGCTTCAGAAGCTGCAGTGCCCATCTGCCCTGGTGGCATTTCTGTATTCAAAATGCAGAAGCAGCTCTGATATGTGCCAGTCATGCAGCATATGGAAAAGTAATCTCTGACAAGAAGCCGGAGGAATCCTCAGCCAGAGAACATGTGGGCATCGCTGGCAAAAAGGACCCGGCGATGGATTCCTTGGCTGCAGGAATTGCAGCCCAGGCAGAGAGAGGAAACGGTGACACCATGTGCGGCAGGGCTCAGTATGGAGTCACCCACACGAGCCACATCCCAAACGGCTTCGGTACGAGCAGTAACATGGTCACCAAGCAGAGGCAGACATAAGGGGCAGAAGTCAGGGTTGCAGCGAGGATGATGAGGCTGCAGGGAGGAGCGAGGAGCAGCCAGCGGGGAGGAAGCATCAGCGGGGAGACCCGGGGAAAGCATCTTTTCTGGGAAGAGTGCGGCTGGTTGTTCTGCTGCGCTGTCAGTCCCTGTAGAAGAACGGTGCTTGCTGTCCGGGGAACCAGAAACCACCAGCCGTGGGTCGTTCCCTGCCCTTTGCACAGGGCATGGGGAGATGAGGGACCCGCGGCCGTGACCCCGCGGTCCCAGAGGCACCAGCTCTGCTGGGAGATGCTCCATCTGCGAGTCCCAGACGAATGCCCTTTCCTTCGCCGGGGGCGGCGGGTGGGTTGGGCCCATGTAAGGAAGAATTTCCAATTTAGAAACGAACAGAGGCAGTTCCTATTATTGTTAGTGGAATGTCAGCATCTCTGGTCCCAAGCACCACTGTCAACAAACACGCTCACAAATGCTCCTTCAGCATCAGCCAAAATAAAAATAACCCCCCCCCATTTCTTTCAAAGAAAGCGTCTCGAGCTCAGCATTCGCTACACACATAACAAGCCCTCATTTTTCTTTTTAAACCCAGTCTTGTCCATGTAATTTTAACATAAAGGAACTGGCTGTGGGCTGTGTTATCGAATGAGTCATCATTTTATGTGACAGTGTAATACGATTTGGAGAATTCTTGGCACGCCGGTGTGGATTATGCATTATAATCTCTTAATTTGGACTGCCGATGCTGAGCGGCATTGACCGGAGCAGGAGGGAAAGAGCAGGTTATCTGCTATGTTACAGCCCTCGCCCTGCTGCTGCTTGCTGGTGTGACCTTTGCAAGTGTGCTACCTGCTCCCTGCTCCCCCTTCCTCGTCTGCGAGGCAGAAATGAGCCTGTGCCTAGCAGCAGGGTAAGCTGATGTTTGTACGGGAGATCTGAGGAATGTTACATACGGGAAAATTATTATTTTAATAAGGGAAGAAAAGCAGAAGTACTTGGTTTTGGATGCAACTGGCTGATCTCTGGCAGTACGATGAGAAATTCCCAGGACACAGCCCCTGCATACCTGTCACAAGCTCATGGGAGGCGGTGAATGATTTTCAGAAACATGAGGAATCGGAAACGCTACCAGGAAAGCTGCTGATTTCCGAACTGCAGCTTTTCAGAAAATGGGGATCATTTCTGATAAACATTGCTATGCAGAAGATAAATACAGACCGTTGTGGAAACCCCTTCCCACACCTCAAATATTGCATGGAAATGTGGTCTTGACAAGCGACGTTGGGTCAAAAACCCCAGACCTGGGAACAGCTATTATTTGCTGGGGGGAACAGAGGCAGTGCCTGGCGAAGGAGGAGCCGCGTTTGGCTCTCAGGGTGAGGGGTGATGAAGATGAGGGGCTGCCACCCTTGGGGGGAGAGGAAGCACGTGCGAACCAGGAGCTGCGGACACTCGTCCGCTCCATGCGGGACTCAGAGTACCGCTGCTGGTTCACCCAGTTCCTCCCGGCAGAGCGGAACAGTTTGGGATCACAGTGTGCTCGGGAGATCCAAACAAATAAACCCAGCGCCTAACATCTGCAACTGTTACTAGCAACCCCCCCAGGCTTCCCATCCCCTCTGCTTTTTTTTAAATGCAAGGCGGCCCATATTTAGCAAAGGGTCACGAGGCAGCCGGGAGGCCGGGTACCCATTTCCAAAGTTTTCTCCATCCCTCGGGCCAGCCGCCTCGCCAGCCCACGACATTTGGCTTTGTCTGCACCATGCAGCGTGCCGATGGCTTGGTATTAGCAAGAAGCAGCATTTCTGGAAGGAAGATGACTTTGATGAAACCTAACCACCAAACGAGGAGTTTGGGGAGACTGAGGAAGCCCCTCGGAGAGAAGAAAGCACCCATTCAGAGGAAATAAAACCCACTGTCTACGTTTGTTGGCAAGAGGGTTTCTTGTAAGCGTGGCCTTTGAAAAGCAGCATGCTCCTGCCAAGGCTGCTGTGCCAGAACTGGGAGACGTCTGGGACAGATAACCAGCCTCCCCTGAAGCCAAAAGACCAAGTTTTCCCAGCCAGCAGTGAGGAGAGGTCACCTGTGGCAGGCGAAGCAGGAAGACAGCTCCAAGTGGCCTCCGGGAGCAATTTGGGGAGGGGAGGACAAGTGAGAAGCACAAACACGGGGACCTCTGCCCGTGCTTTCAGCTCTCCCTGTTACTCATTTCCCCAGGCAGGGCAATGACTGAAAGGCTGCTTGGAAATGCAGTAGCTGATAATATTTTACAGCTTAAGAGCTCATGTAAAAACAAAACAAAGCAAAACAAAACAAAACACACACAAAAAAACCACCTTATATACTACCTCTGACATCTCCCAAACATGGGACAAACTTCTTAAGCCTTTACTTGGGAGTTAGTCCTTCGAAAAAAAGGAAGAGGGAAGAGAATGGAGGAATGCTGGATGACCCCAAAAACTGTCAGGGTAAAAAAAAAATCTTTCACTTCTTGTTCAATCTTCTCAGTCCTTTCAAACACATTACAGCAAAAGGGAGCTGACCCTTGGTGGCTTACAGTTAATTTGTAAGCGTGAAGCTCTGTGCCCGGGGGATCCCATGCCGCTGTGCCAGCCACCCAGCACAAAGCCGTGGCTGGAAGGGCTGCGGGGCAGCTCTGCACGTGGCTGGCAGGGGCTGGGGGCAGAGCAGAGCCCACCAAACCCCGCACATCTCTGCGGCTGGACCCGTCACACCCGGGTTACACAGGGAATTGCGCACGGCCGCCCAGCAGCCACGTAGAGACAGAGACAAGCAAAGCCTTTTGTTCTGCACAGGTGAACACACCAGGGCTGCGTGGCTGCTGCTGCGCCCTGTGTGAGCCCCAGCCCTCACAACGAACCTCATCTCCTGGTTTCCACGCATTGTCCTTCCGGAGCCGCGGCATCGAATCCTGAGCCCATGTGCGTAACACTGCTGCCTTTATCCCTAGCCCGGGGAACACGAAATCAGATGACAAAGAATCCAATCTCAGCTGTCCTCTTCAGGGCAGAACAAGGCATGATTTATAGATTTATATACACACATGCCCATCTATTCATCCTCTTAGCAAACAGTTCATGAAGTGTGCCTTAAGCCTTTCTGAATCGGGCAATTCTCTGCTTAGACAATCAATCCCTAGCTGAGAGCCTGCAAGGAAAGACATCATGTTGCAGGAATGCTGCAGAAGCTGTTGCATATACTGTTCCCTTTGTTGAGAATAGCATCTTTGCCTTGGATATATTTTTTTTTTCTCCTTAGCCATTTAATTTCATGAAACAGGGCCCGGTTCCAGCAGGCAAGAAGAACATAGCTAGATTTTGCTTCTCCTTTCCTGAAAGGCTGAGAAACCAGATTTTCAAAATGTGCTTAGTGGGCGTTTGGTGGGACGAATTCTCTCCCCTCTTTCGGCATTTTTGAGACCGAGCGAGCACTAGCTACATTGCATATGGTGCCTGGTTTTTCTCCTACAGCAGGTAGCCCAGAGAGCTACAGCTTCCCCTGCTAGGAAACCAAAAAAAAAAAATCCTAGGAGCTGTTTTAATTTAATTGCAAGAGGTTTCAGGTTAGAGCTTTTGTGAAAAAGGCTCAGTGCAGAAATTACGGGGAAGAGGTGTCGGAGCTTGCATGTAGAGACCACACAAACCAAGGGTGATCGCACCGTGGTGATCTTAAACCACTGCAGAACAACTGGTGAGTTGTTCCACGCCAGATATTTACCCCCTCTCTTTGCAGAAACACAGCCAGGTGCCGTGGAGAGCTCCGTGTGCCATGGGGAGGGTCAGGAGAGCGGGTAAGGAACAGGCGAGAGGAAGGGAGCAGAAGGATCCCTAATGAATGACGTTCTTGTTTCCACGCATCCTTATTAACAGCACAAAAAGGGGAGAAAACAATTGCTGAGATGTGCTACATCTGCAGAATTGCCTCCAAATTAAATGCACATCGAGGTGCTATAAGGCATTGGTAGTTCTTAAAATGTGCTGGGTTTTTAGGTGCCTATTTTAGAGTCTTCCCAGGAGATAACGGCCTAAACCTGCTATCTCAGCTATTAAAGAAAGAGATGCGATTGCAAATCAGCAACAAGAACCCCTCTGAGACTCAGCAACCTGGACTGGAGCAAACAGCCCTGCAGCCAGGAAAGGCAGCTTTAAAAAGACTCCATCACACAGCTCCACTTTCTAAATCTTGCCTCTACGTTTCCTACGCTAGGCAAGCCCTTCAGATGGTGGGGAAGCCCTTTTC
Organism: Netta rufina; assembly: GCF_964035555.1. Taxonomy (NCBI): domain Eukaryota; kingdom Metazoa; phylum Chordata; class Aves; order Anseriformes; family Anatidae; genus Netta; species Netta rufina. The sequence continues at coordinate 10,365,877 of NC_140137.1, forward strand.
CACCAACCTGCTGCTGAAAACCATCCTTTTGGCCACGACACACCTCTGCATCGCCCAGCTTTCGGCTCTGCCTCCTCGCGGGTCACTGTAATACCTGCCACACGTGGGGCAGGACCTGCACGGTCCCAGCTCAGCAGATGTCAGCTGAGAGCAGCACCAGAGCTCCTGGAGAACATCCACAATGCCAGGTAGCTGTGCGATGAGCCTGGCCACTGTTGGCTGTTTTATTTGTTTTTTTGTGTGTTGTTTTTTGGTTTTTTTCATGAGCTCAGTGACCCGATTTACAGCTATTGACCCATGTTTTAATTTTTAACAAGCAATTTCTCGTAATGAATCCCGACCCTGTGACTAAATGGGCACTGCAGGGAGGACCACCAGCTCAGGCAGCACTGAACTCACAAGGCTCCGTCCCAGCAGGCACTCAAAACCTTGACCTTGCACCAGCTGAGACCCAATCCCAACATAGGGCGAGTTTTCCTCCCATAAACAAGACTGGGATCTGAACCTTGATCCCTTTTTCCCTGTGACTGGGAGCAGGATCCAGGCTTTCTCTTCCCCTTGAGAGGCACTTGGAGATAGGCAGCTGACAGACAGCTACTACAGTGCCACGTGGATTTGGGGATGTTTACAAAACTGCAGAAGCCAGAGCTGTCTAATAAAGGCAGAACGCTGAATTCATTACGCCCCCAGACTGGGTTTGGGCTCAAAGAAATTTCAGATGAAGGGGATGTTACGAAACTTAATAGGACATTAAAGCCTTTCTTCTGCCGTGCCAAAGAGCCAGCCTTGCAGCCTGACATTTAACACTTCCCTTTGAAAAGCTCGAGCCCCATTCCAGGCTTTGCACACTCACACAGACCCACCCTGACAAGTCACGTAGCCCATCGCTCCCAGAGAGGTTTGCACCAAAACAGCCAGGGGAGGGACAAGAAAAAAGGTCCCAGCTTTTTGGTGCAGCCAGTGGCACGAGTGTGCCAGCAGTGAGCCGAAAAGCACACAAGGACTTTGGGAGCAGCAAGGAAGCTGAGCAAACCTAGGAAGGTACCAGCAGGTTTTCATGGTGTGCTCCTGGCAGCCTCACCAGGGGGATGCTCAGGGCCAGCTGCAGGTAGGACACCGGGGCAGACGTCTTCACCTGGCCATCTGTCCTCATCTGCTGAGCATTACGAGCGAAACAACATGGGTCAAAACACCTGCAGAGCTGGGCTTTTGTAAAAAAGAGGGAACTGAGCACTGAGGAAGAGGCTGTGGTGGCTCTGCAGCCATCAGCTTCCAGCAGCTTAATGCAAGGAAGCTGTGCTGATGGGCAGAGCTCGGGTGAGACATCCAGTCCCTGCATCTTCCAGCCGGCTCCGCTCTTTTACCCTCAAATCAGCTTCTCCCTGGCAAGCAGCTTTGCAGCACCAAGTCCCTGCTTGCAGCAGACAGCTTTTTTCACCAAGCACCAAGTCCAGCTCATCTCTCTTTGAACTGGGTTTGCTCAGGGTAGGAACTGGACTGAGTTTTGGGAGGAAATCAACAGTAAATCCGTCATCGATTTTCCCATGGCCATGAATTCTCTCTGTTTATTTTAAAAACCATGCCTATTCTGAATGGAAGTGCACTCTATTACAGAAGAGTTTTATCTAAAAAGAGGAATCTGTTATGTATCCCTGTGCCGTGAAAAGGAGGAGATGTTTTGCAGTACTTGTGATACAGCCAGGTAGGGAAGAGAACAGTTTGCGAGACATCATCTCCGCTACCTGGCAAGGACTGAGCCTGCTGCCTTCACTCTGCTCTTGGCTTCCACTGGCCCATCCATCACCTGCCTCTTTAACTGGCAATGATGAGGAAATTATGCATGTGAGCAGCCATGTGCACTGCAGGGTGTAATTCCTAGCGTCCCAGAGCAAACATTTTTCCTGGTGCTAGCAGGTGTTTCCATCCTTCATCTGGACTTTTATGAAGAGTGCTGCTGGGTATCTCCCTCCAGCTGCTCCCACGTGTGTGCCAGCTGATAAAACAGCAACGGGAAAGGTTTCTGGGGCATCTGGAGCATCTCGGCGTGCCCTGCCATCACCTGCAGAGTGGCGTTGAAGGCTGGCATGGGAGGAAGGAGCAAGGGTGGTGAGCAGAGCAGCTGGTGGCTCCTCGCGTTCTCTCGGACCTGGTGGGTTGTGTCTGTGCTGCTGTGGGCAGGTTGGGACAAGTGGGTCTCTCAGCTGTTGTCCCCAAAAACATCACGTTGGTCTAAGACCTCCACGAGCAGAAGCAGCAGTCCCCTTTCTCCCTCCCCAGCGCTGCAGCAGCCGGTCACAGCGGTCAGGGATGTGGCCAGGGGCTGGGACTGAGCGAACTGCACCAAAGGTGCCCACAGCGAGCAGCAGCACGCTCGAGGCTCAGCCCTGCGGCTCCAAGCAGCAGCAGCCCAAATAGCTCAGGCTGTGCCTCCTCAGGAGGCATTTTCGTGGCTCTTTTTCCAGGCATCTCAGCACTTCACGAGACACAAACAAGCCTTGGAGCACCCTATGGAGGCAGGGGCTGCTGCACTGTGTTGCTGCAGGGAGAAACCGAGGCGCAGAGGTGCCACACAGCTGGGAAGGCACTGGGAAGGCCTCCTGCTGCGTGGGTTGGGGCACCCAGGCTTCTTTGTAGGGGCAAGCCCCTGGCACAGCTCTCCCGGGGCATGAGGACTCCAGGTTAGGAAGCACCAGGACCAGAAGTGGTTCCCCACAGCAGCAGCCCTTCACACGACGTGACTGCCGCACCGCGCGGGGACAGGGCTGCCCAGGTCCCCGTCCGCACTCGGTCTGGCTGCAGTCACACTCAGCGTTACACTGCGATCCGCCAGTCCCCGTCCTTGAAGCAGCAGGGGTTTATCAGCAGGATCCGACCTACAGCGTCCCCCTGCATGCCTCTGGGCCACACACAGCCCTGCGCATCCGGGGGCTGCTGCGCTGCCCTGCCCCAGTCCTGGAAAGGATTCGGGATTTTCTGCGTGTGGAACGGGCTCTGTGCCGGGGCAAGCTTCACGTCGAGCTGCGAAATGACTTCCATCTCTGAGCCATACCAGCCCCAGGAGCCAGCTCTCCAAAACCCCAAAAGGTCAGACCACATAGCTCTGCAGTGTTTGGTATTTCTGGGTTTGCAGCCATGTAGCGTCCCCAGGAATTAGAGAGGCAGGGTCCCAAGTCTCTCTCCGAAACAAGGCAAGCCGCTGATTAACAGAAATGGAATAGGGAAAAACAGGACATGTGTTTACTTTCCTTATTTCTTTTGCTGTAATTGTTCCAGACCTGTCCAAGGAAAGCATCCCTCAGGGCTTATCGGAGCAGCCACCGCAAAGGAGAACAAAGGAAACACCAATCATTTCCAGTAAATCAAAAAATGACAAGCTTTAACCTTCAGGAGAGAACAGATTCCTGCAAAGGGTTGGGCCGCCCTGTCTTTGAGTTTCCTTTTCTCCAGTCCCAGTTTCCTAGCAAAAGTTTCCTCAAACAATAGAGATTGGCATCAAACGTAAAACAAAACTAAAAATCAAAATTAAAACACCCTCCTCGCACAAATAGGCTGAAAATGGAAAGAGGTGGCGTGTCCCTTGGGAGCAATCGGTTACTCCGAGGAGCTCACGGCGAGCAGCGCAGCCCCGCTGCACCATCACGAAGGGCTGGAGGACGCCTCTTGGCCCCCTCTCCCTCCCTTTCTGCGTGCAGGAGAGGTATCGGGGACCAGGACGTGGCTGCTCACACCACGGAGGCTGGGAAGGATGAGGAGGTGCTCAGAGCGGGGGCACAGCCTTCAGGCACCTGCTGCACCCAGGCACGAGCTCGGAGGGGCTGGGGGCCCACGCATCGCTCTGGGAGCTGGGCGCAGCCTCACCCTGCCCCTCTGTTTGGCACCGATTCCCTCCGCAGTTCTTCTCAGCTCACGTGTGTATGCTCAGACGTAAAGCAGACTTAGAGAAGTCTCTAAAGACAAAAAAGAGCTAAATGAAGATATTCGGGCAATGAGGGATTGGCCCAGACGCCACGGCTGACCCTGCTCTCCTTTCAAAAAACCACCAGGTGCTGACCAGGACTCCCATTTATCCAGTGGGAACGAACGGGAAGCCAGCCCAACCTGACGACACGCTGGGTTAAAAGTATCTCCTGAATCAGGAGGAGTAAAGAAACTGCACACAAGCACACACACCTGTGACTATCAGAAAAGAAACCATGCAAAGCTAAGTAACCGAGAGACCCTACGAGAGCGGCAGATGTTAGATACAGCTGGGTAATTGCTCGGGCTGCTGTAAATCTCAACTCAAGGGCCTCTTTTTCATGGAGGATGCTTTTCAAAGCCCCACAGAGAACAAGAAGTCCTTCCCTTTTTACTCACACATCCTTCCACCTAGCAAAAAAAAAAAACAAACACAGACATCTCAAAACCTTTTCTGGGGAACAAGTCTCCACTCTAGAGTCGCATCCAGGGCAGAGCTGAGGCGCAGCAGCCTCGGGATGGGCTGTGCAGAGTCACCACGGCCAGGCTGAGCTTTGTAACCCACGTGCAGCTCTCCCTTCCCCTCGTCCCAGCTCACCCTCCATTGTTTTGCCATCTTTTAATCTACCCGGGCAGTTACCGATAAGAAAGGTTTGATCTCTGGGAAAAAAAAAAATGCCTGGGTAGGCTGCAGCTGAAGCAAGAGCTGTGAAGGGGTAAGCTGCTGCTCCCAAGAATGCGCCCCAACCTGAAGGACGGGCTGGGCAGAAGTCTCTGCTCTCAGCTCTGCTGGAGCCAGGACTTACTCACACTGATGTTGGCTCTGCACAGGCAGCGACTCCTGCAGATGTGAGCGAGTGCAGTGGGCCGGCTCGAGAGCCCCTGCAGCTCAGCAGCCTGCCCCGGACAGGGGATGGTTCACTCTTAAAAAAGATAAAATCAAGGGGGTTAGAGCAGAGTGGAACTTCTGCTATTTTCCCAGTTGGCAGAGATTTGCATGACAGGAATCACAGAACAGAAGGGAGAACAGGCTTGCTAAAGCAAGGAGCAGGTGATGGAAAGGTAAGAGAAAGCCACCAGAACACCTCAACTACCATAGGAAAGGTAGGAGAAAGGCACCAGGAGAACCTCAACCACCGTGCTCCCACGGATTGAGCTGCCAGCAGGGCGAGCACAGCACAGGACACCAAAAGCTCATCTGTGCCTCCCCAGGGAGGTCACAGCCGCGTCCCTCAGCAGCCACAGGTTTCCCTAGGAGAAAAATACGGCTGTGCTAACATTGCCGTGTAAATACCCACACATTTCCCTCCCTTCAGCGAGCCAAGCCGTGGTAATTAGGACACCCCAAGCACTGAAGCGCCGCACGCCGCCTGTCCTGCTGGTGCTGTGCTGGAGCAGTGACCCACGCCAGCAGCTCACCGCTCTGCTGCAGCCACCCAGCTGCCCAACGCCGGGTAGGAAACAGTGGCCCTGCCTGCACACAGGGATGTTTTCAGCATGTTTGGTTTTTCTGTAGAGAGGAAAAGGTGGTGGTTTTATGGCAGAACCATGCCTTGAGGGTTAGTTTCCAAAGAGAATTGAGCTCCCCTGAGCCATTTGCCACCTCTGTTGATGGCTGTCTGCTAGGGGCAAGCCACTGAGGGTCATCTCTGTGCCGTGGACGTCAGCCCTTATTGGAGCCATCCACCCCACAGATGGGACGGGGACCCCTTCGTTAATGCCAGGTTTCCAGGAGCTCCAGCAGCTCCAGACGAGGGCTGTTCCCAGTGCTACAGATGCCGCAGCAGGTTGCAGCTTATCTGCAGGAGGGCAGGAAATCACCGGGAAAGGAACTTGGACTTGGGGTGATGAACCGAGCACAGCACCCGTATCTCTGGAGTCTGCTCCGATAACAGCCGCCAGATCCTGACCTGCCGAAACCCGGCTGCTGGAAGAAAATTGCACGTGAGGGAACAAAGCTCCCACCCTTCGCTTTGCAGATTCACCCAGCACCAAACTCAAACTCCCCATCCATCAAAATCCATCATCCCCAATACCAACCACAAACCCCTGATTTGCTGCTCAGAGGCTCCAGAAAGGAGTTCACGGCCCTGAACCCTGAAAAGTCTCACTGAAAGAGCCATGGATAGATGCTACTCCCTGAGTAAAGTCTCCAAAAGCATGCCTCCAAACTGCATTTGTGCACGGGGCCAGTGTGAAATTGAACCAACTGAAGTGAAATCAGATCTCAGGAAAAACTGCTCACAGGTAATTTGTTAAAGCCCTGAACCAAAGAGGCACCTTCTCACTACAGGCTCTGTTTTTTCTCATAGCTATGCTGGAGTTCGCCATGCTCCTCTTCCTAGTCCTGCTCCAGTGAGCTCTCGCTGAGGAAGTGCTGGGTTTTCCCTGCCAAGAGTGAATGAAAATGAAGTGAATTCTCTGACAAGTGCTCAGCTACAAGAAAAAAGACATCCCACAACAATAACAAAGCTTTGGTCCAAAAACTCAGAACCACGGTGGAAAGAAAAGGCTTTTCATCGCCATTTCGCATGCTCTGATACAAACTTTGCCAGCCTAAACCAGCCATGCCAGTGAAAAAAATTCACTGGTCTTTTAATCTCACCTTTCCTTCCCTCCAGGTTGGTTTTAACCCAGGTCACTTATCTAATCGGCTCACGCACCTGCACACCAGGGAGGAGCTGGTGCAAGGGCAGGACAAACAGCGAGAGTGCTTCTTCCTGTGGAAGTGGTGGCTTTTACCCCTCAAAGTGCCCTTGGGTCCTTTCTGTGCCAGCAAAGGCACCCAGCACGAGCCAGTAGCAGTGCAAGAGGGAAAAGTAACTGCTGCCATCCCCCTGCTGCCTCTCTGCGGGTCAGTCCCTGCTGCCCTGAATGGTTTTGGATGTTGTGAAAATAGATTGTAATTTATTAAACCCTCTACCCTTGTTTAATTTAGTTTCCTTTAGGAAGGACCTCTGGAGACCAGCCTGCCTGCGTGAGCCATCTCCCCGTTCGTTGCAGTGCTTTGGATGATGTCTCGGGCTCTCCCCGGGCTGGTGTGGAAAAAGGGTCCCTTTTAAGGAAATGCTAATGGGGGTGAACCAAAAGGATTATTCTTAAAATTAAGAAAAGAGATGGAAAGAGAGAGAGCAGCTCTCATCTTTCATATAGATGAAACCCTGGGCTGCTGGAGGCTTTGAAATCCCATCCACAGAATCACTAGTTTTACCCCCTAACTTCTTGCATCCACAGTATCGATGTGCTAGCATTGCTCTGTCATTTACCCCAGCCCAACTTTTCCCTTTCAAAGATGCAAAGCTTCAGCAGCTCCCAGGCCGTGGGGATGCAGCAAGGAGCAATGGAGCAGCGAGAGCAGAAGCCACGAGTAGCTCGAGGTGTCCTTCACGGGGAGCAGACTCCTTGGGAGCACATGTGGGCTCCTGCGATGTGCCACGAGCATTGCAGATAGGCCTGAGGCCAGAAAGGGAGAGCTAGGGTAGCTGCCAGGTTTGTAATTTCTAGGATGAGGATGGCATCCACAAGTAGTCTGCCTGTCCTCCAAGACCACGGATGAAGTCACAGAAGAGGAGGAGAGTCACGAAACAACACACGGAATATTTATATGTACACGAAAGCCCAGAAGGATGTGCTCAAGCCTCTCTTTAGGGCTCCAGGGAAGTTGGCAGAAAGTTGGGCATCTCTTTGTTTCTTTTTTTCTGTGCCTACCAAGCAGTTCAGGCTGCGAGCTGAACAGGCTGAGAGGCGCAGCTCCGAGACAGAGGACTCTCACCTTGGGGAAGGAGAAAGCTGCAGGCTTTGGAGAGAGTTAAAATGCCTCTCTTGGGACAGGTTTCCCAGTTCCCCTGAGCCAGTCTTATTTTGTGTGCCAACAGGCAAAGCACAAATCTCCACCTCCGAGCCCGACAAACATGGTGTGTGCTGCTGTGGGTGCATCTGTGTCTATTCCTGCCTGCATACCAGGCCTGGGGGAGCGCTGCTGCAGTTTGCCCCTTTGGGGACAGCGATGCGGCTGGTATGCAAGGGCTGGAGACAAGCAGCAGCCCTGGTATGTGGCATCACCCGGCCTCTGCTCCCTTCTGCAGCCCTCTGATCTCGCCCCTACCTTGGTGTCCCGGGCACGGCGTGTGAAGCATTCAGCAGCAGGGCAGGGTTCACGTCTCTGCAGCCCTCGCTGCTGGCTCCCATCGCCTTCCTTGCCAAACCAGGCTGACATTCCCTTCCCAGTTGTTTCAGTAAAACCGCCCTGGGAGCCTTGTGAACCAAGGAGAGAAAACAGGTCCAGCTCGGAGAACAGCAGGCTCCTCTCCCATTCACAGTGCAGGTGCTGTCAAGTAAGGCTTGGCACAGAAGTGGGAATAACGTGGTGCTGCCGGCAAACGGTTTATGATATAAATCTATTGCTCTGAATCAAATCTACAGGGCAGCTTGTGGTGGCTAAGCACAACTTGATCAGGGCCCAAGGAAAGTAGTCCCGGTGCCAGAGAGGTGCTGTGCCCAGCCTGTCCTCGTCTGCCAGCCCCAGCCCCTGAAACAACCGGAGCACCTGCCCTGGGCTAAAGACATTTCCAACCCAAAACTTAGAGATAGAAAGGACACACTTGGAAAAGAGAGCCCTAAAAACACTCTCGTGAGATAGGCAGGATGTAGAAATAACTCAAAATGTTCAGTCCTTGTTCTTCTTAGCCCAAGGCATCCATCACTCGGAAACCCAGGAGCCCACACACGTCCAGACCATGCCTGTTTTCTGCCCGACTCCTGACTGCACCATCAGGGTTTAGGAGAGGATTTCTTGCTACATCCTACACAAGTCAACGGGAAAGCTGAGGGCAGGGTCGGGTCCTTCTGTTAGATTTCGGCCTAGATTTAGGCTCCTCTCATTCCAAGTACCGAGCGTGGCTGTAACCCCAGCTCAGAGAGCTGCTTGAGGCTGACAGATTAACATGGGCAGAAGTTGGTGTTTCCAGGGGGTCAGATATTTTCCAGAAGACAGCATTGCTCCCACTTGCATGACAGCCTTAAGTTGCACAACAGAGTTAGCTTCATCCACCCACTTGCTCCATGTTCTCAGGCTACAAGAACAGCTTCATGTGAAGCACCAGTGACACAACTCCTAGGATGAAGGGGTTTTCCCACAAAGCATCCCACTTTCAGGGGAATTCAGAAGGCTCTTGAACCAGTTCTGCCCATCCCAACCAGGGAAGGCCAGGCCAGCGTGACACTGAGCAGGACAGTGATGAATATTGGCTGTCCTGAGCCGAGCAGCCTCTTTGGTTTTTCTACACCCACACAGCTGCTTTTCAGACATGCTGAAGCTGCAGTGCTAAGGCAGACATTGGAAAGATGGATGGATGGATGGATGGATGGATGGATGGATGGATGGATGGATGGATGGATGGATGGGCAGGCTAAAATGTGTGAAACAAATGAGAGCTGCTCTTGTTCCTGAAAACAAGACACCTCACATTTGGCAAGAATATGCACCCGGTCTCAGCTGTTTTTCTGGTGGCCGTACCTGCTTAAAAGCACCTGGCTGCAGCCTATCTCCCCTCCAGGGAACAGCCACCAACCGGCTACAAAACCATCCCATAGGGCACAATCTTTGATGTTGCTCCTCCTGTTCACACACAGAAGTTTCTCTCTGCAGCTCCTAACGAGGCATGTAGGACCTTTCCCAAGGCATAATAAAACCTCATACGAGTACATTTTATCCCACCCTTCCCTACACCTTTCAAGCCTTTGCATCTCCCAGCAAACATCAGTCCTCTGGACCCCTGGGCCATCTTTGCCCTTCGGGAGATCTGTCTGAACCGAGACGCAGCAGCTGGTGAGGGACACATCCACCCAGCTGGGAGATGGCAAAAGCGCCGAGACCCCACAGCTGAGGGTCTCCTGGAAGCCACGTGCATCAGGGCACAAACCCCACCGAGGTTTGTTATTTTTCCCGCAATGGCAAGAAGTGGCTGTGTGAGACTGAAGTAGTGCAACTAGCTGGGTTTTCAACAGGAAATCTATTTTGGGACCTAGGAGGAGGACTCCTTAACCTTCACTCTTGGAAGGAATTGTTGATGATCTCACTGCATGGCTATCAGTGTCCTGGGCCAAATTCTCCTTATGCTCTTGGACTTCTGATCAGCTAACAAAGCAGATGCATGAACTAATTAAAGAAGCAGAGCCTGTGTTTTCTGCTTCTTACAGCTCTATATTCAGTAGCTGGTACATGACACCTCGTGAGCTGATGCTTGTCTGTCTGTGATCTAAGATGAAAGAAACATTCACAAAATAATCCAGGGGGATGGGAGCCTGAACAGTCTCTGCTCGGGCTGTTTCAACATATGGAGAAACAAAATCAATGACAGAATCCCAGATTCATGGGCCGTAGTTCTCAGGAATGCAATTACAAAAATAAGCTGATTTCTTCTGGCTAAAAGCACCTCATACCTGAGATGACGCCACCTGGAATTTGTAATCCGATTTTGCAAGAGGACAGACTGTGACCAGGTTCCACGGGTCTCTTCAATCCTTAATTACTATGGGATATTTAATCCTATAGCATGTTTCATGGGAGGCAGGAGACTAAAACAAAGCTGCGTTGGCTTGACACAGAAACAAGCACAAATGGTTCCAATGCCACTAACCTGTTGCTGTTTGACTTAGGCTCTCCAGCAATTTTTATTAGATGCACACGAGGAACATCATTAAAAATAAAGTAAACTAACCTGTAATGTAAAAAAAGAAACCTTCTCTTCCCTGAGTTATTTATTAACCAGGTCAGAATCTGTCGAGGCTTTCTTAACTATTAACAAACAGTTCCCAAGATCAAGACAGAAGCCCAGACCAAACTGCACAATTTAATGACATAGATTCTGAAATTTATTGCTCTCCTTGGCCAAACATCGACCTGCAGCTGCACACCACCACCTCTCCCCCAGATCTCCAAGAGGAGCTCAGGGCTTAGGGTCCTGCTCCCTACAAACAGCGCTGCGGGGACTATTCCCAAGGTGAGGCAGGAATAAGCAGCCATAGAAACTTAAGGCAGACATAAACACGCGGTGAGGATGACATTCTCCTACACCCACTATTGAGAAACAGATTTGGCTGAGGAAGATGTATGCCATTGCCTGCTTTAATACAGAAAATACACGGCTTATCTAGCAGGAAGCCAACAGACATGGCATGCATGGTAGAGCACGTCTTGGGAGAAATAATGACCAGGAAACCAAACCTCTCAGTGTTAAGTGCTTCTGAACACTCGTACCTAGGGGAGAAGAGCAGATGGCAGCCGAGAGCACCGGTTCCTGCAGCAGGTGAGCAGCTGCCCGCTCCGTCCCATGTGGGCTCTCAGATCTGCTCAGGAGCAGTGAGCCTAAAGCAGACGGTGAGGGTAGCATGTCATGAGCACTGCTGGATCAAATACAACAAGCCTATGAGAAAAGCAAGAACGTGAGTTTGTATCACAGCCTCTGGGGTCTAGACTTCTGGAGGTCAGTGCAGAGGAAGGTGTCATTTCAGCTTTCTTTTCTCACCCACCGCCTGTACCTTACAAGGGGTGCCTTCACCGGCCTCTCCAACACAGAAAATGTCACAGAACTGAGACGGACAGGAGCTGCTAAGTGTCACACATTGTGTTTTGAGCTGCGTGGGGCTGTGCCGTGCTGTTTGCTCCCAGACAAGGACCCTTTGACACCAGCGCGTTTCCAGCAGAGCTCGCTGCCGCTGCAGAATTACTGACGGGCATCTGGGAGAAAAACCAGTACCAAGCTGGCTGCTCGTGGGCTCAGCTCCTTACCCTGCATCACACCTGGAAGAGTCTCTCCCCACCAGCCTCCTGAGAAGCCCCCTGCCACCGCTGCTCCAGCCTCCTCCCCAGCCCTGCCCCACGCGGGGCCTTCATCCCTCCATCCTCCTCTCTCCTCTGCCGCAGATTTCCGCTCCGTGTCTTATTCCTGCCCACCCTCCCTAAAGGAGGCTACATCCAGGGTTTAATCCCACTCGTTGGTGAGGCCCTGGGTGCATTTAAGAGGCAACCTGGATGACTGCACAGCCACCTCTTGGTAAAATCTCCAGAGATGGTGGACGTTAGACGCCCTTACTAACATTTTGCTGTTACTACTCCTCACGATTTGCCCAGCTGTGCTCTGGGAAACATCCTTCTGGGCAGGATCTGCAGAGGAGAAGGAATCAGAGAAGCTGACAAGGCAACCAACTGGCCCGGTTTCATGCCCTGTAATGATAATTGCTTGTATGAGTGGAAGGGAAAACCAAGCCTGATTTGTTTACCAACAGACATATGTCTCTATAAAATAAAGAGGCTCAGCTGAATTGAAGGCTCCTTTGGGCAAGGACATGGCATTTACGTTATAGCTGTGGGCTCGAAGCACGTGTCTGATGTACCATAAAAATAAAGATGTTCTCTTAACCATTATCTACAAAAAGCAAAATAATTAGCATTGCCAGAAAGCTCTGTTTTGACATTTCATTCCCCCTGCCTTTCTTATGGGTATCCTCGGGGCTGCTCCCAAAGTACTTACAAAAGACATTCTCTGCTTCTTCCCTTTCCAACCCCATCTTAGCATTTGGATGGTTCTGCCTTCCTTTGAGGCATAAATGGCATTTGACACGCATGCCCTCCACAAAGCCAGAACCACGGCACGGCTAGGTATGGTGCTGGCAAGCAGAAACAGCCTCGTTTCCTTTGTTTTGTCCCTAAAATTTCAAGCAACGTTACATTTTGCTCACTGAAGATGCCTGTGGTAGAAAGCTGAATTCTCACACAGATGCAGCTGCATCTGAAAACTAACAAGAACAATCTGGAAAGCAACCTTGCTGCACGCGTTGCTGGAAGGATCTCAGCAAGCTAGGAGAGGTCTTTCAGCAGAACAGAAACCGGGCCAACTCCCAGCTGCAGGTGGGGATCAGATAAGGAAAAAATACTGAGAGTAGAAAAAGGCTTTACACCATCATCATTTATTTTATTTTTTTTTTAGTATGGTTATCCCATGTCTCACCTCCAAGTGGACACAATCAATTACAGCTATTTTCAGGATCCTTCAGCTGCAAAATGCCCGGCCACAGTCCTTTTGGAAAATGGGTTTTTCTCCCCACAGTCTGGAACCACAAGGAACAACAACTCTTGTCCCTGTTGACTTCATCCCTTTCCACTTGAAAAATATCAGCTTGTGCAACTTCCTCCCTTTCTTAGGGCCCACGTGCCAGAATGGCTCTGCCTTGTTCAACTTCTCTTCCAAGAGCATCATTAATACTTCCCATCAACACTAACGATGCCCTGGAAACACGAGTCCCTAATGAGCAAGGCATGCTCTGCGCTGCTCACGGAACAGAGCTCGAATACTGCAGGGTCCCAACAACTCCCTTTTGGCCTGCTGCGATGGCTCGGCCTCCTTGACACCAGGTCAGCGAGCTCTCCTTGGCTGTTCTAATTACAGTCCTACAAACTGCTGAAATTCCCCAGTCGTGGTGTGTGTTTTTTTTTTTTTCATCTTGGATCTTCCCTTGGAATAAAAAGTCACTGACTGGGACCAAGTTGTTGTGAAGCCATCAGGTGATACGAATCCAGGTGACAATTGTTGTTAGTTTAGCAAGCACATGCAATGTGTCAACGCAGAAGAAAGGAGGGGAGGTGTTGAGTAACAAATAAGTCATTTTACAGTCATTTTCTTAACAGTTGCCACATCTTCCATGCGCAGTTTTCTCCAGGCTCTTTATTACCTTGCTCTAAGTGATCGTCACTCCCTGGCTGCTGCCGTCGCTCCCACAAATACCCAGACGAGAACACGTTCCTACCTCAGCTCTTTCAGAAATGCCTTCACAACCCAAATTTCTTTGTTGATTACATTTTGACCAAAAAACATTTATCTTTTGCTCCTGCTTCTCGGCAGCCATCGCCACCATTGCTGGCTCTCCCACGTGGAGCCCACCGTCCCTTACCACACCAAAGCACATGGGTATGGACAAAGCAGCGGTGTGTTTTCCCTCTATGATTTTCAAAGTTTTGCAGTTCCTCAGGACAGAGGTTAAAACCCATTGGCGACCACATCCTGCTCCCCATTCCATCAGGATTAACCCCAAAAGCTGTTTCAGTCAGTGGATTTTTTTTTTTTTTAACCAAAGGAAAAAATGAAAAGCAGGACCGATGTCAGTGAATTTCCGCTATTCTCCTGCACACTGTTAGTTTAATTCCTGGATGCAGGATTTAAGAATACCAGATCACAGGCACAGTCTGCAAGGGAAAGCATAACTTCCAAAGCTCACAGCCTTTGGGATCTGACCTCCCCCCTGGGTATCAGCTAGCTACATGGGAGGGCAGCAGACTGGGCCGTTCTTTGGTGAGTAAGCACTAAGGCAAAGCAAACTCACAGCTGTTGTGACACAGGAGGAAGAATCTAGAAAAGCAAGAAATTTCCCCCCACACCCCTACCAAAAGGACTTTGTGCTCATTAAGTCAGATTTTGCTGACAATGTCCAAAAGCGTGGGGTTACCCGGGGGCCACTAGGCAGAGGTGCTAACCGCCCTGCTGCCTCATCTGATCCCGCTCACGAACCACAGGAGTTTACAAGGCAACGAGCGCCTGTGCTAGGCGATCCCACACCAGCCCTGATTTCTTCAGGAGGCAAATCTTTCTGCTATGGTACCGACACCCCTGACTCATTCCCCTGTAAAGGCCGTCGAGTGGCTGTGCAGCCCCACGAGCAGCTGACCTACCTCCTCGTCTCACGAGTCTCAGTCACGTTATTGTCCAACACAGGTCCTGCTTCAGTTCGTGGAGCTGTACAACTGTGCTAGGCTTCAGGAGACAGCTTTGTAGTGGTCAGAAATGTTTGTTTTAAGCTGTGCAGTTGCATCGTGCACCCTACAATATTACCACCCCCAAGCACCTGGAACAACGATGTTCAAAGGTTATTTTGTATTGCTTGAGACTGGCTCTGGGTCTTGGTGATCCTGGTGGGTTTATGCCCATCTCCGCCCATGACAACACTGTTAAACTGTTGGCCCTACTTATGTCTATATGTACCTTAGGATATTAGCCTGTTGTGGAGACCCTTCCCCATCACTGCACTCCACCTTGGTCCATATATCTGACCCTGCACTGCAGCTTTCAAGGTGTTTGAACCAGGTGTGGGTTGGCAACCACCAACCAAGAAGTTACGGTCAGGAAATCCGCTTCAAATCACCTTAAAACACAAATCAGATGGAAAAACAACTGATCACTCGCAAAAGCAAACCAGTAGCACTGACACCACCCAGGCCCACGAACACATTTGACTTACATTTCACGTGCACATTGCCAGAATCCCACAACCATGCCATGCTGCCATACCTTTTAGGCCGAGGGTCTAAAAATCCAAGCCTAACTTCAGAGAGCAGTTTGCAGATCGCACGCTATTCTCTGCGTTATTTTCACTCGCTTTCTAGTAAGACAGATCCTCATCCATCAAAAGAAACCCCATTTCTGCACGTATTTATCCCTAATCCCCTGCCAGGCCTTCAGAAAGCGTTGCTGTGGAGACTGGCGAGCGGCCACGAGCTCCAGCATGGCACAAAGAAAAGGACGAAGGTTGTGCCGTGCCGCTGCGGGGCGTAAAGCCCGGCCTGTTGGGAAGGAAGTTTGGGGCTGAAACGCGGCATTTTGGGGCTGAATAGAAAGGACAGCTACCCCTGAGGCAGCTGGGCAGAAAGAGTGGCTCTCAGCTGGCCCCGTCAGAAGGCAGGAGCTATGTGGGATAAAAGTTGCACAGCTGCAAAGCGGAGATATTCTGGGCTAGCATCCCTTGAAGTCAATGCCAGGCTTTCCACTGGCTTCACTGCACTTTGGATGAGAGCAAAAGGCAGCTCTCCTTCACCCCAGTGCTTTGAATTGCCAGACTTTTTTCTGAGGGGAAGAAGAAACCTAATTAAACTCCCCATTAGGGAAGAGACCAAGTGAAACAGATTCTGAAACCTTCTTGGTCCTGGGTGAAGGTACATCTTTACCTCTGTGCTGCTGTTCCGATCTGGGAAAGGAAAGGGAGGAAAAAAAGATCATCAGCTAAAGATTTATCTCAAATCAAGACCCATGATCTTGTTACCAAGGTATTTGGGATGTTAAAAAAGACAGACTTCTGTGGGTGGAAACGAGCAAAAAAGATCAACTGAGACTCTGGTTCCATGTAGCTGCCTTCAGTAGAATGCAGTTGGAGAGGGAAAAAAAAAGAAGTCCCTAAGCAGAGAAACGCAGAAGATGTCAGCAAGCTGGCTAAGGAAGAGAGTGACCCTGACACCAGAAGATCTCCTGCTCCTTACTGCTAGGCTGAAGGCTGAGCCACTTCTTTTTAGGAATTGCCACAGACTAGGAAGTGCCTCAAAATAACCCTAGAAGATATATAGGTATATGCACATGGGAGAGGGATGGAAGACAGGATATATCTAAGTACAGATCCCGCAGCCTTTAAGGCTTAGAGCCAAATCCACTTCCTGCTGTGCTCGGTCCCTGCAGCTCCCCAGCACTCAGGACTCCAGACTTGCTAAAATTGGGTACCTCCAAATCAACATTTTAAGTAAATCATGATTTCTGAAGAGGCAGAATGCATCTGGGACCTCAGCTGAAGAGCTGCCTCTTCGCTCAGCACATGAGAGTAGCTCCTGGGAAGCACAGGCTCCATCCTGGGTGTTTCTAGCTAAAAGAGGCACTCTGCAAAACAGGATTGCTTAGATGAAATTCAATTTCATATTAAAAGCAGGGGAAGCTTCCTTCTAGTCTGCAGCATCAAGAGCAACCTCTGAGCACCCTGCAAGCTGGCTGACACAGCCCTGCCTCACCTGGGTTTGGGATGTCCCTAGATCAGTTCTTTGAGACGTTTCAGGACTGGGGCAGTACATCCCAATACAGCTATGAAAAGCAAAAAAACCATCAGTAGGTGAAAACACCCAGTTGTTGACTTATTTTCAGTGACAGGACTGCCGTTTTATTGGCCCCTGCAGCGAGGGCAGGCAGAGACAGAAGCCATGCAACCACTTGAGCCCTTTCTTTGTCAGCCCAAGCTGCCTTCCAGAGATGCTGGTCCTGGCTCTCCAACCCCACACTGCCCCACCAAACTCCATCCCGCCACGAGCAGGAGGGCTTCCTCATTCACCCATCTCAGCCTCATGTTTGGTCTTTCTTCCTCTGCGTTTGCTACCAGGGGCACAACCACTGCAGGCACGCGTGGATCCTTCTACCTATTGTGCCACTGCGATGCCTCCCTCTCTGCCAGCAGAAATCCCGGAGCAGAGGGGGGATCCCTCCAAGCACACAACCCAACACCTCCACCCCCACGAGTCTCTTCCTCAGCAGAAGCAGGCAGACACCTCCCCGCACGCCTCTCCATGAGCGTGCAATGCAGCCCCCGCTGCTCTCCGCGGAGCATGAAGCCAGTTTCTTCAGCTCCGGGGGACATCCCTTCCTCTCCTCCCAGGAGGTGACACGAAAATGAGTGAGGACTAGGGAAGATGCATGGAGGAAGAGGCAACCTCACTGGTTTTTAAGCTGCACGTTTTGCAATCCTCAGGTGTAGCAGGGAGGAGAGTCTCTCCTTCCCTTGTTCTCAGCCTGACAATACCACTGGTGCATCTCCCCCCCTGTTTGGTGACCTCATGGCACTGATGTGCGTTGTCAGGAGAGGCTCTACCAGGTGACAGAACAGTGGGCATGTCACGTCCTCCCCTGTGCTCTTTTTTTTCCCTTCCCTTCTCCCCAGAACCTTCACACCATTTCTTGTGAATAGCCTTACCCCTCCTGAGCAGCGCTCTCAGCTGTCACCAGCGCCACGTGCTTCTGCCGTAGCTGGATCCCTTACACACCCCTCACCACTCTCCCCAGGTCTGCCACAGTTATTAAAGCCTCATCACAAGCTGCTTTGCATTTAATCCCATCTGTCATCAGATCCTGTTTAAATGCCAAGACTTACCACTTTGATGCAACTGCTTCCTCAGACGCCACAGCTTTCTTCAAACTGAGCTCAAAGCGCCCTGCAAGAAAAGCCGAGCTCCCCCGAGCCCCTTTCTCTGTGTGATAACTGATGCACAGAGAAACAGGGCAGCCCAAGCTAAACGCACACAAGAGACCTGGCTGAGATATCCCAGCCTGGACTTGTAACTGTTCATCTCGCTGCCTGCGGTACAGAAGAGCACCTCTCAGTTTCCATACTGAGGACACAGGCAGGCTAACAGCATGTACAAGCTGGAAACCCCACAGGTCGAGGTCAGATGCATGCAGCAGCGAGAAGTCACCCTTTTTAAGGTCACATTAGCCTGGTCAAGCACTCCCATACCACTAGAGAGCCTGAAGCCTCCTATATCCAGCCCACAACACAGGCTGCAGCAACTAAGCCACCTGGGACCCGCATCCTTGGGTAGCTGCTGAAGGAGCTAGCAGGGCATTCTTGTGTAAGAGAGGATGCAAACAGAAAATTGGGTGACGGCGTTTGTTATTATTCATTAAAGGTACTGGAGCTGCCTTATGTGCTAAATGTTCTTACCCTGATGATCTTACCAGCTAATTAAGGAAGATTGATGAAGGAAGATAGCAGTAATGTGTCGGTACTTCCAAACTGCAAATGGAAAATTGAGGCAGAGCGAGCACACGTATACATTACCTACACAAAACACAGGGAGGATGAAATCCTGTACGAACGCCAGCCCCATTCCTCCAGATCAAAACACTCCTTCCTCTCTTTGAAACTGTGCTAGCATGACACATCGGCAAAGTTCTCCTTGCCAAAGTAATTACCTGCTCTGCGATGCAGGCCAACAGATTTGGAGTCCAGGATTAGTGATCAGAGAAACTGGTATCTGGTAAGCCCTAAAGCTGGGAAAGCTTTGCCAGAAATGCAGCAGAAGTTGTCCCCACAGAAACGCTGGCCTGGGGCCACTTCTGGAACTGAACTTGAATCAAGCCTTCTGGAAGGGCTTATTTATACTTCCCTGGGAGGATGACACCAAGTACTGGGATACCACGAGAGAGCTGGTTCTCATGGAGATTTCCATCCTCCATTTAGGTAGCTCTTTGAAAGATGCCCAGCTCTGTACCTTTTGGGTTTTCTCCAAAAATCAGCAGAAGAAATAGGAATAGCTCAAGTTATGGCTCCTTGTACTCCATCCAGATGAAAGTGTCCCAGCTGGGCACTCAAAAGACCAAGTCAGAACCTGCAAATCATCCCTACAGCCAAGGAAAGGAGCTGAGGTTCAAACTTCAGTGCTCAGTCCCTACCCTCCTTATGTTCATATATTAATTACTACGCATACTCAAAATGCCAGGCACGTGTTAGATACTCCTGTGACAAAATCCCTGGCATCCCTACCACTGGCCATAAATCTTGTGAACAAATTCCTTGCGATTTAGCTCCTACTTCCAGTCAGACTGGAATTCCCACAGGACACTGTCTGTCAGGAGTTTGACATCAGAAATTACAGATGGTTATGAAAATGGAAACAACTTCACGAAAAGCCAACCTAGTTTATTTTGTTTTCTACACAGACTTCTCAAGAGATTCAGGTCAAGGCTGATTCATCGGTCTGGGCTGGTTCCTGTTTTATCCCAATCTGCTTGTCCTCAGCATGGCAAAAGGGCTGGATCCTACTTTCGCCGACTTCAAAAGAAGGACTATCAAGCCCAATTGTCACATTAAAAACCACAAACCACGTTACATCGCTGGATTCTGCTTCATCAAGCCACATCCCAAACGAGACTCCATCCAGACCCAACGATGTTTGGACAAGCGGAATCACAGCTTGATGTTTAACCAAACTATTTGATGGTTCGACAGCAAAGCTCCTCTAATTGCGAGCAACGCGGGGCTGCCAAGATTTAAACAAAAGAGCACTGTGAGCAGCCCATCGAACGCGGAGGTCGGACGGGGCACAACCTGCTCCTCGCCGTGCAGCCTCCCCACGGCAGCATCCAGCGCACGGGGCCGCTCCCCATGGGGTGAAAGACCCTCTCGGGGACAAAAGGGGGGGACACGGTGGCACCAGGGCAGGGTGAGGACTTGGTGTTGTGGCTGTGGGGCAGTTTTGCCCAGCTTAATGCTGAAAGGCAGGCAGAAAGGCGACCAGCTGGCAAGCACGTGTAGGTGGGGAGTCACGTTGTCCGTGTGTGCCAAAGGGGCAGAGAATAACACGCATTCCTGTCTCTCAGCGGAGAAGGGAAAGTTCCCAGAAACTTGCCTTATCTTTCTGTTCTTAACCCTTTTCTGGCATCTTCACCAGGCTGGGTATTGGTAGAGGAGACATTCTGCAAAAAAAGCAAGTCAGAAGTCAGCCCTCCCGAGCCTGGCTGCGAGCTGGCCCCTTTTGTCTCTCCAGCACCAGAAGGGCAAGAGCCGAAATGTTTTTTTCCCAGAATTAGCGTTGCTTAAAGAGAAATGGGATACAAATGTAAATAAATCACAAGAGCTTTCAGAGCAGGGTCCTTGCCTTGGCCAGAAGCTGCCTGCCTCTCCATCACCCCACGAACGTGCCCCTGGCCTGTCCCCAGCTCACGCAGCGATCGCACGCATCACCAAGACCAATACGGTGTTGCAGAGGGTGGAAAGACTCCAACAAATATTTCTGAAACCAAAGCACAGTGCGTTGGCTCCATGTCTGATCCAGCACAAGCATTGTTAAATGGAAGGTGTTAAACTGTGCCCAACGGTGGAAGAAAGCACGGCTGGGAAGGTGCATCCAGCCCCTGGTCACAGCTCCTGTCTGTAGATGTCTCATAAAGGTCTGGTTTAGTGTGCCTGTGTCTGAGAAGTCATTCTGGATCCCATTTGTCACCATGCTTACTCCTCTGTCCCCCAGGGCAGCTTTTATCCCATGAGCAGAGCTCTTGCTGACCTGCCTCTGAGCAGGGGCAGGACTTGATGGTCCCCAGAGCTCCCTGCCAGCCTCGGCCCCTCTCTGCTGCTGTGAATCATCTCCAGGTGCTAGCTTGCATCATTCCCGAGGAACTAAGCCCCTCAAGTCTGAGGTAAGTGTCTAAAACCCATTTAAAATCCACAGGGCAAGAAAGAGGCTTTCAGAGCAAGAGACTTCACTTGGATTTTAAAGGAAGATTTTTTTCTGGGAAGCAAAAACTCCTCTCTCTGCTTTCCTCACCATCATTCCCAGGTCACGGATGTGGGATAATTCTGCAACGAGGGCTTCCCACGAGGGTGCAGGAGTGTGCAGGTCTCTTCCTTCTCTTCCTCATCTCTTTAAACCATTTTTGCCTTCTCCTGCCCCAGCTCCTCAGCCGTACCACGGCACCGACATGGAAACATTGTGTAGGGCATGAATCGGGTAGGACATGACTTCCAAATCCAGGTGCCTAAACTCCTGGGCTGCTTTTCAGAGGTGATGAGCAGCCAGGACCGCTCACACAGGCTGATGCTGAGCAGCAGCACTGGCAGGACGGAGGGGAAACTGCAGCCGGCAGCGCAGGGCAATCTGTGCAGGAGCCAGGCTGGCTTTCGGGGGCTAGATCAGTATCTGGGTTAATCCCGGCTTCTTTTTTCAAATTGAATGGAAGTTTCCAGCATTTGTCATTACAGTTTGGAAAATGTAAACCGATCCCTTGGTTGGTTTCTTCCAAAAAGCTTGGAAGACTTCAGCTTCCTGCACATAGCTACCGAGGCTGGGAGGGACAGGAAGATGGGGATGGCAGATTGGGGCAGCGTTACGACGTTAACGCATACAAAACCCCTTTTTATCTCTAGACCCAAAGGAAGTTTACAACAGCCTTTTCCTCCACTGAGGATGGAAAACCTGGCAGTGCGTTGAGGAGGGGACCCACTCGCCTGCGGGCACTGCCCGAAGCCTCACCAGAGCCAGCGAAGGAGCCAAGAAGGGGACTGACAAACCAGACAGACGTGGGCTCAGAAACTATAACAGAGAAAGCTGGAAATGATGGAAAGTAGAAGCAGAATGATGCATAGATCGGTTGAATAGTGCCCTCCCTTCCCATCCAGCAGCACAACAAAAGCCGTGGGCAGCCCAGCGCGGCTGGGCAGAGGAACAGGCAGGGTCTGGCGTGGTCGTCCTTGTCGGGGCGAGCTCAGTGAGAGGAGAAAAGCAAGGTAGCGAGGAGGTACAATTCTCTCCAGGTTCACACGTAGCAACAGTGCAAGTTTCTATAGCAACGCCAGGATTATTTTTAGCATTAGTCATATTTTAACAGCAACAACCCAACGTGGAGCTGGGGTGGAGGGCTGCGTTTCGCCCCCCTCCGCTGCTTCTTCCTTTCCTCCTGGAGATGCAAAAGTGCAGGCAGGGAACGGTGGAAGTGCATGTACGTGACCTGCCCATGCCTACAAATATAGCTGAGAGGAGAGGGCATCAGGCAGAAAACTCCCTTTTCCCCCCCGTTAAGGCTCCTTTGCTGCTGACCCTTCGGTGGTGCTCGGCACCCTGGTGAGGTGCTGGCCCTGGTGCCAGCATGGTTGGACACCCAGAACACAAAAGACGTTTTTGGGGCACTCTCCCAGATCCCTTCAGTCCCAATCTGTGCTAAGAACAGAGCAGCTTCCCCAGCACTGGGACCACAGAAAGGACACAGCCCAAGTTTGCTGCCTTGGAGAGCACGGGGAGGTGACCACCGGGACGGAGCACGACTTGCAACTTGTATTTTTGGTCCTGCACAAATACAGGAGGCCAAGCAGATAGAGCTTTCTGGCTCTCCCAACAAGCAAGCATCCTCCAGGATGCCAATCCCCGTGGCTGTCACCGGGCAACCGATTCCTCAGGCAAGTTTGGAAATTCTCTTTCTTGTTCTACAAAGCCCGGTGCAGCACAAACAACAGCCTTGCTTCACAGCCACCGGAGCCAGCGACAAACAGAGAAGATCCATGGCAGCCTTGGCCAAGCAAAAGCAGGAATGCAAATTATAACATCCCCTAAGTATCTGTTATCCACCCACACAGTCACAGACAGTTCCTCTTGCCACTCAGAACAACCCAAATCATTAGCAATAAAAATATGTGCCGTGATAATTAATAATTTCCCTTGCACGCCGTTTCTTTCATGCAAAGAAAACCCAACGGTGCTCCACGACTCGTGGCATCACTGAACAGTGAGCAGCGAGCAGGGGCTCAGCCACACACGCGTACCCCTGGAAGTAAAGTGAACACTCAAATCTCCAGCTCTGGGAAGGGGGCAGGAGTAGCCCTGCTGGGATAAGACCAGGAAGAGCCCTCAAGCTGTAATTTGCTCAAGAAACCTTCTCACAAGCAGGGTGACACTAAGAAGGGATGGGAGAAGAGGTGAGGGGGCTGACAAAATGGATTTCAGCCCTGTGAGGGACTACAAGAATTGGCCCAGAAGTGTGCCGTTGCCACCAGGCTGCTGAGACTCCACTTAAGCCAACGGGAGCAGTGAGCAAACCCCAAAGCATCCCATCACTTTCAGACGCCTGCTCGTGCAAAACCTGCCTGGGCTACTGTCGAGGCAAAGGAAGGGCCTCAACATACCTTGCATTTATCCCAGAGGTGTTTTATTGCACTGTGACTTCCAAGATGATGCAAGTCTGCACCGCACTCGGGGCTGGGAGCAGGTCGGGTGCTTCCCAGGCTGCCTCTTACCAGTGAGTAAAGTCCTTTATGAACAGCTGCTAAAGCAACAGCGGTGCCTCAGGCTTCCCATCCTCCTCACTCACTGCTCGTAGCTCCTGCTCCATGGCTCACGGATCCACAGGCCTAGCCACAGAGTAAAAACAGTAAATCGCCTCCTGTACGGCAGCTTATACAGCTAGCGGGATGCACTGAAGGGAATCTCTCCGCTGGCAGTATTTAAGGACACACAAAACTAACCCAGGTGTTAAACAACCATCAGGGGAGCCAGATCCTGATCACATCCGTGGAAAGCAACCTTCGCTTGTCTCTGACCTTCTCCAGCTCACTGCTGCTCGCTCCTGAGCCCGTGCTGAAGGAGGGGCACCGGAGCTCTGCTCGGAAGAGCAGGGAATCACTTCTGAAAACGACCTCGTGGGCCAGCTGGAACCAAGCTTTTCATCTTTATTTTCCCTCCTGAATACCACAATTGCTGTGCCATCTCCATCACCGCACCCAAACGGCCACCCTACAGGACAGCAGAATGGGACCGCCACACACTGCCCCCAGCACCACCGAGCAGGGCTGGCCCTGGCACCTCCTCCGGAGCAGCGCAATGCCCAGGAGGACGGGAGCAGGCAGGACGTTTTTGCCCACCAGCTTACGCAGCCTGTGGATCCCCCGCATATTCTGGAACAGGCAGCGAGTACAAATGCCCTTGGGGAAAGGCCAAGTTTGTGCTGCGAGTTAATTGCCCGTATCCACGGCATCCAAAAAACCACAGAAGCTCCTTAGAGACGAGCCTGCTGCCTTGTGAAATCACGGATGCTGTTTTACCACTTCAGCGAGTACTCAGTGTCCCCAAAAAAAAAAAGAGGGGAGGTTGATTAAAACAATTTGCTCTTCAGCCTTCGTCCATCTGCTAAAACCCCGCTGATCTTTCCCCGGGAACGCTTCAGCACAGAGCCAAGCCGCCGGGAGCAGAGACGAAAGGGAAAAGCTCGGCTAATTGGGCTGCCCCTGCCATAAGGGAGCTGTGTGAGCAGGGAGGGACGGGAAGGACGCGGGGCTGGCTGCCAGGAGGGCTGTCGGCCCCGCAGGTGAGCTCAGATCAGTGCCTGGGAGCGCCGTCAGGACAGGCAGCTCGCTCTGCTCCTCCGCCAGCTTCCACGCTGCTCTCACAGCACTTGGCCCCGTGCAGCACTCGGTGCGGGCAGCATCCTGTCCTGCAGCTCTTTTCTGAGGGTGACAAGGAGAAGCAGAAGGGTCGGCGATGCCCCAGCTGAGCGGCAGCCAGCGGAGCTGCTGCTGTCACTGCACCAACCCCTCGGCCTCTGCCACCTCTGGATTTGGCGTCCTTCCCCCTCCCGGCTCGTACCAGGGTGATATCATCTGATTTCTGGCTCCATTTCCACATTTACATGACGCTAAGTTACGTAAAACCCCATGAGTAAGAACCCAGAGAAGCTAAGGATGCTCTGCAAGGCAGGGATCACGACCGATCCCATGCCTTTTGGCATCACTCCTTGCCCCAGCTCTTGGCTGCTGGTCCCAAATCCCAGCGGAGCTGGAGGCAGACCACACCTCATTTTTAGCGAGCGCTCCGGCTGGAAACCACTGGAGAAAGACCAGGCCTGCTGGCATTTACCTTTTACTTTCCTTGGTTTCCCCAGGTCACTAGGGTTGTGCATTTTCTCCCTGTTAGCCTGGGGCAGACAGGGGCTGCAGGACAAGGCTCCAAAAGCGTGCTGCAGGGCGCTGTGCCTCACTAATGAGCCTGGACTAAAGTCACAAAGACAGGGCTCGCTCCCCACCTGGCAGCTGAGGCTCATGGCACTGATTCTGGATTTATAGCAATGGCAAGAGGGAAACTCCTCGTGGCCAAAGCTATCCAGGGGGGAATGCAGGAGAGCAACAAAAACCATTCTTGATAGGGCTGGGAGCAAGAGACTGCAGCTCGCTGCCAGTCACAGAGACATCACTTCGGAGGGGTTGGAAGACACTTGCAAGGTTCCAGCAGAGCTGTCAGCTCAGGGAGATGATGATGAATCAGTGTGAGTTTGCAGCAGGATTATTCCTATAAGTTGTGCAGATATCTGGGAAAATGGACACTCTAGATGCTGGAACGGACTGCTGCTTGTGGAAAGGACCCGAAGGTACCCTAGCATCTGCTTTGGCTGCTCTGGAGCTCAGCAAGCACGTTAACCAAGGAAATTAATTGTTATTGATCTGTATTCAGTCCTCTGTTGTTTCACACATGCTTAGCTTAAGGAGCTTCCTCAGGAGCCTGACAAAATAAAAGCTATTTTCCAAGAAGAAAATCCACCTCCTGCTCACACCAGGATGACCAAGGGAGGAGACCCCACGGGTTGCAATGCGCCTGGGCCATCCCGCCGCTACCTCTCAGCTCCCCAAACCCAGCCTCAGCTCCCCACTCTCCTGTCCTCCCAGAGAGCAGAGGGCACAAAAAGCAAGCAGCAGCCTGTGTCTCCGGAGGGATCCGCTCTCCCACGCGGCATTTCCACGGGGAAGCCATGGCGGGCTGATGAAGAGCAGCGTGCCTGGCCTGCCCTCAGCTGCTGCGCGTTTCGTCCTCCCCAAGGAAATGGAGAATTTTCCTAATTAAGCATTAAAGTGATTCAATTATGAGGAATGCTCTCTTGTCGAGTTAAAACCCATCTCAGATGAGAGTGCAGCAAGGCTGTGGACAATTCTGGAGAGGTTTTGCTGACTGGTAGATCAGGAAGTATCGCGGCTCAGAAATGGGAATTTTTTTCCCTTAGGAAAAGTGCTGAATCGCAGCCTCTGCAAGTGTAGAAGACAATGGAAAAAAACGAGAAAACGAGACAAACAGGAAAAAAAAAGACACAGGCAGCTTCTTGAGCAGAAGCATACCAAGCCCTTTGGGCTGCCGGCTGCCCCAGTGCCTCCCAGTCTGCCGTGGACAGGCAGGGGCTGGGATTTGTGCAATTAAACAGGACAGCTTTTGCCAATGCAGTCCTCACCCCCAGTCTCAAAACCCTTGATGAAACTCGCTAATTGGCACGTCACTGCTCTGACTGACAGCTCTCAGGTCAGCATAGCCCCGTGTCAGCTCTGCGAGGCAGCTAAGCTCAAAGCGTCCCACATCCCCTGAAAGGCACATCATTATTTTTGTCTCCAAAACAAGCAGCCCCCTTCTTCTCCGCGGTGGCAGCAGCCCTGGGTGTCTGTGGGACTCAGTCCTGCCCCAGGAGGGGCTGCGGGTCCCAGCCGGGGCCAGGCTGTGAGCACCTCGTCCCCAAGGTTCAGCTAGAGGTGGCTGTGTGCCTGGGGGCACCAGGGGGACAGCCCTGTAGCTGCTTTCCCAAGCAGGACTCAGCTCGGGTTCTCTCCTCCCCAGCCTCACCAAAGGAGGAGGAACAGAGCAAAGCCTCCCAGGCGTGCTCCCGGTGCTGCCTAACTGCCTTTCCCTGCAGGAACAGCGTGTGAGAGCGGGGTGGGAGCCAAGGCTGCACTGACAACCCAGGGAACGCATGCACCATTTGTAATGTCCAGTCCGGACTCTGTTTTGGGAGGGAAAAAAAAATATGCAGACATCGTCTAGACAAATGTAGCCACCTTCCAGGCCCTCCTTCCCTACTCCATTTGCCTTCACGCTCTCCAGCTGGCCTGTCCAACTTCCCCTCCTCGTCTGCTGCTCTGCATCAGCCCTGTCCCCATTTGTCAAGGGCTGGGGGGACTCCTTGAAGCCAGCACACGGCGCGCTCGCAGGGACAGCTGCAGAGCAGCGAGCCAGCACTGCAACTGCAGCTCATGGAGCTGTCTGAGCTAGCTTTACACCGACTGGAGACGGTACTGATAGCAGCAGAGCTGTGGCAGGTTGGAGCTCAGTCCGAAGTCTGGCCAAGAAGCTGAAAAATGCTTCTGCAGGCGGCGTGCCGTGAGCTGTGGGCTACTGCTGCTATACCTCCAGCAGCACAGCTACATACAAGCCCCCACAACGCGCACCTCTGCTTCAGTGTCTGATCCAGGCTCTGCAGAATACAAAAAGGCATTTAGTCATCTTCATAAAGGGGCTGAAGGCTGGGTGAGAGCAGAGGGTGACAATGAACAACTTGGCCTTCGCGGTCAGCTCCAGCCAGGAGCTGGCACCACGACAGATCCCCTTCCCCAGCTCGTCCTCCCCCGTCCCAGCAAAGCTCACACCTTGGGACAGCGGCGCTGACCAAGCAGAGCACGGAGAGCTGTGCACCAAGCCGATGGCTGGAGGTGACCTTCCACAACCCAGCCAGTTTGTGCCCTACTTAGATTAATCCCTGGAAATCCTGGACCGTAACCTCAGGACCTGCCGGCAGCACACTGCTAAAATTAAAGCAAACCTTTTCCAGGGAGGTTTGCAGACCTCAGGCGTGTGTTTTTCTCCTCAGAAGCTTTGCAGTTTAACTGTTTCCAGCCCAGAAAGGTGATCTGTGGATGGACAGGCATGGGCTGGCCCTGTGGCACCATCCATACCGGCTGGTTGAACCCCACGAGCTGAAGGCCCCGGCAGTGCCACCTGCAAACAGAGATGATGCCCCTCACCTCCACAAAGCATCTCTTGCACCCCACCTGGCAGCGTGACGAAATATTTAGGATTATTATCCTGAAATACAATTACCATTGAACAAGTTAATGACAGGAGAGACTGAGGCTATCACCTGGCAATAAGCAGCGATGATTTCGGATACATTATCTCATCCACTTCCCTTTCTGTCCACCCCCAACCTCTCAGCTAGCTGCTCCCAATTAGGGTTTTTGCGTCCCTTCAGCCAGGACAGAGACCATTTTCCTGCCCAGCTGACCTTCAGGCCCTGTCCCCCCCCACGGGGCAGCAGATGCCATGTTCTTGGGAAGGAAGGGACATCCTCAAAGGGACGAGCTGCATCAGACCGGCAGTCAGACCAGCCACAATTTGGCCCAGGTTCAGCTGACCTCAATTCTGCCTCGCGTGGTCCGTGGGAAGACCCACAGCTTTCAGCAGCATCTGCCAATGGGAAGCATCAGATGGAGACAAAGGTGGAAATTAGGCCGTCTGAATCTGGGCCAGAGCTCGTTGTTCTTGAGATCCCATCCCCTGCTGCCATCCTGTCCCTGCTGCTGGGACGGGAGGCCACCAGCCCGGCCGCTTGCCATCAGTGCCACCCCTGCGTGCAGGCAGCACGTCCCCCTCCTCTCCCTGCACGTCACAGAAGCCAGGAGAGCTCCAGACCTGGGACTCCAGCTGAAAAACAGAGGCTACGATTCACAAGCCAACCATTTCCCCATTCATTACTCAACCGTTTCAAGCAGCGCACACTACTTTTCCTACCACTTTGCCACTTTTCAATCATTTGCAGTAAAGCAAATCAATCATTTACGTGACTTACAATTTGGTTCAACCTACACAAAGCTAAAAAAGACGAGGGCTCTCCTTGAGCGGGGACAGTGCATTACTTGAGTGAGGCTGACAAGAACAGGATCTCTTTGGCTCATCTCCTGCCACTCACTGACAGCGAGTTAGAACGGGCTGTTTGACAGTAATTTCCTCTTCCCATTCTTACGCTGCCTGACTGCAACACTACCAGTGCAGAACACAAATCGTTAAAAAAAGGACAATCAAACATTTGAGCGAGGTGCCTCCCATTTTGCCATCTGATATTTTGAGTGATTTTTGACTAAAAGCAGTGAAGACCACAGGCTCCAAGGCACGTTTGCAGAAAAGGGTCTCGAGCATCTTCCCCCCTCTTCCCAAGGATGCTGCAAACACACTGCAAGGCCACGCCGTGCCTCCTGCTCCTTCTGGTACCCGCAGCACCACGAAGCTGTGTGGATGGGGATGCACAGCCCGTTTTGGGGCCGCTACCAACCTGCCCAGAGCACACTGCCCCAGTCATGGTTACACACGTGGGGCTGATTTTTGGAGCCCACCTGCATTTCGTATTCTGCATTTCCTTGCTACAAAGCCTTCCTGGTGCTCTGCTGTTCTCCAGCTCTCACCCCTTGCAATCCTTCACCCAGGCACCAAGCCACCCTGCTGCCGAGCTGCCAGAGGATTGACTTCTACACGTCTCCTCCCTGGAACAGCCCCAATATCCGTGTCAGTCATGATCATACTCAAATTCCACATCAGGCAGCTTCCCTCATCTGCCTGGAAATATTATTTTAGCCTGCTGCCACAAAGAGACAGATTGGTATCAATTTTAGATCAAGCTATTTAAAATACCCTGGTCTCCTTTTTAAATCTTTCTTTCCTGTCTGACTAACTGCAGGCAACACATACACCCTCAAGATGCCTGAACTTTTGGTGCAGAACACGGGTATAAAACCCACTTCCTCTCCTGATTGCACTTCCAAAAATGAAGGACTCTGCATAAAAACTCAGCCCTTGAGCTGAAACGTTTCCACAGGGAGAAGAATCTCAACAGGGGACAGAAATGGCTAGGATGACCAGAAAGACCATAACATAGTGGGAGAGTAAAGCCTGCAAGAGGCCAGCAGGCTGTGGGACACTGCTGAAGGAGGGCAGGCACTGTTCGAATGCAGATGAGGTGAAGCGTGAGCAGAACCTGAGAAGCTGGTCTGGCACAGAGGAGAGATGTGAGCAAGAAATCCCTTCCTTGCATGCCAGAAGTCCTCTTCATCTCAATATGTGCCTGTGTAGCCCAACACATCCTTGGTTACTTACAGATACTAACAACCACGTGCTCCTCACTGGAAGCAGAGCCCTTCAACAGGACACAAGAGCCCTTAGCATATCTTTTACGATGCACACGGGGCTGAAAACCCCTTCACCCCCCACCGAGCAGCCTCACCAGACATCCCTCTACCTTGTAACTGCAGAGCTTGTCAGATTAAACCTGGCCCTCTTCAAAAACCCACCCACTGCATTTCCCCTTGGAGACCTGCGTGTCTGCCACCCTGCCGTGTGGCTGCGGTGCCACCTCCTCGGGGCTGCCCCGGGGGAAACGCCACAGCCCCACCGCGCCGCTGGCACCGCCGTACCTGCACAGCGCAGGGGCACGAGGGCGAGGACGGGGACCCTCCTGCTGGCCGTCGCGTCTCGTCTGCTGCCTGCTGCCACGGGATTCCCTGGAAGACCGGAGAGAATTGGTGGGGATGAGATGAGTAAAACCACGGGGAAGAGAAAGTGCTCGTACCACACACACACAACACATTCCCAGGCTCCCTTCCCACTCTGCAAAGCAGGGCACTGGGGTCGGTGCCTCTTCTCTTTCCCATCACGTTCGACATGAAGCCAGCTGTAGGGTTCAGCCCCAACTCTTGTGTTAGCTGGAGGAAAACGCAGCTGATTTATGGGAGCGTAGAATTGCTTCTAGGCCAAACAGCCGGAGCCTCAGCACGGAAATGCCTCGTAAAGCATCAGCCTGGTTTGCTCGCTGCCCTTCTGTTTACGCGGGCAGGAGGCTCTTCCTCTGCGCTCTGCTCTGCTTGGCAGCATCTTGGGA
The DNA here is from genome assembly GCF_964035555.1 of Netta rufina. Taxonomy (NCBI): domain Eukaryota; kingdom Metazoa; phylum Chordata; class Aves; order Anseriformes; family Anatidae; genus Netta; species Netta rufina. Next base: position 10,396,842 of record NC_140137.1, read on the forward strand.
ATGCTAAGTCAGGCGAACTGCCTTTAAGGCATGGGAAATGGGCTGCAAACATAAATAGCTTGTGCGTCTTCACCCGCTGCTCACGCGGAGCACCGTGGCACAAACACAGCGAGGGGAGGCACAGCACATCGCCGGCTCCTCCGCAGGCCCCAGGTGAAAGCTGGCTGCTCCAGGTGAAAGCTGACAGCAGCGACCACGGGCTGAGGGTGGCAGAGCCCCCTGACCTCAGCTAACACACCCGTACACACACGGCTTTGCTGGTAAGACCAAACGGGCAGGCTTCACTTCCCAGGAAGTTTTACGCACTCGATGCACACAATTTCCATCACAGCATGGGGAGTGTGGAGAGCCTAAATACCCGGGGTGTCCGTGTGTCTGCGCTGCCTCCCGAGGCACCCAGGCATGGGGGCGAGGCCATTTATTTTGCCTGGACACCCCAAGTAGCAGATGACTGCCCGTGCCTTCCTCCTCATTATCACCTCGTACACACACAGCCGTGATATTTCACGTGTCTCCTGTGCCGTCTTCTCATGCCCATTGAGCCAAGGAGACCTCAGAGTAGACTGCGAGTGAAGGATTTACCAAAGGACAATTTGTCTGCAGTGAGAGCCCCTAACCTTAGGAGATTACCCTGAGCTTCAGGCTGAGAGGGACCCGGGGTTTGTCCAAGAGTGATGGTGAGGAAGAGCTGGAAGATGAACAGAAGAGAAGACAGACAGCAGGTAGAGGTCAGATGCCACAGAAGCAGAGCCATGGCAGGGCAGAAGCAACAAACTTCCTCAAACCATTACAAAAATAAATAAATAGCCACTTCTGCATCTTCTCCTGGTGCCATCCACGGCTCCTTGCACCCAGGCCATATTTCTCAATCCCTTGCCTGGCACTGGGTGTTGCTCCTTCAGTTCCTCGCAGCTCTTTCATCAAAACATTCCTCACAAACCCCCTTTTCCCACTCAGGAGGCACCCAGAAAACACACGGGGGAAAGCAGCGAAACCAAATCTAAACAAAAAACGGGGCACTGCAAGCTGAACTTGGGATCACTGACACTTCGCTGTTAGTCTTTGCAGCCTCCACCCTTTCTGCTCAAAGTTTCCATTTAAGCTGCAAACTCTTTGGGGCAACAACCTCCTCTTTATTCTGCCCGTGACGCGTTTATTGGGAAGTGGTTAATATCTGAAGTGGACAGGAACAGAGGCTTCTTGGAGTACACGAGAGCCCAACATCTCCTCGTCTCGTAACCCACGGGCAAGCCGGGGAATGGTTGCATGTCAAACGCCGAGAGCAAGATCTTGAGCCGAGCAACCAGCTCACTCGGGGCATGGCAGCTCGCACACACCATCTGGAGCAAATCATAACAGCGTGGGGCTGGGAAGTGCCAACTGGCACAAGCTCAGCCCCGGCCCTGAAAGCCACGAGCGCTGCTCTGTCGGTGAAGACCAGGAGATGGGGGAACTCCCTTGGACTGAGCCGGACGCATTTGGCAAACAGAGCTGCCGCGACAAGGAGCCGGCGGGGCCGTCCACGTGCTCAGCTCCGTAAGAAATTCTCACAACCCTCCCTGGGACAAGCAGTCCCAGTGCCGTGCCTGTGACAGGCTCACAAGGCAAAAGAAGCAGGATTTGGGCACCCAGCATAGATTCCCAGCTATCCCAGTAACCGCAGCATCTCCAGAGTGGCAGCACTGGGAGACTCTGCCCGGGGAAGGGAAGGGACCTTTCCATCCCAGCCCGATGCTGAGATCCCGGGGCTGTCACCACCGGGGATCTGGCAGTAAACAAGCTGGCGTGCGAGGCTTGCGTGGCTGCAGCCAAGCGTGAAGACCCCTGAAGGCACATGCATGCTCTTTGTAGGGTGCTTAATGCGTAGGGCTCGTTTGTGGAAGGTCAGCTATGGAACACAGCAAATTAAGGCGGCCGAAGAGAGCGCCGAAAAGTTTTGCTGCTCTCAGCAAAAGCTCGTCTAATAGGCACGGCTCTGCTTTCCACTAACGAGCATCCTTCCCAACCCACACGTGGCCAGCACTAAACCTCAGCGGCTCCATCAGCCTGCCCTAGCACCTGCGGGCCCGTGAGCTCTCCCCAAAAACTCCACAAAGCGCTCTTGGCCCAGCCTTCCGTTAGCAAGTTCATCATTTTCTGCTCCCGGAGCAGCTTCATTTTCAGGTGCCACTCAAATCTGTGCAGCGTTTGCACTGTAAATGTCACGTACGTCTGTCTCTCTACCACCACAGCCTCCCCCTTCTCTCCCTGAGCAAACGGAGCCCTGGCCCCGCTGATGCGCAGCAGCTTTGGCCACCTCGCTCCTCTCCCTCCATCCCCTCCTGGGTTCCCTCTGACACAGCACAGCAGCCACCCATCCTCCCACCCACGGGCCCGTAGCAGCTCTCGGTTCCGATCCGTGCTGTTCTCTGCCATCACTTTTTCCCCATCCCTTTTCCCCGGCGCTTGGACCAAACAGCTCGGCGCTGACCTGTACCAGTTTTTGGTTTTTCCTTCCTAGGAGGGCTGGCAGTCTTGTCGCACTGACCCACCCCACGCAGCTATTTCTGTCGGGCAGAAGCAAGCTCTCCAGGAAACAGCCGCTATTTTCCCTTGCGGTCTCAAAATTGATGGGAGCTCCATTTCTTCCTGGGCGATATCAACTTTATGAGCTATTTACACAACCTCCTGGCTGTCTTAGCTGGAAAATACGCAGAAGAGAGAAAAATCAAATATTTAAGTAGCAAAAAAAAGTCTCCGGCCCGCAGTAAAGCTGCTTTTCCCACCGCAGAGCCACGCTGGCTCTGCCCCGTGCGCTGCGAAGGGTGAGCAGGCAGCGGCAAGTGCAGCGTGGACCCATTCCAGAGCTCAGCATGACAAATGATGCCCTCAGCGTGGGGGCCAGAAGACAATGGTGAACTTGTGACACACTGGATCCTAACCAACTTTGATAGGACAATAGAAAAATTCATAAATAGAAAACGCAGAATTGCTGGAAAAAAGCAATTTGTGAGAAAATGACAGGGGACTCTGAGTGATTTGACCCAAAAGAGAGGAAATTGGTATTGAGAGACGCTTCAGAAAGACCCGGCTGAAGAAGATTGCCCCGGTCTTTTGATACAGCTCCAGCCTCAGCTGAGGCTGGAAAAACCAAAGCCTGCAGGCAAACTACTCCAAAATTTCATTTTAAGGAAAAACAAAACATAAGCATCCTTATTCCCTTGTCAGCTCTTACACAAGCTCTTAGTTTCCCCAGAGGAGCTACAAGCTTGGTGCTGATGTCATTTTGCCTACAAAGCCAAGATCACAAAAAGTGGATTTGAATCTATCAAGTGGATTTGGATCTATTCAAGAGAAAAAAATAGCATTTAGGAACTTCTGTAAAACTCCAAACCCAAATACATCCCACACACAGAATATTTTCAGCATTTGACTTCTGGTACTCAGAGAAAAATCTCATGCCCGGTTAACATCGGGATGTTCCCAGGTAGAGCAAAGCACACAACTCCATAGGGGAAAAAAAAAAAAAAAAAAAAAAGAAAAAGAAAAAAAAAAAGGGCTATAAATTTATCCTGCACATTAGGTGAAATTTGCCCTACTCTTCAGGTTCAATTTAACAGCCAGGAAAATCTCAAACCCCCCCAGACCAAATGCATTAAAGTATTTATCCCTGCCATGGCAACAAAGGAAAAGCTGTGAAACACCTCCAGTCTGAGGCACAGCCACTAGCTGAAGCCAAGCACCAGCTGGGATGAGCTCAGACATTTTGAGTGAGGGAAATAAGGTGCCGTGCGTGGCTCATCGAGGTGCTCCAGGGCTGGGGAGTTAAACACACGCTGCAATACACCTCGTGTTCGCCTCTGCGTTAGATCACGAGCCCATAACTCTTGATCTATGGCCTTGTATTCAATTTGCTCGGTTAATTTTGTAGCTTAAAAGGCGATTGAATACCTTGGGGAAAGCAAACTGCACAGACAAAGATAATCTCATCAGATCCTCTGCCCGCTGGCTGCAGTGGAAGCGCTCGCACAGCCGGCCCAGCTGGTCCCAGCACAAAGCGAGCTCACGGCGGGGTAGCCAAACCAAACGGCCCTGTTGTGTGAAAGCAGACCTCGAAACCTTTGCTCTTTGTTCACATCCACCTCATCCTCTTGCTGAGCACCGTCCTCCTAGAGGGAGCTCCGAAATACAGGGACAGAGCTGTAAGATCTGACACCGACTTGTGTGCGCCTCGAGCACCGCGCACCCCCGAGCCAAGACTCCCGCAGGCTGCTTGGGGTGTGCAGGCACCAGCACCCGTCCAGATGTGCCCTCGTGTCCCCTCCTGCACCCGTCCAGATGTGCCCTCGTGTCCCCTCCTGCACCCGTCCAGATGTGCCCTCGTGTCCCCTCCTGCACCCACCCAGACGCCTGGCATGGATGTGTCCTTGTGTCCCCAGCAGCCTGGACCCAGCCAGGGAGCGATGCAGGACCCTGGGCCAGCATCAGCCAGAGCCAGGCACCCACACCTCAGCAAACCCAAACCTTCCCCACAGCCATCCTCAGCTCTTGAGCAGCAAGAAACCAACCCCAGCTCTCACGAGTCCACTTTACCTAGCCCTCGCTCCTCCTCGGGAAATGCTGGGCATATTTCCCAACTAAATAAACTTGAACCCTTTGCACAGGGGAAAGAAAAAGAGGCAGCTCCCACCGGGCTTGGGGTGAATTCTTGGCAGGGGTTGTATTTCTCATCGCCAGTGCAGCCACAACTCGTGTTTCCTTTAGTGAGTTATCTTTGCAGCCAGGAAGTGTCATCTGGACAGTGTCAGGCTCTTGGCTGATTCTGCCTAAATGTTAACAAATCCCTGCTGCTGCCTTTATTTCCCCTCCTCGGGGATACTTGGAATTTTTATTTTTCTTCATAACCACCGAAGAATACATATTTCACAGAGTCCTGCGATCTTCTGGAAGGACCAACAGGGAAAGCAAATCACACGGGGTCTCGAGGTTATCTGCTTAGCCTAAAAAAAGACACGCCGCGAAACACAAAGCCAGAGGTTGCACAAGAGATTTGCGAGGCCTAAGGGGATGAGAGACTCGTTTACCAAATGGATTTCACGGAGAAATCCCACAGGAGAAAACAGCTCTAACGGGATGGAAATAGGTTTGCACAAACGGTGCGAAGGTCTCGCTACGAATGGATATTTACACGGGGTGCAAGGAGGGAGACAAGGAGAGGCTTAGTGGTAGAAGTAAATCTCATGGCTGAGCTGTCATGAGAAAGCGAAAAACTTGCTGTCCCGATGGCCACAAGGGCAGAGGCTTCACCCCTCTTCTCAGCGTGGGGAGGGACCCAGGGGAGCGGGATGGAAACGCTCCCAGTGCTGCGCTCGCCCTGGCAGCGCCGCGGCTCCCCGGGGGCTGGCAGCAGGAGCAGCTGTGCTCGCAAGCTCCAGGCGATGCCACTAATGAGGGATGTGCCAACTGCCTCCGCTGTCAGCCTCAGCGCAGCTCCTTCGGAGCAAGGGACCGAGCGTTCACACCCACAGCCCGCTCTGCTGCGATTTCTTTGCCACCCGGCAGGACCGGAGGTGCTAAATCAGGAGGTCGCACAAAGGCAGAGGAGCCAAGCTTCTTCTTCGAGTTGAGAAAAAATCACTCTGGTGCTACTCACATCAGGTCCTAGCCCTTGGCACGAGCGTCTGCGAGAAGCTTTCGTCTCCCCCACAGGAGCTGTCAGTTAGCCGAGTGATTCTCATCAGCCTCCTCTGAGCTCTTCCCGCCTGGATACCGAGGTGCAGCGGTGGAGGAAGGCAGCCAGCACCCCTCCTGCACCACGCAGAGGGTGACCCTCCAAATAAAATGAGCCTCAGGATACAAGGTGCCCAAAGACCAAGAGGTCTCTTTTCCTTCAATCTTTTCTACTCTCTCCTCATGCTTTAAAATGGAGCCATGCAAACCAGGAACGCTTTGCGCTGGCTCCTGCAGACAGGGCCAAGGAGAGCACCAGCTCCTAAGAATTCTCATTTCAGAGTGACCCAGTCTTTTTCCCATTATTTCCTCCTGCTTGCTGGACTGAAAAACGTGAACTGTTAATTTGGCCCAGATGCAGAGCTTCACTTGTCCCTGAGCAAAAAGCTCAAGGAACTTGGTGAAGGCAAGCGAAGTCTCAGACTCACAGACCAGCTGGAGAAGCTCCTCTTTCAGCTCCCAACCCAGCTCACCTGAGGGACGGTCCCATCCACACCAATGTTTTGTATGGGATCTTTCATGGGATCCGCTCCCATGGGATCCTCGTCAAAGTCACTTTTACTCTTGGCACAAAGGAAAATCCTTTGGGCAAAAAAAAACCCAAACTGTTAAAATGCATTGTCCTCCATGTCATGGGAACGTCCTCGAGCCTCTGGATGAGAGGGGAACATCACTCAGTCCAACGCTTGGTTTCTTTTGGTTTTAGTCCAGCTGTCCCAAACAAAAACATTTCTAAAATGTCAAGAAATGTCCATTGTCAGATCCGATCTGTGAAAAGTTTAGTCATACTCAAAGCACTTTTTTTTTTTCCAGTGAAAAATGACTCAACAGGGGCAAAATATCTATTTTTAAGTCAAGTTCATCTTCTCCACAAGAAATACTCAGTTCCAAACAGGACCTAGGAGGGCAGGTAGTTGCTATGCAACTCCTGACAGAGGATGGCAAGTCAGAAGGGCATTTTCACTGAGTTAAGATCTTTATAAAAAGTCTAACCAACCCCATAAAGTGTTATTTTCACTGTTTCATGTTCTCTTCAATAATTACATAAATCTGGCAAATGAACCCAAATAATGAAAGGAGAGCGTTTCTTGGAGCAGATGAGCCAGGATGTTTAACGAGGGAAATTCTGTCTTCATGGAGAAATATCTATATTTTCGCAAGATAAGAACCGAGCCTTTCTAAAGGAAAAAACACCGAGCAGCCAAGAGGACTCGTGCCAAGTTGGAGCCCTTTGCAAACCCGCACGGGGCAGTCGGCACCGCTCCCTCCGTCGGCAGCCTCGTGGCCGCCTCACCCTAAAATCACATCCCTCTTGCACTCAGGTTGCTGAGGGAACTGTGGGGGGATCACTGTGAGTTGTGCCTGTGACCGACAGGGGTATCGGGGAGTTTGCACTGCCCCAGTCTGCCAGCAGCTTCCCAGCTCTGTGGGACCCAGGCTCGCAGAGCCTCGGGGCGAGGTTGGAGCGGGGCGCTGCGTGCTGCACCTCCACCTGGCAAACCCTTGGGGAGCATGCAAAAACACACGGAGAGCTGCTGATGAAAAGCAGAGGTAACTCCACAGGATTTGGGAAAGAGATGAGGAATGTGTTCAAAATAAAAAAAAAAAAAAAAAAAGCCAAGCATGGGTGGTGAGATAGCAGCGAGGAGCAGCTCTCCAAGGGCTGAGGGTCAGCCACTGGTACACGAGCAGCCCCCAGATTCACTCCAACCCCACGGACAACACTTACAGACCCACCTGGGGCCATCTCCTTCCAGACCCTGCTCTGACCCTCAGCTGCCATGGAGGTAGGTCAAGTTTTGTCAGAGCAAAGCTCTTTTATCTCAGGGTCAAAACTATATTTATTCGTTCCTGGGCATTTCTAGAGTGTCTCTATGCCAAGCTCTTAACTTGAATTGCCGTTCTTATTGCCTTCCATGAATCAAGGATATCTATTCTCTGTCATTTCAGCAGGCAGGCACAATGTGGCAGCTGCAGACATGACAGTTACTAGAAGGAATTCAGACTGATTTTGGGACAGGCTGACCCAGATTATTCATATCCTGAAGCAACACAACCCCCCTCAGGAAACACTGTCAGGGAAGGAGCAAATAGTGCTAGCTCCAGCATTTTAGCTCTACGAGAAGCGTACCCACACCGATCCTAACGAATAAATCAACCACTGATGGGCACTGAGAGAGCTGTTAGCGCGATTCAGCGCGGCTCAAAATATCCAGGAACTTTTGGTGCCGTCGCTTCAGGGATCCTGTGACGGTGCCACTTCTGCAGGTAGAGAGCAGAGGCTCGGAGCCATGTCAGAGAGGAGGAGCCGCTCACCTGATGCTCAGCACGGCTCCGACACAGGCTGCGCTGGGAAAGGAGAGGGGAGATGAGGAGGAACCAGCCAACAACACCGACTCGTGCTCTATTCCTATGAAGCCATCGCGATGGAGCAGATCAAAGGGCTGGCCAGGTCCCACCCCAGCCAGTTGTTGTTGTTGTTCCCTGGCTCCGAACAATGCGAGCCGTTTGCCAGCTTCCTTCCCCGGCACAAAGAAAGGCAAGAAGGTCCCCGCGAGAGTCCCCTGGCACCAGCCGCGCTGTCTGGCCAGCTGCAGGACACCTCACCGTGCCATACAACCCCGTGCCTGCCCTGGTGTTTTCCCCACTGTGCCTACACAGGGACACTCGTGCTGGCCAAAACCAGCAGCTGTACCCTAAGTGATGACAGAAACCCTGACGGAATGGAAGTGCCCATCACGGGCAGGAATAGAGGAGACATGAGGCTGGGCTCCCAGCACCACCCTGACGGCACAAAGGGAAAGCAGAGGGCACCTCCCAGCCTGGCCCACCTGGGATCACTGGGATTTTGCTTTATCTGATGCCGAACAATGAGCCCAAGTGGCCTCTCCTGTTGCTTGGCTGAAGGTGACTAACCTTTTGTGCCAGGCGGGAGCCGCCCTCTGCTCCAAAGCCTGCCATAAACAAGCATTTGGTCCAAGAACACGCTGCCCCTGCCCTTACCCAACTTGGAAATAATCGGTCAGGAGTGGGGAGATGGAGACACGAGCCTTTCCTTTTGTCCAGTGGTTTCCCAGAGGTTCCCAGCAGAATGAGCAGCCCAGCATCACCACCGGTGCTGCTGCTCTCCGCGGTCCCTAGGAGGTGAAGTTTTGGGAGTGCCGGGGCTGGAGGGCACGGGAGAGCTCTCCAGTGCAGAACCCAGAAGCCAACCCACAGATCTGTGCATCAGCATCAACGCTTGGGGCAGCAAAGGAAACCACCACGTACGATTAAGGCAGGTAGGCTTATTTTCAAGTTTTAAATAAATCGTGCTGGGCTGGAAGGTGGGAACCACAACCACGTACCCAGGAAACCACATCCAGCAGGGAGTGGCCGTGGGGCGAGAAGGGAGGCCCTAACAAGCAGCCTTATTTCTGCTCGGCAAACTGTGCCATCCCCACGCTGCCATTCCCACAGACTGCAGGATGTCAGCACGGGGGAGTTGCATGGTTTTTTTTTTATTCCTGCGAGGTTCTCAGAGGAGAAAGAGAGGGCAAGGAGAAGACACAGCCCAGCCTCGAATGCTGCTCTGCTGGCTGCTCCCCGATGGGTTCCCAAAGCTCCCAACAGGATGCTGTTGTGCATTATCAGCAAGGCACAACTTTCCATGTACATTAATGAGAAACACTGCTGTGCTACCAATTTGTCTGGCTCGGTCTTGGCAGTATTTCGAGGTTGGAAATCCCACAGTTCACATAACCGGTCTATTCACCCCGCTGCTTAATCTGTCTTCACTTGAGGAGATGAACTCCATGTATAAACACGCGGCGCTGTACATAAACAGCCCCCAGGCCCACGGACAGCAAGCATTAAGCATCGCCCCGCATGTATACGTGCACCGTATATGTGTGTGTGTGGGAAAGGGGCGGCTATTTGCTTGTTTATTGTAGTGCTCTGAATTGTAAACGCCAAGTTATCCGCAGCCCAGGCTGGGCTCCAAGCTCGGAGATAAACCCTGACCGGCGAGGGGCTGCCGGGGGGAGACGCGCAGGCGACAGGAGCCTCCGCTGTTTGTTGTGGTTGGCAGGTCGGAGCGAGACGGCTGCTTTCTAAAACAAAATTAAGGGGAAGAAAAGAGAAGATAAAGTACAACACACCGCTAAAATCCAGAGATCTGTCCCGATTTCTGCAGCAGGAGATTAAGAGAGGAGCACGAACTGCAGGAGGCTGCTGGCGGGGCCCCGGCTGCCTGCCCCACCGGGGAGCCCTCCGGAGAGCTCGCAGCCCCGCGCACAGGGCTCAAGCTGTTTCTTATAAAGAAATGACAAGAGGGAAGATCATGTTTTCCTGCTCAGCACTTGCAGAAGTTGCCAACTGAAATGAAAACGAGTCCCCTCGACTCCTTGAGGTTTTTCTCAAGGTTGGTGGTTTCGTTGTTTTCACAGCGCTAACGCTCGCTGCTCTCCAAAATGGCAGGAACCAGCAATAAAGGGGAGAAAAAATAAAAGCTACTGGCGGAGAGGGGAAGTCAGGGAGGGAAATCCCATGTGCATCACAGATCCAAATCTCTTAAGTGACAATAAACATGACTGGCTGCAAAACCCCACTGGGCTGTGGCAGAAAGCTGCCCTGGGGAGGGAGGCAGGCCTGGCGGTGCAGGGTGTGCAGAGACATGAATTCTGGAGCCAAGGAGGGATCCCCGGCCTCTGAGACACGAAGTGATACGAGCAAACATAGGGCTCAAGGCCCCGGTGGTCCCCACCATGCTGAGCTCCTGCCGCTTCTCCTCCTGCTCCTGCTCAAAGCAGACACGCTCGCAGGCAGGGGTTCCCGAGCTGCTCCCCCCTCCAGGCTCACCCACATCTCATTTTTCCCTGAATAAAGGCTGAGAGGGGAAACAAAAGGAATGAGAAAGTCCAAATTTGGCAATTCCAAGCACTCTGTACTTCAGAGGAGGAGTTAGTGCAGGCAGCGTGCACCCTACGGACAGCACCTTTCCCAGAAAAACAGCTTGGAGAAAATGCTGGTATCCCCCGGCTGCTATTCCGGGGACAGAAAGGAACAAAACAAGATGGAAATAAATATTTTTTTTTTAAAAAAGTGGTGCCTGGCCAAGCAAGCAAAGGTTTTAATTCAGGTGCTGAGGGGAGCAGCATTCTCCCTTCAGAATTTGAGCTGTCTTACAGCTTACTGCCCCAGATTTAAAAGGTATTTCTTATGCTCTTCTGCAGTCAGGAGGCTACAAAGGAGCTCCAGAAAGGCTCCACTCACTGTCGCGGAACAAGTGCACGTGGTTTCCCTTGATCTAGGAACAGGGTAGTTCTCCAGCTGCTTTACGAAGCACGGTTTAATGGCCTGGTGGGCTGGGAATTTCAGAAACTGCCCGTGTCTGTCTGCTTTTGCACAGCACCCGACAAGGCACTGGACCGGTGCTCGTTTGTCACTTTTAGAGTTGCTGCCTCAACACAAAACTCGGGGTAAAACACGAAGATTGAGTGCCCCAGCCCAGGCAGCGTGGCCCTGCTGTGTTCCCTGAGGCTATGAACGTGCCCATCACCTGAACCCAGTGAGATTTCTCCGCAGCAGGGTGCTTACCAGGAGCGAGGGGTACCAGAATCACTAACACCAACCAAGCTTGCAGAACCCAGCACATCACAGCACAGCTGGCTCTGCTCCAGGCAGCCCGTGCTGGGAGCTGCACCTTTCCACCCCTTGCAGCGCAGCCAGAGCCCCGAGCAGCGCCCAGGGGGAGAGCAGGGGGAGGCAGCCCGGCCCTCCTGCAGAAGCCAAAATCCCATGCTCCAGCCCAGCCAGTGGGGGAAAGTGCAGCCCCAGGGGATCCATCGCCCTTCAGAGTGCTTTCCAAAGAAGGGTCTAGAAGCAAAGCAACTCCAATCAACAAACATCAGATTGCCAGCCCGTGTAAACCCAAGCGGCTCCGCCAAGGTCCGTCAGCCCAGCGAGGGTGATGAATTGAATTCAGATCCATCATTCAAGCTCCACACGCCCTATCTGGAGCATAAACAGTGACTTGTCCGGTCTGCCTAGCCCCATTCATCACAGATTTTAAAGCTCAAGAGGATTTTTTTAACCCCCAACACAAGGCAGCTGCTACTGGAGCAGAAGGCATCAGCTGTTTGGCAGCACAGTCCGACTGCGAATGGAGGAAGCTGCAAAAGCAAGAGGAACCACATGGGAGCTTTGCTCCCAGAACTAAAAAAGAAAAAAATCACTCAAATTGGTACAGAACACCAGGAGCTCACCACTACCATTAGGAGAGGTGCAGGGGGTTTATACTTCTGCAGTTGTAACCCAGCTGCTGTCCACGGGTCGCACACGTTGCCAGCACAAGGTCTAACGGATAACCAACCGTGCCAAGCACCCGGCTGTGTTAATTACAGTTTTATGGCTAATTCAGCATTCCTACCTTGGAAACTGCTGTGCTGCCCTCTCCTTGCCTCGTTCCTCAGGGACATGGTGCCATCCATGCCCGGGTACCTGCTGTAGCTGCTCCCAGCCGGAGCGCTGCTCCCCGGCTCCTGCACCCGCGTGCCCAGGAGGGGCTCAGCACCAGCTCCGGTGTCACCTCCCGACACCAGAGCTCCTGTTCCCGCATCCCAGCAACCCAATACCTGGGGTATGATGGGGATCAAATCCCCGTGGGACACCACAGCACCTGCCCGCCGCAGGGCACGGAGGGATTTGTTACAGCCACACCAGGTGGCTGGGTGCTCGTAACGCAGCCAGGAGCACTGGCGAGCGGGTTTCTGCACAGGGGGATCATCAATTATGCAAAAGGGGTAGGTGGTTCGTGTAGCCTGACCCACCTGTGGGGTTAGAGCTCTCCGCCTCACTAACTCTCAGCTGAAGGGCTGCCGATAGCTAAGCTGGATCCCCCGAGATCCCTCCTCTGGGCTCCTCACAAAATGTTTCTAGATAAACAGACGGAAACTGCTGCGAGGCTGAGAGGAGCAGGACTGCCACGTTACGAGCAGGGGAGCAGAGGCATCTTCTCTCCCAGGCAGCTTCCCCTCATGCACAAAGCAAGCAGAGAAGCCAGGATCGAACACAGCACCAGCAGTCTCCTTGGCCAGCACCACAGAGGAGGATCCAGCTGCCAGCTGAGCATCTCTGGTAATTAAGGGAATAATAGGGAATGGGAGGCACGGGAGTTCCTCAGTGCTGGAGAGAGCCTCCCGCAGCAGCCTCACAAACGCAGCTTTCCCAAGCCTGTAAGGAGCACAGAGCTCATACCGACAGCATCTCCAAGCCAGTTTTCCACCCATGCCCTGTGCCATCTGCCGAGGGATCGGCCAGGAGGTTGATCTTTGGGATCTTTAGGAAGGGCAGAGCACATTTTGCACAGGTAACCGTGTCCTCACCCGCAGGAGATTCAGCTGAGGTTACCCAGGTCTCACCGGACCTGTCTGCAATAAGAAGCCCTAATTCAATTTCCCAGTACAAACCCGTATCCACCGCAGAGGAGGTTTGCAATAACCATTAGAGGATTTCAGATACAAGAATTCCCTGCAGCCTTTCCACCAGGCCGCTTAGAAACTTCCTATTCTTACCTCTGAACAAATGAGACGCTGTTTCTGCAATGGCTGTGGAATGAAGAACTTTTTCTTTTTTTTTTTTTTTTTAATGCAAACTGACTTTCCAGATGTACTTGGAGACATTCCTCAAAACCCAAACTTCTTACTGCCTTGGGAGATCTGGATCCTGTCCCAGCTCCCACACCAATTTCCCGCTGACCTGGAGCAGTTCTCCTGCCTTGCAGTTGCTCGGCGAGATCTTTCCAGGTCTCGGTGGAGCTGTGAGGGTTAACTATGAGGCCACACGTGGTAGGAAAGGAAGGCACTATCTACATATCCACCGTTAAGTACAGCAAGATGCTTCAGATATCAGCTTTTCAGAGCAGGTTTAGATGTTACCACTGTGTCAGTGAAAAATATCCTTGAGAAAATACGTTTTAAAAAAACCTTAATTGAGATACTCATTCAAAAGCCTGGTCTATTTTTCCTCTAATTCACACGGACATACTTATCAGACAGATAAGCAGCAGTGAAAATGAGAATCCACAGGCACATACATGTACTGAATAAAGCAGACATCAAAAAAACTTTGCAGATGTTCCAGAGACACCGTGCGTCTGCCTCGTATCCTTGTCCACGAGCGATGGTCCTGCTGTTGCTTCCTTGCAGCCAAAGCCTCTGCTCGGAGAGGAGGTGGGACTCGTACCACTGATTTCTGTGGTCAAGCAAATCCTCCAGATGGGCAACTCTTTGCTAGACAAGTCGCTTACTTTGATAAACGAACGCCCTGCAGAAATAAGTCTGGACGGAGCCCTTCAGCTCCACACGGGCAAGAGAACTGCCTGTGCCCAGCAATCGGCCTCATTTACAGCTGCATTGCTTGGGCTGCAGTCTTGGAGTAAGTTTTGAGCCCCGGGGCTCCAGCCTCACACCCCTAGGAGCAGTACTTCATGCTGAGGAGTGGTTTAGCTTCCCTGTGTGCATGGGGCACTCGGGCACCTCCATAGAGGCCATGCAAAGGACGGGACAGGCTGCTGTCCTGGGCGGGCTGACAGCCCAGTGCTTACTCCAACAGCACGAATCACAGCTGGCACAGCTAAAATCTGATCACTCGACCAAAATTAGGAGAATGGAAAATATATTTCTGGTCTAATCTCACCGTTCCACAGAGGGGTACAGGATAGGCAAGGCCAGAGCTGGGGACATCCACCAGAGGGTCTGGATACGGCCTGAGGCACGTGGGGGAAGCGCAGGGCAAAGGAGCTAAAGGGACGGCAGCACCACAGGTGGGAGACCTACTGCCGGCCTGGAGTCAAACCAATGCTCTCGTCCTCTTGTTGTCATGAGCAGTGGATTGTCCTGAATCACTTCAGGCAAAAAAAAAAAAAAAAAAAAGGGGCCTTGTAAACAACATGGCTCTCCACATCCTGTGCGCTCTGCACCACGCATTGTGCACAGCCCAGTCAGCTGTCACTTCAGCTGAAAATAGCTAACCACGTTCCTGTCTCCCCTCCCATTTTACAAAACCTATAAAATTCAGATAAAAGCACGGACTGGTTGAGTTCAGTAATCTCTGCTTTGCAAACCCTGAGAGTATTTCCAGCGGTGGTGCAGATGTCAGTCTAGTGAGCATGCGGGCGCTGGCTTGCTTGTGTTACCATGCTCATGGACTCTTTTGGACTGACCCTATAACTTCCAAGCATCCAAACAGACAAAATAAAAAAAAATAGAGCAGAGGAATTAGAAAATTTTGCTCCCCCTGCAAAAATAAAAAAATAAAAATCAAATTTCTGTTTCCATGGCTGTCACATGGGAGAAACTCTGAAAACATCACCTGCCTGAGCATTGTCCACGTACTTAGCTGTGCTTCTCTCCGGGCAGCTATGGGTAGGATGGCAAACGCTTCATTTCAACTCTCACACGATGCACTAAGGGTTCTTTGGACACGGCCGTAGCACAGGAGGCTGCAGGCAGTGAGCCTAGTGACAGGATGAGAGCAGCCATGCCCTATGCCAGCATCTTTCTCCAGGCCAGGTATCACCAGTGAGAAATACCTGGCAGCTCCTCTCCTCCCACCCTGCCCAACTCACCATCACCAAGACTTGCCAGCCTGTTTCCTGCTGTGCTTCGTACCACCCTGCCTGCTCTGGGATCGTTTCCTACGTGGGACCAGGGCAGGAACCCAGGAACCCAGGCCAGCACCTCCCAGCGATGCACCATTCATTGCAGCCTCTCTACGATTCGGGCTGCTCAGCCAGCCGCACACGTGCTGCGAGTAATGGCTCCAAAGCACGGCTCTGATTTAGCGAGCTGTCAAGGTCCTGCCTATTCTGTAGCACATTAAAGCTGGGAGCGCAGCACGGCTTTGGAAGCAGCCTCTGAAGCATGCTATGGGCTAGTACAGCGTGTAATACTTTATCTGGAGCAACACAACCCAGAAGGGCTTTTCACTTGAGAAGCGTAAGCCACTATTGCCTTAACGGGAGAATTAAATCCATTAGAGCTGACTCAGAGGCAGGTCCTTATCCAGAATGCCAGCCGCCCACCGGTGAAGACATGATCTCTATACATTGAGCGTACGTAGGTAGAGCAGGGAGTGCGGCTCGCTGCTGATCACAGCACACATCCCTGCTACTACACACTGTACAACTTAATTAAAACAGAGCAGAAAAAAATTCAACATAATCTAAGTAATTGAAGGACTTGAACTCGACTTATTTTCAAGGTACATTTAGGATCCTAAGACATTTTGGAGAGCGGTTCCTCTCAATTTCACCTCCAGTTAAAGTAATAAATAAGAGCCATGTCACAAAGTGCCTTTCCATACCTGGAGCTCTACAGGCACGGAATGACCCAATGTGTTCCTTTGAAGAAGCCTCACGTGTCTCCACAGCTCTGGACCAAAACCTCATTCCAGTAATATCGCCACCAAGACAGACCGGTGCCCTTCCCTGCAGCCCCCATATCAACAGACGTACTACTGGTGGAACTCTGCCAAGGCCAGTTAGTAACTCACTTGTGGTTGTCATCTCGTACGATTTCAAAGTAGCCCACAAAAGCCGCTAGGAGCTACCAGAATTAGCATTCGATGGAAGAAATTAAGTCGCAGGAGGTACATGACTTGCCCAAATTCACGTGTGAAGCAACCAGCAGACCCAGACTGTACACTACAAGGAACGGCCGAGTAAGAACGGAATGAATGCTTTATTTTATGTGCTAGACGATCTTACCAGTAAACCCTTGAGATTAATTAGCCACAGCTGCTAATAATTTATAACCACTTGGAGAAACTTATCTTAAGCAACATGCCATGCCAAAGATTTGCATGCAAGAAACTGCAAGAAAAGATGCTCGATTCCTATATCCTTCGGAGAATTGGTTTTGATAAACATGACTGCACGAAGCCCTCGCTGCCTGGTGACCCCGCCGGACAAAGCATGCAGCCACAGAGCCACGTGCATTATCTCCTAACAGAATTATCTCCTAACAGGGCCCAGTTTTGGTGCTGCTCTTGGCAGGGCTGAGTGGTTCCTCTTTTTCGGTGCATATTTTATAGAGGGAATTGGCTTTTCGAAATCTTACGGGTAAGACTTGGAAGCAGCAAAGAAATCGAGCTGGTGTCCGTGCAGGTAAGAAGCTGGAGCCAGGCTGAGAAAGCCTCGGAAAGGACAAGCCAGCACTCACAAGGTTAGGAGTTCCTGGGAAAGCGATAGCAAGGAGAGCCGGAGCTTTTACTTCATTTTGCACCATGGCTATCACTAGAAAGAGCGATAACATCATGCATTAAACAATTAGCCACTTCCGAGCACACGCTCCCAAGCACCAGCTCAGTATCAGCTCGGGCCGAAGCAGGCAGCTGATAAAAACCCCACTCGGGAAGCAGAGCGGGTGAGCGCGCTGCCTCGGCGCTCTGGGGACAGCCCAAAGGTCTGGCTCCTGCCGCAGGGATCGGAGGATTTTTTCCTGGAAGAGGCAGCTCCCGGTGAGGTGGAGCACCAGCACTCAGCACAGCCCTTTGGCTGCCCACCCGCAGACCTCCGTTCCGATCTGCTCAGGTCAGAGGCAAAATGAGTTCAGCAGCCTCGCTCCTCCCGCAGGCAGCCGGTACAGGATGACACAGTTTAGCGTGATGTATGGTTCTCCTGGGCCACAGCCCAGAGCTGAGAGCAGACAGAGTGCAGGTGACGATCTCAGTGTACTTGAGGAGCGGGTGGAGAGCCCACGGCCGGAGCAGGCACCGCAGCCAAGCTCAGGGAGCCCGACACGGGGGGCACCAGGAATCTCTGGAGGTCAGGAGATGAAGGACACGGGACTGGAGGACACGGGCAGGAGAAGCCTGAACGGCGTCTGCCTACGCCTGGCTTCCCGGCCATCATCTGTACCTGGGCAACTCAATAAAGTTTGCAGCTGCTTCTGCAAAGCGGGTAACGCTGAGGGTCTTCTGGGCGTACTGCACCTGAACCCAGATTAGGAACCAGCGACCAAATGGTCCTTAATTCACAGGAGGACTTGCAGGAGTACAAAGGACCCACTGTCCTCTTGTCTCTCCAGGAAACCTTTCCTTTGCTTCTTGTTGTTGTTTGCTCTGTTTGTTTGTTCCTCTTTTAAGCACCACACACCACCAAGCAGCTCTGGCCCTCGGCAGCTTTTCCTTTCTGAATGAAAACGCCCAAGTTGAGATTTCTGTAAGGAGATCAACCCTCCTGAAGGCTTTGAGCGCTCTGGGACTTCTCCTTCCCAGACAGAGCCACGGGCACAACCCCTCTCCAGCTGCCTACCAGGAACCCTTGCAGCAGCTGCACGGCTCTGCGGGGAGGTGCTGGGGACTCACCCCAAAAAGCTGCACCGCTGCAGACCCACAGATGCATGCACAGAGGAGGTTAACTTGAAACTTGACAGCTGGAAGAGTCGCACTTTCTGCTCCAAACAGCAAAAAAAAAAAAAAAAAAGCAGAAACAAACAGGAAAACCAATAAAAGGCTGAGCAAGGGCAGTTCCCTATTTTTCATATAACGAGCGTCGCTGAAAAACAAAATAAAGGAATACCTTAGGAGTGACCTGTTATGTCTGTGTCTCTCGTTAAATGCGTCTGGATTTTTCTGTCTCTAAGCAAGCCTCGTCTCATGCCTAAGCCCATTAGAGCTGGATCGCTCTAGGACAGCCACTCGCCAACACCACCCCGCTCTGGGGAGGCAGGCAAAGGGAGCAGCTCTGCAGGATCAAGCTGAGGCCACCAGAGCGTGTCCCTGGTGACACAGAGGTGGCAGCACGTGCCCCTTCACCCCACGCAGCCCTCGTCCTCATGGGGTCACTCCTCGGGTCAGAAAAGGGCAGCTCAGGACAAGTCACTGATATAACTCCTGGGGAAGAAGGAGAGGCACAGGCAAAAGGAACGGAGGTAGAGGAGGATTGAAGGGAGGCATCCGCTGCAGATAACTCGCACCAGAGCATAAAACTGCCTGCAAGCAGGACAAAAAGCAGAGATGGAAAGTCAGCAAAGCCTATTCATGAGAACGAACGGCTCTCCCCGGGTCTCTTCCTCAGTCTGCCTCCAACTGTCCCTGGGGAATGCAGGAACACATCCCAGCCTGCACAGCAATTGCAGGAGGGCTTGGGGGTTATTTTTAAGATAGAGTCATTACGGCTCTTGTGACTCACTGACTTGTCATGATGCAAGTATGTTGTTTGATCTGTGCGGACCCAGGCATCCGAAGAAGAAAACAATAGGGACCCTGAGAGGAAAGGAGAAAAAAAAAAAAAAAAAGGAAAAAAAAAATCCACAAAACTAGCAAGACAAAAGGCAGATGGTTCAGCAGGGCAGGGGCTCGTGCTGCCCCACGAGCACAGTGCCAGCTCTACGTCTCGCCCCTTGAAATGCAATTTGAACAGCCCCATGCTGCCCACATGCTGCCCCATTACGGGGCAGGTCCGAGGTAGTTACCGGCCAGCTGTGTATCACAGGACGTGCGGTGCCTGGGACAGCCTAAATAGAAAGTAGAACAGACCGAGACCAAGCTCTGAAACATGCTTCCTTCCTCCTTGAGCTCCCTTTCTCCCAGAGCATCTGGAGAACCCAGCTTGTCCTGGTTCTCCTTTTCCAGGGAGGGTCTCGGGCTGGCTTTCCGGGACAGAAATGGTAAGGGGGGACGGGTGCTAAGAAGGGCAGCCAGAGCGAGCCCCGGGATGCTGCTGGCTCTGCAGATGCCAAGGCAGGATCAAAGTGTTGCTGGTTCGATAACCTCCAAGTGACATTCCTGTGTTAGAAGCAGCAGTGGCACCAGATGCATTTCAGCCTCAGCATGACCCGCAGGCTGAGTTTTCTAACGTAGGCACAAAGAAGCCACCCCCCGGCGACCAGGAGAGCACGGCGGTGCTTTTTCTCTGATGCTCCAGGAGCACCCAGAGCTAAGCCCAGCACAAAGATTTTCGCTGGTCCTTTCACTTCTTCGGTTACGTAAAGCAGGGAGCGGAGCTGCCCTGGTTTCTGCTCCATATAAATCATATGGCCAGGGAGCGAGGGTCGCTTTGACAATGAACTAATATTTCTGGGTTGCTATTTCTGTTCCTTTGTTCGCCCAGACACAAAGAATCAGCCCTTTGTAGTTCCCAGATCACAACGCCTATGTTGCATGAGATCATGTTTGTGTTTTTGGACGGATCTTTTTTTAACAGCCCCTATTGAATTCCCTGGACTCAGCACTTTCCTTCCTCTTGCCCTCAATTGATCAAACCATATCCAACGGAGCCCAGGGGCCATGCATATGCAGATCTGTCCCCCGTGGTGTTAATGAGGCTGGAGGAGATGGTTTGCTCTGCACGGTAACTTCTCAGGTGGGCAGGCAGAGCAGGCAGCACCTGCCCAAAGCAGCCCCAGGCAGCTGGAGCAGAGGTGGGCACGGCAGCAGACAAGGAGCAGAGCAGAAAAGATCAGAAAGAGGTGACGGTAACGGTACGGACGAGAGGGGTTAGGACTTCATCTGGGCAAAGATCATGAAGTCCTTGCTCTGTACATCACAACAGCCTCCCATGAGATAACACCGAGCAAGGGATAAGGTCACCAGGTTGGGAACACAAAGCAGGAGGAGCTCCAGCTCCTGAACAGAAATGATTTGCTTTCAGGTAACTCTGAAAGAAGGGCACAGAGATGCTGGTGGCACCTGGGCAGCGTGGTGCCAGTGGGGTCAGCAGAGGAGATGCTGTCCCAGAGAATTTCCATATGTTCACCTCCTCCTTCTTGAACCCAGGGGCCAGCTGAACGCAGCAGAGACCCCGAGCAGCCCCCGAGGCCGCAGGCTGCTTGGGATGGTCCCTGGTTATAGAGAGAGGCTCTCCCGGTGCTGACACAGCAGAGGTGCGGGGCAGCGAGCCAAAGCGATGCTGAGGGTGCAGCAAAACAGACAGAGAAGCAGATTTTGGAAAGACAGACGCTAACTCGCTCAGAAAGCAAGCTCTGACTTCCTGGTCTTCCCACAGCTGGAGTTTTCTAGAGGAAAGGGGGTCACAAAGCACCGAAGGAACAGAAATCTCCTTTCTCCGTGCCAGCTCACATCCTCCCCACAGGACCGTAAATCCCATAACCCCCAAACTCGCTGGATGCAAACAGGAAAACATTAAATCACCAGAGCTAATTAGCAGCATCCATCCAGCGAGTTCTTTACCAAGAGGGGCTCCCTCAAGCCCACTTCTCATCAGCATCCCTCCCCTGGTAGGAGCAGGGAGGTGCAGCCAGCGCCGGTCCCACGGGGGGGCTGCCAGCAGCTGCCCCAGCTCCAGCATCCCACGGCGAGCGGGACCATTTATCAGAAGAGCTGACAAGCTCCTAAACAACTGCTACCAATAACTTCGCCTCACTCCGAGTTTTTCCACTGGCAGACGTCTTCAGTTTGTTTTCATTTCTTTAATTGATATCTTATTAAATTCTCTATAAATAGAGCAAAGGGCATCACACAGGCAGGGTCCAAAGACCAGCGTCGCAGCGAGATGCCCCAAGGGAGAGGAGACAAGGGGCTCACGGGTTCCCAGGGGAAATGGGGCATGGGCAGCAGCGGTGCTAGATGGGACCTCCTTGCTCTCAACCCACCCCGATGCCACCAGGCGAGCTTCAGGCAGCCCCTGGCCCCGTTTGCTCGGCGATGCAGCGAAGCCAAGCTACCGTCCTGCGGCGTGCACGGCCGAGTCCCACCGCGCTCATCCGCGGGAGGATTTTGGCCTCCTCTCCACGCACGTCATTCACGTTGGCAGAACTCCAACTGACCTCGATGGATGAGAGACACAAAACATCTGCACCCAACCAAATACTTTTCAGCAAACTTTTTTTTTGTGTTTTTTTTTTTTCTTAAGAAAAGGCGAGGCTGAGCTGCCCTGTGCTCCCGTGTCCAGGGCAGTGGTGAGGGCACAGCCAGGAGGGATCCTACACAACTGCCCTCTCCAAAATCTGCTCTGACCAGCTCACAACCCTCATCCCACCTTGCTGCCACCACACCACCTCCCTAAAACCTTGTCAGCCCCATGCTGAGGACAGGCCAGCACTGAGGAGCCATTTGGACGCAGGGGAAGATGAGAGACGTTTCACCCGCGCTTTGTCTAAGACATCTAAGGGGCTGCTGATCTCTGAATCTAAGTGCAGAAAGCTGGAAACTGCCTCATTGCCATTTCTGAGGTGGGAAATCAACGTGGAGAGGGAATAAGTGGTCTGTCTGAGTTCACGCTGGAAGCAGGAGGCAGCGAAGGGGCAGTCCCATAACAACGAGCATCCCTCCTCTCCTGCTGTAAAAGGGCTGGCCAGTAAAACCAGTAGGGACCCCTGAGCAAGGTGCCCAGTGGACACTTTCTGACAGCAGATAACTGCAAGGAGAGCACAAGGGACGTGTCTGAAGTGCTCACCGGGTGTCAACATCCCCACCTGAAAACCTGCCCGGGTGTTTGCTCAGAGCCGAAGCGTCGCGCTCTGCTGCCTGCACTGCCAGGCACGCTCCCCGAGGGCTGCTGCAAGCTTTCCATCCTCAGCAGGAGAGCATTTAGGAAACAAAACAAAGGTAAATAAATAAACACAAAGGGATTTTTCTTTGTTCCTTTGCAAGCGCAGTTGCTGGAAGGGCAATGCCCAGCCCAGCCCCACCAGCAGAGCCAGGGCTGCTGCAGAGCACAACCCTGACACCAGAAGCACCACCTTAACACGTCCCGCGGTGGCTTTTGCCCTGTAGCTAATTGCAGAGTTCATAATGCTGCTCACCAGACGGTCCGAAATACCCATAAATAATCACACAGAACGTAAACTGACTGCGAGCCACTTCTGTTCTCAGTACCCATTGTTACGAGCCCGGTTAGTTTATGTCCAGTAGAGGTCTGGGGGTTTTGGTGTTTTTTTTCTGCAGTCACTATCTGATAACCAGATGGAAAACTTCAGAGCATTTTCCCAAATTCCACTCTATGAAGTACTCAGTGTAAATTAACATTTCCATTACAGTTGTACTCATAATCAAAGCTGAGAAATAAATTAATATCGTGCTAATTTGGGGTGGAGAACTGCAGCAAGAGCAGGAAGTTGAGTGACCCGAGCAGAGACACGGCAAATCAGCTGCAGTGCAAAGGACGCAGGAGGTTTGCTGTCAGCTGTCCAGAACCAGTTCAGCTCCACAAACCTGATCAATGCCTTGGACCGAACGTGAAATCCCCCGGCACCACATCCTCCTGCTGCAAGATCGAGAATTTTATTAATGTTTGGGGCCAGCGGGTAGCTAACGTAAGTGCTTAGGGTGTAGACTAAGATAAAATTAAGATAATGTGTGATGCTTTTGTACTAACACAGTGCACAGACAGAACTGGGCTGCTAACAAAAAGAAAATGGGGTGGGGTAGGGGGAATCCCTGACCATCTGCTGGCCTCACATCCCAAAGCATTTAGGCGAGGTGGGTCCCTTTGGGCCACCCCTACCTCCAGCAAGCCCCCAGTGCAGGTTGGGGCCACTGGGTGACCTCCCCTGCAGCACAGGCGGGTATTGTTCCTCCACCCAAGGAGGAAGCCAAACCAGCTGGGGATTAATTGCAGCCCCAGCATTCACACCGGGACTCTCCATCGAAGCCAAACACAACAATCGGAGCCCCTGGTGCTGTGCTCAGACAGCCACTGGCCTCCTCCTGCTCCTTCTGTCCGATACATTCCAGTTTCGGGGGCTATTTTTTTTCCCCGGGAATGAAAATAAGCTTTGCACACACCCGCGCAGACCACAGCGCCGTATCCAAACAAACAGGCGCTGGCAGGCAGGGAGCTGTGTTAACACAACTGCACGCCCGAGCTGTGCACACAGGTTGCTCGAGCACGCGCCCAAGCTGCAGCGATGGCCTGCAGCCCTCCATCTGCTTTTAAACCTTGCTCTCGTGGGCTTGTGTTCAAACCAACCTGCCCGGCAGTGCCCGGGGATGCAAGGGGCAGCACACACCAGAGAAGCCCACTTGCCAGCAAGCAGCTCCACGAGCCCGGTTGCTCCGCTCAGCATCACGAGGCGATGGCCTGCGTTTCCCCGGTGCAGCTGCTCATGGAGGGGAAAAAAAAAAAAAAAAAGGAGGAAAAATGAGAGGAAATGCAACAAAAGCTTTGATCACAGGATTTTCCTCCACCTCCAGCCTACTGCCTTAATGGTCCCCGAGCCGCTTTGCATTTATGCAAAAACTCCTTGTGCTAAATCATCTCACACTGGAGCACAGGGAGGAATCCCCAGGTCCCACGTGTAGCCGTGAAAGTCGCCCTGTGTCTGTGGGCAAGAAATTCGTGATTCTTCTGACTCTTTCCTCCCTCCACAAGCAGCATGATACCTGCCTCCTGCACAGAGAGGGGTCCGCTCTGCCAGCTCCTTCATCTGCCAGTTCTCATTTCCAGTCCTACGTCTCCCAGCGTTCCCCAGCCGTTATCCTGGGTTTCTTTGCCTGACACGTTGTAAAAATAACGCAGTCTGCAAAGCTTCCTCGATGTTTATAGGACACCATGGAAACTTACAGCTCGAGATAATTACCTTTAAATAAAATGGTGATCCGCAGTAAATACAAACTAGAGTGCAGCTTGGGGAGAGGCTCTGAAATCCACTGGTGGAAGTCGGTGCAGCGTGGGTCCAAGTGAGCAACATCTATTAACGGGAGGATCTTGCTGCCTTAGGCAGGCTAACAAAAGCGATAATTATTAACAACATTAGTCACATCAAACATAATTGACTCCCAATTGCTCCTAACGTTATTTTTCTAATGAAGTCGCTGGAAACTAATCAGGGGTGGCCGGATAGCTTATCAGGGCCAGGCACAGCCGGCGGGATTAGCTGCCGGGCCCCGGGAGCGTGATTCACCCCGAGGAAGAGCCGATGTCCTTCCCAGCGTCAGGAAGGAAGCTTTCGGCAGCCCAGCCGGCCGGGCTTTCATCCTCGTCCCAGCCTGGGGTGGGCAGCACACGTGGACCCTGAGCGTGGAGCTGCCTGCCGCGAAAGGGCTGCCCTTTGAATCTCCACGCTGATTTGCTTGTGGTCACGAGCAAGGTCTCTAACTGCCCGTGATGTGTGTTTTTTTTTCCTTTTTTTATAACGATGTTTGCCTTTGGTGGCATAGAGAGGAGCTTCCCGTTGCTACCCTGGCTGTGAGGATGCTCACGCTCTCCTCTTGGAAGCTGCCTTTGAAATCCAGCCCTCTGCCTCTGGGGTGAGCGTCTTTTCCACAAAACCTTTCTGCACAGAGTTGGGATCCTGCAGTACAACGTCTCAAACGCCCAGTGCAGGGCCACACGGCAGCCGAAGCACAACACCAGGCAGGCTCCTCACAGGGAGGAGAGGGAAGGGTCCTACAGGAACTGCCCCTTTCTGCCCAGCAAAGCTTAGGGCAGATGCAAACTCCATCAAAGACCAAAAAGAAATCTCTGGATAAAACAAGCATCACTTCCACAGCAACCTTTCCAAGCCCACCACGCTGCTGTCCCAGCAGCTGCCTGGCTCCTGGCACCACCCGCTACCTGTCCCCACTCCCCTGTGCAGGAGGGTGACGTGGAGCATCCTCTGTCCCTTCCCCGAGCAGCCACACAGCGAGAGCAGCTAACTGAGCAGTGACACCCTCCGTGGGGACAGCAGCACGGCGTGGCACGGCCCCGTTCCCCCCGAGCTGATAGCCTCCAGCTGACACCACCTTTTTTCCCCCCATTCAGCAGCAGGCAATCAGCTACAACAGCAGGGCCCCTTACCGACACCTCCCCGGAGGATTTGGGGAGGACGTCCCCACCCAGCTGCCCCTCTGCAAACTGCCCCTCGTCGTCCTCGGGGACCGGGAGGTTTGGACTTGCAGGCACTGCACAAACCCGAGGCAGCACAGCGGGCGAGTTTGTTATGGAGAATCCAGATCACATTTTTTCCACCCTGACCAGAACCTCGTTTGCACCCTCTCCACCCGCCTGTCCCTTCCTCCCTCCCAGCCAAGCTGGCAGGAAGCTCGGCAGGGTTATTTTTTTCCCCCTGGCCAGATGTTTCAGCTGTTTTTGTTGCTCCGAGACGCACCGGTCAGGTCCTGGCAGCAGGCTGCTGATCCTGAGCTGCGCGGCTAACGACCAGCATCTGCCTCCAAGATTAATCAAGGAGGTGGGAAGAGATACAGCCAGCGAGAAAGCAGAAATCCCCTTTTTTAATTGTTTTGGGACTCGAAGCAAAACATTTATTTCCAGGATTTCCGAGAGGCGGAAGAGGTGAGCGAGTGGATTGCTCAGTGCCTCCTGTTTACGGGGAGGAGAGGGGAGGAGGGTTGGTTAACCGAGCATTTCTTGTTCCTCACCAAAGCACCGCGACCTGGAAGGGATCCAGAGAGCCCTTTGTCCTTACGAAGGAAAGGGACATCCCCTTGATTTTGGGGAAGCTCTGCACAGTGCGACGTGGCCCACGCTGGCAGCATCACCGTGCAGTGATGGCACACGTTTGGTGAGGGTCTCCAGCGATGGCAAAACCCCCGAGGAAACGCCTGCTCAGCTGCCCACAGAGCAGGAGCACGGCCAAACCTGTGTGCTTCTCGTCCCGTCCTCGCCCATCTGAGCTGCGTCCAGCCTGGAGGCCACTGCACAGAGCTGAGGACCTCGGGGTTTTCCATCGACTCCTCACCCTTCCCTCCTGCCCACCCCGTGTTCCCAGGCCAGCCCCAGAGACAGATCTCACGCCGTTTGGGGGGACGAGGCCCCTATAATAAGTGTCCCCCATAGACAGAAGGGGAAGGCACCTTGCAGGCTGCTCGCAGCCAGCCGGCTCCCGTGGGACACCCGTTCCCAAACACAGCATCTGGAGCCTCACCAGGAGCTGGGCTGCTCCTTCCTGGTGGCCCGTGGAGGTCTGGAAATGTTTAGTGGTAAAACATCTTGTCTTGTCTACCCTGCCCCTTTTTCCTCGAAGTCTCTGCAGACAAACGGGGAATTCAGTACAAGGACAGTGGAAGAAGGGAGTCTGAAGCAGCTGCTGACTCCTGATAACCCCCTTGTCTTTTTCCTCCCTCCTACGTTCTCATTCTGCACTCACATCCATGCTTTTCCTCATTCGGGAGGAATGATCCGCTGAGGCTCTCATGGCAAGGGAGGTTACCAAGGGGCAGCTCTCCCAAAGCCACCAGCCCGACCATCCAGCATGGCACGGTTAATAATCGTAAGGTTGAAGAAATTAAACGGGTGGCTGGTGGGGCAGAAGCACCTAGAGCCAACAGCAATCTCAGGTTTCATAACCAAGCAGAACAGCGATGACACCACAAGCCTCCTCCAGGCTCCAGCCATCTATTTTTCATGCCAAGGCTCAGACGAGTGACCTGTGACTGCTGCCGTGGCGTAACCCCAGATCCTGAAGCCTCCCGCAAACAGCAGGCGGGGAGAGGAGACCCCACGGCCCAGGGTCCCCTCCCCAGGCCCTGGGACGGTCGGTGGTGGCACCGAGGGGCTCCCCGCTGGCTCCCACCACCCGTGACATTGGCGTTGTTTCCATGCCCGTGGGCTGGCTCCATCCGTAAAGCTTTGCAGGGTGCCGGGCATGGGAAGTTCACTGCACCTCCAGTGGGCAGCGAGACCCCTGCCAAGGCGTCCCCACGTCCCTGCAGGACGTGTCCTTAATCCTCCGCTGGCCGTTAAGGAGACGTCCGCTTCCTGCCTCTCCGTTCTCCTTATTTCCAGCTGCTAAAAAATCCTCTCCTTCAGGGAGCGGGGCCAAAAGCAGCAAACTGCTGCTCTTCCCCCTCCTGAGGGCCCAGCGCGCGGGGAAGGCATTACAACTATGTAACCTGGGGTCACGCTTCACCCTGGACTCAATTAGCAAGGGTTAAAAATGGAACAAGTCCTTACTTTCCCATAGGAAAGTTGTTTTCCGCTGCCCGCTGCCCCCCAGGGGCCCGCTGACACGTCTGTGGAGCAGCAGCATCCTCGGCTCTGCTGAGCAGGGATTTTCCTCCAGGCTCACAGCTCTGTGTCCGCCAGCCCCTCGTCCCGGCCACCACGTCCTGCCTGTGCTGAGCATTTCGGGTGCCGGAGCTCCTGCTGTGCTGGGAAGCTCCCTTCTGCATCCAACAAATGGCAAAGCCATCGCAGCCCTTGCTTCCCTCATAAAAACGAGCCCCGTAAGGAGGGCAGAGCTGATCTGAATGGGGAAAAATACCTGTAAGGAGGGCAAACACCTCCCTGCTGCCGTTGTGCAGCGCCAGGGCCAGCAGTTTGGGTACTGTGGCCACTTTGAAGTCCCTCTGCTGCCTTGCACCACGTTTTACTCTCCCCTACCCCACCTGAGTGACGACGACAGCGACACCAGCACCAGGGACGGATCTGATGTTCCAGGGCTCTCGGTCCAAGGTCCAGGGTGCTGTGAGCTGGTGCTGGGACGTCTGAGGGTCTAAACTCCCCAAGGCAGAAGTTCAGCAGCTGGTGACCTCCTCCCCTCTCCACACACCCAGCAGGACCCCAGCAGCACCACTGAGCCCGTCAGCTCACACCACCACGTTGCTGCATGGATGCTGAAGGACGCTGCACTCGCTGCCGGGGTTGGGTTTCCAGCAGCACCGAGCGGGACCCATCTCTCAGGAGCTCAGCACCCAGCTCGGGATGCATTCAGAAAACCAGCCCCCCAGGGTGCAAACCCCACAAAGCGCAATGCTCCAGAAAAACAGACACAGCAGCGTGCGCTCTCTCTCCCCCACACGCTGCAGCATCTCTAATTTCCACCGCGGCACGGCACGGGGAGAGATGTACTTCAATGATCCTCTTTCATTTTTCTTGCTGAAAGCTGCTGGCTGCAGGACTTGGCAGCCCGGCAGCCGGCGGCACAGCCCGCGCAGCCGCACCGAGGCGCAGCAGCCCCGCACGCGGTCCCGTCCCCTGGCCTCTGCCCCGCAGCAGGCGAGGCTCGTTCCTATCGCTCATTAAAGAGGGCTAAAAGTAACCTTTAAAGGCTGCTTTCATGTCAAACGAGTCTCAAACCAAACAATGACTTGGCAAAGAGCGCGTTGGGTTTTTGAAAGCAATGCATTTCACTGCAAGTCTCAGTTCTTCCCTCCTCCTTTTGAGCCTGATGGTGGATTATTTTTCCTTGACACAATCCCGCCTCCGCTGTGATAGATGACGGCACATTTAGCAGTGTTCAGCCAAAACTTTTAATCTCCATATGGAAGATGGATGGATGAGGACTCTGAAGCCTGCATCAATCCCTGCAAGAACAAACAAGGATCCAGCCCGGACCCCCCTCCCAGGCTCGTCTGAAATACACAGAGCGTAGGGCCGAGGACACGGTCCTACAAAACCTCACCTGGCACCATCTGCAGTGTTTGGGAAGCAAAATGGGGCAAACGCTGCCCAGGACCCCTGGCTGTGTCACCAGAGAGCACAAAGGGCAGCGGAGCTTGGACAGGCTGAGGTGAGGGAGCAAGCAGGCAACGTTCGGGACCCCAAAACAAAGGAAATAAAGGAAATCCATCAGCACCACAGCTCCTCCTTTCTTGTTTTTACGTGGCACAGGATATGGGGCCATGAGTCTTCGAGGAGCTCCTCTGGAGGCAGCGCTGCAGGCAGAGGAGTGCCAGGCCCCAAAAGGGCAGCTCCCGTCCCCTAACCATGCTCATAGAGCCCCTTCCCACTGCAGGGACGGGCAAAGGGAAGGGGCTGGTGACATTTTCCTCTGCAAGATGCAAGAAAAGCTCCAAAGAAAACTTGCTGGGAGATCACTGCCTTGGGGGCACGAAGGAGATGACACACAGCGCAGGATGGGCAGGAGGGACGCAGGGGGCAGGGAGCTGAACACCTGCAGGAAAACCTCCCAGCTACGGCCCCGCTGGATGCGCGTGCACCTCGTTAGGGACGGCGAGAGCCCCCAGCACAGCATGCCAGAGCACTTACCTAACCAGCCATAAAACCTCCTCTGGCCCCTTCTCAGGTACGAAAGCCAACACTTCAGCTCGTAAACTGCAAGAAAGCCCCCAGACATTTATAAAACTCCACCGGGCAGCTCAGCGCAAGAGTTGCTCACCAGTGAAGCTTTAGGGGTGAAACGAAACCCCCGGCACCTCGTGCACGGCCCCGGGCAGCTGCTGGTGGCTCTGCACCCAGACCCTCTCTGCACCCCCAGCTCCTTTTGGTGCCGTCCCCACCGAGGTGTCCCCCTGCCCACCATCCCCAGCCCCTCCAGCCTGTTCCCTCGGTGCCACCCAGCACCTACAGCTCCTGCCCCGTCCCCAGGGCTCTTTTGGGAAGCCGAGGGCTGAGGGTAGGGGAACGCGGGGCAGCCGGTGACGAGGCATTACGCAGGGGAACTCCTCAGGCATCTCCCCGTGACAAACGCCATCCCAGCTCAATGGCTCCGATCAGCCAAGTAAACACAACGTGTATTTATTGCTCCGAGGAAACGCTTTCATTTCTTCCCCCCCCTCCTCCTCCATGTTCGCTCCGAGATAGCGGCAGCGAGCTATGAAACACTCCCTCCGCTGCTAGCCATGGGAAGCCAACGCGCTGGCTTGGGCAGATCATTATCCCTTCACGCACAGGGCTGAGGGAGGGGGTGGCAGCCTATAATGACGCTAATTAAGTCCTTAAGTGTCTCGGTAAAAAGCAGGTAAGACTTGAGCACAAGGCAGAATATTCCATTAAGGCAGGCTTCACCGTAGACACAATGCTGCATAATGGGATCCTGTAATTATGCCTGCACTGCAGAGACTTTTAAAAAAAGGAACCCTGTTTTACATTCTCTAATGCAAACAGCATGAAACGATGTTGCTTGGAAACCTTTACACTCCTACAGTGTGTGCAAAAAAGTTATTCCAGACATCTGTATTTAAAATAAAATTTAAAAACAATCCTACCGCACACACTCGCATGGATTTTGGCTTCACGTCGAGCGATGAAGCCTATGAAATGTCAGAGGAAATTTAAATTAAAGGAGAAAAAAAAAAGATGACATGCATTTAAAAACTTCAGCAGCTCGTGAAGTCATCTCAGGCTATGTCTGGGGCTGTCCCACCTCGCCCGTTCACGTGGGGCTGTCCCAGCAGACTGGCAGCGCTCTGTCCCCTGGTACCTGTTCTCTCCATGTTCCCACCAACACCTCCTAGACCCTCAAGACTACATGAAAAGAAGTCATTTGGTTTAAAATCTCCCTTCAGAAAGACCTTTTTTCCTTCTGTCCAGCCCAAAGAGCCTCCACAAAAGAGTGCGTTAATGGTAAGTGCATTGCAAAAGGCGTACAAAGCCGTGTCTGTGCTTGTTCTCCCAAGACCTAGAAAGGTCCCCAGGCAGTGACAGGTGGAGAAGGCGGCAGCAGGAGGAAAAGCCCCACTGTGGAAGTGCACAGACCGTCTGTGACCCCAGGCAGAGGGCTGGCAAGAGCTCCCATCACCAGAGCACCAGCACCAGGGCTCACGGAGAGGCCAGCAAGGAGCTCATGGCAGACGTCAAGGGCTGAACATCATCCTCAGATCCTCAGAGCACTCCGCTTCAGCTCTCTGGGTCACTCATCCCCTTGGTGCACAGAGACAAAACTGCTCTCACCTGGACACAGAGAAGTCAAACCAAGGACTGAGATGCCCTGACGGCTCCTGTTAAGATAGGCATGAAAACGATCAAGTTGTGACCGTTTTTGCACCCTCCAGAACGCAGATGTTGGCCAGCTGCTGAAGGCAGGGGGCTGGCAAAGCCCCCAGCGCACACTGCTCATCCCCAAGCGGAGCACAGAGCAGGGCAGCAGCTGGAGGGTGTGAGGACATCCACAGAAATGGAAAATCAGAGCTGAGGAGCTGGGTCTCCCATGTCCCTGCATGCCAGAAGTTAGAAATCCTACCAAATTTAAAAAAATAACACGACGTTCAGCACATGATACCCACACAACATTAGCTGTCTCTATTCTGGTGTCCATACAGCCGGCTTAAAACTCAGTGAGTGCTCCCCGAATTTCTGCTTATTACCAAAGCTGGGGTGTAGAGCACAGTGCCTACGTGGGTTTGGTGTTTTGGGGGATTTTTATATGCACAACACCGATGCAGCTCCGGCAGAACAAGCCTCAGAGCTGGCAGGGTCCCGTTCCCCTCCGCACTTCCACTTCGGAGGAGCCCAGAGGACATCTGGCTTCCTCGGGGTAATTAAGCAAAGTGAAAGTTTCACCTGGCTGCCCACGAATAGCAGGTATTTTACAGAAGATGGGTAAAGGGCAGACAAAATCAAGCAGATTTCAAAAATTTCCTGTTAGAGCTTGGAAGCCTGATCAGAGCCTGCAGAGCCCACGGGATCCCCTCCCCTCCTGCCCAAGAGATCGAGGCTGCGACCCCACCTGGGGCTATTTCTGCAGCTCTGCCTTGAGGAGCTGCATCAAAGGGCTCGATCCAAAGCCCGCAGCAGAGCAGGACACTTCCCCGAGCAGCCCCAGCAAAGAGTTAAACAACGCAACCTGTTGATTAATTTGCAGGCAACAAGCTGCACTAATAGAGCCCCGGGGACCTTAATCAAGCTGTTTGCTGGATGCCAGACCAAAGCAGGAAGATGGGCAGAGCTGTCAGGATGGATTAGTGTTTGCCCACTGGCAACATTGCTCCTCGATGGAAACAGGGGGGACACGAGCCTGCAGCGGCAGAGCAGGGAGGGGAAACGCTGAGCCCGGCGCGAGCTGGCAGAGGGTCACAGGGCCGGATGGCTGCGGGAGCCCAGCAGCCCACACAGGGGAGTTAATTGCAGGAGAGTTAATTGCAGGAGATGGTTTTGCATCTCGGGTTTTACGTTCGCCTCCATTGTTTGCGATTCCTTCCGAGAAGCTGGGAAGGAGCTGCTTCTTCCTTAAATGAAAAACAAACCAAAAAAAAAAAAAACCTCGTCCTTTTCCATTTGATAATTTTTCCTGGCCCCCATTCTCCTCCTGTTCTGTGGAGAGTTGAGTGAAATAGTTACTTAACCCCTTCAAAATGGGGTCAATTATACGTGACACACGCCGGGGTAAGGACTTTCTGCAAATTCAGCTCAAGTCCAGAAAGGATCGTTTCCTTTCATTGTTACAAGCTTTGACTTGGGTGCTTTTATTTTCCTGCAGCATTTTCTGTTCTGACACAGCACCACGGGGTTAATGCAGCCGAATGCAGACAAACCCCACATCTTCCCATCCCTTCCCCTGCGAGGCTCCTGATCGGAATTAGCGCCGGAAAATGCAAAAATTACAGCTCTGAACTCTGGTTCTGGTTATATGCAAGGGAAATTCTCATCTTAGGCACCTAAACCTTATTTAATCCAGCAGTCCTTTTCACCAGAAGTACGTCCCTATTTGCTGCCAGAAAGCATCTTTCCTGGCACAACAATTTAACGGGATGCTCCATGTCCGTGTGGACACACAGAGCGTGCAACACACCTGCCTCTCTGCAGGAATAAGCACGGAAGACAGGAAGATTTCTTGCTAGCCCCAAACAGACCAAGACAAAGGAGCAGAGAATGGCTCAGCTGTCTCTTCCTCACGTCAGGTATGTTTGGATTGAGTCCATTTTCCCTACCAGCTTTCTGCTGTTCCAGCCAGCAGGAATGAAATATCCTGCGGGCATTTCTGCAGCTGGTGCAAATTGCGGTAGCCTCGCTCATCCCAGCGCTGCTTTGATCATTGACACCAGACAAAGACCTTCCTCTCCTGCGTTCACAGCTCCACCGAGCATCAAGCATAGCAAAGGACGCGAGGGACACGAGCAGGATGTTGACGCTCCATGACTTGTACCCATGGATGAAGGCAGAGAGGATCACAAGCACCGAGCAAATGCAAATGCAGCTGAGGATTAGCGAAAGCAATTATGAAAAACAAGTAGTGGAAATAATGATTCATCAGGAATTGAATCAGATGCTGGGCCCTGTCCTGCACTCGGTGGATTTGGTGACGGCAGCGAGAACGCCACTCCCATAGAGATGGTTTTTAAAGCTATTTCAGTGCCAAAAATGCCCGGTGCTAATTTTGCACGAGCACCTTTTTGCCCACCCTATCTTTCAGACAGCTCAGGACCTTGGAAAATGGCTGTGGCGTCCGTTTCACCCCACAGGCACTTCTCTCTTTACCAAAACTTTGGGTCAAGAGGAACCACTCCATGACACAGAAGTGCGATAGGAAGAGCTGCATGAAATCATGGCTTGCCTTAAGCCAGGCTGAGGGCTCACAGTGCCCCCACCCAACACAGCACAAACACACCGCGGGCTTCATTTCCCAGCAGGTCTCCAAGAGGCTTTAGAAAATGCCGGCAATGCTGATGGCATCCCCACAAAGAGCTGGAGGACACGGGGCCGTGGAAGTGCAGACAGCCTCGCTGAAGACCACCATCACCATCAACGGGCTTGCTCTGCACCTTGGTCTGAAGGAGCACACCGGGACTGGGTATTTCCATCGCTCTCACTGGGAACTGGATCAGGCCCGAAGCTGGGGAAGGGCTGAGGCAGAAACCTGCCAAGGAACACCAGCCCCCGGGTTAGATCTGCTCACACCAAGCGAGCACAGTGACCTCGCTCCGCTCGTATCAGCTCTCCATCTGCAAAGCTTCAGGTTAAAACGTCACAATTAAAGACTGAAGGCAAGTGTCAAGTGAGTCACTAAAGCAGAGATGCACGAAGAAAGCTCTGCCTGGATCCCCCACCCTACTCCAGGCTCAGCAGCCAAGACATTCCCCATCAGCTGGATCGCCAGCAAGACTGCAAGCGAAAAGCCAGGGGAGCTTTTTTCCCCAAAAGGTTCAGAGCATGAGTGGCAGTTTGATTCCCACAGGCTGTAAATCCCCAAGATAACACTAACCCCTGCCAGCAACGCGTTAACGCCCTGCTGACACACCACATCTGCCCGGCTGGGTCAACTCAGAGCCCCTTGCTCAGGGCCCTGCTAGCTTGTGTCCTGGGAATAATTCACGGGGAGCTTCCCTCCACCAGCTGGCCAGGAGGGTTTGGTCATATGGACTCTGATTTTTTGCCTACCAACAGGTCAGGCGGAGGTGGGTGAGCCTCCCTGAGGGAGCAACGTGGGCCTGAATACAACGGGAAGGGTTTTCAGGCACAAGCCCCCATGGTGTAGAGACTGGTGAGGTTACAGAGGGAGCAAATTACATGGGGTCACCAGAAAAGGGGCTCGCTGGAGCTCCCTCACCTCCACGTACTTCCTCTGATGGAGCCACTTCTGGGGTCTGCCCCTCATTTGCAGCCCCGTGGGTGGGAAGCCACCTGGGAGAGCCTCTGCCCTGCTTCAGGAAGGGATAGCCTTCGGGATATTCATGTCTTTAGGAGAAGAAATTGGTGCCATGCCAGGCAGACACGGACCCTCCAGCAGGTCCAGTACCAGAGGCAAGGAAGAAGCCGGTGCCCCCAAGCCCCTCAGCACCCAAACTCCCTGCACAACGCGGGCAGCAGTGCCCCTGCTACGGCCACAGAGAGAAGCCTGATTAGAGCCCACAGGGGGGAAATCCACTATTAAGAGCTTGGATCACACAAAAAAAAGTAAACAGACAAAAATATCTGTTTTTCCTGCTTGTACTCTAGCAGAAAATGATACGAAAATCTAGAAAAAACAATCTTACTGACGCCAGCGGAGTGCGACCATAAATTACAGCTGCCAGATAGTTGAAAAAATCAAACCAGGAGATTATTTGCAGAATTTCATACGGCTCTGTGGGTCACCTCCACCTCCAGCAGTTCAGGAACAAAAGGAGGGTAGAGAGAAACTAAATTATTTATGTCAATCCAGCTCTCCTGTCCCTGTGCTCTACCTTTCCTACCACGGTGCAGTTCTGGGATTAATAATCAGGTGATATCTGGAACTAGAAGAAGAAGAGAAGCTGAAGCACGGTGGTGTTTGGATGCGGAGATACGTCACCCTGCTCGGCTCACGCTGAATTTCAGAGGAATATATCCCTGAGCTGGCAGAAGATGCACGTTGTGAAAAGCAGAAGAGCGAAGCACCGCAGGAGAACGACGACAGCGCTCCTGAAAAGGGCACCCAGGAATGACAAGTCAGTTAGCGTGGTGCTGCTACCCAGTACACTAATTAAGATACTAATTAAAACCAGAGCGCTCTCCCGTCTGGGGCTTGCAGTAGAGACGAGCTAAAGCCATAAAGCCAGAGCAGCTCTCACCGAGGAAAGGGGATGGGTGAGCGAAGAAGGCAGTGCCGGCTGGCAGCGCATTTGGATTTTCAGATGGTCTTTGATGAGACCCTTCATTAGAGGCTGCTAAAGAAACCGAGCGGTCGTGGGAAATGGCAAGGAAGGAGATCAGTTAAAGAGTAAGTGAGGGGGAGAAATCAACAGGCAGATCCTTTAGAGCAGCTTTCTCACCTCAGAGCACCAGATCCCCGTGCTGATTCACAGGTTTATCAACACAGAAAGCAGGCTGAGTAAAGAAGGGTTGAAATCCCCTCTCCCCTCCCCAAAATATTCCCAAAGAGAAGCTGTGAAAAATCCCCAGGAGCAAAACTTGGCCCTGCCATGCTGAGAGAATGGGAAAAGAAATCGGATTTGTTCGCCCCCCAACAGGATCCACACCCAGCCAGGAAGGGGCATGGGCAGCTTGGGCGTGACCCCTGCCCAAAAGTAGGTAAGAGGACAACCTGGAAATGAATAAGGCTGAAATAAACCAAATTAGTAATGGAATAATGCTCACAGGCCCAATTACAGCCATGGAGACCAGTGCTGGGAGTGATACAGGGCCTCAAAGATGGGGATGAAAGGAAAACCCACACCTTAAAAGAGCAGAGCAAGGGGGTGGCAGAGTCCCAGCGCCCCCCTTCTCCTCTCCAAGAAAGGCTGAGGCTGTGAATGAAGGGTCTGAAAGTCAGTGATGGCCAAAGGTTATACTGGGCAATCTTAACTCGGCCTTCCTAGGTGTTGTACAGCAACAGGAGCAGGTGTCTGCACTGGGGGGGAGAGGATGCATTGAAGGATAACCTTTGTGTGTTTATCTCTGTGGCCTTTCACCACGGCTATTTTGGTTTGGGCGTGGACAGGCTTGTCAGAGGAAATGATTTAAAAGACACCGCGTAATTGCACAAAGGCGCATTGTGCTGCAAGAATCCTCCCGACAAACACAGCACCCAGCAGGCCAGCACCACGGGGCTCCTGCTGGAAACCCTCGCTCAGCCCCGGCCACAAAAACCAGGCTGGCTGCACCCCTGCTGGCTTCCCCGGGCTCCTGGGCACCCAACTCACCCCCGGTGGCACCAAATTCGCTCAGGCCACGCTCTGCACCGGCTGCGTCTTTGCTGGGAAAGCTTTGGAGCTTTTGAAGGTCAGCGCCACCACCGTGCTGGCATTCCTGGATGGGGCAGGAAAGGTGCCTCGGGGGACGCAGCCCGGTACCGCGGTACGGAGCCCGGCAGCCAGGCAGCGGCGAGGCAGGAGCAAAGGGAGCAGGCTGCCCAATTATCTAAATCGCAGGGCTATCCAGAGCTGTAAAAGGTGCTGATAACGAGATTTTCATAAATGCTTCTACAGCGTGTCAGTACTGCCCTTAGGAGAGCCTCCGAAGGCTTCCAGTGACAATTTCTGGATGACTTCACGCGGGTTTTTAGCAGGGCTCCTTTCACCATCCCGGGAAGCAGCACACAGGGGGTGCTTTGCAGAGGGCTCTGGTCCACGGGAAGGGGCCCCGCAGCAGTGCCTAGGGAAAGCTCCATCCCCTCCATCCCAGCCTGCAAACACGAAAATGTGGGTGGAGGGGGAAAGGAAGCGTCACTTTTGGTTTCCACTGGCACCAAACACGCTTCTGGCACTAGGTGACTTTTTTTTTTTTCCCATAATCAAGATAGTGGGTTATTTTTTTAAAGTAAACAAAGGCCTGCAATGTGGCGTCGGTACCGTGCCATGTCTGGAGCCTCCAGCTTATCAGGGCCGTCACGGGACGCAGAACTTTTGTTCATTTTATCTGGAAAAAAAAAATAAAAGTCCCTGAAGCCCACAGACCCAGCCTGCGGGGCGGACGGGAAATTCCCCCCATCTCCGGCAGCTCCTGGATTCGGGTCAGCTTTGGCTGGAGGCTTTGAGGACGCAGAGACACAGCAATCAGGGATCAGACACTGCTCTGCTGCCACCCAAGCTCTGACATGGGACCGAAGCGCAGAGGGCAGCCGGAGATAACCATCTCCAACTGCATAGTTCTGGGCCTGAGAAAGTATTTCCCCAAAGGCTCGGCCCGAGGGGCTTTCTGAGTGTCCCACCCTGGCTGTCACATCCTCAGTCTGGGGCTCCGGGGAGTCGAGCTGGGCTTTCCCATGGCCCAGACGATGACCAGCGGGCCCCAGGCATCCAACACCAAGCAGCCCCGGTCCCTCGGTGGGGCTGGGACCAGGGGGGCAGCCCCAGCCCCATGAGGAGCAGCTCGGTGCCCCCCTTTGTGCACAGGCTGCTGGGGAGCAGGGATGCTGACTGGAAGCAGATAAAACCCTCTGCCGGGGCTGTGTTTACGCAAAAAGCCCCCGGTTTACGAGGCACAGCTCAGAGCCAGCACACAAAGAAACAGGCTGGAATATTTTCTGAAGGCTTTTTATTATTATTATTATTGCTTCGAGAAGCAAAAGGTTAGGTACAGAAATAGAACGAGGCGATGCAGCACAACAACTGCTGCTTGTTTCTCTGATCCTGCATCTCCTCCCCATCCTCCTGCGAGCCCTGGCTGCTCCCAGCGCCCAGCCCAGGCTTTGGGGCACACAGGAGGGGGGAACGGGCAAGGAGCACCAAAAACACACACCTGGGGAGGGGAAGAGCCCCAAAAAGCACAGCTTTCATGAAAGGAGGGAGGGAAGAGGAGCTCCTGATGCTCCCCAGCCCCTTCCAGCACCTGCTGCTCCCACAAGGCTGGCGACGGCTGCAAAAACCCCATGGCATCCCCAGGGGACAGGGAGCGGGCAGCACCCCAGGTCACAGCCCCAGACAGGAAACATTTGGGTTATTGTATGTAAGAGGCTTGTCTCGCCCCGTGAGCAGTCAGCAAATTACAAACAGAGCTTAAAACAAAAGGCAGAGCAGCTCCGGGGCTCCAACCAACCTGCCCTTCCAGCTCGCGGCACAAACCTTGATTTACTGAGACTCAACCCAGGTAGACCTGGCAGCCCTGCCCCAGGGGAAGGCGTTGTGGCCACGCATGGCTCGCGTGGGGAGTCCCGCTGCTCCAAACCTCTTTGCGGAGCGGGGACCCCGAGCTGGGATCCCAAATCCAGCCGGTGGGGTGGCTGTGACTCCGGAGGGCTCCGCAGGCTGAGGGTTGGAGTTTCTCGGCACGCGAGTGCCACATGCAGGAGGAGCGGCGCACACAGCACCCGGCAGCTGGGTGCTCCCACTTGGAAGGCACAAGCAGAAAGCAAAACAGGTTTGACAGAGAGCAAATTAATTCAGCGTGGAGAATTTCTAAAAGAAAATAAATTATGCCTTTGACACGTGAAAAATAGATAAATCCTCGCAGGTTACTTGAACAGGGCCAAAAAGCCATCACAACGCCGAAGAAAGGAGGCACAGACACAGCTCACACACACACACCGTGGTTTATGCCCCTCAGCACCAGGAAGGCAGCACAGCTTGGGGACAGCAGTCGGGATCCCAGCCAGGACTCCCCAACTCCCTCAGGCTTTGGGGGATTGCTGCAAGCAGGAGAAGAGGAATAGCAGCTCTCCTTCCACAAATGGGTATTACGAACTGCTACAGACAGGTTGCGGTGTCTCGTGCCTTAATTCCCCCTTCAGATAACCCCAACAGCAGGACAAACCCATAACTGTGATTTTTTTTATTTTTTGACTTTTTAAGATCTTGAATGCAGCACTGATGTCTGTAGGAGAGTTTGGGATCCCAGAAACTCTTTTAGGGTGTGCAGGGGGCCGGGTGCCCTCCCATCACTGCCAAACCAAAGTGGAGCCCAGGCTGGTCCCGCACCCACAGGGACTGAACGATGCCGAGACCTCATTCCCGTTCCTTTGCCCAGCATCCCTCTTACTGGGAGCACACCAGCACCACAGACCTCCCCCCAGTAACTCAGCCAAGCCCCAATGCCTGCTCTGCCTCCCTGGCTATCCCAGCCTAGGGTTTAGCCTTGAATGACACCTAAGAGCTATTTTTCTTACCATTAAAATTCTCTTATAACTTTTTTAAATACACACACACGCACTTTACAAAAAGCATTGCCCCATCTCCTCAGATTTTTTATGGGCTCCTTCAGGATCCCAAAATCCTGCCCAGTTTGCAGGCTGTCCCTCCACCCCACAGCTCAGGCAGGTCCCATATTCAGACGGGTTCTCCCCTCTCCCACCAGCACAGCACAACCCTCCTAACCGTGATTTTAGCACTTCCCTTGTGTTATCCTTTTTTCCTGGGGAATTTCCAGCCTTCCTCCCACGTCCTGGCCTCAGACAACCAGGTCCCTGCAGCACAGCCTTTAGCAGGTCCTTTTGTTGCATTCGTCCTATTGCCAGAACAAAGATGTTCCAACCTAGCAGCCTCTGGGACAGTTTCGTCACTTCTTTCAAGCAGGGCACATGTTGTGAGGCTTTGTGCTCTTATTTATAGATATCAAAACATTTTATGGATATACACAGCCTCCCTGGACCACCAAGGGCACAGGAGGATACCCCAAGTGGAAGAGACTCACCCAAAGTCAAAGAGCAAGACAGCAGAGCCGTGAGCAGAAGGCAATGCCTCAACTTCCAGACCCAAAAACGAGCACCCAGAAATGGGCTGTGCAGGTTTTGAATTGTACAGCCTGCAGTGTATCATATATGGAGTGTCTAAGTGCTTTTCTAGTGCCCGTTTCCAGGATTTATTTTTGCATTACACTTCGCAGCAGCCCAAAATCTCCCTCTCCCGACCTCAAGCGCAGACCACACCTGCCCTTTGCATGTGTTCTAAATTTGTCCTGTGAAGTGCACATTGTATTTCGTTAGCCTCTTGTATGTGTTTTCCACAGACACAATGACACAAAAGCAGCAGAGCCTGAGAGCCAAGCCCTGGAAAGACGGCAGCTTTAAATAGCCGGGCATTTAAATGCTCTTTGTCTTGCCTTTCCTTGCTGAAATATTGCATGTTATTTCAAATCCAGCCTTAGCTTTATCGGGAACCCTGAAATAGAGACAATAGAGGGCTGGGTGAATTTGAGCATCGTTTTAGGTCTCAAAGCTTCTCATTGCCCCCTCACCCCACGTCACCCTGCACCCCAGGAGCCAGCAGCGATCTCTGGAAGGGACGAGATGCATGGAGGGGGAGAAGCTTCGCCTCCACAGACTGGGGGCAAAACCACAGTTCCTGCCCTTGATGGGGGAAGCCTGCAACTTGAACAGACTTTCAGGCTGGTACCCCGCTGAAGTCAGGAATGAGAGGTTTTCTGAGCACTAAATCAACGGGAAAAACGTCAGGAGAGTAGCACAAGCAATAAACATTTATGTTCCAGTTCAAGGCAAGAGCAGGCATTTATAACTGTGCTATTTGAATGCCAAACCCTCTGAGAACTGGAGTCCTCTCTCGTCAGGGCACACGGATGCTCCTTTTTAGGAATCCGTAGCAGCCCACAGAGAAGATAAGGCACTTGCCCTGAGTGAAGAGCCCCAGATAGGGCTGTACCAGGGTGACCTAATGGGAACGCAACACCAGCAGCATTCCCATCCCTCCTCAAGGCTGTAGTTAGTCATTTCGTTTGGGCCCTAACACATTTGTCTGTGTTTTGTAAAGCAAACAGAGTTCAGGTTCCTTTCTTTTTTTCACTTTACTAAAAAAGCAGCTCCAGAAATCAGAAGTATTTGTGGAGGGAGGACTGTGCAGGCGTTCAGCCCAAAGATGCAGCATGCAGCAGCGGACTTGTAGTGAGTTGGGAAGAGAAGGGGTCATCCTACAGTGCTCAGGAACAAGAGAGGGGGAAAAAACAACCCAAAAGAAGCCACCTGGTGAGCAGCCCCCATACCCTGCATTTCAGAGCCACAGAGAAACAGCAAGAGTATCAGTCGGTCCCCTGATGAGGAAACACAACACGCACTCTCCCTCGTTACCTTTGTGATAAATCTACGTACCCACTGTTCATTTATCAGGACAAACACACCTCAGGCTACCACGTACAGCAAGGTCCCAAGATGCTAAGTGAGCCGCGCTCGGCACAGTCAATGGTACGAGTGCTAAAATGTAGCTCTGCAGCACTTTGTTAATAAGAAAATAGAAGATACAGCGCAGAACCAAAGTGTCTTCGAGTAAACCATGCTGAACACGAAGAGAGTGATCTATTGCCCTGCAGCTGAGTGAGCCCACCTGCAGCCTCAGGTGTGCAGGTTAGCTGAGAAATGTAACTGCTGTTAATCCACATGCAACAGGCAGTGTATGAGAACACAGCTCATACGAGATTTAACTGGTACGGAGTATTTCAGCAGCTGGGTAAAACGACTCGGAGTAAGAGGCACGGCAGCGAGGACAAAACCTGCGTGCTTAAATTCCCAGCTGTGAGTGCAAGATAGCAGCCAAACGGTACGCTTAAACCCACGACATTCAGGCAAGCCCCATCCTTGTCACCACCTGCACAAGCCACACAGGCCAAGTGCTGAGCACGGTGGGGCAGAGCAGACCCCAGCAGGGAGCTTTCCTGGGGTCTGGCACCACCTGAGAGCTGTGTACGTCCTTCGGGCTGGGCTGCCTGGCTTCAGGGCAGGGAAAGGATGCCTGTCCGTGACCAACCTTCGTGCTTCTCAGCACTGGGTCGCTGGCAGAACACACGTGCTGACAACGAGCAGGGCAGCGGGCAGAGTTTTCAGACCAGCAGCCAAAAGCTCGGCACAGAGGCCTGTGGGCGCTGTGCTGACTTGTAACGCTCCCTAGCACTGCAATCTAGTTTTACACTCACAGACCATTAGCGGAGTTCAGTCAGGGAACGATTGTTTAATGCAGACATAAGTGGATTTGTATTACGCAAAGAAAACTTCCCCTGACTTTTGACATTGTCGAGCTGCACAAGATGCAAACAACTCAGAGCTCCTGCCACACCGCGAGGCTTCCCGCTGCTCACAAGGATGCACGCTGCTCCGGGAGGATGCTGCAGGTCAGCAGTTGCTCTGAAGGAAGATCTGACACGCAAAAAAAAATAGGAAAAAAGAAAAGACAGGTGGCACGGCTAGCCAGAAACTCTCCCTGAAAGGAATGCTTCTTTGGATCAAGAGGTAATTACTCCTTGGAGACCTGTCTGTCTGTTGTAAACTGTTCTCCAGGAGTTAGACCAGACACTGTGATATCCAACCACTCTGTACAGGTCTCAACCTAAAGGTCTGAGCCTGGCATCAGCCCCCAGCCACGTCCACCTGAGGGAGTCCCATACAAGCGTCAGCCTGCCGTGACGTGAAAGGCACCCGCACTCGGGGTGCAGAAGACTTACACCTCCGTCCAGATTTAACAAGCGCTCACGCTATGAGCACAGCTAAGCTGTCACAGGCTGTCAACTGCTACAACTTGTCCTGGTTCTCCAAGGGAAAGGAGCTTTGCCTTTCCCTTTCTGCAGAAGCACACACAAGAAACAAGAACCACTCTGAGATGTTCCCCCCCCAGCTACCAGGAGAGGTTTCCTCCCCTTGGGGACGAGCAGCAGGATGGTATTTGCTCTCCTTTTGGCCAGGCTCAATCCCTTAAGCAACCTGCTTGGCAGTGTCCTTTTCCTGGCATTTATTCAGCTCTCTTTTTTTTTTTTTCCTGGGCCGGTTACGCAGAGCAGAGCTGCCTTCTTTAATCCCGCCTGCCCTCTAGCGAGGGATCGCAGCCTGGTGCCCTGCTGTCAGCGAGGCTCTCCTGGAGCAGGGGCAGCCTCGTCCTGCACAGCTCACCCCGGTACCCAAGCCCCTGCCCTGCTGCTCTGTACGGAGACACACACAGCAGTATTTATAAATACAGCTCCCTCGTACCTTAGCCACAGCTCCAGTTTTTAAGGGAAATGCACATGGAAGAGAGCAAACCAAGAACTGCCACCAATGCACCAGGCTCCACGTCTCACTGCGCGGAGCATGCACATTTCTCTGTGACTACGTTGTGCAAATGGAGAAATTACTTCAGGTTGAGAGCAGGCTGAGATTTTTATATGTTCTTTCTTTCTCAGTCCTTGACAATTAATTCCACCTCTGTCCAAACCCTGCTATCCACTGCTGGAACCGCCAGCTAACGCATTTATTTGTCTTCCCTGTTGAGCAAACGGGAGCGCAGCAGTAGCTGTTGACATAATGTATTACCGAGGGCTGACTTGCCTGACAGTACATTAACTTTAAAAATGTTATCTCGGGTACTGTGTTGCAGAACTGGCTTTATAATCAAAGCCTCGATGTTTGGATTTCAAAAACCGACATTAGGAAGCACGGTTACACATCGGTTGGAAACAATCTTCCATTACATAGCAAACATGCAAGCCTAATGGTGACTGACTACCCCAAAAAACAAACACAGCAGGAGCAGCTCCCAGGAGAAAGAAATACAAGAAACAAGGGAACCAGCTAGGGCAGAACATTACACCCCGGGCACACAGTCCCCAGGAACACAATCAGTGCCTAATCCCCTGGTGCTAGCAACACCCTGCAGAACAGCAGAGGCCCTCCCTTAATGTACATACACACCTGAACTCAGTACTGCCCCACACACGTGAGCAACAGGACTAGGAAACCAGGATCAAAAGTCACTTTTTTTTTTTCTCTTGTTCTGCCCACTGCCTGCACTCACCCATTTCCAGAAGCGAGGTGCCTAAATCTGCAGGAAATACCCCGAAATCACAGCCTGCATTGCTCGGGGTGCCTTTTTCTCCTGCACTGGGCAGCACTTGGCATCAGTGTGAGCATACTCAACGCAGATCACCTGGATCTCTGCAGATGTGTTTGGCACTCACCAGAGAGGAGGGCAGCGTGGTTTGGGGCTCCTGGCACAGCCTGGAGGGTCCCCGACCTCCTGGCAGGGCGCTGAGGCAGGAGCACCCAGCATGCAGACCGTGTCAAGTGAGACTTGCTCATGTTTAGGGAATGCTGCCAGCAACAAGACGCTTTGCTCTTCCCCCAGACGAAGAGAAAACGAAAGCAAACGCTGACAACTTTTTGAAAGTAGCCATTAAACCCTATCAAACCACCTGAAAATCTGATCGCGTTCCTCACCTTCCCACCGA
This sequence comes from Netta rufina, assembly GCF_964035555.1. Taxonomy (NCBI): domain Eukaryota; kingdom Metazoa; phylum Chordata; class Aves; order Anseriformes; family Anatidae; genus Netta; species Netta rufina. The sequence goes on from NC_140137.1 coordinate 10,441,648, forward strand.
GCGCGGGGCGTGAGGAAGGGCAACGCTTCATCCCGATGGCCCGTGGCAGCTCCCGGGCATCTGGGAAGCGGCACGGAGATGCCAAGGGCTCGAAGCCAAGGAGAGGCTGAGGAGAAACAAGCCCGGCCTTGCGGAAAGCCGTTACGGGAGGGTGGCAGCAGCGGCGGTGGCAGCCTCTGGGAGCTGCCCGTTCCCTTGGCATCCCCAGCCCGCGTTATTTATTTGTAGGTCGCAGCCTTGGCACCTGGCGCGGGTTGGCTGAGCTCCGCCAGCAGCTCCCTTCAAACCCAGCCAACCAAGCAGGCGGCTGGGGGGGGCAACACGGAGGCCAGGCACAAAACCACGTTAAAACACCTCAAAACTGCCACCCAGCTGCAAAACCCCAATGCCAACCCTTTTGTTCGCTTCCCCCCCAAGCCCCCCTCAGCCTGTCAGCGCGGCTAGGCGGGCGGCTGAGGGGGCGAAAGGGTTGGGATGATGGCAGCGAGGGGGGACAGCACGGGAAGGGAAGGGGACAACGGGGACGAAGGCAGCCTGAGGGGAAGGGCAGCGCCGTCCCCGCACTTACCGGGGCCGGCGGCACCGCGCAGGACGGACTCGGCGTTCCCCATGGAGGTAGCGGGGCGCTGTGAGGCGGGCGGGCAGCGCCGCGCCGCCGGTTCGAAGCTGGCGCCCGCCCCGCCCCGAGGCCGCCGCCGCCAACCGCAAGCCTGCGGGAGGAGCCGCACCGGGCTGGGGCCGCCCGGGATCGGCTGCGAGAGGCTGGGAGGCGGCCTCAGGGCGGCTACGAGCGGCTTGGAAGCGGCCTGAGGGCGGCCGGGTGCCCGCCTGCCCGCCCGCCTCCCGAGGCTCCTGCCCTGCCTCATGGCGCCCGGCGCTGTGAGGGTGTGGGGTGAGGGCTGCCCGTGCCCGCAGCGGGGTGCGCTGCTGGGGCTGTGTTCTGGAAAAGCTTTGGCATGACAGCTTCGAACAGGACCAAGATTTGTGCCCCTGTCTCAGATCTGTGCCCCGCCATCCTCTCGTGACGGCGAGCTGGCAGATTTATAGCAGAATTGAGTCCTGCTGCCCCCCCCCCAGGCACTCTGTTCCCTCATTACTCCATTTCCACATATGTTTTCCACGGGGCCGATGTGGGTTGTGGAAGCTGTAAATGAGCAAAACGGGAGGTGTGAGATTCTTGAGCTGTCACGGCAGCCTGGCCACCCCTGGGGATAACAGAGAGAATGGAGAAGATGGCAGCGGGGGGGCACTATTTATCCCAGTGCCAAGTTCCTCTTTCACAGCCGCAACCAGATCACGGTGACTGGATGCCAGCAGCTTTGAATTGCTTAGATGTAGATAAAGACGTGTCCTGCCCTGGAAAAGAAAGACACGGCGAGAACACGGCGTGCAGATAGATGAGCACACTGCTGCCTCGAGCCAGGGAAAGGGCCGGGTCTGGGAGAAGAGAAACAGCAAAGCCTCCACCGTGCCCCAGCATCCCAGTGCCCCTTATCAGACAGCACGGTGATGCGATGAGAGCCCCGCTGAGGCAGGGATGTCTTGCTTGAGTGTGAGCCTGGCGGTGTCTGGGACATGCGGATGCTCCTTATCTATCTGCTAATGCACTTTTTATCTTCTCCATTAGGTGGGAGCAACACAGCAAGATCTCGAGTGCTTCAGCAACTTCCAAAGCGGCCTCCGGAGCCGTCGGTGATATCCTCGCACATGGCAGTTGTAGCCGTCTCATCACCAGGTTTGGGGTCATTCGTGTGGTTTGGGTTTCTAATAATATCACCAGCAGCAGCAGCACAATGCAGAACTGCTGAGTGTTCACAGCAGATCCTGTGACATCCCCGGCAAGTCGGGGCTAGCGGCAGGACTCGACCTGGAGCCCTGAGTAACAGCAGCAGTTGCAACGAAAGGGCACTTGGTTCTCAGACTTTCTCAAAGCAAAAGGGAGGAGACGCCTTGCCCTCTTGGTTCCCAAAAGGCACTTAGACACGCTTTCATTCCTGAGGAGGGTGAGTAGCGCCCTGAGAAGCTTTCCCAGCCCTCTAATAACAGGGAAGTTGCAGCTCCCTAAGCAGGTGCAATGGGAACCTGTATTCAGAAGCAGTGAGTACCCGGATTGCCTACTGCGAGGTGATCACCCCAAGGCCAGGGAAATGGGCCCTGGAGCCATGTGGTTGGCATGCTCAACACTCTCCATTACTCAACCATCCCGTTTCCTGCAGTGTAGCCAGGATCTCAGCCCCTACAGCCCCAGCAAGAATTTCCAGATGGATAAGAACAGCCTGCTTTTATCTCCATCTGCTCCCATCCCTGCTGGAGCAGCCTCCAGGCTGTCCCCAGGAGGAGGAGAAACCCAGACAAGCCACTCCACGGCCCTCAGCTGGACACTCGCAGGCACTCAGGGCAGGCTGAAGGGAGCCTGGCAGCACTGCTCTGAGGACGGAAGCAGAAACCTTCTCTGACTGTGCCTTGCTGCCTGTCCCCACTTTGCACCCACTGATTGCTCCCATCACAGATGGAAACGCTGCCCAGGGACAGGATTCCCAGGAGGTACAGCCTCGCCTGCTGGTCAGCAGAAGGTGATACTGCAGCTCTGACAAAGGGCTGTCTAGCACCACGCTGCCTAAAATACCCCCGCACAATTCTGTGCTGTTCCTGAGTATTTTTCTCTGGAAGAAGACCTGATCAGGCTAAATTTTCATAATGTTTTTTTCCACAGTTACCATATCATGAAGAGTACAGATTTCCCAAGTGGATTTGAAGCCAAAATGCATCGATCCTGACCTGTAGAAAGGCTTTTTTACATTCTTCTGTGTTTATTCAAGCTCTGAACTTTCTACTGTTGCCAAGCAGCAGTCTGGCTAGCAATGACCATGGTAATGATTTTTTAAAACATGAACATCTGTCTCCGTTGGGAACCAAGCTGAGGTTCACCAGCTCATTTCATACCGAGACCACCGAGCGGCTGTCAGGCAGTGCTAACGCTCAGCATGTGTTATTGGACTGGATCCAAAAGCCTTCAGAAAGGAAAGCTTTAGCTCCCATAAGCTGTCACACCTCAGCTCTAGGGATTCGGCATCTGCACCACGACTCAGCCAGCTGTTCCAGCTGCGTGGTGCAGCCCACAGCTTTCCCAGCAAGACAGAAGGAGACTTCAGAGTTCACTCACACACACGGTCACTTCTGCAGGGTAGGTCCGGTCAGGGCTGGGCCAGCCTTGTCTTCACTGCTGCAGAAGCAGGAGGATGCGATCTTTAACAGGGGCTATGGGTTATACAAGGCCACAACCCCTGAGCAACAGGACAGCGAATTAGCTCAGCAAGTAACAAAACATGCCATTTGTATTCCTCTCCCCATCAGCCATTGCTCTGGAAGCACTGAAAGAATAATGCAATGTGCCAAACAAACAGAAATGAGAGCAGACCTTACACAAGGAGAGCACTGGAGCTACTGCCCAGGGCACATCCATGTTCTCAGGCCAGCCCCTGCAGCTGCATATGGTTGCATACACTGTAATTGTGCTGCCTGTCCTAAGGTGTCCATGAACTGACCGGTGGTTGTGAAGGAGCCCTTGTAATTCCCTGTCCCATTGCCCCGCAAGGAGATATTTTGGGTTCTGTCACAATATAATCCTGGAAAACTCAGTGTCTTCCTTCCTGAAACTCTGAGAGTTGCAGCAATAATAATATGAACGCCTAGCTTAACAATTTTATTAGCAGATCTCAAAGCACTCCGCAAATCTTGATCCCCAAACTGCAGACAGAGAACCCCATCCCTGTGCAACAGCAGGAATAATGTTTCCATCGAGGTCACTTGGTGACAGACCTGGTACAAAACCCCACATCTCCCAGTACTCACTGGTTTTATATCCCTGCAGTGTTAGGGCATGCTGTTGCTCAAATCCTGGACACTTGTGTGTTAGTCCCCCATGCTCCCAGTAAGATGCTGTTGAAGAGCAAAGAACATATATATTGAGTCACTTTACATTTTTTCAGTGTACAACTCCATTAAGGGCCACTTGTAGAATGACAGAAATTTGTTCTTTCTGTGAAGAGCAGCTGAGTGATTTGACAAATCAGACTCCCTCCAACATCTCTTGAATCTTAACCTCGGATGACTACACCAGACAAAGTCCTTCACGTATCTTTCCAGCACTTCTCCCTCTGTAGAAAGCATAAAATAACAATAGATATGAATTTTGCTTTCTGGATGCTGTGGGAGTTAAATAGACACTTATTTTTAAATACCTAAATGGAAGTATAGATAATATCTAAAACGGTCTGCAAGCATTGTTATAACTGGATACCTCAATGACATCATTATCACCCTTCTCATTACAGAATATAATCAGTTATGATTATATTCTTGTGCTGCCTGCACCCAGAGATGCAGTAAATGCCTCTGCTGTGCAGTTTCTGCAGCCTTCTGGTGAAGGGCAGCGCCTCTGGGCTGCTCTGGGTGCGTGGCAGCTGCCAGGATCGCCCACTAGAGGGGAGCTTTTCCCTACGAACCAGCAGCAAAGTTTTGTAAGTATAAACTGAGCACGGATTTCCAGAGATGGATTTGCACCGACAGTGTTCCCGGACAAGCGTAAGAGTTTCCCTCTCAGCTTAGCTTATGCCACTTGGAAATGGGCTTGTTACATCTGCTGGTCGACATGTGCCCCCGCAGCTCTGCTTGTACCTCGGGGTTCACCTTTGGAAGTAAAAATCAGTACACATTGGTACAAAACCAATGTCCAGCCAGCCAGCACGGGTGGAAGGATGACATCCTTCAGTGAGCATGTCCAGGGTCCTCCTCAGACACAGCCAAACATTTTCATGTTGTTACAGGTTTTTTTTTGCAAGATGTCAAAAACTCTAGGCAAGATTTCGGTCTGGAGTAGCTTTCTGCAGTAACCACAGACACCGGTATGAGGAGGGAAGGGAAATGGTATCAGGCAGACGTCCGTTCACCTTCCACTGCCGCCTTCTGCAAACAATCTCCCCTAGGAGAGGAGAGGGCAGGAAGGAAGGAGACGTCCTTGCTGATGCCACAGCAAACTTTTCAGACATCTCTGGCAGGCCGTGTATCAACACACACCTAAATGTCATCTGATAAGAACATGGAAAAAAAAAAAAAAAATGACGCGGCTGCAGGCCACATGAAATGAAGTCACTGGCAGTTCCTCACCACTGCTCCCAGAGCTTTGTCTCCCAGACACCAGCCAAGCCAGCCTTTGCCAGCCACACAGAGCCATCCTATTTTGTGCCTCAAAGTCCAGCAGATGGCAGAAAGACATACAGGGAAGGGGAAGAACACACTATTAATTACAAACACGGTTATTATTTGTAGAGCAGTACCCGATACCTCCTGATTACAATTCCAAGTTTTATTGGGCTGAGCATGACAGGATGACATTTCTATGCCACTTTTCACCCTAGAGTTATTGCAGGGCCAAACAGGCCATATTTCTGGCCCAGGACGTGTACACTGTGAAATAAATGCGTTTTGAACTCCGTAGATGGAGACAAGGGTATAAATCCTGCACTGAGAGCTTGCACACACTCTGTGCAGGTTGTCCTTAGCCAGAGCTGCTCCCTGGACCCATTCATCCTTTCCCCCACCGTCCCCGTCTGCCCACTGCCAGCTCAGTTACATTGTTCTGGCCTCACAATATCCAGGAATCACAGATGAATGTCCCAGCTTCTTAAATTCATCCTGGAAAATATCCCTCTGTAGGAAAGAAGCTACTTCTAGAAAACACCATGAGCAAGGTAGCCGTATTTAAACTCTTGGCAGCTTTTTATTTATTCATTCTGCAGTAGCTATTTTAGAGGGTGTCATATGAGAAGGAAACAGAAAAGAAAAAAAAAAAAAAAAAGCCTCTCAGCTACTGTGACAGCAAATCTGGACAAGACAAATCTCTCTGAAGGTGGGATTGTGTCTTTCTGTGGGTGTGATGGCTTCCACCCACCACTTTGGGGTGACGAGAAACAGCGGTTTGGCAGTGACAGCAGTGCCTTACAAGAGTCTATGGCAGGAGATGAAAAACCACAAGTCAAATCACATGTATTAGGGTGCTCACATAACTTTCTACTGCACTGAAAATTAGGGTATGACATTTTCCCCGTCACACCTTGAAGACACAAGGTTCCATCTATCCCTTAACACCATGAAATAGTGGGGTAACGCTGCAGGTTTCAGAGCGACCCCTGAGAAGTGTCAGAAGCCTGACACGGGGCTGGAAGCCCAGATGTGTTAGGTATGCAATAGCAACTTCTGCTTTGGCTTAACATGAGTCACTCCTGTAAGTCACAGGACTTACAGGCCTCTCTTTTTGAATGGAAAAAAATAGTGGAAAATGTGCGGGGGAATATTTCAAAGCATGTGAAAGCTGATAAAAGCACTAGCAGCTGGAGCCTGGACCTGGCAGAGGTACTCAAGAGATGTGAGCCCCATTTTTTTTCTCTCTCTCCCCTATCATTGACTTTCTGGATGATTTTTCACAAGTTACTCTCATGACTCAGTTACCTCTTTCCTCTGTGTTAAGGAGATGGAGACTCACCTCCTTGATAAAGCACATCAAGATCTACTGTTGATGTGACTACAGGCTGAATAAGAGCCTGAGATCACCCCAACCCATCGTATCTCTGCGGTGGTCACTCTGCTGATGTGGTGTCTAACAGAGTGGCTAAGTGTTGGCTGACGAATAGGTACAGTCACTCTGCACAGCCTTTCTGTGGTGACACTGCTGGGCTGGGGACCTGAACATAGCCAGAGCCCAGGTTTCCTCCCCAGGCTGCCAAATTTGGGCTGAAGAGAGGCACCTGCCTCTTTTTTTTGTTTGTTTCATCAGCAGGCTTCAGGTGGTCTGTCAACATCTCAGCATCCTGTTAATGTCCCAGGATGGCTTTCAAGGTGCAGGCCAGTGAGCCATAACCTGCTTTTCCCTCCCCAGCTCTTTCTGCAGTATTTGCTTCTAGATTTCCACCATGAAAGCCTTGAGTTGTCCAAGCACACATTTCCCAGTGTCCTGGGACCACACGGCTATGTGCCTGCATAGAGCGGAGCCTGTAAAGTCCCCAAAAAAAGGATCAAGCAGCAAATAAAATTAGCATCGTGGGCTGCGCTTGCTGCACTGAGGGAGCTTATTTAGTGTGGGAAGGGGAAATGCTGGAGGTAGTGTGACCAAGGTATGTGGGAGGAGGCAGAGAAGGAAAGCTGAGCCATCCCACACCTTCGTGCTGCTTCAAAATACGAGACCCAGCAGTCTGAGGAGGAGGTTATAAATGGCTGGTCAAGTGAGGAGCAATAAAAGGAAACGCTGTGTCCTGCAGCATTCAGCAAGCCGGAGAATATATGGCCAGAAGGGTCAAGAGAGCCAAATTGTGCAAGCGAATTTTTAAAGGACAGCCTGTTTTTCTAACTACTAATAGCACTTGAAGTTACGATAGCATTAATCTTGGCTCTTGCCGGAGGGTATCAGTTGGTCCATCCACCTCCCTGCTGCCCAGCAGCATGTCAGGAGGCGGGTTGGAGCCGGGCACGTTGGCGTTTTCCATCTGTCCCATGCCAGAAGCAGGGCAGCAACCTGAGCAGAGGGCAGGATGGAGACTCTGGGGTAGCTAGGACCAGCAGGAGGTGCAAGGCAAAGTGCCCTGTCCAGGAGTGGGGTGTGTTGGGGCTGGAAGGGAGGACATCTACTGGCACAAGGACACATCTCTCCCCCTCAGATGTGGGGTTGGATTGCCCCTTCTGAGCTCCCTCAGGTCAGGGACAGCAGAGCAGTTGGGCCTGCTGTGGAGATGAGCAGCCGATGTCACATACACACGGGGGTTCACATCTCCTGGGAGCTCCCTGTGACTTGTCCCCATCTCCTGGTGCATCTTCTGGCACTCGGGAACCTTCTGGAAATAAAGTCCAAACAGGATCTCCCTCTGGGGCAGTACTGAGGCCCCTTCCTACACCCCCAGTCCTCCGACAGCTCAAGGAGGGCAGCAGCTGCCCTGAGCACGGAGCAATTCAGTGTCAGAGGCTCCAAGCCATGCCCGGACAGCAGGGAACTTACAGCCTGCACGGGGCAGGCAGCAGAGGGGAGGCAGGACCCCAGCAGCCCTGCCTGAACCCTCCCTGCTGACAGAGCCAGGAGTTTCCAGAGCACCCAGACCAGCCCGTCTGCGGCCCGACTGCCATTCCCTGGAAGCTTTGCCCTTTTCCTCGCTGCAAAACCCAGGCAAGCCTGAAGAACCCGTTGGGTTTTGTTTCGAGCTGTTTGTGCTGGCACGGGTGCCCCTGTTGCTATGTTTTGCGGTGGTGAAGTGCCACACGGTTCCTGTTGCAGGCACTGACGTGAACCTGGTGGATCTGGAAGGAGTCGAAGAGGCCCCAGAGCATCGCTGCTGCCCTGCCGGCAGCCCCACCGAGAGGCAAAGCATGAGGGCAGCTCCGCCACAAAGTGTGTCACGCTGCTCGGGGAAGGATCGGGCCCAAAAGTACTGGAACTGGGCTCAAAACCTTCCCAAATACAGTGAATTTGGGATGTGCACGGCTCTGGGCCCAGGCTGGGAGCAAGTCCCTGGATTTAACACCACATGGGGTGCCATGGGGTCCCTGGATTTAACACCACATGGGAAGCCACCCAGAGGTTTCAGGCTGTGTTTGCTGTCTCACACAGCACGGCAGACACTGGGGAAAGTAAATCCTGTGTGGAAAGCCCCAAAACTAAGGGCACAGACTGCCTGAGCAGCAGGTGCCCATCACCCTGAGCAGGCAACAAAGGAGAAAAAGCCTCACAGTGCTTCACAGCCCTTGGCAATTTGGGAGAGGAGGAGCGAGAGCAGAGATGTGGAGACAACTCAAATGCATTCGTGCTGAGGAGACTTGTCTCCCCTTACCCCCAAAAATCTCATCTCCCCTCTCCTCTAAAATGAAGGCAAATAAGTCCCTTCAGTGGTTGGGACGAAGGAGCAGGATTCTCAGTCCCTACCAGCCCCTCTGTGTGAGAAGGAGCATGGGGCCTCCACTCGGATTGCAAAACCCTCAGCCGCGCCGTGTTTAAGGCTGGTTTTCGCCAACGTTACCAGGGCACCAGGAGTGACTCATTCTCTCCGAACTTTCAGTTTCAGCCTCAAGCACTGCCTTTCAGAGGGACCTGGTGTCTGTTGTGTGGGTAACAAACTCTGAGACATCTCAGCACTGCAGCTGTGCAGGGCAGATATAGCCATATACAGAAATCGGCCTAATAATCGCCGCTGCTGCCTTGACCTGGCAGGAGGGAGCCTGGCCCCAGAAGGCAGATGTGGAAGGGACAAGCACATGTTCCTGTCACTGAAACCTTGCTACAGCTGCCAAAGCACTGTCAGCCAAAAAATCATTAGTGCTGTCCTACCGCAGATGAAAGAAAGAAAAAACTGCTGCAAAACTGAGAATGTTTGCAAATACAAAAGCAAAACGCAGCGAGGAACAAACCTTTTACACAACACTTTGTTTTCAAAGTAATCTCTGGACACTAATTCAACCATAACCAGCAAATAAGAAGCAGCCAGTATGAAAAGGGGTGAAGAGAACAAGGACACGGGTGCCTTTATTCGTGGAGACCCCAAATTCAAGCCCATGTGCTGCCCTGGCTGCTTTCTCCTCAGAGCCGCAGGGCTCCCTCCCTCCACGCACTGGAAAAGTACAGCCCATGCGAGAAGGCTCTGGACGAGCACTTGGGGTGGAGGCAGGGGGGGAGCCGCTTCCACCCTTGCGTGTGAGAAGAAACACAGGTCTGGAAACGTGCCACGGCAACAGGCTGCAATAATAGGCTGAGCGCCCCGCGGGACGCGAGGGGACGGAGGGGCCCCGCGCAGCTATGGGAGGAATGTCCCCAGCTCCCTCAGGAACCCGCTGTTCCTTCCTGCGGCGCCAACGTCACCGCCGGCAGGGCAGGAAGGCTCCTCCGCCCCGGGGCCTGCGCAAGCAGCCCCTCTCCGGGGGGCCGCAGGAGGAGAGAGGGGAACACGTGGGGCTGGGATCGGAGGGAAGGGGGTTAAAGCTCTCCAGCCCCAGTCCCGGCTGTACTATGGGATGCAGGCATCTCCAGGTGGCATAGGGGAAGCTGGTGGTGCCCCACGGCCCTCTCTCATGTGAAACTTTTCCCCCTCAGAGTCACGGAGGGGTTCCTAGCACAGCCAGCACCTCCCAGGGTGTGCATGAAGCATCTCCTGCACCACCACATCCAAGCGCTCCCCATTTCTCGTCGTCCTCCTATGTGGTCTTGGGGAAGGGCTGGGGGAAATGGGGCTGCAGTGGTGGGGTGCCCACTAGCTGGGCCTCTCTTGCTCCATGCCCAGCCCTGAGAGGCTGCTCCCTGCCCTCACACAGTCCTGGGGGCACCGCACACCCCCTGCACACATCACCTGCGCGCTGGGACACCTCGGCGAGGAGAGCACTGACAAAACCTGTGCAGGCAGTGACACTGGCATGGTCACCATGTGGGAGGAGCTGGCTGCACGGCTGGCGAGCTGAGCCTGCAGCAGCCCATGCACCCTTTGCTCCTTGCACGGGCTCCGCATCCCCATTGCATAAGCAGCTCCGGCAGAGCGGTTGGCACGCTCGCCAGGCCCTCACTACTTTTTATAGCCTATGAGCTCGGCAACCTTGCCTGAACTTTGCAGCATGAGGGAAACAGCCATCCAGGCAGCTCGGGAAGGGAATAAACACATTACAGCAGCCACCAGGCAACGGGGCAAACAGCGCGGTGCTTCTGCAGCCACAGCCCCACCGGCCGTGACAAGGAGCAGCTCAGCCATGGCCACCGTGCTCCCGGTCCGCCTGCTCTGCTCCTCCTACAAAGCCATTTCACCATCCTTTAGCTGCCTCTCACAGCCCCAGTACTGGCTTGAAGGGGAGGAAAAAGGGAAAAAAAAAATGATAAAGAAGAGGAGGGTGAGGAAATGGAGTTTGCTGGCAGGATCTAGGGCTTGCGATCTGGTGGAGAGCCAGGTTGTAAGAAGGGCCTGGAGCAACGGGCCCCAGATAAAGCAGTCACCCAACGGGTCTATCTTTCCATGCCTTATCCTGAAACAATTATTTCCCTATGGAAAGGAGGTGCAAGAAGAGAATTCTGATGTGGTAATATCTTATACCTGCTTTTTGTCATGGTGGGAAGGACAAAACAACGGAGAAGCAGGCCCCTGGTTCCCAGGGGTTAAACTGCCCCTCAGCAGGGACTGCGGCCAGTGCAGTGCAAGGGGGAAATGGAGCAACAACCCGGCCAAAGCCGCAACAGTGGGGAGAGCCTTGAGCAACAAATTACAGTCAACAGGATCCTTAAATCACCAACATAACGTACATGGATCTGCAGCTTCATCTTCCCTCCGCATTTCTGTGCCTCTCACTTGCACGAGGAAAGAATGAGGTCTGGAAGGCTGGAAATGCTGCAGGACCACCCGCAGCACCTGCCCGTGGGAGAGAAATGCCCCAGCTGGTTGTTACAAGGGAAAAGAAACCCCACTGCAGCAGCGCACAGCTCAGCATGGGCCAGTTTGATGTGAACGGAGACATCCCAGTGAAACAGCTCTTCCCCAGGATATACTGGTGCTGGAAGCTATTGGACCTAACACTTCGCCAAGGCATTTGTGCTCAAGGAACAGAGCAACTTCTCACAGCGAACACAGTTGAGCTGGAGACAGCAGGCAGAGATCTGCTGTTCAGGAAATGCATCTTTGGTCACAGATCTGTAAGCAGAAATGGATGTCCTAGAAAGGCAGTGCGCTGCCAGCCTCTGCGCGGCTTTGACACTGAGCAATGGAGACTTTGGTGAACCTCCCAAAACAGAACAATAACATGACAACAGAAGTACTGGTCAGAAATGCAGAGCTCTCTCCCTGAAGGACCCAGCATGATGCAAGCACTCAGCCCTGAAAGGGAACTCATGTACCCCACCTCTCATCTTGTTATGCCCCTTTCTGACCTGATTTTCTGCCGTGTTGGTTCGCAAACCCTCCTTGTCTTTCTGTCTAAGCCTCCTTTTCTGCTGCCAGGCTCCACAGCTCTCCACCCAGGATCTTACCACAATGTGTAAGGGAAAACCACTACAAATACAAAGAGACTTTCCCTCACACCTTCTCTTGCCAAGGCCACTTCACAGGTGAGCTCAGGAGCCCCATCCCTGAGCTGGCCAAGCCTCTAGCAGTCACTGGCACCATTCCTGCAAGCCCATCCTCTCTGGCTCCCCAAAAAACGCCCAGAATACTCTGGTGGATAGAGTATGATAGAGCCCTCCCCAAAGAGCTGCTCTGCTCTCAACAGCCAGTGATCTGCCTAATTAAAGCTGGCAGCATTAAGGCTGAGCACCTCAGTCTTCATTCTAAAGAAAACTAAAGTGAGGTCGTAAACCAGGAGGTGATGCTGTGAAAGAAAAACAGAGCCATGCTGGAAATCAATGATTTCTGACTGTCATCTGCTCTTTCCACTAGAGCACCATCCAAAAATTCTTCTGTAAAAAATGATATTCCCATCATTTAAAAATTTCCATCAGGACAGTGTCCTTCTAAAGGATATAAACTTTTCAACCAGAAGTTTGGCTTACATTACGCAGGTCTCAGACCACATGATCAAAATAGCCTGTGCTGGCCTTAGAAGTAGGTTTGTGTCTTTACATCTGCTACCATTGGTAACCAGAAAAAATTGATGGGAAACAGCTCCAGCCCAGCCTCCTGAGTCTGTCTCTACCTGCAAACAGACCTAGTTCTTTTTCTAAATGAGATTATTCTCCCCTAACTTCTGTGCTTTGGTAGTAAGTGTAAGGGAAGCATTTTGTATCCCTACCCCCTGGGAGCCAAGTTTTTATACACAGACATTATTATAGCAGCCCTGATTGGAAATCAAAGTGGAAAATTTTCATCCGGCCTCAAAAAAAAATAAACACTCCCCCAGAACATCAAAAAGAAAAAGCTGTCATCAGTTTTGTGCTAGGTTTGGAAGTATATCCACTTTGGTTTTATGATTTTGGAAGAGATCTTCCTGGTGCACAGGTGGACGGGGGTAAGAGGAGGTTTCAAAGAGCAACAATTTCATCAGCACCAGCATGAGTGTTGTAGTCACAGCATTGTTGTGCCCCTTTGAATTTGGGAATTGGTTTTGATATCAGCCCTTACAAGTTGGCTGAAAAAATAAATAAATAAATAAATAAATAAGAAGGTAAGCTTCAGGTAAGAAGTTTACAACCTTCTCCATTTTTTTCAGAAGCCTTTATGCAATCAGCACCCACCCGTGCCATAAGAACAGGAAACATTTCAGACCTCTGGTTTCCAACGTAGGTGCAGAAGTTACCCTGCTAAACCCCACAACCACTGGAAGTCAGTCCATGGCCATGTATGGCAATTTTCACCTAAAAGAGGTAAAATAGGTCTCTGCACTGAGCAGCCAGGCAGGCTGTGGGCGATAGTCTGATCTATCTGCCCCAGCAGCTGGAGGCTCTGGAGACATTCCCTTCCCAGTCCTGTGAAGGAGACATCCCCACCACAAAGGAGCCTGCAACACTGTTCAGGGCCTCTTGGTATTACTGCAAGACCTGTAGCAAACAAACAGCTCCTTTCTTTTTAGGAATTTCTTTATGCCCTGGCAAACAAATGGTGTTCTGCTGCCCTTGAGATCCAGCCGATCTGGAGTGAGATACGGGTCCAAAATTGGTGAAAGCAAACAACAAGCTTACACTCTGCATTTAGCATCCTTGTTCATCCCTTTTAGCCTTGTTAAATGTTTTGGAATCTGAAGCTGCCCCAGCAGCCTATTTCAAACAAATGCAAAGCCCTCCAGTGTCCTCACTACACCCCAGCTGTAAACCAAACCCAGCACTTTTTAATTCCTGCTCCATGAGCAAATCACTGGCAATGAGCACACACTGATGGAAGCAAGCACCGAGCTCTCCCCCTGGGTAAGAGCTCCTCGGCTGTGAGCTCTCCATGCCTTTTTTTTGCCCTTCTCTTCCAGTTGCATCCAGTTGTTTCTCTCGACGACTGCGAGCACAAACCCATGCACTTCATACGAAAAAAAAAATCCCTGCATCCCCCACCCAGGAAGATCATTTTGCGCCAGAAATAGAGTACGCTATTCTTGGGATGCAGCCCGGGCTTCTCAAAAATAGCTCGGCGCGTAGCTCGCAGTGCCACGCACAGCTCTGCCAGCTGCCTGGACAGACGGACAGGGTGCCAGTGGGCAGGTCCTGCCCGCACAAGGCCATAAATGACCATGGTGCTCTCCAGCAAGCCAATTGGTGCCTGGCGGGGAGAGGTGGTGAGCAGCATCGCCCTGGATCCCAAATGCTGCGCCTGCCTCCCTCCTGCCAACCCCCCCGCCCCCTGCTGCTCGCCCCCCAGCCCGCGTTCCTGCTGCTCCTGGAAGGCATCAACACCAGACACAGGCGCGGCGAGCCCAAATGTAGCACCCTGACGTCAGCCATCCCTGCCGTTTGGAAGGGAAGCTGTAAACAGAGGAACAAAAGGCAGTTATAAAAAAATAAAAAAGTTATAAAAGACCATCTTCTTCGGTGCCGGCAGACAGGAGTTTAAAGAAAAGAGAAAAGGAGCAAGCGGAGGTGCTGAAATTTGGGGTCTGCTCTGTGCCCAGGTGTCTGCTGGCTCCTGGGGAGAGGAAGCTCTCCAAAAGGAGTCAGAATAGTAAAAGACTAGGACCAACAGGTTTTTTTTTTTTCCTCCTTGCAATTAACTTTGTTCCTTTCTGTTCCTCCCAGGCAGTAGGGAAGGGTGGGAGCTATTGTTCAGTGCTGCACAGCTGGCTCCTTGCAGGGCTCCCAGGGGCAGGCAGAAATCCTGCAGCTCCAGGCCCCCGGCTGACACAACAGCCATCCCAGCCAAGCCACAGCAGCCGACAGGGCTCATATGTGAGACCAGCACTGACCTCCCCGCTCCACCTGCACCCATCACAGCAGGTGCTGCAGTTTGTGGAGCTGTTGGACTCCTCACACCGAGCTGCCAACAAGGCCCAAAGATGCTTCCAGAGGTCACCTCCTCCCCTGGAGGGGCAGAGGTGCTCCACCTAGACCAGGCAGTGGGAGAAGCAGACTTCACATAGACGCGGCCGTATGATCCCACTTAGGCTCTAAAAAGGCCCGCTTGGCACCCCCTAATACCACAGCCATTAACTGAGAGCCCTGATCTCTTGCAACACCATAACGAAGCCCAGCGACGCAGGGGGAAATCCCACACGTGCCCAGACCCAGCCCGGGTTCGCAACTGCTGGTGTCACAGCCGACATGCACGTAGGACTGCTGACTTCTTGTTTTAATGTTAAATCACTCAAAAGCAGCAAAGTTCTCACCTTGCTGTCAGTCATTTTGTACAGATGGATTGCATATGAATGCAGGATCGAAAACAGTCACATATGATAAAGAGTAGATGCAATTTCTAAAACGTTCATCATGCAAAAGCCCCCTGATATATGCCTCCAATCATAAAGATTTAATTGCAGAAAGCAATAAAGGATAGAAGTCATCAGTTGGTCTGCAAGTATTGCAGTGTCAGGAAGATCTATTAGTTAATGAACACCCACGGTTTATATCCTCTATAAATTAGAAAAACCTGCCGTTGGAACCACAGTGCTTGACCCCATTGCCAATTAACAAAATCATAACAAGATTTAAAAGAACAAGATAACAATGTGCAAGCAAATTTACCATAAATTATATTTCAACAAGAGTTTAGGGAAGACGCTGGAAAGAAACAACCTATTTCCAGTATGTAAAAGATGTGAAAAAGCTATTTTTAGATATGTCCACCAAAATTGCTATGGGAAGGAAAAAAAAATCACCTTTCAAATGAAATTAGTTAATATCAGAAGCTGGAAGTCTAAATCACACTGCAGTTGATCATTTAGTACAAGTGGGAACTACATTTGGCTCTGGGAAAAGAAAAAAAAAAAGACATGTATGTGAAATTATAATTATCTTTTAAAGTGTTATATAGTGAGTATTTGTAGCCAAGTGGTTACCAAGATCAACAGTGACTACGTCATATCAGAGCGCTCTGGGAGCTTGTTTTTAAATACAACGTATGGTTTGGAAACCAACAAGTACTGAAATGAGAGGGACTGGTGTCATACAACCATTTTTTGAGAAATGAAGCGTTTTTTGCGGCACTTGGGATAGCCCCTGCGTGGATGTTGTAATGAACTGGCTGATGGCCGTTCCCACAGACCTGACTCAACCACCACGAGCAGAGGGTACCCTCGGTGAGTTTGCTGGTGGCACAAAACGGGGAGGAGTGGCTGGTCCACCAGAAGGCTGTGCTGCCGTTCAGAGGGACCTGGACAGGCTGGAGGGATGGGCAGAGGGGAACCTCTTGAAATTTAACAAAGGCAAATGCAGGGTCCTGCACATGGGGAGGAATAACCCCCAGCACCAGGACAGGCTAGGGCTGACCTGCTGGAGAGCAGCTCTGCAGAGAAGAACCTGGGGGTCCCAGTGGACACCAAGCTGACCATGAGGCAGCGTTGGGCCAAGAAGGCCGCTGGTATCCTGGGCTGCATTACGAAAAATGCAACCAGCAGGTCAGGGAGGTGATCCTCCCCACCAGTCAGCCCTGCTGGGGCCTTGCCTGGAGTGTGGTGCCCAGCTCCAGGCCCTCCAGTGTGAGGGGGACGTGGAGCTCCTTGGGGGCATCCAGCAGAAGGCCAAAGTGATAGCATGGGAGGTTCTCATGTGAGGAAAGATTGAGGGAGTCTCCTTCCCTGAAGATACTCAAAACCCACCTGGACGTGACCCTGTGCAACCTGCTGTAGGTGACCCTGCTTGAGCGGGGGGGCTGGACACGGTGACCTCCAGAGGTCCCTTCCAACCTCAACCCCTCTGTGACTCAGTGAACGCCAAGCAAGCCCTAGATAAGTCAGGGAGAAGCAAGGGAGATGCTAACACCTACGGTTAGTAGTTGTGCTTCATCTCCATCCCCACACACCAAGCGTGTTCACGAGCGTCCCTTCTTATAGCTCTTTCTGCCCTCAACCCCGCAGAGCCCAGCGCCACCACAGAGCGCCTGCCATGGGGACAGGGCCACCCGCCGTGGTGACAGCGGTGGGAAGGGAGCTGGAAGTCACCTGCGGGCTGCACCGAGTGTCTCATCGCACCCACTCATCTGTCTCTGAGCAGCGCCCCGGAGGGGAAGCCCAGAACGAGTCATTTCTGCGTCTCGCAGGAAACGCACGCAAATGTAGGATCCTGAGCGAGCCACGCAGGAAACCCCCAGCTCGACGGTGTCCTGGGGGCTCAGGCACATCCCAGGGTCTCAGCCCTACCCCGGCCTTGCCATGGAGTGCCCGCGAGGCTGGGGGCACGCACAGCCCCACAGGAGGGATGCGCAGCCCCCACAGCAGATGAAACCCTGGGAATGGGAAATTCCCAGGGGAAAAATCCCCCAGAGGACAGGCCGTGCCACACCTTGTAAGGACAAAGAACAAACCTGCCTTCTCCCTGGCTTTGGATGCTAGTCCTAAAACGAGGGAGACAGTTTGCTCTGTGACTGGTAATGGAGCCAGTCTAGATCCACGTAGGACCCTGGCACTGCTCTCCTGACAGGCACAGATCTGCACACTACACTTCCAAAATGGGGAATAGCTCTCAAAACAGGTAACCTTTACCTGTCCTGGGTACCAGGCACGTCCCTTGGGTATTGCCCTCAGCTTTACATGCCACGATTTGCACAAGAGCAGAAGGCACAGACCTGAGCAGGTCCCACGCAGAGCTATCTGTCCAGGCTGAAGTCCTCGGAGTGACGCCAAGTGTCTCACCAGAACACCAGCCCCTGCAGCTCACACTTCACCCCCAGACTCTCAGCTCTCTCCCTGAGGCCTGCCTTCCCTCCTTTAACACCTTGGTCCACTTAACCCTGATGGGTGCTAACTGTGCCCACCTGTCCTGGTGCCTTGGCTGTGCTCTACACGTAGGAAAGAGCACGTAGAGGGGAGGCTACATGTGTCCACACACAGTACAAAGCTTGAATAATCTGTTCTTTCAGCATGGATGTTTTAGCCTGGGTTTTAACTGTTTTCCCTACCTGTCTACAGCCCTGGATCGGAGCAGATTTGGGAAAGCCAGGATTGCACTGAAATGCAATTTATGCAATTTCCAAATGCCCTTTCTGCTGTCCTGGAGCCAGAGGGGAAAAAAAAAAAAAAAAAAAAGTGGTAACTGGGCAACTTAGATTTGCCTGTGTATGATCAGGATGTAATGTTCTTTTTGAACCTAAATGCACGACACAGCCTTGTGGCCCTGCTGCTCTGATACCGGGGTGACTAATGCAGGACAGTCCCTAAGCAGCCGTGTGCCCAGCACCTCTCGGAGCGCTGATTACAAAAGAAAGGCAAAAGCTTTGAGACAAGGGGATTACCCCAGACGCTCTAATCTGGAGCTGGGTCTGCCTGTCATGTGATAACCGGGTACACCACATCCCCCGGGTACTGCCTTTTGCAGGGAGCATTACATGCTGCTCGTGTGCTGTGCCCCCACGGGGGTCCTGTGTTGCCTGCGCCCACCCCTCGCAGCTGGGACACCACGTGCGATGGGCTTCACGCCGCTGCACCCATTCTTTGTGTGTTTGCACCCAGCTGCCCTCCTTGTTCGGCCGTTTTGGGGACCTGAAGGGCTCTTGTCCGTGCCTCCTGTTTGCCTTCGGTGTGGGTGAGCAGCTCCTGGGCTGGAGGAACGAGGCTGGGAGCCAGTTCCCGAAACGCGAAAAAATGTCTTTTTATCACTTTGTGACAAATTGGTGTGTCAGCAGCAGGAAGTGATGTTACTGCCGTCCTCAGCAAAGGGAAACTCCTCGTGGTTTCCATGGGGACATATGCAACTGTATAATTATGGGTTTATATAAGCCTAAGCCCTACATACACCCGCTGTGTGCCTGGTTTCTGGGGGTCTCGGGCCCCCAGAAGGGGGGCAGGAGCTCAGCTGAGCCCTATTAGCACGGCAGGGAGCCGGGATAGCGGGAATTCAAAGTCTGGCCAACCAGGGAGAATAAATGAGGGGGCAGAAGGGAAAATGCCCCCCAGCATGTGCACAGGGAGCAAAGTTCAGCTTGGCTGTGTCCATCCATCTCCCCCAGAGGACACGTTGGCACACTGATGTGGCGTTTGCTCTCTTGCTTGCACCTCTCCTGCTTCTGGTGGCTGTTGTCTCCCCCTTATCCCTCACTTGTACGGCCCAGGAGCACTTTGGGATCAGGGCACGATCCTGTTCACAGATGATTTGCAGGAATCTGGGGGCTGGGAGCACCGCAGGACTCGGGTGGCAGCAGGAGGGTCGCGACGGAGCCGGCGAAGGTCGCTGCGAGCCGACAGCGCCTCTGGGTGCCCTCAGCGGCTGGCTCCGAGAGCCCGGCTTTGTGCTGAAGCCGCTCTCTGTGCCCCTCTGTCAGGTGCCTGCTTAGGTTATAAAGCTGATCGGCTGCCAGGTAATGAGTTTTATTGTTCCAAGAAACACATAAACAACCTCCCCCGGCTGACGGAGAGCGGATTTCTGTTTGAACTGTGATTAACAGGCAGGATTTTTTTTATCAGTTGCACGGCCAGGGCTGCCAAGGTTGTATTTTTCCACTGAACGAGCTCTGCTTGGCTTTGAAGGTGAAAGTTTGTTCCACCGTTTGCTGCAGGTAAAAAAAAAAAAAATAAAGGCTCACGTTTCCAGAAAGAGCCTTGTGCATTTTACAAGGAATGCAGCGCTGGGTGCGACCCCATGGAGCAGCACAACCTGCCCAGGGACTTTCCATGGAAAGAAGAAAGGGGTTCTGCAGGCTCTGCAGGAAGAGAAAGACTTTGGGGGAGGACAGTGCGCTTTGAGGTGCTTCACACTGCAGAAAGATGACTTTTAACTTCGGTTCTTGGAGCCTGGGGAGCTCTCCTCACTTCCCTTTTAGCTGCTCCATTTGTTTTTATCCCTTGGCGTCAGGTCGGAGCGCGGCGCTGACGACAGAGCTGCGTCTGCGGAGCAGCGCACGTGGAAGCCTTTCAGACGCAGCGCTGCATCATCCCGGCCTTCAAGGGCACCTTCGCTTCAAGGGGCCCGGGATTTAGCACCGCGAGCGCTCCAGGTAACTTGCAGGGTTTCAGCAGGAGGCTGTGGTGCTCAGCACGCCTTCGGTTACGTGACAGGACTGCAGCTGCTTTGTGCTTAAAGACCCTCATTTATAAACGTAGACTTTGGATTGTAGCGATTAGGACGCCTTAATATTACACAAAGAATCATAAACAGCTCTTATCTGCCTGAGCAAATCCATTTTTGACAGGGCAAAAGCAGCACGTGACTCCTTGAACTTCAGCGATGCGAGGACGGGCAGCTTCCTCCTGGAGTGGATGCAGAGCCAGAACATCTGCTGTCCCAGCACCCCCCCACATCCAGTTAGCTGGCACTGCCACCACCAACTCGCTTTAAAAACAAGCCTCCAGCTGCAGTTCTTGCACATTAGCTGCCCCCAGTAAGGACATGTCACAGCAGCACTGCTGCCCCCACGCACCCCACAGATGTCACACCCCATCCACAGCACCAACCCCGCACCATTTGCTGCCACCATCGCCCCACAGCTCCTGCCCACGAGCTGCCAGCAGCACTAACCAGTTAGGGCTTGTCTCCCTGCTTTTTGTTATGCTGGATAAAACTCCTTGCCTCAGCTTAAATGCTGGAGAAAAGTCCAGTCTAGTGGGAATCTGCAGCCAGAGAATTTATTTGGGTCTGTGTAAGAAGTTATATGACCGCTGGTAAAAATTATATGACTGCTGGTAACCTGGCCTGTTGTTATGCCCTGATTTATCTCCAGAGATAGCACTGCCAGCCAAATATTTCACTGTAGGGATCAGAGGCGCTTTGAATTGCAAAAAGGAATTAAGGAGGCAAGACAGAAAAAGAAAACACCTTGGCACAAACTCAGCAGCACCAGAGATCAGCTAGCAACAGGTTAATTTTTAGACTTAACCTTTGAAGCATTTGAAGTAAACAAGCAATAAGGAAGCTTCTTCCTCCTTCCTGGGAGAGGACTATTTTAACTCCCCTGTAGTCCCTTGCTCAAGTCTCAGTTGGTTCGAACTATTACAGCTCTGTTGCCAATACTGCAGCCAAAGCCACCTTACAGCTGAGAGTCTGGCCTTGGCTGTTTGCCACAGCACATAATTATACAGGGACAAAGAGCTCAGGTTAAGAAATGGCAGAAGTTTCTAGTCAAGTATGTTGCTTTTAAACTCCTTTTTCTGTCTAGTTCAGTCAAGACCCTAGGAATTTGCATTACCTGGGGCCAAACACCATTAGAAATTCAGACTGACTCCTTTTGCTTGTTATCTGGGAGCTTGTAAAGAAGTTTTAGGACAGTAAGATGCACAAGACTTTAAATAACATATCCAGCTTTCAATAGAAATACCATAATTTATTCTGTTTGTATAAAAAAGTTATAGTCACGTAACAAAACTATGTCTTCATAAGAAGAAATATATTATTTCACATCATAAATAAATCAAACATACAACCCTTGGCAACTCAAAAAGCACGCGCCTGGTGCTTTCATGTCAGTGCTTGGGAAACAAGAAGAGCTGACAGATATATACACAGGATTACAGTACCAAAAAATGCTGAGGTATTTAGTTTCTCTAGAAATGAAACTGTAAGTTCATGAAGGCAAAACAATGCTCTAATGTAAAAATAAATAAATAGGATTGTCATAAGAGGGGACAGCATCAGTGTTGCTTAAAGTGTCCAGGAATGGGAATACTGGTGAGCACACTACTAAATGTGCAGCAGGCTTAGGACAAACAGAAGACAAGGGGGAACAGCTCAGGATAACAGCGTCCTTTGCTCTTTGCGTAGGCATCCAGATATTGGCTTTAGAAGACAGCAGGAGAGTCTGTAACACCTAGTTCTCTGGCATCAGGTGAGCTCCTCTTCGTGACAGTGTTCTGGGATGCACGGATGGTTCCCCACAAGACATAAGTGACCGATGACACTGTCCCCACAGTTATTGCACTTCTGACACAGTACGTCTGAGTTCTGACTGGATTTTCACCTGCCTCTCAGCAGCTCGGGGAAGTGGTGATGGGACTCTGAAGGTAGCTTAAAGCACTGGACGAGGTGTGAACAGGGATGGAGACTGGGAAGTTAAAGACTGTGGTGGTCGATGCTCCTCTGTCCAATACCGACATAGCGGGGCTCCCGGCTTCTGCCGAGCAGTTGGGGGCAAGGACCTGCGACTCAAACTGGAGCAGCTGCCCCATGAAGCTGAAGTTTGGGGAGATGATGCTCCTTCTCTGCTTCACGAACTCAAAGGCTTCATCCAGCTTGACTCTGTTGGTCCTCATGAGATAAGCAAGGCAGATGGTCGCTGACCGGGAAATGCCAGCCTGGCAGTGCACAAACACCCTTCCTCCATCGTTTTTAACAGAGTCTGAAAGAATTAAAATACGCAGTTGGCAAACAAGTCCCACGGCTTCCAGAGGTGGGAAAGCAGTGCCTGCTGTTTTACATGTCTTTAATCCATCCCTTCCTTAGCTGAATAGGTGAGCCCGATGCTTTCGAGACAAAGAGAGCCTTTGTCCTGAGGGAAACAGCACTCTAGCTATTCTCATTCTGGGCTCCAATTCCAATTATACTAATAGGTCCTCCAGGTCACTTTAGCAGTCTCGCAAGATTACTTTAATACTGATCCGCTTAAGTTCACTAGCTCTCTTCTGCAAGACTAATGCCTCTTGATTCAAGATTTCAAACAGTTTTGTAAAGCCAAGATTATTCCTCTCAGCTGAATAAAATTAATGGAAACAGTCCCTGGGCATTTATCCCCTTGGAACAAAGGCTCCCCAATCTCAGATGAGGCTGCGCTGAGGAAGACAATACCACCCCCACCCAAAAAAAAGGAAAAAAAAAAAATCACTCCCAGGGTACACCACACGAGACAAAAGAACGGTAGAGAGAGCTCATTTACCTATGAAATCAATCGCCTCATTAAACCAGGAGCTGATATCCGCCTTGTGGTTGTCCTCCACCGGGATACTCTTGTACTGGTAGTGCCCTTCGAAGTGGTTGGGGCAGTTGGCTGAGACATTGATCAGCGCCGTGATCCCCAAGGCATCCAGCATGTCTTTCCGGGAGGCATGGTACGCGCTGCCCAGGTAGAGGAACGGCAGGATTTCCACGGGGCCACCCTGGAAGCGGACGGACAGACAGACAACCGGTCAGCACCGCTCGGGCAGCTCCCCATGGTGATCCCCAACACCCCTCGAGCACCCCGGGGTGCCGGCACCCACACGTCTCCCCCACTCACCTGATCGTACAGAGGGGTGCCGCAGGAGCTGCACCCCGAGTCGGCGCTGCCGGGGGCGCTGCTGGCGCTCAGGGGGAGGCTGAGTCCGGTGGGGGCGGCCGGCTTGGTGCACAGCTCGGAGCAGGCGGCCGAGAAAGCTTCGTAACCTCCTGCGGGGTTAAAGGGGAGAGGGGCGCGGGGTGAGCGCTGCGCGGCCGGGGGCGAGCGGAGCCCGCGGCCGGCGGCGGGGAAGGAGGAGAAGGAGAAGGAGGAGGAGGCGGCCACGTCCCCGAGGGACCCCGGGCGGCCACTCACCCTTGAGAAAGCAGATGCGGGCACCACGGGCTTCCCTGCAGAGGGTGCCGAGGGCCAGCAGCAGGGTGCTGTCCCTCTTGGGCAGCTCCAGGTCGGCGCTGCGCTCGTCCAGCAGCACCACGGTGTGCACCAGCCCCTGGCGCAGGCGGGAGCGGAGCTCCTCGTTGGGGACGACGTGCTCCAGGGCTAGGGCTCCCTTAGCCCGGCGGCGGACGATGGTGCTGAGGCGCACGTTGCAGGAGCCGCGGATGTGCGCCGCGTTGAAGGAGAAGAAGGAGCGGCAGTCCAGCACCAGGCACTGCGCGGCGCGCTCCTGCAGCAGCCCCCGCAGCGCCTCGCACTCCAGCGCGCACACCCGCAGGTTCACCATGGCTCGGTCGGGCCCCGAGGAGCGAAGCAAAGAACCAAAAAAACACGAAAATTTAAAAAAAACAACGAAGCGCTCCCGGGCGGCGCGGCTCGGCTCGGTACAGCGCGGCCCCGCAGCCTTATATCGGGGCGCGCCGCCGCCGCCGCCGTTTTCTCAATGGGGGCCGGGTCACGTGGGGCCGCCCCGCGGCTGACGTCACCTTGGCGGCGCGCCACGGCCCCGCCGGCGTGACGTCATGGGCCGCCGGGCGCGCGCGCGCGCCCGCCCGGCTACAACCGCGTGGGGGGGGTGGGGGGCGGCGGGGCGGGCACGCGTGGGGTCCCGCATCCAGCCGTGCGCGGGCACGCGCACCCGGACGCGTCCCCAAGGGTGTGCGCGCGCCTGCGGGCACACGCAGCGCTGCGTGGCTCCTCTGCCCCCCCAGCACCCCCCGCAGCCCCCCCACGGCAATTGGGGCGTTGCAGGGGGCCGCAAGGTCGCGGGGGGGTCGTGTTCGTGGCCGTGCTCCTGACACACGCGTGTCAGCACGTGTGAGCGCACGCGTGTACGTGAGCCTGATGCTGGCGCGGCGGTTCTGTGATTTGGGTTCGTGCATAAGCAAATAACACAGGTACAGGCACAGGCAAACGCGAATGTGTGCACACGGAGACAGGTATCTGTGAGGGCATTTGTTATGGAAATGTCTCTGAGAAGCTGTTCTCACGTTTTGTGTGCGAGGAAAAAATCTGTGGTGGTTTGTTTTCCGTTTCCCCAGATGTTAGGGCGGCCCGGTAACGGGCAATGAAGCAGCTGGAGCTCTGTTTTTTTTTTTTCCCCTTGGTAGTGTATCAGCGCTTCCCAAAAGTTCTCTTTTCCCCGTGGGCGACCGGCTGCCACCAAAACACTGGGGTGTTTCTTACACACGGCTTCCAGGCAGCGCCGCTTTCACTTCCCCTGTCTCCTCGCGATTTCTCCCCGGCCCTATGAGCTCCCCAGCGCACTCTGCCCTGGCCTCCACCTGCCCCCAGCACCATCCCTGGCTTCGACCCTTTTCCCACAGCCCCTTTCCAGCAATTCCTCCTTCCCCCAGCACCTCCTGCCCCTGCTGTGCTGCTCCCTGCTCGCCCCGTGCAGCAGGTAGCTGTTGTCACCTCTCTTCTCCAGCTGCTCCCCTTCCAAAGGAGCCCTCCCCATGCACCCCTTTGCCCCAGGGTCCCCTCCCACGGCTCAGGGTGCCTTTCCCAGCTCTGAGCTCTCCCAGCCTCGTGGGCTGCTGGCTATCAACTTCCTCAAACTTTCCAGTCGCTCCGCCACCAGATTCCACCAGTCTTTGGCCACCTCCAGCCTTCTCAAACCAGCACACCTCTGGATCTGGCCAAGCGCTCCAGGGCTTTCCAGGCTCTTGGCGTGTGACCAGGAGGAGGGGACACAGGGACGGACACAGCCGAGCGAGCATCGGCCCCAGCTCACCCGCTCGCAGCAGGGATGGCTCTGCTCTGCTGAGCAATGTTGGCTTTTTCTTTCATTTTTTTTGTTTTGATTTTTTTTTTTTTTTTGCCAGAACTGCAGCCTCAAAGCAGATCTGGTTTTTTTTTTTTTTTAAACACGTCCTTTAAAAATAAACACTGGCTTGCACTTTTCATTCTATTTATTTATTATTGTTCTTTTAACAGCGGGTTGGAAACAGATTGCGGGAGAAACATTCATATGCTTTAGTGCCGGGAAACAACTCCGCTCGACCACGTGGTCACCCACGCTGTTACTGGGACCCTCTGGTGGTCCACAGCCCGCTGCTGGGTGTGAAGAACAGCCCCCAGCAGCTGATGGGTGACACCCGTCCCTCCGTGTCACGCACACGTGGGCAGGGCACATGGGCTGTGCTGCAGCTGGCAGTGGCATCGCTGTGACAGCACCATGCATGGCAGAGCTCTGGTGACCTTGCCAAAAAGCCATCCCAGGCTGTGCTGAGGAGCCCAGCAGTGGGAATTAGCGATGATTGACGGCTTGCCAACTTTTCGCAGCAGAAAGTGGTACGGCAGATGGCCGTGAGGCAGGCCTTCATTCATCAGTTTTTCTCACTGCAATTCTCCTCATTTTGATGATGACCTCAGACCGTGCCCCAAACTTATGGGTCTGAGCAGGCACCGTCCTTCTCCCAGGGGACTCCATCAGGATGCTGAGCTCCTCCAGCAAGCCCAAAGCCTTCCAGAAGCAGGAGCACGGGCTGGAAGATTTGAACTCTTTAATGGAAAGTGGTATTTTAATGTGCTGCGCCACCAGTGCCTTGTCAGTACAAATGGCCACTGGCTCACAGATGGGGGTATCCCCATGCTGCTGACAGTATTTCTCTTCTTGTCCCAAACTCTTCTCCTACACAGAAAAGAAAATTAAAAGATGGAGTGGTTTTTTTTTTTCCTGTTTGGCAACCTCAGTTTTCCCCAAGTTTAACAACATTGCCGTGGGTGCCCCCTGCGCAGGTAGGCATCGTGCTCTCGTGGCAGCCGCCGTGCCAGCCGTGCTGCCAGCTGGCTTGGTGCAAATATCAAACGTGGGCCGGGCACCCTGGGCCAGGTGCCTCGGCTGCTCTAGGCCAGCACAGGGAAGATGTTCAGCTGAGGCCTTTGCGCAAGGGGAATCTGCCTCTGTGAGAGCACGCAGCGATGATAATCGCTCTCTGATGGACTTATTTAATTACGGGACTTTTGAATCTGCTCTTGTTTACACCCAGCGCAAATCAGGAAGAAAAAAATTAATCACATGTGGCAGTGTGCATTTAATCACTTATAATCCTGGACTAGCTATTTCCTTGCTTTACTCTATTTTTGTTTTCTTTTCTTAAATAAACCTGCCATAAGAATGAAAGAAAGGAAAATACAAAGCAGGACTGAAGTGCCTTTTAGGAGCTCAGGCTGACCTGAATGACATTCTTAAGGGCTTGATTTCCTGTCTTAACAAAAGGCAGGAAAGACAAAATTAACCCCTTCCTCCAAAACAAATCCGTGTTTGCACTTGGACCACAATGACATTGTAAAGGTAATAATAGAAACGACGGCAGTGCTGCCCCCGAGGGTGGGGGTGCAAGGCGATGCTTTTCTTTCAGCAGATGGGACCCGCTGCCGCGTTGCTGCGGCCCTCCTTTATTCCCTGGGCCTGAGCAGTTCCCATGTTACTCTGCCAAAATATTTACAAGTCCATAATGACACGAAAGGCCCATGAGTGTGATCCTCCGCTTGTGGGATTAGGGACTTCTTGGGAAAATAATTCCCTGACAATTTCATCATAATGCCGTAGCTGAGCGCGCTGTCGTCTTCTCAGCCCGGCCGGGGACCTTGCCGGCTTCCTTCAGAGGCTGCGGGTCTCCTGGTGCAGCCTGGCTGATGTTTATCTGCGAGGGGATAAAGTGAGGGCTGCGGACAGCTTCTGCACGGCCTGACACCGGTGCCAATTTGTTAGCAACTTGGTGACAAGCATAGATAACCCCTAGCCTGGAACTGGCCCATTGCACAAGCTGGTTAACCGGTAAAACTGGCTGCTCGGGCCTTTTAACCAGTCACCCATGGCCAAAATCAGCCCTGAACCGTTCCAGCCAACCCAGGATGACAGCACCGTTGGACCTGACCCCAGCCTGCATCTCACTGCTCTCGGTGCAAGTTTTGCCTGAATAAAGATACGGAGCACCGAGCCTCAGCACTTGAGACAGAGAACAAAAATTCATGTGGGAAAATTTGGAAACCGTGCTGGATGCATTTCTTCTGCATGTGTAACATTTTCTCCGAATTCAGTTTCACAACCCAGCGTTTCCTTTTGTAAATATTTGGACTTTGTAGAGGCACAAAGTCATAAGAAACAGAAGGAAAAAGGAAAGATAGGGGGAGAGAGGGAGAGTCAGCAAAAGAAAGAACAGAAAAAAAAGAACGATGAGACACAGAAAGGATTCAGTGACGAAAGGTTACAACAAACAGCGTATGAACAATATAGAATTACCGATGAGTCATATTGCAATGAAAACAGCATTTTTAATGCCTTTAAATCCTGCGATTGAGCCCTTTTGCCAGGGTTTGTTGAGCTCAGGGTGCCTCAGATTCTGCATGCGAGAGGTGATGAGGAGGGGGACCCAGGAGGCAGAAGGGGCAGCCCAGACAACACGAAAGCCAGATTGGGGCTGGGCCCCACTGCTGGAGACAGCCTGCAAACCTGCTGTGCGTGGCCTTACTTCTGCGTGCCACATCGAAGGCACAACTGGTCCTGGCTGAGTGCAAAGTGGTTGGGGAGCAGCCTGGGTATTTTCACCGAGGACATGTCTTGGGTATAGATGTCCAGCTGAGGAATGGGAAAAACACCCTTTTTCTCCACTCCCTGCTTTCCTGCCTGTCCCAGACCAGTGGCTGCCTCCTGCTCGAAGAGTCTGGGCAGCAGAGGGGCAAGAGCCCACACTCGGGTGGTGGGTGCCTGCCTGCCTATCCTGCACCCCTAACACTCTTCCTGGAGCTCCCCACTCCCCACTCAGGCCTTTCTCTGCTGTATTTGTAATGCAGGGGGCTGCTGGCTCCAAAACACGACAGCCCACCGAGGCAGCCCTGCGCTGCAGCTGCGGCTTGCCATCAGCTCTGCAGCTGCACTTAGTTGCACAAGCCGAGGTGCCCAGACAGCGAGCCTGGCATCATATAACCTAATACCTGTGTGTGTGTGGCTGTCCCAGGGCCCAGCATATGGCACCTCATGGCCTGAAACCCAAGGCATTTGGGAAGTCTGCCGCAGGGATGGTCCCCCATTGTCATTCTGCAAGTGTCTCTGCGTCTGCTCGAGCAGCTAACGCGAGGCAGGAGCTCTGCTTTCTCTTCCAGTGACTCACTGAAGCGCCTTGGGCAAGTTGCTTAGTGCTGCGTTTTAACATGATTACAGGCATTAGGCAGCCAGTCTGGGATACCATGGATTTGATATTCAAAATCATTAAATAACTGCCTCTGAAGGAAAATCTCTGGGAATTAGTGGCACTGATACAGTTCTCAGCACCAGGATCAGCTTAGTAGGGCAAATGGTTTCAGCAATTTAATCTTATATTTAATTGCTTCTATTAATCTGCTATGAATCATGACATGCACCAGGCATGAGGGTATTTATTCAATAAAATCACTGTATTCATAAAGTTCTCATATTTCAAGATGAAAGGTATTAGATCTATAGCAAAATATACTTATGGGAAATTATTCTTCCTACCGCCCCAGCGAGTGTTTTCTCAATAACATTGTCTAATGGCTAGGATGGCGAGGCAAGGCTTCTGTGGGAGGAGGGCGAATTTGAATAGAAAACAAATGACGTACCTTGCATCGAGAGGCAGGGAGAGGCGTGCTCTGCTCTCCAGAAATGTGAGCCACAGTTTATTGCCAGTCATGTGATGTCAGTGTTTTGTGGGCGCAGTGACTATGTATGAGCTTCCAATTCCCAGAACCATCAGCTCTCATAAAGATTGAGATAAGAGCTGCTGAGGCACTGCAATTTGCAGGTTGTTCTTCTGTTCTCCTTATCTGTGTTATCTTTACAGCGAGATGAAGGCATCATAAATGCACATGGCACACAGTAACCAGCAGGGAGGTGGAGGGGCTGGTCAGGGTTATTTTGGGTTGTGCCCATTAAGGCAGGGATACAGCCAGAGTCTGGCATCTCCTTACCTGTCCTGGAGGGAGCCCAAACCTGTTCTCCATCACCACAGCTGCATCTTCCCAGCAGCTTGCTGGTGCAAGGGTCTGCAAAGCCAGCACAACCTGCTACCGTGGGACTTCCCCAGCACAAAGACCCTGTCTGGGAACAAGCTTTGTGCCCAGAGCCCCGTGCATACCCGACTGCTCCAACACAGGAATAACCATGGGTGGATAGAGGCAGCGTGGAAGGCTTGAGGACTGTCAGGGCTAGCAGCTGTGGGGGTGATAGGAAGGTGCTCCTGCCTGCCTCTGCTGTCCTGTGCTAGGGGCAGGGGTGCAGACGTCGAGCTCTCGTGGCATGCTCCCAGGACTTACCCACACCAGTTTCCTCTCCATCAGCCCAACATTTGCCTCACTGTCCAATGGCACTGAAAAAACAACAAGCAAAAATATAAAACTGTATGGGGTAAGGTTTCTGCTATCAAAAATCACAACTCCCGTGTTCTTGGACTCTGGAGAGTGGAGACCCAAGAGTATACTTCATAAGGGTAGACATAAAAAAATAGAGAAGCATTTAAAGGAAGAAAAGCACAAAGAAATGCTAGTGTGTGTTACATTACACATACTCCATCTGTGTCTCAGTGTTCGTCTATTTTTTCTGTGCTTTTTTAGTATAGCTTCCAAGGTGTTTATAGCCAGTCTTTGTATTTAATTCATAGCCAGTCTTTGTATTTAATTCATAACTGTTAAAAAATATCCCCCTATCAGTAAATACAGAACTGCTTATTCATTTTCTGCTATGCAGTTTGTTAAAATATTTGCAATATGACATGATTCTCTCATGTGATAGAGTGAGGTGATGTTTGTGTGTAATAGCGGTTAGTGAAAACACAGTGTTAGTCATAGGAGAGAATAACTTGACTGTTTTGAATATGAAAACCTTTAGGCTGTGGAAAAAGCCAAACTTTGGCCCACTGTGTTGTTTTCAGAAGTATATGAGAACATATGGGACGGAGTGAGTCACGGTGCAGTGTCCTCTGAGCGTCAGTCACCTCAAGTGGGACACACTGTGAAATTCAGGAGAGGCATATAATGACCCGTTTCTTTGTCCATGAAACGCCTTGTCACAGCCACCCAGGACCTGTCCGCGTTGCTCATGCCCCATTTGACTTAATAAAACACAAAAAACTGTTTTGTTTTATCAAAACCCAAAACCTGAGGCATTGCCTTGCTGTGAAACCTCCTCCCCTCAGGTGAGTTTAGGAAATATTCGCGCTGGCTTTCTCCGAAGTGTTGGACAAACTGTTTCTTGACAGGGATGAATAAGAAGTGAAGTCATACGGCAGAGCTGGCTGAAATGAATTTGCCCAAACATGGGGCGTTTCTGCGGGAGGGGGGCACGGGGGGGGGGGA
This sequence comes from Netta rufina, assembly GCF_964035555.1. Classification (NCBI taxonomy): domain Eukaryota; kingdom Metazoa; phylum Chordata; class Aves; order Anseriformes; family Anatidae; genus Netta; species Netta rufina. The sequence continues at coordinate 10,472,607 of NC_140137.1, forward strand.
CGGCCGTGCTGTGGCTCTTGGAGCCCGTCACGAGCTGTGATTTCACCTCGGCCGCCGCGCAAAGCGCTCAGCTCTGTTCAGAGAGAGGCCCAGCCAAAGGGACTCTCACACTAAGGCGCTTCTTAGAGAGTATTTTTTTACAACTGCTGCAGTGTAAAAAAAAACCTCCCTTCCTCACTAAGCGAGAAGTAAACGCAGTGGGGTGAGGGGAGCCCTGAAATGAGAGGGGTTGAGGGTCAAGGGAGGCTTTTCTGCCAGTTTGGCAGCCCCTGGACTACACAAGCAGGTGGATAAAAGCATCCTTGTCCCTGGGGACATGTGGCAGGGACAGGGCATCGCGGGTGCCTCAGCATCTGCCCCCTGCCACGGCAGTGCCTACCTTGGGTCCGAGCTGCAGAGGTGGGGGGAAAACGCCCCCGGGTTTTAGGATCATTATTGCGGTGTCTCAGGCGGAGAGGGGGGAATGACAGCCCAGGTGTTTTCCAGAGCCCCACCGTAAAGATTTCCTTGTGTTCTTATACACCCCTACTGAGAACAGGCAGCTCCCTCATGGAACCAGATAAATCAATAATCAGCCCCCCGCCGGGTTTGATTGAGCCACTCACAGCTACGATCAGGCTTCAGAGAAAACAAATTAGAGTTGGATAACTAAATAAAGAAAGGGGCTTCTTCTAAACAAACGACGATAAGATCACTACATTGGAGTTACATTTGAACACAACATCTCGCTTGAACACGCAGAATTTTGAAAACATGTGAAATGTGGGCCAAAGGCTGAATTTCAGAGTATGGGCTCTGGTAAATGCAATAATTCAAAGTATTTTTCCTTTCTGTTTTGTCTCTGTTCAGTTCAGGTTTTTAGTTCACATGCCAGGACCTCCAGTGGGACAGATCACATCAATCAGCAATCGCTTTGCTTGCCTTCACACTCATATTTTTTAAAACAAAAAGAGGAACAAGAAGCGAAATTAGCTAAAGGAATCATGCACATTCTCAGATGGTAAATACAAGAGGAGCATGAATCATCCTCTTATAGAAATGACGAGAAAGGATGGAAAAGGTAGCGGTTTGGGAGAAGAAAGTTATGTTCTACACGGCTGATTCAGCTCACTGGACTGAAAATGAATCATCAGAATATTTAAATCATATTACCAGTATTAACACACACAAAACCCCCAAGCTCAGGAAGCCTTTGTTATGAAACAAATGTGATAACGGATAACAAAAGAACAAAGAGGCAGCTTCCTAGCAGCACTGCAATCGCTCAGATCTGCCGCGTGTCCCTGTCCCTGGGAGAAGCTAAAAGTTTGCTTCAATTGCAATAGCCATGTCCTGGCCACTGCTGAGCCTTACAGCACCGGGTGCTTCAGAAACCAAAAGACAGACTCTTCTTCACCCTCTAGAGCTTTTACACTTCGGCTGTGACAAAGTTTTTTAAAATAAATGATTTGCCCACTGGAGAATACTTGACTAAGGCTTCATTGCTGCCGAGGATCGTACCATCAGCTGGTAATGCAGACGCTCTGTTAGAGACCTGAGTAGGAGGTTTGACACTGGAAACACATCTCTTCTTATCTAATTGTGCCTGAGCCTAAGCTACAGCGTTAATGAAGCTGTAACACACCAGGTTTGGGGCAGACTCTAGGCAGAGGTAACGGCCAGGCTAAAGGATGGTTTAAAATCCCCTTATTTTCTTTCTACCCTTCTGGCTAAGCTTAGCTCAGCTGGGATAAAAAAGTGACCCTTGTGTGTAGGGATGTTTTCATTCACGTAGGAAAGGCAGTCACCTCCAGAATATAGCACAGCAGAGGAAGCAAAGCAAACCACAGGATTCTTTTACATAACGAGTTGCAAAGGTTTTGTAGGGAAGTGTCTGGTTGCTATAAAGTACATCTGTGTATTCCATAACAGTTTGTCACATTAAAAACTCTCAATACCAGAATAAATGTATCTGTATTCAATAGCTGGAATCCTCAGGGGGATCACAATGAGGTAGAAATCCATCTCGAAATATTTTTACTGTGTTTTCTTGTCTAAATCTTCCAGGTTCCTTCTCGAGTCTTCAATTTAGACTTTAACACTACGGAACTAAAGCTTTCAAACTCAGCTAGCAAGCAGGGATCATAATGAAGATTTGCCAAAATTCTGACAGGCTATTTTTAACAAAAACTGTTTTAATAAAAGAATGTATATTACTGAAGTAAACATGGGCAGGAAAGACAGAAAGTGAGAGTGACAGGCAGAGAGACAAACACTTCTTCGCAAAGAAGCCTTTGAAACATCTGGAATGTTGCAGCAAAATGTTATTTACCAGGAACGTCAGCCAGTCCCAGCGCAGATGGTTCCCATTACTGTAGGATCAAGAGACCAGCAAGGCTAAAAATATGTGTTTGCTTTTTTAGAAACTGGTCTTCATTCTCTGTGCTTTAAAAATAATAATCACTGTTACGCAACTTCTGTAACTTAGAAATATTTTCTTGGAATATTGTTTGGCATGCTGGCTAGGCTGCAGGCCCTGTGCCACTGCTATTACTCACAACCTTTCTCCCTGAGGACTTTATGATCTCTCTTTTACTTAGAAATAGGAGGATGGCACATTAAGCTGAAACTGATGACTTTTTGTTAAAATGTGCCATTGACAAAATACCTGAATTACTACTGTAGGCCAGTGTCTTGCCTGGTGTTAAAGTGCAGAGTCCACCAGGGCACCACACAAGCCATCATGGGGCTGTGGGGACCATGGGGCCACTTCCCCAGCACCAGAGCATAAACACATCCAGTGCCAGGCAGTGCTCCTGGGGGAGGTTGGCAGCAGAGAGCTTCTAGTCTCCCTGGTCAATGTATTTTGGAATTGTGGATTAAATCAATGGAAAAACGTTGAATTATACCAGGCAGGAGACTGACTCAGCAAGAAGGAGCGCGGTCGACTGCGTGAAGATCTTTGCTCCGGGCGGAGATAAGAGAAGTTCTGATTTCTGCTGGCTTTGCTTATAAGGCACATGGTCAGTCATCCACCCAGAAATACACCAGCCTTGGAGGCATTTGTGACTTAAATAAAAAAGCAGATCTAGCATGGCTCGTCATAGCACATTTTGTGTTGAAACCCCTGTTGGTCAGCCAGAGGTCTCTGCTCTGTCCGGAGCACAGGGAGAGAAAAACTAATTCCATAGGAAAATGCTCTAAGTTTCTCATCAGCAGCCAGGGAGAAGAGAAGAGAAGAGAAGAGAGTGCTGATATGTATGAGCCAGTCTGTGACTTCACAAAAAATGACACAAATGAAACAGAAAAACTTTCAGGATTGTTCATAAGATGCTTTGAGCTTTTCAAATGTAGTGTTTCAAAGCACTTCACACACAGCAGCTGCCCCTATGAAACACATGAGGAAATAAAGAGCTGAAACCTGAATGTGGTCTAATGAACAATTCTTAACTAAAAGATCTGATCTCTCGGTGGAAACGCTGAAGAAAACTGTTCACATATTTCCTATGGGCCCCAAAAGAAAAACAGGTTTTGGAAGAAGGCCTTCGATAAAACGGTTCCAACTACCACTGCTCTTCCAGCAGTAAGCAGCCCTAAGCAGAAGAAAGCAACAGCAAAGAGTTCAGCTTATAGAAACTTGTTCCTAAAGGAGATTACTTGGGTTGGGAAAGAGAATTCGGGATGGTGCTGGAGCAGGGAGGGAGGAGGCCTTGCCTGCTAGCTCGGCCTTGTGCTGGTGGCGCTGGCAGCAGGGCCCCACAGCCTGGGCTCCTGACCTCAAGCTGGCAGCTCATGAAGCCAGCACGCTGTAGAGAGACATCGCCTACCAAAACCCGCATTTTGTTCTGGGACTGGTGCAAGCACACCAACCCACAAAACACAGTGGTTGCCCTCAGCCCTGGCTGTTAGGCCTGGCAGCAGCACGGCAGCGTGCCAGGCAGTGAGAGCCACTCTAACGATGAGCCAAGTGGACCCTGTCAGTTAGCTTTGCATCACTTCCCTTTTTTGCTTTTTTTTTTTTTTTTCTTTTTTTACTGGCAGTACTGACAGGAAAAAATATGTTTCAAAGGGAAAATATGTGATCAGCATTCTTTTCATCAAAACATAAATGTGACAAAGAATTTCTCTTTGAGGCCAGCTGCTATTGTGAGAACAGAGGATCAGTTCCCACCCCGATCACCTTTTCTCCTGGACAGGTGATCTATAAACACGAGTCTGTGTGTCTTTCTCAGTCTTTTTCTGAGCACGATAGCACCCGCTGGTCTCTGTCTCAGCAGAAACCTAGCTCAGCTGGCTGCAATGACAGCAGGGAGCCCTCTCAGCTCCCTAAGATAAACCAGTGGCAGCCTCAGCAGACAGAGCAGGGCAAGGCTCCGCTGCCCATGCTGAGCCTCCTGCACGGGAGAGCATTTGAGTGTATTGGGATGATTTATGGCACCTATCAACAGCATCAAATTCACCACAGGACGAGAACAGAAGCAGATGCAAAAAGCCTGAAAGTCAGAGCTATCAGGAGTGTGGTGCAGAATGAGTAAATAGATCCCCAAAGTATTCAGTGACAATTTCCAAGTCCCCTTGTGCATGGAGCTCTCTTTTTGAACCAACACTAACCATTTATTGAAATAACATCAGCCCTCCTCCTGCAGCCCCCATCCAAGGGCTGTGCACTGCTAGGCAGGGCTGTCAGCTTGGCAAGTGGGCGACCTCCTGTGTAATGTATAATTCAAGTCTCCAATACACAAATGATTGCAGCAGAGTCAGAGAACATGCAAATTATGCCCCACATCCTGCTGTTAGTCACCCTCTTGGGGGAACTCACCCCTACAAAGCCAGTATCCCAGGGCACGCCGTGTTTGCTAAGCTTCGCTTTCTAACTGTTTCAACAGCAGCAGAAATCTCACAGCTCTTCTCTTGAAAATGACTGTAACTTAAAGCCACTGGAGTGAAATACTCTAGTGGTTTTTCCCTAAAAATAGCAAATGAGTTATCCATATTCCATTTTACTGCTGCATAACAATTAGAGGTATTAGTTTGAAATATTCTAGTGAATTACATCGAATCTTTCATCAAAGGGGATCAAAGCACTTTGCATATTAATTAAATCTCAAAATAAAGTTCTGAGTTAAGCTTAATTATGGGAGATGGTGAATTCTAGGGATTGATATGGGTGAGAAGAAATCAGGACACCTGGTGATTTGCTACATTCAGGGCTTGTACAAGCCCTTCAGATTCTCCATGCCTCAGCTTCTCTGCCTGCGGGAGAAGGATAGTTATCCAGAGCTGTGTTTGCAAAGTATGAAAAAAAAATCCTCTGGCAAAAGTGATGCCTGAGTGTTTATGTGGCAATTACAGTGCCTGGGTGTTTACGTGGGCAGAAAGAGATGGGCTGACAGACGTATCCAGTGGAGTCCTAAAGCTGCTCTGTTTCTCATCCAATTTCCCACCCATGATGGGCCTGCCTGTGGAGTGCTCCCCAGCACGCTTTTCCCCTTGGTCTTATGAACTCTCCTGAAGGCAGAACAGAGGGCTCTGCTAGCTGGTGATGGAGCAGTGCTCACCATCACAGCCCCAAGCATCTCACAGGCTTGGGAAGCTGCCACACACACAGGGACTGTCCAAGGAATCATCCATCCCCTGTTCCTATCTGACAGCTCAATACAGTCTGGGTGTTCAGGAGCTATCAGTGAGTTAGGTACCAAAGCTTCTTTACAATTTCAGTCAAGCGATCCCATACAAGAAACCTTCCTCCCTTCCTAGGAGAGGAAAAAGTCCACCTCAGCTCATAGTGTAGCTGGGACAATGCTCTCATGGGGAATTAACCTAGCGTTAATTTCACAGGGTTGTCCCTTTTTATAATAGTGACTAATGGCGGCTTTATGAAAGCAAGGATCAATACGAAATGCCATGAACAAAGGTTATTAGTTGTGTACTATTTGAACAAGACGTGTAGAATCATAAATGTACCTATGACTAAACCTGAACAGCTCGATGCCATGAGACCAATGATAAAATTATGAGCATTAGCAATGGAAAACCAGTGCCTGGTGTCAGGCAGAGTGGATGAGCCAGGCAGCACTCGCTTCTTCGTTATCAAACACACGGGGAACAAACTGAAACAAACACTTGGTCCAGCCTCGGATGACTACAGGATTAGACAGGAGGGTGCTTCATTTCCATATGTGAGGTAATATGACTTATAATGTCACTGCTAATATTTGCCAACTTCTGTTTACATTTTAGCAGATGAAGTAATATTTATGAGTGATACCTGAGTGATATACCTGCTGAATGCACTCACACATGAGTGCTACAGGTCTACGTGGTGGGGGAACCTGTGCTGGCCAGCATCTACTTATCTCATTTAATGACTGACTAGGATTCAGCTTGGTTTCCCCTGCAACAGTGAAGAAGGGGTTCCCATAGACACACCAGCAACCCAAGATGCCTCTTGTTCTTCTCTTAGACACCAGAATAGCTCGTTCAGCACCTGGGAGGAAGGGCAGCCCTCTGGTCCCATTTCACTGGGGGGTACTGGGTGGCTATGGAGGAGGGCAGCAGCCTTTCTGCAGCCAAACTGGTGCTTCCCATGGGGCTGCCCTTCTCCCTTCCTATCTGAAGAAACAGGGCATCATCAGCAACGCAGCCAACAGAAAAGCCACAAACGTCACTGTGGCCTTGCTTCAGTCACGTTTGGCAACTGGCAGAAAGCCACTTCCCTAGACGACGGCCGTGCCGTTTGGGGCTGGCGTCTTCTGGAAGGCTCACGAGCCAGCCCTCAGCAACACGCGCTCACACAGAGCCCCAGCCCCTTCCAGAAGCAGCGAGCTGTGTCCAGTGACCCCAGCTCTTCCTCGTGTGACACCGCAGGGCCTCTTGTCTCATCCTCATGCAAACCAGGCGCAGCGTGACGGGCAGAAGGAAAAGCCTGCAAGCCTCTGGGCGGCCACTGCCACCGCTGTCAGCACTTGACAGAGCTGTTCTGAGATTTGGCTTGCTAATGTCTGAGAAGCTGAGATGAGAGCGATTATGGAAATCAGAGACAGAAGTCTGGGACAAATGTTCCTGGATTGCTTCTTATGGTGCATGTTCTCATCCCCGGTCCTTTGTAATTGCAAAAAATGGTGCCTTGCAGATACCTTGAAGAGACTGGAGACAGACATATGCATCTCATCATCAGGAAGTCTGTCTTGATAGTCAGCCAAGATCCCAGAGGAGTGTGCATTATTTATTATTATTATCATCATCGCCGCCACTAACCTCATTTCCCTAGAGATTTGACTCCAGTACAAATGCCTGAGACCATATCCTGGGGTTTGTACTCCATTTTTGTTAACCATATGGTCACACAACCCCCCTCTGTCATCTCTGGTGACTTAAACTTCTGAATAAAGAATGGGTTGCACACAGAGTAAAGTCCTCTGGACACTGCTCTGTCTTTTTTATTGCAAGCTTCACTTGAGAGCCATATGATAGGAAAGCAAGAGCCTGGATGTACTGTAAAACATCCGCAGAGACTGACTGCCTGGCTCCCTGCAGACATCAGCTTTATTGGAGAAAAGCAGAGCAGCAGAAAATCAATAGCAACAAGCACAATTCTTTATTTGTGCCAACACCGAATTACAAACCCGGAGCTTTTTGCATACTGCATGTGCAAGAACATAATGTCAACAGCACTGTGCTGCAACAGGAAGCAAAAGATAAGACTTGGTGAACCATCAGCTTCCTGAGCACCAATCTGTCACTGTGTTTTTGTTTATGTTTTGTGAAGTACAGGTTGGCATTACAAATGATTTTGGCAACTTTTTCCTTTTTTTTTTTTTTTTTTCTGATTATTTCACAAACTGTTTAAGGTATTGCAAATGCATCTTTTCTTTCAAAATTCTTGCCTAAATTTTAGCAAGAGGCATGTACCTAAATGCTACACTATCTGCGGTTTGCGGTGTATGGTCACAATGCAGAACTTCTGACCCTTGAGTGGATGACAAAGAGAAATAATTCCAAAAATGAAAACCGATGTACTAGTAATAATTATTAGTCATTTCAGACTATATTTCTAGAGACGTTATTTGTCCTAAGGAATCATAGGCCCTCCTTATAATTGTCGGATGACTATGCAAATATTAGCGGTAACATGACAAATTATATTACCCCATGTATAGAAATTAACTGAAATCTAAATTTAAGAACACTTCATTTTCATTATTCATCTAAGCTTAATCACAAGCATGGGAAATATCACCGTAAAATCCAGTGAGTGCTTGTTTTGTCTTTTTTTTTTTTTTTTTTTCCCTAAACTGAAAATAAGGGGGCTGTTTCCTTATTCTGACAGCAAACTGAATTTAGCACATGCTGCTCGTGGTATTCTCTCGTCCATCACAGCTGAACTGAAACATTCGAGTTTCTGGGGCACTGATGCTTGACAGCCCAGAGAGCGACTCTCCATTATGAGCATGCCGAGATGCTCTGCACTGCTCACTGAAGGGAACAGCAGCCGGCACAATGGAGCCACTGATTAATGAGAACAATCGTGGAGGATTTCCTATTATGCCAAGCTTCAGAGGAAAACAGTAAGCAATGCAAAGGAAATGAGTGCATTTGCTCAAAATGAAAAGGTCATCCAGCCACAAATTTTCAGCTTTGATATACACGTAACATTTCAACTCCCATTTTTATCACAAATTATAGCTTCCCAAGGTCTTCAGGAAGTTGACAGAGAGATTGGAAGGTTATTGGGTGGTGTGAGAACGGAACTAACTATGATTTACAAACTTGTCATTGCAGCATATCCACTTTTGTGTAATGAAGAACAAAGCAACCACCCTAACAGCATCCCTTTTGCATCTTCATCATCCAGTTTTAAATAACAGCTTCTGATGGTGTCAGAGAGACTCAAGACCTCTCTCCCCAAAATACCCTGAAAAGCCAGTTTAACAATATGGATATGCAAAAGCTGGTACCCTCTTGTGAATTGCAGACTATGTTGCAATTTTACAGAGGTTCTGCCAGATGCTCGTTCACATTGACATCACTCAGAGTTAAATACTAGTGAATGTAAATGCAGCAAAATCTTTTATACACAGTATTGTTCCATTAAAAGCGTGTGCAGTTCCATCCTCAATGCTTCCATTGCATCCTTATCGCAACCTAATCTGCCCCAGCCTCAATTCCCTTGTTCACAAAATAGAAATAATAGCATTTAGCTTCCAATTAATTAATTTATTTTTCCATGTGACATTGTGAGAACTGGTGAATCTTCAGTAAGTGTTTCAAAGATCACCAAATTGGTGTTGCTAAAACAAAAGGACTGTTTGTACTAATCCAGTAGTACCAGTGTTATATTATTTTAGGCATGCCTTAATCCCCTCATGTTTCACACAGCCTGGAAAAGCAACTGTAAGCTATTTGTGTTGGGTGAAAACAGATGCTGAACATATCATGATGCAGGTATAAGGGAGTTCTGTATTTTAGCTAGGGAAGCACTCAGCACACAAAGAGTGAAACCATGGAACTGCTGCAGCTAAAGGGAATTCTCATTGTATATAATAAAATACTGCTACTTGTACAGCATCTGTTGAATCTCCCAGAGCCTTACTAAGACATAACTAAAATACCAAACTGAAAAATCTATCACAGGACTAGACTGGTAGGACAAAATTTTGGTCTATGGCACTTGAATGTATAATGAAAATCCATTAGTGACTCATTTTTTCTAAGGATAGCAGGCAGTATACCTTATGAGTCAGCCTTCTGCTGAGAAAAAAGTCCTACCTTCAAGAGACTTAGAGATAAACCACTGAAAAGAGCATAATTATCAGCTGTTACATTAGGGGACAGAGTGGAGAACAGGCAAAGGAAAGAGCAAAAATGTATGAAGGACTTAGCTCGTGGAGGAACTCTCAGTATCATAAGACTGACCTTTAAAGACCAGTGAGAAATTGAGTTGAATACACTCATCACCTGTCTGGGAGGTTTACTGAAGACTTCTCTGGAAGTCGAAGCACACAGATTAGTTCTGCGTCTGCATTCTAGCAAGTGTAGGGTTAAAATAGATAGGACTGCTTGCCTCACATGGAGGCCTGAGTCAATTAGAAAAGGAAAAACCAAAACAAAGGTAAATGCACTAAATGTATTCAGCATTATCAGATTAGGATGACTGTAAAGTATGATTTGCAATTTTAGTGTCTGCAATGGATGAGAAAAAAAATATAGTGTTTCAGTAAGATAATACCTAGAGGTAAAGGAACAGAATCACATATGAAAATAAATATGCAGAATACTGAGAAAAAGTGATATGGGCTCTGAAAGGATTTGAGGGAAGTTACCTGTGCCTCTCTGAACAGAATTACATGGAGTAGGCAGAGGCAGTGACTCTTCTCTGAGCTCTGGGCTAGTGAGATAGATTTTTTTCATCTCTCATTTCAGCTACTAAGTCCTTACTCAAGCAAAACTCCCACTGGTGTCAATTAAATCTTCCTTCTACTTTTGAACAATGTATATAATGCAAGACAAATCCTATCGAGTTTGTCATTTTTTCATACCTTTTGGCTCTCTGCAGTCATCTGCAGCAGTCAGCCTATGCTATATCTGCTAGCAATACACACACATGAGTCATTGCACCCTAGAAATAAGGCAGCTAAGGAGGTCAACATTTGGAGTCTGACATTCTCCTCTCTCATATTATTTTCACACTAGATTAATTCCATTGTCTTCAGTAAACTTCAGAATTATTATTTTCATTTTTTCTTGTGAGTGAGTCAGAGAATTTGGCCCTCCACCTGGACTAATATTATCTGTGCCTTTGGATAGACACAATTCAGCTGCACTGGGTTTTAATGCTTTCACTCCTCCTCATCACTCTTGCCTAGGATACGCTGCCTACATGAAGCTGTTACGAGAGGGCACGCAGCATTATGCCGCTTAGCAGCAGGGCTTTTTTTCATGCTTTGGATAAGCTAAATGAGATTATTAGCCATGTCAGAGATGACCCATGCATCTTACTAAAAGTGATTAATTCCCAGGGAGAGAGCAATTTGCTGAAATTTGCAACTTCCCCCTTATCTGTCTCCCCCTCAAAGTTTACAGGCAGTGGTGAGAGGCCCTATCGCTTTTGCAACTGACAGCAAAAGGCAACAGCAAACTTTCTTCAGGCGCTGCTGCTGGGAAGGAATCTTCAGCCCGGTGTTCCAGGGGTTTCACATTCAGATTCACTATCAGTTTTGACCTAACGCCCTCTCTGGGGGAACCACTCCTCTCTTACCCCACATCCCTGCCCTGGTTAACAGCGGAGGGGACAAGGGAACGCAATGTCACTGACGTGAACTATACGTGGCCTCGTTGGCACAACAGGAAGCAACAGAAGAGGTTCTTCATTTACATAAAGCTCCAACCATGAGTCATCTCCATCTTCTACAGCTCCAACTTGTCACTCTGACGACTCTCTAGATCATAAGTGAACGTACTGTGCCATTCGTCAGTCATATGCTCACAAATGTCGGCCTGGCTGTTTCAGCGCCTGCACTGGGGAAATCGAGATATGTAAAATGTGCACATAAAATTTCCCTGCAGTGTGGGAACGTCGTGTGTCTAGCCTCTCTTACAGTGGAAGGGAACTAACCGTTAATTGGTAACCCACGCCATCACAAGCTGATATCTCAACTTTAAGCCTTTGGTGTCTATCATTGAATGACCATCAGCTGTCCATCCAATCCGTGTCCTTTTGGAGAAAAGTAATGTATTAATTAACATAGTAACGTAATAAGATTTCCCATGCAGAAAACTAAGGCCATAAGGCTGCCTGCTAAGAACTGCTCAGAAACTTGGCTGCAGAGCTGGGAACAGAACAGAGGGATGGTGTCCTGTACACCAAGCCAGCGGTTACCCAGTTGAGAACATCTTTTGTCATGTCAGCATAAAAGGCCAATACATCTGCAACAGCGGGAATGGATTTCAATCTTTTAACATACTATGTTTTAAGATCAGGCAGTGAATCTCTCTGAATACCCTAAGTTCTCCGTCAAATGAGGTTCCTGCTCTGAGCCTATGGAGGAACTGTTCCCTGCACATAGGCTAAGAGAAGGAATCTAGGACAATTGGTTTCATTAGACTAATGTTAGCCTTGCGAATACCCTGTGTAAATAACCCATGAGGTTCTCATCTTCCTGATGCTGTTCACACTACTGTCTCTGGATGAAAACATCCACTAATACGGAAAAAGGGCAGCGGGGAAATTCCACTGAAATAAATAGAATTGGAAACTTCTCTCTCACACTTTTTTTTTTTTTCTTTTTTTGCATAGGGTTGTTTCCATGATGATTTCAAGGAGGACAGTGCATGAGTAAGAAGAAGATGAGGAAGAGGCAGGGAAACAGCAAATACTCTGAGTGTACACCCTGAGAGAATGGATAAAATTTGAAAATAGTTACCGTAGAGTGGAAGTGTTTGGGAAGCAGAACTGAAGAAAGTGAAACAGAAATGCTGAGAGACTCATGCTTTAGTGATGGAAAAATGATGAACAGGACAGTCATCTTTGTTCATCTATTTGTTACATCAGTACTATGAATCCAACCAAAAGGCAACATATTTTACCACTGAACACAACCTAATACACCAAGGTTTCCTTCTTTTGGCTCGATACTGTGATAACCAAAACCTACATAAAGATTTCAGAGTCAGCATAGGCCAAAAAGTTGCTCTGGACATTATCATTTTAGTGACCAGAATCGTAGAATGATAAAATATGAATTTCAGGAGAACAGAATCTGAATGTTTTCTAGGCCACATCTTACTTATAGAACCTCATCAAATACCCATAGACCGTAGAGCAAGTGATCCCAATCTGCCCTTGTCTCAGACATACCCCCTTTAGTAGCCTCTGACACCAGAGTTGAAAGGGTACAGGCATCCTACTTTACACCATAGGATGCTGCAGAGCCAAACTACATTAACATACGGCAGCTAAAATAATGTTTGGAAGTGGCCCAGTCTCTGAGTCAGACTGATCCTTTCCGTTCACAAACTTTAAAGTGCCAGGAAAAAAGTAAAAGAGTCCAATTAAAATAAACCCCAGATAACTTCACCACAGGCTTATCATCAGGAGGGCAGCATTTTGCTCTTCTATGAGATGGTTGAGCAGGAACCTTGAAGTGCCTCACAGGAGACAGACTGAAAGGGGTCTTTCTTGCCGAGGGTGAGTCTGGAGACTGCGGGGCCTGGCTTCCTCTTAAGGCAGGGGGATTTTTTCTGTAAGTGTTTGTCTGTTGCTTTATTCAGTTTGGTTTAGTGGTTTCTCCTTATGCACACTGTCATTTGAAAGGGACCTTTCACCTAAGCTTGGTTTCTGATGAGCCAGCTCCCCAGATACATCTCTTAGCTTCTGCCATAGAACAAAACTTTCTAACCTCACCTCTAAGTTCCTGAACAAGCTCATATATCTGTTCTCATTTCTTCCTAGTTTCCTTCTGAGGGATATTCACATCTCAAGCAATTTCTCTTAATTCTTTTGTATCTTTCCACACTTTCTGTGCTCTGTGTATTTACAGTACTTGCTCTCTCTCAATGCCTCCATTAATAATAAAAGACAACACCTGGAGATAATCACCAGTTTGGAGCCTCTGATTGACCAAATGGCTGCTTGCCGAAGTCAACAAGAAGGACAGATGCTAGAACGGACCCCGTGTCATCTGAACCTGGCCACCCAAAACTAACCCCACTCCAAATCAGAGGCCAGGTATTGGGAAGTTGTACCCTAATGGTGGCGTTTCAGAAGTGCTGAGTCCACAGGCCCTGGATCAAATCAGTGCAATGCCGAAAGCAGCCACCTCTGGCTTCATTCATTAAAGGGTTAATAAAACCTCTTTTTGGAAGATTTTCTACTGGCCACACCCTGACTTCTGCAACAGATTCTTTAGCACTGAGAAAACCTTCCCAATACAGTGACCATCACAGTACTGGCAAGCGACCAAGCAAGAATGATGAAAACACAAGTGTCAGTTGCAGAAGAGGCAGCCTGCTAGCAAATCACAGAATAAACAATTAAAAATCCATATCCGCGTTACAACAAAAATGAAAAAAGAGTATGTATCTCTTTTCTGAAAAGCCCCACTGGGCTTATTCGGCTCCTGAACACTGCATAATATCTGGAGGAAACCACTGAGAGAGCTGATAAGGCAGCAACACTAGCACGCCAAAACCAAGTTGGTGAAGAGCTATTCAGTATCTCACGCACACGGCCAGTTCCACTAGGTCAAATGATGGGTGAGAAACTAAGCTGCACTACCGTGACTGGGTGCCCGCAGATTGCTGCAGATTTGGCAAGTCGTGCAACAAACCTTCCACTGCCTCCTTTGAAATGTTACCCCTTGAAAAGGTTTTGTCTTGTTTAACTTGTCCACTGTCTGTGGGCCTTTGTGATGACCCAGTGCTGTTGAGTCCTCCCATACTCATTCTGTTGAAAAATGCCATTTTCTTGCTGCCCACAGGGTAGCATTCCCTCCTTCTAGACAGCCATATGGGCACAGACTGGCCTGGCAGTCAGGATGCTCAAGCTGCCTTCCACAGCCCGTACCTAGGAAGAAGCCATTCATTCTGAGAAGGTCGTTTGTAATGCAGCGAGCCAGGCACTCAGCATCACCAGCCCCTGTTGAGCTTTCACGCTGACTCCCCACTGAGAGCATGCTGGTGCAAGGGCTCTGGGAGAGATCCAAAATAGCACTCAGGCACCAAAGTGCAACTTATGCAGACTGCTGGCGCCTGTGCTCATGCGAGCAACCCAGGAAAGCCCTGCCTAGCCTCCCTCAGCTACGTCAGATGCTGTAAGTGCCTACAGTTTCTGGCAAAAGCTTCTTCAGGCGCCTAAAGGTCTGGCGCCTTTTTGTGCCCAGAAGCCCCCCTTCTCTGGCTGGGCTGAAATTCTCTTGCTTACTTCTCAAGCTACTTCTTACCTAAGTCCAGCCAGAAATCAGGTGGGCTTTTTTGCCAGTAAGGTCTTAAGGACCCAATTTCCTGGGCATGTTGTGACTGAATGGGACTCCAAGGACAAAGCAGAAGGGAACTCTCCGGAGTGCCTATGTGTTTATATGTATTTAACACTAGTAAGTCATGGACTCCTCCCACCAGTGTCCCAGTCTCAATATTGCCACTGTTTTCCAGATAAGAGCCCTAACCAAGCACTCTGTTTTGACACAAGACATTTTGCACTCCTGGTTACGCAGTGGCTCAGCTTTAAGATGCTAACAGAGAGCGCTCTCCTTCATTCCTCTCAATGCCCTAAGCTTCTTGCAGCACTCGCTGTCCCCTTAAGTTCAAAGGTCCAGAACTGGACTTGGGAATACATAAAACAGAGGGGGTGGCTCATCTCCCAGGAGTATTTTCACTGACAAGACTGATTCAGGTGTCTACGCTAAATGTGTGACTTACTTAAACCCACAATCGGTTTTTGGTCCCATATCAGAGTTTCAGAGGGACATATTCAGATGCCCCCTTCTCCCAGGTGTTTCCTACTGGCTGATGCAGGCATCTCACCACTCAGTGTACTAGCTGTGGACATATCAAGTCCTTAGGTTCCTTACTCTTCCTTTTCAATGTACAAGGAGTTCAGGCATTTAACTCACTACAGAACAGTCCTCCTTTGAAAATCAGGTGCTAATCCTCAACTCATCTTTGCTATTAATCCAAATCTCTTTGAGATTTAGTGCTCTCTTTTAGTGTTCAAAGTCCTGAACCATGTCCTCAACCATGAGACTTTGCTCTAGTTAACTGTTAACTTGCATCTCCCTTTGGGCATGACCTCAAGCATTTTCAGTAACCTGAACTAAACTAAACACTGATCAATAAAGGTCACTGATACAATGAAAGCTGAGGTAAGCCTGTGACAGCAGCTGAAACTTGTTCATGGAATTCATTTCCACGGTGGAAAAGGAAGGAAATACAAAAATATTCTGTTCACTGTGACTTTCCCTGAGTAAATTCCTGACATACTGAAAAGTAAAGCAAACAAGCAAGAAAAGACAAACCATCTTAAAAACAGGATAGTTTTTCTGGGGACTTTAATAACTGTAGATTTCCATTAGCATTGCCCAGTGCAGTGCTTGCCCACTGCCATATGGCAAGAAAGAGGACATGTGCCTGTACCAGCCCCCTTCCACATACACAAACATACACACGGCAGCTGTAGCCAAGCCTGGGATCTATAAAATAATCAGGTTATTACTTCTGTGTGTTGAGCAGGAAGAAGAAAGTTTGTTTTTATGTCATCTTAAGGGAAAAGCTTAGGCAGTCAATGAAGAAGGACCTTTTTAAGTAGCAAGTTGACTAGATACTAATTTATTCTACTGTTCATTTAAGTCCAGTCTCTCAATGGATTGATAGCTATAATACCATATACGATAATGAGAAACACATACTATGCTGTGTCAAGACTTAAAGCTTGGTTTTCTGTTCCCCAGTATTTGTAAAGTATTATCAACAAGCAGCTTACTAAAATCCAAAGAGGAAGGGCTGAACTTTCATTACTGATTATACTTAGCACAGCACTTGTATTTGAATTCCTCACCTCCATGCGCATCCTGTTCCTTCAAAAAGACTTCCTCATATGCTGTTATTTATATTTTTTAATGTTTTATAACATTTTCTGTTCATTCTCTAAAATGTTTTTTCCTTTTCCTGAACGGCAGTTGTTTAATGCTTCATGCAGCCAGCGACACACCCAGCAGAATACAACACATAATCAAGTAAACACACCCTGCAAAGCAATGCGCTCACTTAAATCCCAAACCCACCCTGACACAAGTGCTGCAAGCATGTCCTGTGAATACATGCACAATGGTAAAATGTCGCAGCGTATATACCCTGCCACACACTGTCCCAAAGTAAAAGCCTCAGATCAGCTGTGAGCAAACACCTCAGTAGCAGGAGCAGAAGTGAATAAGCACTGCACCTTCCTTAACAGTCACTTCACATTCCCAAATGATGAACAAAACCTAGGTGACCTAAACGATGACTGTATGTACCCTGCTTTACCTTTAGCAAACAATGCTGCTCATGACCCAGTCACAGCACTTACAATATGTTCTCAGTTCGAGAGCTGTAGTACAAGCCAGAGGCTCACATAAAACTCAGCCATGTGTAAGGAATCGCAAACAAAACAAAAGAGGAAATCACACATGAGTGTTACAGGGCATTTTATTATATAAAGTTATACTTAATGGGTTACACTTTCTTAGGAACAAAGGTGACAAAATAGAGGTCATCAGAATTAGCACAGATTACTATAAACTGTATTAGCATGAAGTTAAAAGTAAAGAATAGCATGTCACTGAGAAATGAGGAAGATCTAGAAAACCTGGACAGGCAAAAACTTACTTGTAAGAACAACTTTATGTAGTAAGTATTAAGGAAGATGATTAAAATAAAGCACTTGTGGGTCACTTTCTTTCTGTCTCTCCTTTCTTTCTCTCTTTTCTTTCTGTCTTTCTTTCTTTCTGTCTTTGTCTTCCCTAGGAAGGGGGCAGCAGTTTTGTTTCTATAAAGCATTAGTTACGAATCCAGATAGTCATCCATGATCTGATTTATCTATAAGAAAATGAACTAAAATGAGGAAAATATTCATTTGTGTGTGTGTGTGTGTGAGATCAGAATGATGAACACAGAATTAGAAATGAGGGGATTTGTTTGCTAATTTTAGAGGTGAAGGTGACCTTACTCTGTAATCTTAGGTGAGTCAATTCATCCCTCTGCTTCAGTTTCTTCATTAGTGAAAGAGTTCTCAAAATTTTTACTTACTGATTTTAGAGTACGAGTTTGGCTCAACGCTATTAATGCTATTTGAAGAGAAATGATTAATAGTTTTAAGGCTACTATTATCAGGAAAATATTACCTTATTACTTACATGAAAAAAATATATAGTTAACTTTTAAATCAGTTGTCAGTATCGGTTTACTTATTCCAGTTCTAATGATGTGACAAGCACCTCAAATAAATCCGGGCTTTCAGTTCCCATTCTAATACACAACATGATCTAAGCAGCCGCACCCAGCTGGACTGAGGACAAATTCCAGTGCTTATCTCAGTCTCACTAGAAGCCTTATGTAATTAAACAATATTGTGACGAGGGTCTTATCTCAGAGCATTAACTTCTTCTTCCCTTGGCAAGGATGTAAGTGAACTGGATCAAATTGGAAAGCTGTCCTGGCGCTGCTCTGAGTCCATTAGTTCCTTCAGAGTTTGACCCTTTACTTGCAAATAAAATCTTCCCAATGTGAGCTCTTACTACTTGCGGAACAAAAATGTTCAAGGCCACCTCCAGATTTCTCTACCGTACAAGTTAAGTGCTTCTGTAACCACTTCAGCACTATCTTGGCTCCTGACAGAGTTTGTCTTTGCACCAGATGGTTAATAATAGTTAATGATATCCGGGCCTTGCCAGGAGCCCAGACTAGCACTTGGTTGTGTAACTAGAACTTGATAGGCACTGTTTTGTTGTGTGTTGCTTTTTTTTTTTTTTTTTCCACTACAGATAGTACCCGCTGGCTATGCCTACGTAATCGGTTTGACCTCATGAGAGATGAGAACTGTCTCATTAATTTCAGCGTGTTGTTCAATTTTGGAGCACAATGCAAAGTGCAGCAGGATTTCGTGGCTGATCAGTTTGCAATCTGCTGAATATGCTTGCACAATGCAGTTTGGATCATTTAGATGTCTGAGATCAAAAAAACAATTAGGTATTTTTATCTGTTCCCTGGGGGCTTCTGAGGGATTGTGCCTTGTTATCTCATCCCTGGGATTCCTCCACTTTAGTTTTAAATACTCCCAGCAAGAATTATTCTCTCTTCCTTTGAAAGGCTATGGCATTGATTGGCATTGATTAACAGCTCTGACTCTTAGGTAGTTTTCCTCTGCTTGTTTCAATCTGGAATTTTTTTTCCAAGTATGGGTCGGGTTTCTGGGTGAAAGGGAAGAGTGGAAAGATGTGAATCTCTAAGCATGGAGATGATGATAACATAAGAAAGCAAGCTGCAGAACCAAGAAGAAAAACCGTATTTAGCAGAAAGCATATTTAGACTGCTGTCATTTCTGCTTTTAGAGTGAGAAGACAAAAGTAGTTGTGTTCTGTTCCTGCACTGTAATTGAACATTCAGAGTATGTGAGTGATACCACTCCCAATTGCAGTCCTGGACACAGTTTATCTGCAGCAAAAAGTCCCTGGCTGATGCTATTAGCTGGAGACATTAGGAAACAACCTGTGGCGCAGGCTGGTACACGGAGCAGTGTGGCACTAGCGATGTGCATTGCATTAAACCCAGCAGGGATGAAGCCAGACAAAAGCATCAGTGCTTCAGGCAACATGGCAAGACAGCAGATCAGAGAGACGCTGGCGATGGGGAAATGTCTTGCCTGCAGAATAGGGAGCTTTTTCATACTTTAAGTTTGTCCTCCTACAAAACTGCAGAAAGATATTCAAGAGAAAGCAAAGAGCCGTGCTGGCACCAAAAGAGTTCACCCAGCGCGTGTCAGCAGGTGCAGCAGCGATGCCAGGGTGCTTCTCCGTCCTTTACGGTCACTTTGAACCCTGACACATCTCTCTGTCTATCACTGCAGCTTTCCTCTGTCCCCAAACATAAGCTGTCATTACTGCGATGCTGAAAGCACAAGAGATGCCTGACAAAACCCACAACACCGCACCCATGTGAGCCGCCACGCTGCGACCCACGTGCCTGGCCGTTCCCACTGGATCATCCAGGGCAGGCCGTGATTTGGATCTTTACATCTATATATATATATTTAATTTTTTTGAGGACTGCTGAGGAGCCGGTGACCTCTCGCAAACACAGATGGTGCCTGTGGAAAGCCAGGGAGTGGGGAGCTAGGCAGGATCACCTCCCTGCAGGACAGGGGCTGTGTGGCAGCGGATCCTAAGGGTGATGAACCCAAGGGTGCAGATCGCAAGGGTTTTGGGTTCCCAAGGGTTTTGGGCTCCCCAGGGTGTTCATCGGGGTGCTACAGCCGCTGAGAGGACCCGGGGAGGCGCTGAGGGAGCCATGAGCACCCCTCACAGCCTCGGGGTGCCTGCGGGGCGCCATGGCGGGGGCTGCCTCGGGGCTGCGGGGCACCGCCAGACCCCGGGGCTCCTCCAGCCCATCGGGGCGGCTTCCTCCGGACCCGGTGGGCATAACCGGGGCCGTCGCCCCCTCGATGCCCGTTAACCCGGCGGCGGAAACGACGGCCGGGCCGGGCCGCCCAATGGGTTGGTGCAGCGCGGCGGCGGGGCCGGCACTTCCTGGGCCTTGCAGCCGGCGGCAGCGGGGCGAGAGCCGGGGCCGGGGGCCCGCAGCTGAGCCCGGCGCCCTCCACCAGCACCATGCCCTTTGACTTCAGGAGGTGAGCACGGCCCGGCCGGGCGGAGCAGGGCATAGGGATAGGGATGGGGATGGAGCCGCCGCCTCCTCCTCCTCCTCCTCCTCCTCTTCTTCTCCCCGCCCGGCCCCGAGGCCTCCCCCGGGTGGGTGAAGCCGGGCGGCTCGTCCCGGGGTAGGGAGGAGCGGCAGGGAGGCGAGAAGTAGGGCTGGGAAGGGACGTGGGAAAGGCAGGCGGGCGGTAATTAGCCTTATATAATGGCGTTGTGCAAAGGGGAGCGGGGCGTGCGGAGTTTCGGGCGCCCCCGGGGGCCGGGGGTGGAGCGGCGGGGGCTGCACGGCCGCAGGCAGCGCCTCGGCCCCTGGGGGGGCTCCTCCTGCAGGGCCCCGGGGCTGGAGCCCTCCTGGTGGGAGCTGCTGAATGCCCAGAGACCCCTCGGGTTATGGTGGAGCAGGAGGAGAAACCATTCGTTTCCCGCTTGACCCTCTCCAGACCCTAAGAGCTATCCAAATCCATGCACGTTGCATGCAAAGTGCAAGGATTTGTACACATTGCATGCAAGGATTTGTACACATTGCATGCAAAGTGCACAGATTTGTACACGTTGCATGCACAGTGCACAGATTTGTACACATTGCATGCAAAGTGCACGGATTTGTACACACTTCATACACATGACGTGCAAAGTGCACAGATTTGTACGCACTGCATGCAAACTGCACAGACTGATGCACTTTGCATGCAGAGTGCACAGATTTGTACACACTTCATGCACACTACATGCAGACTGCACAGATTCATACACATTGCAGGCAAAGTACGTCGATTTGTATGCACTTCATACACACTACATGCAAAGTGCACAGATTCGTACACACTACGTGAAAACTGCTCGGATAAGTCTCACCTAGGTTTCATCAGAACGTTAGGATTTCAATAAGAATACATGAGGTTGGGGGAATTCAGAGGTGTCAGGTGCTTCTTGGTGCTTCACATGTTAAACCATCACGAGCCATCCAAAACCAACCCTGTGAGGTGGCCAGAGAAAACAGCGATAGGGTGTTGTTTTTTAGTTCTCCCAAACAAAAGCTGTGTACTGTGTTTTTGCTGTAATTCTAAATCAGGCCTCTCATTTATACAGGCTAACATGATCTTGTATGTGATCCGTGAGGCACTATTGAACATGGAGGCAGTTGCTTCTGAATGAAAACTTGCTGACGCTGGAAACAGCATCTGCTGGATCATGTGGGATCCGGGTCCCAGAGCCCTGTTTCTGCTTTTGTCTAAAAGTTGGTAGAAAAAATCTTCTCGGCTTTGGAGACATTCTGCCAGCTGCAAGTCCTGTTGCCGTCTGTTTTCAGACTTGTAGAATACACGAACAATGAGGAATCCTGGGTTGTGGCTGTCACTTTATAATAGCAGATACAGAAAGTGTTATTTCTAATGTCTATAAAATGTAATTTTTGTTGGGTCTCAAAATGCACATGTGGAAAACAGGCTCTTAAAGAGTAATCACCCTAAGAGAAAGCACTAGTGATAAACTTCAGAGTGGTACAAAGGCATTGAATAAAAGCTGAGTTTCAGAGGTTGGATTATTGAGTTATAAAAACATAGAGGCATCAGTTCCAGTCTACATTCTAAAGATTCACAGTCCCAAGTAATTTCTATGTCACCAGGTTGGAGGATTCGAAGTAGGCATTTCAAAGCACCTGCTGGTATGATGTAAGCGTACTGAGGTTCATCTTTTCTGCAGAGATGAGACTTCAAAAGGCTGCAGTTGGTATAGCCAAGAACTATGTTTTATTGTACAAAGAGACTGTTGTCATGTGCAACAAACTGCTTTCCTGTTTTAGCAACATGAACAAAGTTCAGGAACAAAATTTTTTCAAAGGTTAGAGACAGTCTTTTTAGCTGATGTGGTTTTTGTTCATTGTGCTGCCAGTGGAACAAAATCTGTTGAGGTTGGAAAATTTTACTGTCGTAGGTAAAGAATGATGCATGCATTAAAGAACTTACAGTTGCTTCCTGACAATGACATAACACACAGCACAATATTCTTAGAGAAAGAAAGTTACCACCTGTAACGTTTCTCAATGAAGAGGTGAAGAGGTTTTTTGTCACGTAAAATGCGAGGATTTTCTTTCAGAGATTTCAATTGGATGTTCCCTTTGCAAGGTACAGCTTGGCACCTTAAAATAATACTTAAATACTTTAAAGTGTGTTACCCTTTTGTATACTTAGAGGGTTGGATTGTTTAAAAAATGTTTTTAAAATGCCCCTACGTATCTTTTAGAGTCCAAAATTTAGAGGTTCAGGTGGAAAGGTATTGTTATTTTCTGGAAGCCACAGGTTTCACCAAAGAAATCTCTATTCTTCAAGTAAAAATCAAAACATTTCCAGCCATTTGACTAAATCTTTTGTATCTCCTAGACTCTAGGTTCAAATTTGTCCAGATTGAAGAACCCAAAGTGCTTAAACCAGTTTCTTGGAAGTTATCTACCAGGTTCAGGGTCTGAGGCATATTGGTTGGTATCAGATGCGGAAATAGTTTGTTTTGTTGCTTGTTCTGTACTTTTTCTGTAAGACGTCTGTGTTCTTGGCTTATCAATGATACTCTTTGCTGATAAAAAGTACATTTAAGTCACAAATAAAAGAATATCTTTTACAGCAAAGTAATTTCAAGTGAATAAATAATTAATTCTGTCCCGAGTAACTTTAGGCCATTAGTAATCCTTAGTACTTGCCTAATGCTTTTCACTTTTTCAAAGCATTTCATGTTCACTAATCTCTACAGTCCTGCTGTGATGTTAGTAAGGAACCAAGCTTTTATTTTCCAGACTGGAGGCTTCGGTACAGGTCTGTTCAGTGCCTGTCATGAGACACCAGCCCTCCTGCGGAACTACTAAATCAGTTTGTATTTCTGGAATGCCCGGTTCCTTCTTAATTTTTAGAACATATTTGGCTGAGAGAGCAAAAGAGGTTTTTGCTTGTTGCATTTCCCCCTGTGTGTTAGAACTTGTGTCGGCAGAGCAGCTTCATACCTATTTGAGGATTTGGAGGTATGCAGCTGGAGCAGAAAGGGTGCTTCCCCCTCAAGCCTTTAAGACTCGGTGTCACCCATGTTTCTGCAGCTTCCCTAGATGTAAAAATCATAATGAGATTAAACTATAAAGCCTGGGTCATCTTGAATGGTGATCGCAGGCCGGGTTTCTCACATGTTGTGTGATCCACTTAGCAGGGAGGCTTAGCTTTGGTGGTGCACAGCAGTGCTGGAACTGAGCCTGCTCTGGTGCTGGGAATTACAGAAGTAAAAATGAAGTGACTCCTGCACACTGGAAGTGGACGTGGCATAGAGAAACGTGGCTCTTGAACCTGGTGGCTTTTCTTGGCAGCTGCCTATTTGCATGAAGGTTCCTGATGGCTTTGTAGCAGCTTCTGAAACTTCGGAACTATTTTGGTAACCATAACTGATTGGACCAGGAGGAACTAAAATAGACCATTCCGAAAGCAAGTTTTTGTTCTAATTGCAGGCAATTCTCAGTTATGTTCTGACCACTGTTTCATGGGCATAGAGCAGCAAATATCTGTGAATCCTCATTGTTATATTCAATTGAACAGTTCAGAATTTATTTCCCACTACAAATCATCATGATGTTTTGATTAGGGTTTTTCTTGTTTTGTTTTTTTTTTTCCTCTTATGGCTTAACAACCTAACTGAAGTACTGTTGTTCACCAGTATGTTATACCTGGATTTTGGGGGTCATGGGAAAGGAACCAGGCTTAGAAAGGATTTTGACTTAAGCGCTAACTTGGAGTGGAAGTTCTTTGTGGCAAGGACTCTTACTCCCTCTGCACAGTACAATGGGGCCCCAGTCTGCTGTTTTTTGCAAGAATAGTAATAATTGATGCATTCTGCATGGGTATTCTGATTCAAATCTAAATAATATATATATATTTATAAATATATATATATATATTTGTTATTTTGGGACACAGGAAGGTCATGGCTTTGTTTCCCTGTAGTCTTTTTTTAAATCAAGTTGTCCAGTCTTAACAGAAGCTGACACACTTTCAACGTGATTGCTTTCAGGAGAGGCAGTATGTTTATGAATGTTTTTAATTTCGACCTGCAAGGTGTGATGGCTAATAGGCAGACTGATGCTCGAGACAGCTGACCTGGCACGGTTGCGAAACTGGCGATACGGCAGCAGCAGGGAGGTCTGCTTGTCCACCTTCGGTTCCCCACCAGATCAGTGAGATCAAACCGGCGGATTGTCGGCGATTTGGAGGCTAAAGAGAAAAACCTTTTTCTGAACTAAGCAGCCCCTTGGACAACGATTTCCCATTCACTTGCAAGCTGAAGGGAAATAGCTTGCTTTTAGTCTTCAGGCTTAAGGAAAGAAGGAGCAAAGCTCTCCTAATCGTACTGTTTGACGGGTTTGTGGGGGTCACGGCTTCAAATCTGAGGGGTTACAGAAAGATTTGGCTTAGATTTTTGGGGAGCTGTTCAGCTTGTGTTTGAACATTTTCCAGTTGTAAAGCAACAATAATGACTAAATGACGTTTTGGCACTGCCTAGCGAGTATCAGATGCCGGTGGAAATGTACATATTTGTTCAGGAGCTTTAATTTGCAGTCTCTTTGTGAAGTCTGAGGCGGTTCAGCTTCCCATCAGACTGCAGCACTCCATCCACCTGTTTGCTCTCTCTCAGCACATTGTTTAACAAGCCACATAAATACATAGTGGTTCCTTTGGCAAAATTACTCACTGAACTTTACAAATGAGCTCGCGGTGTCTGTCCCGCAGAGTGTGTGCAGTGGTGATAGCAGCAGGTATCACCTGCTCTTGGCTGAAACGGCGTGGGGAGGATAAGAAAGGAGAATGAGCAGCCGAGGCCAGCTGGGACGGTTTCTCCGGGTTAGATGCCTTGTGCATGCAGCAGTGGTGTAACAACAAGGTTTGCATGTGCCCTGTCCTAAGTTGTCTGTGGTCATGCTCCTTTCCGCAGCCCTAAACTTTTTGCCACTTGTATAACTCTGTTCAAGATCTTAAATCCTCTATGGGATTTACTTGGTAGCTGACTTCCTAAAGTACATTTCCAACTCGTGGCGTTACACCGTGCTGTGTCGGTTAGATGGGTGCCTCTCTCTCCACTTTGCAGAGACGCACACTTTTGTCTTTAGCCTCTGCAATGCCAGCTGACCGTTTCAGCCCACCTGCTAACTCTACAAGCATATTTCCATAGTGAACTTAACCATGCCTGGCAAGCATGCTCCTCTCGGCGTTGTGCAACGTGCTGGTAAACAAGCCTTCCCAGGGCTATTGCTGCTGCCTTACGTAATGGCCAGGGTTGGTGGTGGTGCCAGGCAGCAGCGTGACTAACTTAAAACAATAGCCCTTTGAGAGCACCTGAAAAATTATTCTGCAGTCGGATGGGCACACGGAGTTGTACAGACAGAGCCTGTTGATGTTTATGCCACCAATAACTGAGTATACAGTGCATGTGTGTAAATATTTCTTCCCAAGTTTCCTTAATCTTTGTCTTAAAATAGAAGTTACCTACTCCAGCTGAGTAAGTACAGGAGCATTAAAGTCTGGCTTTGTAGGAAAGTTTTGAATTGTTCCTTCTGAACTTTAACTGTCCTGCTTTGTTCGTTCGTTGATGACACAGATGCTTTCTTCATGGCATCATAGTTCATTGCTGTAAAAATGACTGAATCACACAGTAAACAGAGTTGAAGCAATCCCATGGAGTGAGAGAAGCTGCACAAGTTGTACAGCTTGTATTTTGAAGAGTGCATGTGTGTTTTTTTAGGTATGTAATTCAAACAGCGGAGGTGGCGAGAAAAGAATAGTCTTGCAACCAAAGAAGAAGTCATCTGTTTTTTTTGTCTTCTATCCAAGCACAAGCTCTGAAGTGTTGTCTAGGTATTCCTGCACCAAGCCAGCTGCCCCTGGAATGGAAAACTTATTCTGCCAAAAAAACTATTAACAACAATCTTGTCGCGATCTACAAAATCTTCTTATACTGAAATATTTGACTATTTCAGTAGTGCTCATGGCAGACACGTACCAGGAAGGACTGCAGTCAGGTGGACAGTGCAGTTGGCTGCATTTGAACTGTGTGTTGGGATGTTGCTCATTTTGCTTCACTTTTTTTTTAAGGATATTTCCAAATTTTGGTGTATATAGTTTAATCCAGAGCAGGTAGAAACACAGAGTGGCTTTTGATACAGGAGGCTTCGAAATGCTGTGTTAATGTAGAACTGGTAACAGGCTTTCAGGCAGTCATGGTTGGTTGGTATTTATTGAATAGTCATGTCCTAAGGCAGATCACTTGCATTCTGAATTGCTGTCCATCTCCACTAAAACACCAGTGCAGCCAGTAATGTAAATATAACTTCGTGATATCAGATAAAGATGTGGTCCCAGAGCCTCATCGATTGATTCCACGTTGCTAAATCAAACGTGAGCAAACTGAACAGGCACCTCAGTCTGGCTGCTGGGTTGTGGCAGGCGATATCTCGACCAACAAGCGCTGGGAAACCCGGTCCCAGCTGCAAGTTGTGGCTCTGGTTTGGGTCTGTGTCGGCCGGGTTTCTGTAGGGGGTGGGATCGATGTGGGGGCTGCTTGAAAACCGAGTCAAAGCCAGGAGCTGCACAGGGAAGCCAGGTGATACTGCTGAGCTGTACTTGCTTGTAGGGAGTGCAGTTACGTGCAGCTGAAAAACAGCACTGAGTTGGTGAGGCATGGACAGGAATTCTTTTAGATTGGGATTTAAATAGAAGAACCTGAACTGGTCACGTCAGGGATTCCCTGCTGATACAGAAAAATCTGCTGTCATGCAGCAGTGTGGACCAGCCTTTATGCTTTTGGGGGAAGCCTTATGAAGCTGGAGCTATTCTTCCCTTTTTTTTAGTGTCCTCTACTTTTTTTTGGCAGAGGTTATTTGTTTTCTTTGTGCAGTTCTGGGGAACGTAGAGGTGCATGGTCCAAATCTCCGATTTGTGGGGTGTCCTAGGGCAGCTGGGGCCTAAACCTTTCGGAAGGTTTAGCGCAAAGGAAAGGTACAAGGGTCTGATGCTACATTCATGTTACAACATCATGTTTCAAGGTGCTCAGCAGTACTGGTCAGAAACAAAGTCTTCATGTTTGGTGATTTCTAGAAAATGTGGGAAGATACCTTACAATTTTTTTCATTTACTTTTTTTTTTTTTTTAACTTTTAAGGATTGCAGCAATTTAATTAGTTTGGGGAGCAGCTATATATGTTTTATCCTGTTCTCTCTTCCTCCATTCTCTCAGATCTCCAGGATATGGTGGTACCACACAGAAATATGATCTTTTACTTTCAGTCTAGTGCAGGGCTGGGTCTCTTTAAATGCCAGTCCCCTTACTTGAACATTTTTATTTCGTGACTCTTTTCCCCTGTTTTGATGAAGCAGAGCATAGTTTGCTCACTTTATTAAAAATACATTTCTCTTTCATCCTTCATTTTGACACCTGCCTCACTGCCTAAGAGGAAATAAAATGCTTGCTGGCAGGACTCCACCATTGAGTATCTGAGATTATAAGTACATTCCTCTTCATAATTATCTTTGAAATATGCTTGAGCCTAATGTTTTATTTTGAAAAAAAATCGTGTTGTACTGCTTCCTCTCTTCCATTCTTTGGTGACATATGAAGTAGTTTACACAATTGGGGTAGCTCAGCAGTAGCGATTGCTACGTGTTCCTGGGCCATAAAGACCAAGCTCCTTACACACACTGAAAGAATAAGAGCACAAAATTTAGCAGATGGTAGACAAAAATACATTGTGCAGGGCAGCACAGTGGAGTGAGGGAGGCTGGCAGAAGGGAGGAACCAGGAGAAATAGCTCCTTCAGTTCAAACAGGAGCGAAATCTAAGCATTTTGTGCCTTCCTTCTGCAAGTGTTGTGAGGGTTCGTAGTCTGTTGTCCTAGAAATAGGACAACAGACTACGAAAGAAATTAGTTTTGCTGTTTTTCTGTTCAAATTCTTTCCTATACAAATCCCATACCTGCCAAGTAGCTAGAAGCCCAGATGACATAATGCCGCAGAAGCGGCCGCCGAGCATACTTCCGAGGTTCTCTCGGCCCCTTTCCCTAAATGTCCAATTACCCAAAGGCTGAATTATATAATGAATGACAGTCCTCGTGGCTAACCTTGTTTTCTCATTCTCAGTACTCCTCCTTGTTTCAGAAACTTCCTCTGTTAGTTTCATTATGTTCTTGGAACTAGAATTAAGAGGGAGGAGCTGGCTGGCAAGGAAACCTATTCCTGCATTTCACTCCTTGGCCTATGAGTGTGGAGAGTCAGCAGGTCAAAAAAAAAAAAAAAAAAAAGAAGGAAAATTGCTGGAGGATTATGCTTTAAAAATGGCGTGATGTGATGTTGGGATGAAATGTAAGTTGTGCAAAATTTGAGAATTCCAGACTTTGCTTGCTTGCAGTATAGATAAGATGGTTAAATCTGTATTAGCTCCTCCACCTCCTTGTCTAGTCCTTTGCATCCCAGAATTGGCTCAAAATAGCTCAGGATTAAGCAGTTTCCAATGTGGTTTTGAAGCCTTGAGAGTTTGTTCGTTAAAGCTCAACTTGTGCAGTATTGGTGTTAATACTTCATTGTGTGTAAATGAGGACTAGCTGATTACTTAATGATGTTTGTATGTTATCTGCTGTTACGCAGGTGTTAATCTTATTAAATGTGTTAATAACAGCTTGGTATTTACAAGTATCAATTTATTAGTCCTGCTTTGAATCTTTATTTGCATCTTGAACTCACATTCAGGGCCCGACTTTGATAGCTGTATATTACATGTTTACTTTCCATGTGTAAACACTTACATTAACAGGATCTTTTTTTTTTTTTTTTGGGTCCCGGTTGAGGAAACCATTCCTAATCAAGGTTGTTCATAAACGTGCACTCTAGGCACAACCCTGTCACTGAACCAAGGCTCGGCTCATACGGTGCACATCACAGTTTGTTTTCATAAAAACATCTTCCTGGAGGTTTCCTTCTGGAGGCTTTCAAAGAAACTGGGACTTTGATCGGTCATACTTTATGCTTTTGCAGAGTTTTTAGTCTGTAGATTTCAACGTGCTTGATGAAAAGCAGGCAGATGTCTCCAGGTGCCTCTCTGCAAAATGAAGAAGCTAAAGAAGAAAGACTTAATTGGCCGGAGGAGAAATTACGCCGTGAGTCAGTGCCGGGAGCAGGACAGAGTTCAGGTCTGTTGGCTCCCACTGCTGCATCCCATCCGTGATCCCAGCCTGTCGCTGTGCCAGAAGCTGTCCTGAGCTGCTCTCTGCACATTATGTTCTCATCTGCCGTCAGACAGGAAACACAGAAATTTCATTTAAACAAAGAATTATCAATCTCAAAATGAAGCGTTCAGAGTCAGCAGTTCCTATTTTCTTCCCCTGCTGCTGACTTCCTGCCATTGTTCTTCTTGGTCTATAAACCAGGGTGATAGATCTCACCTACTCTGCTGGCAGGGTTGGTTCTTTTTATCTGTGCTGGATTGGGTAAGGGCTGAGTGAGCCGTCAGAGGAGGCGCTTGCCTTTGGATGGGCAGGAAAGCAGCCATGAGCTAAAGGAAGGATTTTGGAAAGAATTCTTGAACTAATATTTCCCCCTAAAAACTGAAAAATTAATGCTTCCTATATATGTGTAGAAGAAGGTGTTAGGATAAGGCATCTGTCAATTTCCTATTGACTGTTCCAGGGTGGATTTACTGGTATGTATAAATTCTTTGTTTGACAGATCTGTAGAATAAAATTCTGGATTTATGTCCAGAACAAACAGCTACAGTGAAGGCCGTAAGGAGCTGAAAAGCCTAGGCAGCTGGAAGTCACTGCTTTTTTTTAGAGTCAGGTAAGAAAGATGTGCTTCAAGAGAAGCTTTCCCAATTAAAATTGAAATAAAATCAACCAAGCAATTTAGTTCTGACAGAAATTCTACTTCCTAAACCTTGTAATTTGATTTCCATGTTCTTTCACACGTTCCTGAGAGGAATTGGACCCTCTTTATTCTGACATTATCTAGGAGGGAATACAACACATCAGGTGGGTTCCTTCTCTGTGTCGTTTAGGGGTCCCTAGGTCCATCAGAGATGACAGCTACTCTCAGCTCATGCTTTCCCAACATAGTGATTCGCTCCAAACTGCTGGTCAGGCCAGGTCTGACTTTTTTGTGTTGCAGCTCTCAGACACCCGATGTGCACAATCCTGCCCGCAACGATCGCTGAGCTGTGCTGTGTCACCTGTCCAGCCGTCTGCTCGTCCCTGTCCTCTCGCCCACGCCAGCCTAATGACGTCTGAGCCCTATCTGGGTCAGTAGGCAGAGGGGAGTCTTCCCCGCTCGTTCCTTTATCACCATTGTCCCAGGTACTCGCAGTTCTCTGGGGCCATCTTCTTTGCTATTGTGATTATTTCAGACATTCTGTCATTAGGTGCTTGGAACAGGGTAATTGGTCCTTAAGGCCACCTCGCATATCCTCAGAGTCAGCCTGCTGTTATGCTGTTGAATAAAATCAATTTAACAAGTAAAGGGAATAATCTTTTTCTCTCTGGTCATGGTCACAGTAGTTGCAGGTATGGTTTTAACAACGGTGAATGGTAGCAGTTCCCGTCCCCCCCCAGCTTCAAGTGGATGACTGGGATTTTATTTTTAAGTAGATTTTTTTTCGTTAATCAAAAGAGCATTATGTGTGCAAACCTGCCTGGCTGTGCTGTTTGTTCTACCTTGACATTTCACTCAGCCTGAACAGTCACATTGAAAACTAAATTGGTGTTTTTGGATTTGTTCATTATACAAAAGTAACAGCTGTGCTTTTAAGGATCTTTCTGTGCGATGTGCTTCGTAGGAAAGAACAAAGCCGGAAAGGTACGCTCCGTGTTCGAGGGACCTGCCTGTGTTTGGTGGAGTAAAGGCGTATGTATTAGCCTGCTTGTTTTTATTTGCAGTTAAATGGCCTCTGAAGAGGTTAAAAGCTAGCAAGCCAGGGTTGAATGCCTGGCAGCTTGTGTTGTTCTGCTGGCATTGCCTGCCTGCTCTTACTGCCTGGTGTTCAAAAGCTGTTAAAGCAGCTTTATTGACAAGCAGGGATGAATTGTCCCAAAGCCATTATTTGAGAGCAGTGACCCAAGGAAATGGAGAAATGGTTGCTGCCTGTTAAACAGCTTTTTTTTTTTTTTCTTTTTTTTTTTGAATCACTCTTAGATGAGTGATTTTTTTGTTGTTGTTGTTTTGGTTAAAAATCTTTTCTTCTTCTGGTAGCCCTGGAGTATTCTGAATGCCTTCCTAGTTTCTGTCTGTCATCTTTCTGTCTTTCTGTCTCCATTAAAGAAGCGCTGAGGTGTCATGTTCTGGGGCAGCGATTTCTTCCCTTCTCCATCTAGTGGCTACAGCCTGAGAGTCTGTTTTCCTTCCTACTTGTGTTGTTGAATATCAGGAGATGGATGAGGGTTGCCAGTTACTGGATGTTTTGGTGGGTACTTTCTGTAATCTAGCACCAAGTTGCTTTGTGAGACTTCTACTACATCGGTGAGCACAGACCCCACGGCATCTCGAGCTGCTGGAGAGGTAGGTTTTCACTTAGGTGATCTGTACACCTGGTTTGTAGGCTTTGGTTAGGTAACGGACATCTCCTTGCCCAAGCAGCCACATATCACACAGATACAAATGCGCCTTGACACCAAACAGCATGCTTTTGGTGGGAAGGTTTCTCTAGAAATGCCACTGGGGACTGAAAGAAGGGTGTTTCCCTTCTGCCATTAGTCTCCAGCCTGAATGATCTTGCTCTGACAACAGCGTGTTTGTAGCTTTGTTTTGATTCTGTGAATGCACATAGAAGGCATCCAGCGTGGCCTCTGTATTGCTATTTTTTCCTTCTGCCTCCAAGCTACCCTGATGGTGGTGGTGCAGAAAGAGGCTTCAGAGACAAACACGGTGACTAAATTCTAAGCTCCCCTTCGCAATGCCAACCTCCACTAACATTTTCCTGGGGAGAGAGAGTAGGGTCTGGTTGCGCACGGTTGTCTTTGAATGTCAGAAGGACTTAATCCAACTTACATTTATAATGACTGAGTTTCTTCCTGCATCCCGTGTCCTCCTTAGAAATGATAAATCATTTCATGCAAAGCGTATTGCAGGGTTCTAAGCTGTAAGTGGTATCCCTGGTAAGAGCCTTAATAGCAGCAGGTACTGAGTGAATCATAGTCCGTGAACTCTTCCCGTCTCCAGGGATGCTTCTCCCAGAGGTGGGAGCAGCAGTAATGAGAGGAAGGCAAGTTGTGCAGTCAGCTTTGCTGCGGGCTGCTTGAAAACTCCTGGGGGCCACTGTTCCAGCTCATCCCGTGTGCACTTAAACGTGGCTCCTGGAGCGGGGTCGAGGTTGCTCATTCTCCTCTCCTCACTTCACACCTGCCTTGGTTTCCTGAACTGCTAATGCAGCTCTTCTGTCGTGAAATGACAAACTTAAAAATAGACGCGGCCGCACAGATCTTGTGGGAAGAGCTGGCTGTGTGTCTTTGTGCATCAGGCTTAGAGCTCCTGTGAGGAGCAGAATGAAGGTGACTGAACCAAGCGTCTCCGTGCTCTGAATCATATGCCTGTACCACGACGATAAAACAGAAGTGTTTGAGAAGGCAGATAGGTAAGCAGCAAGAGGAGGAATAAAAGCATGCGGAGAGTGACGAATCCCAAGGTTATGTCCCTGTCTCCAGGGGGAGTTAATCCTTCTAAGAGTTAAGGATGATTTGTCTCTGCTATGGCATCTGAATAAAAATGTGAGTTGGCTGAATTCGCTGATGTCTGCATGAAGTAATTAAAGAGCATAGTGTAATTCAGAAGGATGTGGCCTAGAAATGAATTTATTTAGAATGTTGTCTAAATATAGATGTAGGATGTCTAGCTGCTTACCAAGAAAAGATACTCGATGTTTTCTAACCTGATACCAGGTGGAGCTGCCTTGGGATGCCTGCTACTGAGGATGAAGTGGATGCTGGGGTGGATTTGGCTGTCCAAGGTTGTTTGACAGCTGCGTTGCTCCTTGAGGCCCTCCCATGGTGTAGGCAGATTTCATGAAGCGCAGTCTGCGGTGGTTGTTCCAAGTGATGTTC
This sequence comes from Netta rufina, assembly GCF_964035555.1. Taxonomy (NCBI): domain Eukaryota; kingdom Metazoa; phylum Chordata; class Aves; order Anseriformes; family Anatidae; genus Netta; species Netta rufina. The sequence goes on from NC_140137.1 coordinate 10,506,080, forward strand.
CTAGCGTGTTCCTAGAAATTCCCCGTGTGGCAGTTGTCCTACCCATCTGGAAAAAGGCAGTAGGATCAACAAATAGAGCGCCTTATCTTTTGAGGAAAAACTCTTTTTTTTATGAGTTTGTTAGTGTGTAATCTGCATGAGATACCTCTCTCTGTATTTCTTGAATGTAAGTACAGTGTGTAACGGTAGAAGTTGTCCCTTCCACATTGTAACTCCGTTTGCTGGGCAGTACGTAATGAATGGACTGTGTGAGGAACAGGCAAGCTTTGTTGTGTTAGTCAGGAATTGGCGTGTGTGTGGAGAAACACTGACATCAGGCCTTCTTGGATCGCTTTTACTTGAGGCCTGCAGCCACACTGATTCACTTCTCTTTGGTTTGCAAGAAGGACTTGACAAATAGGAAAAAAAAACAGCAGTGGTATTGCATTTGGAGATATCTCCTGTTCGTAGGAGCTGTGCTACTTGCTGTTGAATTGGGTAAGGGCATTACCAGCACGTGGGCAGAAGTACAAGGGGAAATAAGTTTTGAAAACTCTGACAAATCTATATTCCCCTGTGTAGTGGCAAGGGAACATTTCTTGTGTGAAATAGTTCTTCAAATACCAGCCTAATCTTGTTCTACTTCACTTCAGGACAAAAATCCTGTCTGTGTGTGTCACAGATGTCCTGCCTTTCTCTTTTTCAGCCTGCAGCCCCTCTGTTTCTCCAAGCAGTGATGTTTATTGCCAAGAAAGAACCAGCTGAGGATGGAGTTCTTATTGACCCTAAAAGCCCCTTGGGACAGTTCAGGCTGCAAGACTTCACCAGTGGGCTCTTTTTAACCTTTTTTTTTTTTCCTTAAAAACCTTAGGGAGATCTCCCCCACACCCTTTATTTGGGAGATGTTGTTGTATCTGATGGATTTTGATGCTCCCTGCTCACACTGAATGAGTCCTTCTTGTTGTGCTTTACCCTGACAGGCAGCTGGGCATCACCTAGCCGCTCATTCTCTTTCCCCAGGTGGAATAGGGGACAGAAGTGGAAAGGTAAAAGTGACAGAACTCACGGGATGAGGTAAAGCAAAAGCCGCTTGCACAAGCGAAGCAAAACAAGGAATCCATTCACCACGTCCCACCATCAGGCAGGTGTGCAGCCACTCCCAGGAAAGCAGGGCTCAGCATGCATAATGGGTTCTTGGGAAGGCAAACGTCACTCCAAACATCCCCCCTTCCTTCTGCTTTACTCCGGTTCTATCTTTGGCCAGTCTGAGCCATCTGTCCTGGCTCTGTCCCCTCCCAGCTCCTTGTGCACCCCCGTCTCCTTGCTGGGGAGGAGCACGAGGAGCTGAAAATTCCCCGGCTCTGTGTAAGCACTGCTCTGCAATAACTGAAACATTAGTGTGTTATCACTGCTGTTTTCATCAGAAATCCAAAACAGATAAAACAGAAATCCAAAAAATATGAGCCTCTACAAAGAAAATTAACTCTATCCCAGCCAAAACCATGACACATTTTTAGCAGTGGGCCTACAATATGCAGCATGCTGGAATATTAACTCCGGCTCTGCAGTTCTTCAGACTTCTTATTGTAGTAAAATGAGGATCTTTATACTATTTTCAGAGTTATTTTTCTGTATCTGTACTCAGTAGCCTCTTTGTCCAGTTTAGTCATATCTGCTGTAGAATCACAGAATGTTCGGGACTGGGAGGGACCTTGAGGGATCTAGTCCAATCCCCCAATCTTTGAATCTTTGGTTTCTCAGTAAACTTAATAGTGAAGTTACATTTCTGCTTTTAGATGTGTGGTACTTGGCAGATCACTTCAAGTAGAGTTATTAGTTAATGAAGCAAATTGGTTCAATAGTACCACATCATCTTTTTTTTCAAACAGACATCAAAGCTACTGATGCATAGTAAAATCAAGGTAGTTTTTCACTGTGCCGTGGACCAGCTATTGAGAGTGAGTAATGGCACCAGAAATTAGTGGCCTCAACTTGAAATGCAGTATCTGCTGAAAAACAGATGCTGCTTCAAAAAGCTGGTTAATATGGGAGGTGGAGGAACCGAGCATTGTTTAAACACCCACATTCTTCTGTGTGAATCACAGCCACGGACCCTTGCTGCTAAGACAAGATGACATGTTGTATTTACGCCACTGTTGACCAGCTAGAGGTGGAATGTCAGACCTTATATCATTTTTTTAATTGTTTTTGACATCAGAAATGTAATTTCCTGTAATGTATGATCGTGTCCTCTAGACACCTTCCCTCTTCAGTGCGTGCTGCAGACCTACCTGGACCTACCTGTGATAGAGCCAATATGCTTCAAAAAGAAGACTGATGTTTAAATATTTGTTTTTATTCTGGCGAGAAATAAACTCTGCATAAAGCATAAAAATGTTTTTCCCCTGTCTGCAAGCATTAAAACTAAATTTCTGAATCATCTGAGAAGTGGCGAGGGAGGAAAATTAATCTGCTGCTGACTTGGAGTGCCCAGATTCTGCTCTGTGACCAAGTGCAGTGTGAGTGCATTGCACTTCAGCGTGGCTGCTTGGTTAACTGGAATCTGTGTTTGTCTTTCTCTGATATTAGCTCCTTTACATATCCAACTTTCCCTTTGCTACCAGACATTCAAATCACCATTGAGTTGTACTCATAAGTACTGTGTTTTGTTTTTTTTTTTGTATTGCCTCAATTTTTTTACTTCCTGCTCCCAAAAAAAGATAACAGCATCTTACAGAGATGTTACTGTAGTGTTTTATTGAAGCTTCTTTCAGACTCCAAATATAACAGACAGGATTTTTCTATTCAGGGAGGTGGTAATCTTGAACAGAATAAAGTATTTATTGCTTAATTTCCTGAAATATTTCAGATCCAGACTTGAAACTGTTCAGGTGCATGCAAAGCACGCCTTGGCAGGAAGCCCAACCTGTAGGAGCTCCTGCTGCAGGAGTGAGCTCATCCCTCTTCTCCAGGCAGACATTTTGAGTATCCACTCTAGAAGAAAAATTAATGTTCGGGTAGGCATCCTCTGCCCTCTCTGTCACCCATCTTGCTCTGTCAATCAGATGGATTTGAAAGGAAAGTCAGGAACCACCCCGGGGCTGGGGATGTCGACTTGCTTCATTCTGTTGGTTTGACCGACCAGCGCCTTTGCTGAGCTGGCTCTGGACGTAATTGCTCGTGGCTGTCCCATTCAGACGAGTGCTGCTGCATCTGCCTGGGGCTTGTTAAACGTTTTGATGCTCTCTGTGGCCCTAGGAGACCCTGAAAACTGAACAGGAAGAGCATATACATCTAAGAAAAAATGCTTTAATAGCAACAGCCCATGTTAGTCTAGATACAGCCTGAAGTTCATCTGATGCTTGCTGGCACTTTACATGTGCCATCTATTTCTTGGGTCCATCGAGGTACACCCGTCTGCAATTTTACCTGGCCATCCACTTGTGCAACTGCGGGAAGGTGAAACCAGACATGTCACGTCCGTGTTTCGGAGAGGACTATTGCACACCTGTCCGTCAGACAGCCTGAGCTCTGCCTCGGATCTCCTTTAATCATCTTAAGGTTTGTGGATTCTGTTTGAGCTTCCTAAAGAAGAGCTGCTCGAGGATCATTGTTAAACATGCTGCTTGACCAGTTCATTGACATTCCTGCCAGGGAGGTGAGAAAGTTTCTGGTTTTGTCCTTCCAGCTTTGGAGAGGGGAAAAAAGTATTGTAGTGTTCCCTGACGTTAATCATCGATGTTGGTTCCAGTGGAACTCTGACATTACCACCAGCCCTTTTTCGTTTCTTTGTTTGTAACCATGCTGTCCATTGAAACGCAAGACAATAGATACACTGGATGTGTCGGGAAATTCCTTTGTTATACTGATGACAGCCCAGTGCTATCTTTAGCCTTGTATTCTGGTACTGCGAGGTCCAGCTCTGCCTTTATGAGGCTCTGTGTGACCTGGAGGAGAAGCTTTCCTAGCGAAAAGTTTGTTGTTTCCATCCTACAACCGTGTGAGTTGTAGGATGTTATTTTGCCTTACAAGTCTCGCCTATCTGAGCAAAGGAAGAAAGCTGCCAAAAGCTCGATATAAATAACCTACTGTCCCTCCTGTGGAAACTGTCCGTGTGCACGCTTTGGAAGCGTAAAGTGATGCATCCCTTTGTGAGAGCGGGGTGAACTCTACACGATGCTGCCGGCTGAGTTCCCTTCGCCGTTACTGAGAGGTGATGAACATGCTGTAAATCTACGCCCTGGTTTCTCGTGATTGTTTAGGATCTAACTGCACAAATACCAAAGTGGGTATTCACAGCGTAGTACAGTGTGTCTCGCTGCATCGTGAGCTGTCTGGTAGAACTTTTCCGAACATCCCGTCTTCCTCCGGCGTTAGTAATACCTTCCGCTGCTTTTAACGTGCTGGTATCAGAAATCCAGAAGGCAGCTTTTGCAACATAGAGGGCACAAGGTTCCTGTCTGTTCCCAGGGTATAAATACTCCTCCAAGTGACCAATGCTTCAGGAACCTTGAGGCTTTCTGGAATTTTTACTGCAGGTGCTTGCAGGAACATCTGACCTGAGGGCAAGTAAAACCTGTTCCCCTTTTCCATGCATCCAACTGCAGGCCTCCTCCCTCCTAGGTTACAAATCATCTGTGATGGCTAATCCTCATTCTTTCCTCTTCCCAGGATAGTGTAAGTGATCCCCTGGAATTGCTTTGAACTCTGTGACAGAGGCAAGAAGCCAGTGGCTTTGAGTGAAGCATAGAAATTAATCAAATTTTTAAACCTTAGTTCTGATAGGAGCTGTGGCTTTCACACATACCTGATTTCTTGGGGCAGAGGCTCTTGTGTTACAGTAACTCTTCCCAACTTCACAAAAATAAGAAGTTTGCTTGATTTATTTATTTGCTAAAATGATTTCTAATTAATGAAGTCTTGTTTTGGTTATTTCTGCGATCTCATCTCTCTGCTGTCCCACAAGCATGCTTTTCCAGCTGTCATTGAATCCTGTGCAATTTTTAATCTCCTTTTAACTCTGAGTTTAAATTAGAGTTAACTGAAGGTACCTTTTTTCCCTGACCAGGCCAGTATCTCCATCATTCTTTTCAACGTCCAACGTCTTACTCTCCTTTTTGTTTTCCCCTTTCTTCTCTAAATATGCAAACCCAGCTGCTGCCTCCATCTTCCTGGATCAGACTGAGTTACACTTCCTCAAGCTGTGGCCAGTGCCATATGCTTTATGTGAAGATACCTGGTACCTGCAGAGTAGTTTTCAGTTACCAAACCATAAACCCTCTGAACCCAGAGCACGTCTTTTCAAAGCAGATGAATATTCTGTCAGGATACTTGCATATATCCAGTCCTTTTTCTTCTGATCTGCTGGTCTCTTGGACTTAGTAGCATCAAGGGTCAGTGAGCAATGCGAGCCAGTAGTGTTTGTCTCTAATTCCAAACCTGTCTCTTTCCATTCCCTTCCTGTTAATCGTTTTGACCACTTCAGCATCCTTTTCCAGGCTTAAACCTGTTGGCCTTCCCTTCTGCTGCTTGAGTCCGGCTCTGGACATCATCCTTCAAGCTCCTGCACTCGTCTGTAAGATCTCGGCTGAGCTCTCCTTCCTCCCTGCCACCCAGGCTGCTCTCGTGGCCTCTCCTGGAGATCTTGTCCACTCTTGGTTCAGTGTGGGTCCTTAGTGTCTGTTCTTTTCTAGAAACATGTTAATTCTCTGAAACGTACCCATTTATGCAGTCCTCCTGGGTTGTTCTGTACTCTGTATGAGCCTCTAGACTGTAAATTCAAGGCCGGGAAGTTGTTAGCCCAATGTTCGTGCCTTGTTAGCTGTGTCTGTTCACTGTGCTCGTATATTAAATGATCCTTGAAGTGCTTTAAGGGCCTCGTGAGACAAATGCTGCACATATGCCATACTGTCCTTACAGAGAGGCTTGAGCCTCTAAGGATAAACCTAGAAGTTATCAAAACTCTAGGCAAATCAGATCCGGAGATTTGCTTAAATCTTTTCTTAGTTGGGGCATGAGAAGGGGAGAGGGAACATAACGTAGCTGAAGAGATGGGAAGCAGAAGAGCACGTTGAGAGGGTGAACTGCCTTTTAAGCACTTAAAGCCAGGAGATGAATGTGGCTGGCAGACGCTGATCATCAGCTTTCTCTAGTGTAGCCTATTCCTAGCGTACTTTCGCCACGTAAAACTTGATTTGTGTGTTTTGGTTGTTACTTATGTGATTAAAATGACAGAGGAGAGAGCCACGCTGTGACATCGGCTTTCCACGGAGTTATTTAAAAAGCTGGGTTGCTTTTTTTAAACCTGCGATAGGTCATCCTTTCAAAACTCGTAAATATTTCTGATCGTAAGAAAAAAACTTCCTTTTATAGTATCCCCATACTGCTGTTTCTACTGAATCCGCTGTAGAGCTATTTCCTATTTCTAATTGCTCACTCACCAAACAGCTCTTTTTTTTTTTTTTAACGTGCTCTTTCTTTCTCAGCTTTTTCTCCCCGGTGCTCCATTATTGTGACTGTAGCGAGAGGACGCCAGCTTTCAGCATTTAATGGGCTGCGAGGAGGAAAGATCAGCTACTTCCTCTGCCCGTGAGACCGTGATGTCAGCAGCTGCTCCGGGCTGCTTTATCATCCGCTGCTGCTGTTGCTGTGGTGCACGGGGAAGGAATGTAAACAGCTCTTTCCAGATGTTCTCGGGGCAGCTGGAGATCCATAAATGGCCTCTTTGGTTCAGGAATGTTACTGATCCATCTAGGGGATGGCAGGGAGCAGAGTCATAAAAACATACAGCTCCGTGCCTATCCTGTGCAGCGTGCTCTGTCAATTTTATCTCATGAGCAAGAGCTGTGTGCTGCTGGCAAGTGTGCCGGCTTCATCTCGCTCTGTGCTGGTGTGGCCACGGCAGCACAGGGCCTGGATGTGCTGCAGATACTGAGCTCATCCTCACGAGACCCTTCAGGGATGTACTCTTCCTACTTTATAGGTAAATAGGATGGGTGGGCATGTTCAGGGCTTGAATTGCACAGGCGAGCTACCATAATAACCAGCTCTCCTTCCTTGGCCTACCCGTTCTTCCTCCAGCTTCGACTCCTGGGCAAGCACAGCAATAGTGTCCTAATTCTGTGCGTGGCAAATGCTGTTTTGTTCACCCGTTGTACCCATGATTTAATTAGATACAGAGTAAAGGAAAGAAGGCTGATGTAGTTTTGGAGCTCTGAATATAAAATTTGGCGTAGTAGGAAGCACTGAATCAACATGGGGCTGTTTCATCTTGGTGCTGGATAGAGCAGAAATTTGGAAGCCAGCGTCTCTCATGCTTGTTCAGGACTGGAAAAAGCATCAAATCTCACTTGCTAATGGCGTATCCAAAAAAAGTCTATTCTGGGGGAGAACCAGTCACTTCCTTCTTTAGGGTGTGTGTGTTTTTAATGCATTAATTAATTTTTATTGAGTGGTGGAAAAACTGATGTCAGCGCTGCATTGCGGCTGGACATGCAGCAACACAAGGTGGTAGGAAATAATACAGCTAACATCATAAGGGCAGTGAAAGTTTAACCACGGAGAGTTTAAAATAGCAAAGTTGAGCCATATGGATATTAAAAGGTATGACTGAATCAAAACAACTGTCTAATATTAAGTTGGATTTTGTTGGGGGAGTAGCAGACTTCTTGGGTTAACTGAACTTCTGTGTATCCAATGTCCAAGGGTAGGTTTCTTGCCTCAACACCTTGATTTCTGGTTTTGGTATTGGCAGTCTTTGGCTACCGTGGGATACAAAACACTACGTGCAATGTAGATTGTCTCTCCCTGTATTTTTTGTGAGGCCTTTATTATATTCAGGAGTCTGTAGAGTATCGTTTTCCTTTTACGGTGGTCTGTAAACTTGTCCAGCGTGACTTCTTCCCTGGCACCTGTAGCAGCTCAGATTGCAAAGATCCATGACAGCAAAGCAGAGGGAGGTGGAGGGAAGTGCTCTGGAAACTGGAGCCAAAAAGCAGAGCAGTTACATAATTGTACAGAAGAAAAAGCACTCTTTTTTTTTTTTTGTTTTGTTTTTCCTTTTCACATCCGTCTGCAGACTGAAAAAATGCTGTTGGAAAGCTGGATGGAAAAACATTCAGCATCGTTCATCCCTGTGGGGACATGAAATGTATTGAAATATTCCACCTGTTTTATGGCTGTTACTTTTCCTTTTTCAGGTTTGACATCTACAGGAAGGTGCCAAAAGACCTTACACAGCCAACCTACACAGGGGCTATTAGTAAGTAGCACTTCATTTTGCTGTCCTTGCATACCCCTGATCTAAAATTAAAGATCTTTTGGCTTCTGTGTCTTTAAAGAGATTTTTAAAGGGATATTAAACACTGGAAATGGTATCCTTTGTTGCTGAGACAGCTCATTTTACCCAATCCGTAAGGTTGCACTAAATGACGAGGTAGTTTGCATGGATTTGGAATTTCGGTAACAAAAAGTAGCAAAGATATATTGTTATGAAAGGCAGCTCCTCTTCCCAGGAACAGAAGCTATGAGTCTGCTCCAAACACTGGGGGAGTGAACGACGGCAGGTTTTTTTTTGCCTTTCTGTGATAGGCATCCTCTTAGTGTGAAAAACAGCCGATAACAGTTGTGTTCACAGTTACTGAGCTCAAGTTTTTGCTCGCTGAAGAGACACGAGGAATCAAGCTGCTACAAACGGGGAATCCAGGTTTGAATTCTGGATCCATAAGAGCGGGGCTGATGGCAACGTGCAGTGGCCAACAGTGAGGATGGTTTGAAAAATGGATATTTCTGACATCCTAAGGGGATTCATTTGATGTTTTAGATAGGACTTAATGAACAGAGATATTTCTTTGTCATTATTTCTCATGCTTTTAAAGGAGAAAAGTTACTTTGTCAGAAGCCACCGATAGTGATCCACTCTCACTCCCATGTATCAATACGTAGACTTCAGCTGATATAAATCTCTTGCCTTGGGCCTCTTTTCCTTCCTTCCTTCTCCCAAGGTAGGCTGTAGGCTGAGTAATGCAATTTCACACAATTATATCCAGTGAGTGCACTGTGCAGAGGTAAACATTGATCAGGTTGATCCTGCCAAGTCTGTAATTAGGCGCCTATTGCAGCTTTCCTGTTCCATTGAACAGTGACTTCCTTTGATCACAGAGCTGTGATCCATTCATCCATTCTTGTAGATGGGTCAGTAGCCCTGTATGTCACGGCTGACGTGAGTGATGTCATATCCCTTGATGACAGCAGGCATCAAATAGAACTGAGTCAATAGCAGTGAATCAATGGGGCACAAAGCAAAGCCTTTCGTGAGCTGGAGAAACTCCTCGCTCCTTGCTGTGAGGGTGGCTGAACACTAAAATAGGTTGCCCAGAGTGGTGTGGAGTCTCCAACCTTGGAGATACTCAAAACAACCAGATCCAGCCCCAAGCAACACCGGGGTGTTGGATGGGATGATCTCCAGAGGTCCCTGCCAGCCTCAACTATTCTGTGCTTCTGTGAAGATAGCACCGTACTGTAAATATTTACTTTCATGGAGTCCTTGTCCTCCCTGTTCTCCTGACCACTGAATTATGTGAATGTTGACTCCCTCCTAGGTTTGCTGAGACTGTGAACAAAGCTTGAATAAAATTGTTTAGTAATTTAGAGGCGTATAAGATTTAGTGTTCTTTCAAGAACACTTTGAACTTGCTTAGTGATCCTGCCTTCTCTTCTGTTTTGGAAACGAAGAGTTCCCACACTGTAACTGGTTTCCCTTTGAGAATTTGTCTTGTTATGAATCACCTGCAAAAGAGAATGTTTTAGAAACAAAAAACCCATCAAAGGCCATCCAGCAGTGTTAGGCTTTCAGATCTGCAGTAAACAGCTCAAGTGATAAGTGTGTTGTGGGAAGGCTTGGAGGCTGTGACTCTTACTTAAAATTATTAGCTGACTTATTTCTTTCTATTGTTATTTGCAGCTTCTCAGGCTTTGATTTTCTTCTCTAACTGGTTCTCCTTCTTTTTGTCAGTGTTTGCAGACAGGTTGATAGAAGCTTTTGAACCACACGGGCAGCCAACAACCTGTAGTGGCTTTGCATATGAGGATCCTGGCTGCAGCTTTCCTAATGGGCTTTCTGTCTGACCAAGCCTGTGACTTGTAATTTGAAATCCAGTAATCTTGAGTGTTGTAGGAGGCCATGAATGAGACCGGCCCATTGCCATGCCAGTTTGAAGTCTGGGAAGGTCTCATGATTTTGTGATAAATGCTTCAGGGTATTCAGATGGTAAGAATAATAGGGGCTTTAGGCAGGGGAAGGTGCTTCCTCATAGAAAATCTGGTAGGGTGTAGTAAATCTGAAATGGCTATGGCAGCATCTGTATTTTGTCTTTCTTTAAGTCTTCCAAAGTTTACAGAGCAGATTCAAACTGCAGTAGCTGACTATTGACCTAAGCCCTCTTCACGGGATTTCTCTTGAGACTTCAGCTCAGTATCAGTTCTGGTGCTGAAAGCTTTGAAGGCTTTCTGGAATGAGAATGGCTTTTCTGCAGGATTCCTCCAGTTGCTTTTGGTCTGTAAGAAGCTTGATGTTTATCAGGGAAGAAGGAATAGATCAAATTACAGCGGAAAAGAGATGTAAGTACCAACACTGCCTCCACCCACCATGGATGAAGTGGCCAGCTCCTGTTGGAAAGACGCAGCTCAGAATAAGTGTCTGCTCTTCTCCACCAAAATACCGTAACAGTGTCAAACACAGGCAAGTTCAGAAGCCAACTGGCAGGTTATTGAGAGTCTTTCTGTTATGTAGGTTTTTCTAATTTCAAAAGTTACAGTGAACACTGCATGTAAGGTGTTTCAGATCTGTGTAGAAACCTTTCTGGCTTCTAAAAACTGGTAGGAACTAAGGAATCAAGAAACATCCCCTGTAGTTCAGTGGAGTGGGTTTTGCACAGAACAACACACCCTCTGCCCTGGACTTCTCCGAAACGCACGCGGTAGTTAGGCATCCCCTTTTTCTCAATACAGATCTCTTCTTCCAGACCACGTTGTAGTCTGTGTGCCACTCAGCTGTGCTATTGCTGTCCCTCTTCCACCAGGTGCTTGTGCCAGTCTTCGCGAGCCTTCCCACCCCTGCGCAGTGTGTATGTGATGCCAGCACACGGCCGTTCTAACAGACCTGAGTGTCATGGTGACAGATTGGCCATGTTAGGGTATGTAGGCAGCAGTGGCACGTGCCATCTGGCAGCTGGACAGCAGCAGTGTGACTTCTTAAGAGAGGGGCTTGCAACTCGGGCAGCTGCTGTAGTGATCCTTCTGTGCAACAGTCAGTGTGGACGCATAGTTTGCGTGCACGTGTTGTATGCACACATGGTAATGTTATCCAGAAATACTCCATGCTGTATGGAGGCTGGAGTTTTAAATACACATCAGGAAATATCAAAGTTATGATTCACATGGCATCCGTAACGAGACCCAATCCTTGCACTTCGTAGCAGTTTGCTTCATTGTACAATAAATACTATTAATTTTATGCCTTAATATAGACATGGGTTCACATTCTCAGTCTGCATGCTGTGTTAAACAGTTTGCATTTCTTTCATTTCTTGCAGGGTGGGGAGGAAGAGTCAGGAATGTACCTCGATGGAGCGTATATCAGAAGGGGATTTGTACAAAAGGGCTAGGTTCTAGAAAACAGAGTAGGAAAAAATGCTTGGGAGAGCTTCTTATCCTTTTGGGGTTTCTAATCAACCAACAGCAGTATGTTCCTGTGTGCCTAATGCCAACAGCCTTTGATATATTGATCGTGTTATCATACTAAAAGAAAAAAGAAAAAGAAACCTTTAAGAAACCTGTCTTAGATGGCCTTTCAAGCTCTGTGGGAACACCACAGCACTCTTGCAGTTAAGTTAAGCTTTATGCATTAATTTTTATTGTTTTGTCTGATCTCAGTTTTTAATCTACATTTCCAAATGTAATACAATTGTCAAATTGTGGATGGCAGGAACTGTGCATTACATGGAAGCAAGTAAAGTCCTTCACTATGGAATAAGTAGCTGAAGCACAGAGTGTGTAGATCGTTACACTGGGAATGTTGTGTGTGCCTGCAGTTCCACACGAAGGACAGGAACGTGTGTTCTGTGTGAAAAAACTTCGGCACAAGAGACAGTTCAAGGCACTAAACTTTCACTAAAGACACCCCCTGCTCTGAAGATTCTTTTTGGAAGTCTTGCAGACTTTTTCTAGTGTCCACAGCATCCAATGTCAAGAAGTTTCAGAACTTACTTAGGTGTCATGTAGAGGAAAACCTTCCTCCTCTTGTTTTGAACTGCCACCTTCCATCCCATTTTTGTAGTAGAAGAGACAGCGAGTGGTTGTTCCCATTCATCTCCTCCAGGCTGCTCATGACTTTATAGACCCCTGTCATGACCACTATCTGTAAGCTCTTTTTTAAGGTTGAAAACTGACTGCAGTTCAGAGACTGGCAAAAGTATAGAAAGCCTTTGAAAGTCCCTGACAGGTGTTTTGGGGTATTCTTATGGGACTTAAATACAGGTTCCTATAATTTTATTGTGCTGTATTTGGTAAGTATCATAACAAGTCTTCACTGGAAGAGTTGAATTGGAAAGTGAGCTTGAGGGAGATGATACTTTCTATACCAGGAAAGAAGAAGGGAGTTTGATGATGGAAATGGTAGAAAAGAAAGTGAAAAGTTGGAAGAGAAAGAACGCTCTGGCAAGGAATTTATAATAGCAGTACCAGGCTGTGCAGAAGTGATGGAGAGCAGAGCTGCTGCTGTGGAAAGCCCTTGCAGGATGAGAGCAGGGCAGAGGGGAATACGGGAAGCAGTTAAAGAAGAAAGAGTTGTCTCTCTCATAATGTTCTCCCCTGCTTTCTGCCAAAGATCAGAGATCCTCTGTGTCTGCTCTTGGGTGATTAATGGTACGAAACACTGGATCAACTAGTCCTGTGTCTGACTGGTTGCTTTTTTGTGCTCTTACGTAGGAGTAGATGTTCTCAGAAGAATTTGCTGCTGTGCTTTAAGTAGACCTTCCTCCACCCCCATGCTGCATGATGCACTGTGCCAGCGGCTCAGCTGGGTTACAGCAGTGCTCTTCTGTGCCTTCACAGCTAGGAAATGTGTGACCATCTGAGGGTTTTCTTTTCCTATGAATATCCCCTCTTGCTTCCCATTTTCCTACTGGTCTTTGGGTTTGTTTTTTCATTTTCTCCTCTTCTTCATCCTACCTAATGAATTTTTGGGGCGTCTCTCTTAATCTGTTGCACTTCTGAAAGGGTCAGTAAATGAACCCACCCTTGGAGTGACAGACGAGGAAGGGGAAGCAGTGCACTTCTCCTTCCTCAGAACTATCTGCTGACTAATGTGATGGATGAGGCACAAGGCTCTGGGTCACTCAGGCGTCTGTCTCAGCATTCGCCCTGAGTACCTCCTCTTTCCTTCCCATGCCTCTCACATTCTCCACCGAGGCAGTTTGGTTAAAATTGCTCCCTGGCCAGTTGTGGCTTGAACCTTGCAACGGAATGGGTTTTCGGGCTGTATAGGTCATGTGGAATAAAGTTGAGGAACCTGTTTTTTTTTTTCTTATTTATTTCTCAACCTTAATTAGTGGCTATGGTAAAATGGTCTTGTCCAAAGAGTGCTTGGTCATCGTTACTGTGCTGGGACTGAGGGGTGAACCAGACTGTATGCCTGCTGTCACAATCCTGGAATAGCATGCCATTGCCCTCTTCACTCTTTTTCATAGTGATTCACAGTGAACTTGGATATTTTATTGAATGTAAATGCACGCTGCAACCCTGTCTCTTTGAATTGACACATCCCTGTCTGCTCCAGTCATCCCTACTCAGTAAGATTTCCAGCTGTCCTTCCTCCCAGCCTTTGTTGTGTAGGATGCTGCCCATCACTGCTGCATGAAGGGCACCCTGCAATGCTTTGAACAGTTTTCTGATGAAGATTAACCAGTAATACACCAGTAACTTTTGGTTCCCTTCTTTTAACCGTAGGTTGGCTTTCTTAGAAATAACATGAGCCCTGTGTCCAGGTACTTAGCATTTACTTTATTAGGAATTTTTCTTTTCTAAAGAGTCAATGTGTTGCCAAATGGAGAAATTAGAGAAGTATCAGGCGTTATTTAGATGAGCCCATTATAGCAGTGACTCTGCTGTACCGACTCAATCTAGTGGTTAGTGGAGGGAGGCTGCAAGATGACTTACAGATAGCCTTAGGAATTGACAAAGAACTGAAATGCCTCCTAATTCATGAAATATTGCATAGCTGACTAGGGTTAAGATACACAGCAGGATGCTGGGTGTTGGTATGCCATGGAAGTCACTGCTCTGATGGCCTCATCTCGGTCATTGTCTCAGGAGAGTGTTAGTTCTCAAGTATGTCTGGGTGGCATATATACAGGGGGAATAATCTGCCTGCGTGAAAACAGTTTGTGTCTTTGTTAGAGATATGAAATTAACCTTTTCCTCTACTCTCCTCTTTTCCAGTCTCTGTCTGCTGCTGTCTCTTCATACTGTTTCTCTTCCTGTCTGAGCTCACCGGATTCATAGCCACTGAAATGTAAGTAAAAATCACGTTTTCCTTTGTTGGAATGTATTTTTATAGATGATTCTTTACAGCTTTACTCTGTTATATTGGAAAAATATGCCAGTAATTTCACTGGCCCAGTTAGTTGGCTAATAGTTTAGGATTCCTTTAGGTTGAGTTAAAATTCTCAGACACTCATACAGCTTTCAGATTTACTAAGGTAGACTGGGCAAACTTGATTCTAAAATAATTTTGTTAGAGAAAATTGTTCCAGACTTGCTTGACCATTTATCAGTTGCATACTAGATTTTTCTGTTGAGCGAGGTGGATATTTTTGATGTGACCACAGATCCCATAAAAGGCTTTCATCCCCTTTCAGTCCTCTGATGATAGGTGTAAGGCACTGTGAGCACTAAGATCAATGCCAGTCAGCTGACATTCCCTTTTTCTCCTTAAGTTCTTGATTTCTTGTCCTCATCTGGGATTTGTTTCTGCTCTCCTCCTGACTATGTGCTTTTCTCTACCGATTCAAAGTGATTCTGGAAAAATAGTGTCTTTTTTTTTCACTGGTGCCTCCTGTTTAAATGTGTGGTGCCAACTGGTTGAAACCTTGTGGTCTGTGCTCCGAGACTGTTGGGTCTTGTTGCTGATAAGGCAACAAGGCTGATCTCGGACAAGTCATTCTCTTTTCCCCTTACTTCCCTGTGGGTAGAATGGGTACCCCATTCTGCCAGTCTTCAGAGGATGTCTTCAGAGATGCTTTTGGGGAAAAGGAATTGCATAAAATAGGAATGCTTACTAGTTTAGTGTTAATAATAGCATTTTTGCTATGTCAGGTAGAACTGGATGTCTAATACATTTAGGTAGCTTTACTCATGCAATGAGTTTTATCTTATTTCTTTGTACCTGTTAAGCCTTATTTGAAAACTTAGTTGACAGGTTTTTTGTCTGAAGAGTTGTCCCTAAGTGACCTCTTTGGGATCTGCTCTGAGCAAAATAGAAATTATTTCTGCTTTTAAAAATTGCTCATAGAATAAATATTTTAGTTAAATGGATTTTTTTTTCCTGTTCTTACGTTCCTCCTGTCTTGAAGTTAACTTTTCTTAGTAACTATTTACCTAAGTACCTTCGGGGTTCTAGGAAACATTCTCCATCATCCTGCTGATGTGGCAGTGAGCTCACTGGACTGTGATGCGGTTTTCCTGGAGAGTTAGGAAGGGTGGAACTTCTGTCAGACTTGTGTACTGGTTGATAGACACACATGTCACTGTGAGCACAAAAGCTCTGAAAGCCACTGAACTCGTGTGCCATAGTTTCACTGACCATGCTTTGTGTTGCTTGTGATGACCATGTAATTTTTCAGTGTTTTTATGTATCTCTGACTTGGGTCAGGAGTTTAACTTCAAGAATAACTTTAACCTTGAGTAATGTTTAATGTTAAGACAGTACTGTAATCTAGCTCTAGCTATTTTTATGCCTATTGCTCAATTGCTTCAGAGATCATGTCCCTTAGTCCTTGAAAGTTTCTTTGAATTCAGTTCCATGCATTTGCTTGTGAAATACTAGGGTCACCCTATCAAACCACTTCTCTCAGGAGCTAAATTTTCTTGTTTTTCTTGTTTATAAAAAATAGAGAAAAGCAAGACAAATTGCTTCAAGTAAAATAGTACTTATCTTGCTATCCTTTTAGATCTCATTTTCTTAATTTTTTTTTAGCTAATGTTTTATCGGAGGAATGAGTAATATTTACCTAATTTTGATCAAATTGAGCGTCTGTGCCATTAGGTAGTGATAGTTTCCTGACTACAGATTTCTTTTTTGAACAGCAAAGTTGTATAATTCTCTGACGCCTCTTCATGCTTGTTTCACCTTGTGACTTTCTGAACAAGATGATGCATTTTCCACAAAGATGTTAGAAGTGCTCTAAGTTCCTGAACGTTCAGCTGACAGGATTCTTGTTAAAACCTCAGAGAGCTGGTAACTGTCTTTCCCAGCAGGAACTGGGAAGAGGGAGGAGGTGTCTACAAGCAATAAAACAGTAAAATTTTAGAGGGGATGTCATGGAAGAGACTGAGACAAATGAATGCAGGAAAACTGCTTCGTCATGGGCAGACCAACACAACAGCTCACTGAATATGCAAACCTCCTTTCGATGAGTTATAGGTCAGCAAAATCTCTTGCTGGGAAAGATCAGCCACAGCAGTTGTGAATAGGCTCCCCCTGTAACAGCGGAAATACTTCAGAATGTCATACAGCAAAGTGCTTCCCAGTTCAGTAACTCTAAAGCAGAAGTACACTTTTCTTTTTCCATTTCTTACTCACTGCTTTCTCTTCTGGGAAATCCATGCCTTAAAAGTGTACGAAGATGTTGCTAACCTTTTTTTTTCCTCTAGTGCATTACTGGCACTATGTTGTGAGGCAGTCTAGTCTCATGGTTTGGAACATGGGTGCAGAAGTGTGGAGCTATATGTGGTCTGGAACAGTGTGAGATCTCTGTACCACCATTATAAACTGGGTGGTGGTAGGTAACAAGGGAGATGCTAGCTCAGAAATATTTTTGAGCCTTGTTTGCCCACAAATCAAATACTTTTGAAGATGCAGGAGATGCCTTTTGTGCAAACGGTTCAATTCCCATCACCTTTTATTGCAGGTTTCAAGTTTCTTTTACACCAGGTTTCTTTTTTATATCTGTTACATCTCTTGCAACACATATCCCTCCCATCTTGAAACTTCCTAGGTCAGCCAGGATTTGAATGATTAACCAGTGTGTGCACCAGCATGGGGTGAGCTTTCCTGCTTTGCTAGTGCCAGCTGTATCAGTCTTTCTCCTCTTGTGTAACATTTCCCTTAAAGCAGTCACGTGCTTTACAGAGCCAGATTGCATGGGGATAGCTGCACATTTTTGATAGCAAGGTGAAACTGAGAGCACTTGGCCTGGTGCCTTACAGCCTCAGAGAAGTACCAGGTTTGCTGATATGGACTCGCACTTGCCTCACAGCCCTATTACAGCCAGTAATTGTGTGCGGCGTGTGTGCACTGACAGCCCGCTTGAGGGCAAGTCAGCAGCAACCTCAACAGCAGTGGTACCCAGAGGATTAACTGTCTGACTCTTACCAATGGCTTTTTTTGGTATATGGATCTGAAGCAGGAGGTTGGTGTGGTTTGCTGAGCTCATGTTCACTGTACCATGAGAAAGTAAGATCAACTCTGCACCACACTAAGCCCTGATACTTGCTAGTTTCTCCCCACTGTTGGACTTCCTTCTACATTCATGTGACTGTAGCAACTTAAATTCCTGCTATTACTAGAAGTCTGTTTGGTCACTCTTGCCCAACTCCAGATCTGTTTTTCCTTGACCAGCCCATTGTCTTAGTGCTTACAGTCTCGACTACTAAAGACTTGTCTGGGTGGCAGAAAGCCAAGAAATCACACCTTCATCTTGAGGATAACAGTCATAACACTGAACCCAAACAGATTGCCAATGTGAGGAAACCAGCGTGCATCACGGTGGTTACGTCACAGCTCAGCGTGTGGGCATTTCTAATGAGCGTTCAGATTGCGTCTGTGGCGGGGAGCTTGCTTCAGCTAGGAAGCTGAATTAAGATGCTGTACACGTTACAGAGGACATGCAGGAAGTTAATGTGGCATAGGTAACGCACTATAACTGCACATCCTATTTTGCTGCTTACTGGCTTCCTGTGTAGATGAGCCCTGAGCAGGCTAGAAACGTCCTAGCTGCTCGTGTTAAGGATCCACTGCATGACCCTAGCAGGCAGTCCTCTGAGCAGCCACGAAGGAAACCAAAGCTTGGTTCTTAGGTGGGACTAGATCCTCTTCCGGAAAAGCACAGCGAAGTTCTGGTGAGGGAAGAGATTTTTGTTTCTTTACTCAACCACAACCTATCATTGCCCTTAAGGAGGGGGTGAGTTTAACTCTGGAAATCGAAGATAGTCATGATTTTTTTTTTTTCGACCCATACTGGGAGTGACTGAAGACTTCAGAACGGCCCAAAACAAGACCTTAGATCAAACTCCTTAATTCTGTAAAAGACAGATAAAGAAAAGGAGGTCCTTGTCCCACATTTGAACATCTGCAAAACTGGCAGTACCAAACACATTTGTCCCACTGAGCAAATGACTCAAATGGCTGCAGACATAAAGCCAAAGTGTTAACTGTGTCCGGTATTTCCTGGGCAGGATTGACAGGTTGAGAGTAGATTGAAGGGTAGAAATTGCTTGGCATACCTTTAACGGCCTTCCTCATTCATCTTGCTGTCATGCTGCAAATCAAGAACGTAGAAATCACCTCTCTTTTCTAATTAACCCAGATCAGTTCCAGAAGTTAATAGCCGGCAAGATGATAATCCTGGAGTTTTATGGCTGTAATTAGGTCATGAATTATGTTCTGCAGGATCAATAAGAGTTTTCCAAGTATTCCATTATTAAGAAGGAAAGATGTAATTAACTAATCTAGACTACCTTGCATTGGCAGCCAGGGTTAAGGGGTAGGAGGGTATGAATGTGGTATCTGTGGTATGAGTGTTTCTGCTCAACAACAATTCCTCTGCCACAACACACTGTGTAGAAAGCAGAAGACCTTTTCTGGTAATGGTGGTGGTGTGTGGGTGGTGTTTTATTTATTTATTTATTTAATTTTTGTTTGTTTGTTTTAATTGAAGTAATGACACTGAACAAGCTGAAGTGATGAGTTTGTTGCTTGGAAGGCTGTGTCCCCCTGCAAGGCAATTAATTATGTAAGCAAGGATATCTGTAATAAAAATACTGCCTTTCTATACAAGTATAAATCATCAGCTATGTCCAAATCCCTCATTCATTTAAGGTGACTGTGGCACTCACTGGGGGCACCTGCTTGCTTTAATCGTTAGGAAAAATACTTCGGCTGGTCTGTGAATATCACACAGCCCAGCTCCTGTGCTGGGGCCAGGCAGCACAATTCAACTGTTCATGCAGGCTCTTGGGTACCCCAAATATGAGAGGAAGCAAAAAGCCATGTGATTGCTTGTTCACACTGGATTCATTTGCATGTCTGAGACTGATCCTGCAGCGAAGCACAATTGTTATCATACCTACCTCGAGAGCTTTTCTGTCCCTTAGCTCTCCAAAGTATTTGAAACGTGTCTTGTGGCTCTTGGCCCGTGACGATTTCTCACCATGACTTGCAGGGTCAGGCGGTACCTGTTGTAAGCAGCAGGTGCAATAAGCATTTCTGCTGCAGGAAACTGTAGCCTCGGAACATGTGCTGCATGCACCAGGAGCACAGCGCTACAACTCCGGGCCCCAGACACTGGTTGGAGATGCAACTGCAACTCCTCCAACACATCCAGTTGAAGCAGACGAAATGCTGGAGCAAGCTAGACCAGCAGGTGAAATATGGCCTGGTAGTTGGAGGGGAATGGGAGCTGCAGTCTTGCTCTCTCCACGGTCTGACCTTGAGATAGTTTTCTGTAGAAGGACGTAATGCTTAGCTGCCTACCTCTCAGGGGTGTTAAGAAGCTTAATTAATGTTTGCGTAGTACCTTGGAGATTACCTAATATAAGGTGCTATATATTTGTGAAGTGTCGTTATGCCATTTGTCCTAATGTACGTGTATGGGTTAGCAGGAAGCGGAAGGTGCTGTCGTGATGTCATTTGCAATTTCTGATTCAAATCTACATTGACGTCTTCTGAACCCTTCTTCTTCCTGCCTCCTGGAGAACTGTAATTCCTTCCTTTGTAGGACAGCTGTGAAGCATAGAAAACACACTGAGCAAAGACCTAATGTGGGACAAAGACCTTCTAGATGACAAATCGATTAAGATTCAGAGCGTAAGAAGGAAGCTTACTAATGGCAGAGCAATAGATGTGCACAATTTATTACACAGCAGAGAATTTGCAGATTTGCTTATTTTTTCTTCCCACAAATTGAGGACACGATGGTTTGTTTGTCCTGTGTTGGGTTGTCTCTTGTTTGGCACAAACGAGAAGGAGGTAGCTCAGGACTCTAGGCTTAGGACAGTTGTGATGATGAGATGAAATGGCAAGCAGAGCCAAGAGGGCTTGGAGAGTTTGCCTGAGAAAGTCTTTTGAGAGAAGATTTTAGCTGGAGAGTGAAGAATTCCTCCCGGGATTTAGAGGAGAAGGTAAAATGCAGCTTGCTGGAGTAAGTGGTTGTATTTTTTGTCTGTATGGGAGATGACTGGGGAGGAGAGTGCTTGTTTTTTTCCCTCTGAAAGAGGAAAGGGAAAAAAAAAAACTGCTATTTGAAGCAAATGCTAAGCCAAGGAGGACAGAGGACAAGGACGATGTCCTTAGAGAGCACCCAAGGCAGAGTGTGAAGCCCTGAAAGGCTGATGCCTTGTGTCTCCTCGTGTCTCCTCTTGTCTTCAAAGGGCCACAGGCTCTTCAGCTGTGGAAGTGCTCAAGTGTCTAATGAGGGTAGCCAGGATTGCTGGATAGAAATAAGTTATTGGGGAAGTTTTGTTTCTGGGGAAACAAAGCTGTTGTATCATAAATCTAAGTGCCAGAGCTTGGAGAACAAGTCTTGGCCGTCTTTGGATAAAATCTTACAGAAATGCTGAGCCCTCTTGCTGCTCTTCCCCCCTTTCGTTCTGTCTCTTGTGCCGCTTGCACAATCTGCAATCCTAGATGACTGTTTCTGTGTAATGCTACAAATTTATAAGCAAATGGGATGAACATCTATCACCAGCAGCATTGCTTAGGAATGCGAAGTATTTCAAAGTGGCTCTTTCTAGAAGTGAAGCAGATTCTTTCTGTGTAGCTCATAGCCCCTGCTGCGCAGAGAAACTTTCCTCTATTTCCTTGAAGCAGTGATGGGAGGCCCTGGTGAGGGAGAGGTACACCTCCTACATTTGCTATTGCCCTCGTTATACTTTCATAGCTCCGCATCTCACCTCTGCTTTATTATACCACTTTTATTCAAACAGACCTTAACATCGACCAGTAAAATACCAATTCCTACTTGCTTGGGGTCTTTGGAGGAGGTATGTGCCACCTCTGGAGTCACAATACAGCCCTGTATGCTGCCTCTCTAAAGAGCTGTAGAAGCAGCTGTGTTTATGGCGTCCTGCCCGACCTCAGATTTTATTTCCCTTCTGACTGTCCCGTATTCACCGTTCGGCACAGTTGCTCTGATCCTAGGACACATTACATTCCGGAAGAGACAGGTATAAATTACAGCCAACTTTTCTTCTTCTGGAGACGTTATCCCTTCAGGGGGAGTTGCTAGAGGTGGCAAATACTGCCTTCCCCAACATCCCAGAACTGTCCGATGAAATAAGAAGCCTGTGTGCAATTTGTTTTTGTTTTTTTTGGCCTTGAGGAGGAGGATGGCAGCTGAGATGTGAGTGCCAGTTCTCTGCTAACTCCATCTAGATTTTTGGGGGAGATCTGGAAGGAGCAGCCTTGACCCTGGAAGTCTGCTTTACCTGTGAGATTTCCAGAAAGTGTTTTGAGAGTGAGATTTCCAGTTTGTTGAAAGAGGTTTGCCCTGGCAAGCTCGGCCTGTGGTATGTTCTCACCGTGCCCAAGGTTCCCCTTGGTGAGATGCACCTCAGTAACAGCAGATCAGTGTGAGGGGTGCAGTTTGGAGCCCCTGCTAAGAAACCTTGCTGGGTTTGTTAGCACAGGCCCTCCTAACGAGCTGGGAGGAGGCAGCAGCAGCCAGCAGGCAGGGTGCCCCACCAGAGGCAGCGCTGCAGGCCCGAGGGAGGGGAAGCGAGGAGATTGTTATAAGCTGCCAGATGTCTACACGGTGATAGACAGGGCTGTGAAATTCCTCATGGATAGGAGGAGCAGGGGACTACCAGGTGAAGAGGAGGAGGAGGAAGCGGCCGCGAGCCTTGCCCAAGAGACAGGCTGGGAGCCATCGGTCCAGTGACCGGAGCTAGGACGGGACGCCGGTTCCCTTTATCTCTGCGACTGATGGGTGGTGTGACGTGGGCAGGCTGACCTATTTCTCTTTGCCTCAGTGATCCAGTCTGCAACCAGGTGACCTCACTGCTTTGCCTTCAAATGTAAAAGCTTCTTTTACACGTAAAGGCCCCGTGTGCGCAGTGTATCCATCGACTTCTACCAGCAACCGCTTCTTGCTCACGTATCACTGAAAGGCCTATGGGCGTTGCTTCATGCAGCACGCCTGACTGCACATCTTCTAGTTTGTTCAAAATTGGAAATCAGCAACTACAAACATTGACCTTCCTAGTATTTTTCTCCAAGGAGCTGGGATTTATCAGCTCAGGTGCCAAACCTCACGTGCTTCTCTGCTGGCCCTGGTGTGGATGCTCCTTTTTGCCACTGACATCGGGTTGCCTGCGATGCTGGCTGGGCACAGACCCATCTTGGACAGCAGAGAGCTGGGGAGAAGCCAGGTGTGGTTACGAAAGAGGCTGGCTGGCGACTGGGATCTGGATGGGAGAATGCAGAAAGGTGCATTGCTTGGGGGAACTAACGCCTCTCCTGGCTGGAGTGCTCCTCGCCGCCGTATTTGGACATATGACTTAATCCTGATCACTACCCAATCTGCCAGTAATGAACACGTAGAAGATTTAGTGCATTCCACCTGGAAGGAGAAGGCTCAGCCAAGAAGCTACTAACTAGGTCGCTGATGAGCAATCTTGCCTCTCCCTCTGTGTCATTTTTGTTAATCACTTGAAAAATACGTTGAGTAATGATTGCAAGCAACTTGTCAAGCCAATTAAAAACAGAGAAAGGTAGGGCTGCGAAGCTGAAGACAAATGCTGTGCTGGTTTTAAATGAGTGTCTGTAAACCCCACTGACCCGTGAGTAATTACCTCAGAAAAAATTGGCAGCCGTGTGTTTCTCAGTCTGAAGACTTGTTTCTTCTGAATCCACAGGGCAAACAGTTCATTATGGACCAGAGATGTATCACCTGAACAAAATCACTTTGATTCTGTCTTGTTAGCTGCCCTTAGTCTGGTTTGTCTATTAGCATATGTATTCTTTGGCAAGGGCTTGTCAAAGGGTTTCGTGCACTTTGAGCATTAAATAAAAATAAAACAGAGCGCTTCATAGCAAAGGTAGTTTATTTTATGCACCTTGCCTAAACATAAGTTCCAGTAGCTTTATTATCTGTCCTGCTGGAAGATAAATTGTCAAATCTTCTCACTTGATGAAGCTGAACAGTGTCAGACTTCGAGAGAGAGAAAGAGCAGTTAGGTACCCTCGGCATCTTCTTGGGTCAGTGTGGTGTGTTTTGCTGGATTGGGTTTCAAGGACATTTTAGCTCATTTGTTTGTGCTTGTGTTGGTTCTTTTGGTTTATATTTTATCTCAGATGGATTGCATGTGCCAACAATAAATATTTATACTCTTGTATTCTTTTTTACTGTATCTCTGTTTTGTCTTCTGTGAAATCTGTTTCATAGCACCCACAGTGCTGGCACATCATTACTTGTTGGGAGACTGTTGCGTAGTGTGTTAGATCCTGCTGCCCAGGATGTTTCCTTCCATCTGTTTCCTGGCTTGAATCCTTTTCTCCTCAATTTCAGTCATTCCTTTTGATTATGGCTCACAGATTGAAATGAAACATTAAGGAGAGAGGTACAAGGGGAAAAGTGTAAGGGGAGACGTTGGCATGCAAAAATGGAGTACCAGTGATGGGAAGTGAAGAAAAAGGAAGAAATGCAGGCAGCTTTCTTGCCTGGCATGGTTAATCACACAGAGGGCCTCTCATGCCCACTGGCCTGCTGTGTTGCCTTCTCCTGCCACTGCTGTGTCAACTGGGTGGCAATAACAAATGGCAATTAGTTACACAAATAAGCTTTCCTGTGGGATAGTTGAAAGCAGCCTTTCTCTAAAACTACTTATGAAATAAGTGGAAAAGCTCATGCTTCCTTCTTTCTTAAAAGGAGTAACGTCCCAGGTGTGCAGAGGGCTAGCAGACCTCCTGCCATCTCTTCAGCATTAGGTTCTTGTTTTGTGTCAGTCATGGAAGCCCAGGTTAGGGAAGGGGTAGGAAGCATACATCAGAGCAGTTTTTCTGTTGGGACAAGGGAGTAGTTGCCTAAAGCCACCATATGCTGCACTTGTGAAGTGATAAGGAAAATTAAAGGTATTTGTCCCCATGCAGTTATGGAGGGCTCTTCCTGCTCTGTCTTGTAATTCAGGCTGTCATGCAGTCAAATCCTGTGCCTCAAAATGTCCTTTTTCCCTTTCCATGCAAAGCTGGTTGTTGAGTTTAATTTTTTTTTCCCTTCTGTGAAAAGTAGCTGTGATTGAACCCACCTGTGTCTTCTGTCCTCTAGAGTTAATGAGCTGTATGTGGATGACCCAGACAAAGACAGTGGAGGCAAAATAGAAGTGACTCTGAACATCAGTTTACCAAACCTGAATTGTGAATGTGAGTACCCTCTTTCAATTACATGTTTTTTGTTGTATTTTAAGTACTACTTGGACTAGGCTTGAATTAGTACAGTGACCCTTCTTCTGTAATAGGGTGGATGGAGATCAAGTCACTGCAGCCTTTGCCAATATTCAACAGCTTTGTATTCCAGGCCAGGCCACCTGTTTTCTTGGACCCTGTGCTCTCTGCAGCCCATGTCAGTAGCTGATCCCCCTTGCTGGCTTCTTTCTAAGTCTTGTTTCCTTTTTTATAGTGACCTTTTAGTGTCTGGAAGCCAGAAACCTCCCAAGTTTCTTTTGTAACTCTGAGCACACCAGCCATTTATTGCCTTTTCACAGATCACCTGCCTTTTCTACCTAAAGTTTTTCTGATTCTGAAATTGAGATTGAAGTTGCCTGGGAGGTCATAGGAGATATATTTATGTCAAATAAGCAGTCTGAAGAGTGTGGTTACAAACTTCATTCTGGTATAGCAGTATTTGACAGATGATGCACAGTTTAGTCATGTGTCAAGTAAAAAGATCTGTAATTTTTCCCGGTAAGAGCAGTGCACGCTTTTCCTATGCAACCTTTTCTGTTATTTCTTAGATTTTGATTTTTGTTTCCTCCCCTCCCACCCATGCAGTAGTTGGACTAGACATCCAGGATGAAATGGGAAGGCATGAAGTGGGTCATATTGACAACTCGATGAGGATACCTCTCAATAATGGGGATGGCTGCAGGTTTGAGGGACATTTCAGCATCAACAAGGTGAGTATGTGACAATGGGTGAGTTTGGGCTGGCTGGGGAAATGCTAGGAAGATCTATTTGTAAAAAGCTCGTGAAAATCTGTGTTCGTGTCTCTCCTGCAGGGATTACGTTCATGCCCCTAATCAGTAGGTGAGGTTGATGCTCTTGGTGCT
Organism: Netta rufina; assembly: GCF_964035555.1. Classification (NCBI taxonomy): domain Eukaryota; kingdom Metazoa; phylum Chordata; class Aves; order Anseriformes; family Anatidae; genus Netta; species Netta rufina. The sequence goes on from NC_140137.1 coordinate 10,531,877, forward strand.
GCAGAACAATATGGGGAGAGGAGGCTGTGTAGTTAGAGCCACAGAGGACATGTTAGATCAGACTTACTCTCCAAAGCAGGTAATCCAGATAGCATTCCTTAATGGTAGAGTGGCTCTGTGTTGCGGCCAGTGCTCTCTTTCAGTGCAGCAGCCTGGTGTCTAGGGGATGTATGAACTCCCTGCGAATGCCGAATGGCTTCTGTATTGACTCGTCACGATTTTTGCACCTCCAAAATGTGACTCACTATGCAGAGGTCTTTGGCAGTGTCTTTATCCTAGTGCTCTTTTGTTCCTAGAGCTGCAGAATGACAGGAATGTTCCTGCTAGAGGATGCCAACATAACAGAAACGGCTCCGTGCTGAGATGTTTGGAATACATGCATGAGGCCTGTGCGCATGCTTTGTAGGAATGCTTTGCTTCTGCCTCAAAGAATGAAAATCCGGGCCTGGAGGAGGCTCCTCTCTGGGCTGGGTGTGTTCAGAATTGAATAATCTTGCTATGTAATGCTAGAGATGACTAGATGGGGTGGGGGAGGCAGTGGTGGGGCCCACTGATGTCTTAAGAAGGGCACACCCTTTATTCACGCCTCCTCATGTACCACAGGCTACAAAATCCTACTTCCTTCTCCTCCCAGGTCATGTTAAATCGCATCTAAAAATAACAGGCAGAACCTCTTACTGATTCTGTGGCATGGAAAGGATTAGGGACTTAAAAAAAAGAAAAAAAAAAGACGTTTCTTTCCTGACCTCTAAGCCACCAAAACGACTGGCAGCTGGTAGTCCACAAAACTGGGAAAGGGTTTCTTGAAAGGTAGTTCTTGTTCTGTTAATCCCAGAAGCACAGAGCTAAAACACTTCGGGATTTGTGCAGTGTATGTTGTGCATTCTGCGCAGCAAAGCAAGTCGACAGGGAGTTGCTGTATGAGGGCTTGAGGAGCACCCTTCTCTGCTTCGTTTGTGCAAAGCCACTAATCACCTTGTCCCACGTAGTGCCTGGGACTAGAGGGAGGGAGCCTCACCCAGGGCTCCTGTCTCTGAAAACCTGAGGCTCTCGTGTCTGAGGGGAAAGTCTTCAGACCCTTAGCAGAAGTTTTAGGGGTTTCTGTGTGAGCTGGTAACTAGAGTGGGACACAGACCTGCTTTGAAACGTGACCGAGTGTTACGGTTGGGCATTATTCTGTGGGGCCATACGCATGCATAACAAAGACACTCCTCTTTTTAAAGAGCTTATGTAAGTTAGTTATAGGAGCAGCTGGTGGCTTGATTAGAGCCAGGACACATGATAGTACATGGCAGGGCATCAAACCTGGAGGGGAAGGACAAGGTAACAGTGAGATGATTGTGTGTAATTCTTACTGCAGACTCTGCCACCCTGTTTACCAAGCCTGTGGATGACACAGCTTATGTCCACGCCTGAAAGTGTTCTCAGGAGTGCACTGGTGTTCCTCAAGTCATTTAGTTTAGCTTTCCTGAAAGCACATGTAACCAGCATGTGGCCTCCCTTGGCCTTGATGGTGAAGTCTCTGCAGTAAGCACAGTGGGCCCTTGCTGTATAGCTGTCATCCTGCTGTTGTCTGAGGCACTGTCAGGTTGATTCCCAGCTTTGCCAAAGGGTTTGCAAATGAAACCCATTGAATTTCCCAGCCTTTTCTCCCTAGGAAAAATTTCTTGCATGCTCTCTAACAGTGCTTCAGCTGAAGTTGCTGAAAGACTTCATAGTGTGGGTCTAGAGACCTGAAAAGTTTGTGCATGCTAGACTGATCCAGTCAGAACGACACCCATGCTCGTTTCCTGTATTGAAACTGAGACCTTAGGTGAAATCTGTGTTTTTTAGAACTTTGTATTTCCCTCAATTAAAAAAAAAATATATATAGCAAATTCTGTATTGGTAGAACCAGTGTCTAGAAGCCAGCTACTTGCCGGGGCTGTAAGCTGAAGACCTGGCACAATTTATATAGGGTGCCCCAAAGTTCTTGTGGGTAAGAACGAGTTTTATATCAAAACAAAACTACCAATCTTCTCAAATATGATTTTTTCCATGACTGTTACTAAAGTAAGAAAGTATGCACAGCTTTCTTAGGTTGTTCTGCGACAGTGGGCCCATTTACAAATGTGAGATGTGGGAGTAAAATGTTAAGCAATTGTTTGTTGCCTGTCAGAGACGTGAATCTTATTTTAATGGGAAAGAAAGACATAGCCTTAAGTGTTAGGAATCCCTAAAGTTGGGAGTGATCCACTCATCACCTCCTAGTCAGCAGCAGTAGCAAAGAGAAGATGCCTGACTCCTGAGATGTAACAGATCTCCGCTCTGTATAAAACACTGTGGTGCTGATCATGTGCAGAAAGATATTTCAGAGCCTTTCTCTGACATGCCAGAAGTTGTCCACTGCAAAGTAGATACAGCCTGCCAGGCTGGATGGATCCAGGCATTTCAGCTTCATATCACAGAGCCTAGCAATGCCTTGAGGGATAAAATGTGAAATCCTGTCTTCCTTGTCTTGACTAATTTTAGGTCCCTGGTAACTTTCATGTGTCGACGCACAGTGCCAGTGCGCAGCCTCAGAATCCTGACATGACTCACATCATCCACAAGCTCTCATTTGGGGACAAGTTACAAGTGAGTTTGCTTCCCTGAAAATTTCCTTTCTCTAGGGAACTGAATGCAAACAGAGTAAGTTGGGTATTGGACTGTTCGGTTTTATGAAGGGACCGTGTACAGTGTGGGGGGAACGAAAGAATGAACTGCCTGGGTAATAAGCAAGCACATCCCGTGGATCCATGCAGTACGCACTCAGTCCAGAGCAGTTTGCAAGTGTTTGCATGCCACCACTTCAGGAAAGAGCAATGTTCAGTCACAGAGTTTTCAGTTGTAGATATTTTCATCTGAAACCGAACGTGCCTTTGGAAAACTGGGTCCGTGTTCCTGCTGGGAGCATTTCTGTAAAATACCACGCAGTACTGTTTTTAGTATTAATTTAGCAAGCATGTCTTGACCCTCTTTGCAGAGGAGCAGTGAGTAAGTATACCGAGGGAAGATGTGTGCTCTCTTCTGTATTTACTGTGGCACCAAGCAAGTTCTTTTTAATTCACATCACCAGACTTCTATAGCAGACACCTATTAGTCAAATTTGTTCTGTGAAACACAAGTTAGACTTAGAATTGCCAGTTCCCTGCTGGGAAGAAGCTGAACGCGTGCACTTGCCCTGTGGATAGAGTTTCACCAGGTGTTGCAAGTTATGTAATAATTCCTGATTTCTCAATAAGGACAGATTACAGTGCTTCTCTAGCCTACTTCCAAGGAGCTAGCATCATAGGTGGGAGTTATATATGTGCACACCCAGTTTGCGACTCACCCTAAACATTGCTTACCTGTAGTCTCTCTGTAATCTTCTTTCCTCAGCACAGACGTCTCATTAGTCTGCTTCTTGTACACCCACTTCCAAAACCCTTTTTCATGCTAACAAGTCTAAGCGTTGCTTTGTAGTCTTCTGACTCTGCTCCCGGCTTCTTTTAGGAAATATCTTGTGTGGGAACGCTGCAATATTAGCATATAAATAAGCTTGGCTTAATGTCTGTAAAGCACACTGAGATTATGAAAAATATTAGGTAAGTGCTAATAGGGAGTTCTGCAGTTTGTGTGGGAAATCGGTGCTATAAGGTAGTGTTCCCATTGTTTTATCATGGAGTCTTCGAGCAGCGTAGCTGAATTCATGATGTAGCATCAATTCTTATTGATGTGAATCAGCATCAGTGAGACGAGAAGCCTGGGCAGTTGGGGGCAAAGGAGCGAGCGTCTTCTGTGCTGGTGGTGAGAAACCTGTTTAGCAGATCTGCAGTTGGCTCATGATTTGGACAAGTTCCGATTAGTCTTTTCAAAGCTCAAAATAACTACTCATCATCCCCATACACAAGAATGGAGCATGTAGGTGCTGCCGATCCTGTAGGCAAACATGAGTTTAACAGCACAAATTAAAGAAGTCTGTGTTCACAAAACAGGTGCTATCAAGACTCAGCAAGCAGTGTGGAGAGCCAGCAAGTATGGAGAGCTTTACAGCTATGTAGATGCATCTTTAAATATTTTTTTTTTGGTTTGTCTTCCACCTGCTTTGATATAATATACACTCGAATTACTTAAAGGGGGCTGAGGAGCTTGTCTGGTTCACACGTGTCATGTGCTGGGAGTTAGTTCTTTGTAGATTGTTGCCAGCTCTGTCACTAAGGTGCATGCTGCATTCTCCAGAAAAAAAAAAAAAATCTGTTTGAAACAGAGATTTAAATCTTATCTGGCATTGAATGAGCATCGGTTCTTCTATGTTAGTTCATGTACCATAGTGGCGGGCTTCTTGTAGATTTTTTTCTAATGCAAACAATACCAAAACTCAAACTGTTTAGCTTATTGCATGACAGGTAATCAAGTAAAAAAACAGATGTGGAAAATAGGAGATTATACGTTTTAAATCGTAAAATTGTGTTGGGTGCTGAACCTTTGTGTTGAAAAATTGTAGTTTTCACAAGAGGTCTTGTCTTCCCATGATAGTTACAAGGTTGGAAGTTATTTTAACTTGCTGTTGGACTTTGCCTGATCAGTCAAGTTATATGTGTCTTTGAATGCACTTCTAGAGGCTAAAACCTGGGGTGCTCAGAGCCCTGGCAAGCATCTTTTTTTCTGGAGGTCCATCTTGTGTGAGGATCAAGTGTTGGCACTAACAAGCAACTGAATAGCCCCCTTTGCTTTCAGTGCCACTGCTCAAAGCACGAGGTTTGGCCTTAGTGTACTGCAGTGTAGTCCTGAGAATGTCTGGCTAAACAGGCTTGCTTAAATTCTCTGTTGCAAAACAATTCTGTTACTGTGGCCAAAATCTTATTGCTTCTTGAAGTCCCTCCAGGTATTTAACAAGGTACAAACAAGTATGTTCCCCCAAGGAACACACCTGTGCACTTTGCAGAGCAGAGATTAATTAGCAGTCTACGGACAGCAAGTACAGCACTGGGAGTCCAGAATATTCCACAAGGGAAATCACGGTAAAACATCGGGCTGGGAGTTACAGGTGCCATCCGTGCTGCGAAGGCAGGAGAAGCAAGTGCAGCAAAGGGCCTGATGACACAGAAACAGGAGCTTGTGGAGATGTGTGACTTTGTGTGGAAGTGCTGTACTTTGCAGCTCTGCAAACTCCTTTAGAGAGACAGCAGATCAGACAGTGTGGAAGCTGGGGAACCAAGGACGAGAACATAAGTCCAAACGTACAGGTACTTCACAGGATAGATACAGTTGTTTGCTGGATAGCGACTTAAATATTTCTGTTAGAGTGGTTTAAATGGACCTGAAAATCTCTGGCCCAGGGTATGCAGTAAGCAGCTTACTTCTCAGCAGCATTGGGCATGGTACATAATGCCATAGCCCAAGCTGGTGGCTTCTCTGTCTTTGAAAGCTTTTTTACATAGACATTGTCCATGTATAATAACTAAGAATGTGTAGGTGCAGGTGTAGTTCAGAAATAGTTGCTGTTGTGTAAAATATTTGGAATCCCAGCAGAGTGAAAAGCACCATAGGAGGTTCTGCTGTTCCTTTCACTCCGTGTTTGTTACCAGCACCTTGCTAGTTGAATTTGCTGATGATTTTGTGTCTTTAGTTTCCTTTCTAAGTAGAGAAACTAGTGCAGTTGCTTCTTCCTCCAAATCATCATCTACTCTGTAGCATTCAGAACAGGGAAACAGCCATTAGTATCAGAAAAATTGATCCACATGCTGACTGTTATTATGAGGGTCTGGGAAGGAAATTCTTGTATATTGTCCTGCTAATGAGGTAAAACTCACACATGACTGAATACTTCTTCCTAACTTCTCTTCCCTGGTGTCTGAGTAAAGGTCAGGAATTTCTGGGTTGCAGTTATTTGTTCCTTCTGTATAGCTTACTGTACGTTATGTGAATGATGCAACATCGATTCTACAACTGTTCTGTGGGGTTTCCCTTGTCTAGAGTTCACAAATTGATTATTCTGGTGGTGGACGTTAGATTCCAGATGATCATAGTATGTGGAAGGTATGGGGTGGAAATCCTGTTATTCTGGGCAAAGCAATACTTGCGTGCCTGGGACCAGCTGTAGGAAAAGCTGAATGGATGGCAGTGCTGGCATGTGTCCTTCCCAGCTCCAAGGGCATAGTGTGCATGGTGTGAGGGCTGGGCTAATGAATTAAAACTGTACAAACCCAGCTGCTCTGACATAAGGTACCTTTGCAGGAGGACTCCGGAGTTTATCCTGAATCTGACTCCCATTTATTTCCCTTCAGCCTGATAGGTGAATTTCACAGTTAGCTATGCAAAGCTCTTAAGAAATATCTCACTATGCTATTTCACAATTGGCCTCTTCCAACTGTAATTCCTTTACCTTTGGAGTGGCTTTGGAGTTTCATCTTGTAAGACATTGTGAAATCAACTTTTTTGCTTGGAACCAACCCTTGTGCTGATGGTCACTGAGAGATATTTCAAGTCATCTTGTACTGGGTTGAGGCTTTGTTTTTAGAGAGGTTGAATCAGGCTGATCTTGTTACAGGGTAGGATAGGGAAGCAAAGGTCAAGAGTAACAAGTTAGAGCATAGCTTTTTCATCTGTCTTTGTGCTTTCCAGGTCCAGAACATTCATGGAGCATTCAATGCCTTGGAGGGAGCAGACAAACTCAGCTCAAATCGTATGTATTCTTGGTGATTACAGGTCTTAGCCACTCTGCAGGAGGGAAAACAGGGCCATTCATGCAACACTGGTGTATCCAGAAGTCTTTAATTTGCTGCTTTAACCAAAATGATCCAGACATTTCTGACAGACGTTTCCATTTCCTCCAATGCTATAGATAACTTTTCATCCAAAAGGTCCTTTGCAGTTCTTCTGCACTCTGGGCATTGCCCTCTGCTGTATGACCATCTGCTGTAGAATTAGATCATGTTTTTTTTATCCACATTATATTCCTGTAGCTCCCCTTTGCTGCTGCCACCACCACTAAGGCTTTTCCTTGTTGTATTGTAAGTTAACACCATAAGTTCTACCCAGCGGATGGAAGGATAAGTTGTTTTTCATTGCCCTTCTTCATTACCAACACCACAGAAATAAATTTCTAACATACGCTACAATTCAGCTTAGTTTTTCTCATTCAATTCTTTATGTTCCTGTAGGATATCAGTTTTGCCCATTTCTTGGAACAAAATTTCTATGGCCATTCATGAAGATAGCTCTTTTTTTTTCTCCAAGAGTCAAATGCCTTTGTGTTACATTTGACCAAAGGATCTTGAATAAAAACAATTTAAATTATATTTTATAACTGTTACAAAAGACACAAAAAATGGCCCAAGCCATTAAAATAATGTAAAATGAGTAATTGTTAAGCAGCTGTAGGAGAAGGAAGAAGAGAAAGGAGTAGAGATGGGTGCACAAAAGAAATAGGCACACAGGTTGTGCCTCAGCACTTCCTGTCAAAAGCATCTGAGCTCTAACCTTAGCTACTTCTTGATTCAACCAGGACTGCTTTTCATGGTGTTAATCATTTTTAACTGCAAACAGCTAGGAAGTTTCAAGTGATCCAAACTTGGAAGGTAATGAGGAAGGAGATACCTTTTCTGTAATCATACTTGTTTTAGTTGATTTCCCATATTTACTTTGAAATGTTATGCAGGCTGTGATTCTGTTCTCTGAATGCTAATTTATACTTTCCTTTCCTTTTCTGACTGCAGCTCTAGCCTCTCATGATTACATACTGAAGATAGTCCCAACGGTGTATGAAGACATGAGCGGCAAGCAGCGATACTCGTACCAATATACTGTAGCAAATAAGGTAAAGAAGCAGCAGGTAGTTCTCAGAGAAGCTCCTCATTGCAGCCCAGTGGATGCATGGAGGATCTTCAGTCATCATTCCTCGTCCCTCTTGCTCCTCTGCTCTACAGCCATGTACATTTGTTTGTAGGTGAGCAGTAGCCTCTGCTGGGAGAAGGAGGAACTGAAGCTCTTCAGAGTAGGGCTTTCTGTTGCTCCTGGTTCTGGTTTACTAGTTAGCTTATGAAATTCAGTCAGTTAGTTGAGCTGACTAGGGAGGAGACTAATTTCTTATTTTTTTGTTCTTAAGGATTTTATAAGTAGTAGATCTCTCCTATTACATTGCATTTTAAGTGTGTGTCAGAAGGGGAGATAGGAATTCTTGGGCTTTCTTTAATTTTTCAATTCCAGTATTTTTTTTATGAACTCAGAAAACAGCCAGTATAAAAGTAGCTAAATAAACTGAAATGAAGGAAATAACACCCTCTGAATTAGCAGAAAAGACTTGTACCAGAATTTTCAGCATTTTACAGATGTCGATTTCTGATACTCAGCCATTGAATCTGCAGCAGCAAATATGCAAAGCTCGACTAGTTCACGTTATCTACTTTATTATACTGGATTATGATAGTTACTGTAACTTTATAATTCTTGAATGAATTTACAATAAATGTGTAGATACTTGCATTTTAATAATAAAATGTATTGAACTTTCTTCTTTAAAAAATGTATTTAATTATTAAGGTAAAATTCCTCATTCAGTTTAAAATAATTTGCCACCCAGGTGCTAAGTGAAAGTCCAGAATCTGTTTCTAATAGCTAATGACTGCTAGTGTGTCATAACTGAGATTCAAACACGCACTTTCATGGGCTAGTTCTCAGATTAGTGTTCCTGTCTAGTGATTTTGGGGTTTGCTTGTCCCAATGATTTGGATGTCTCTCTCTATTCAGATAACAATGTCTTCTTTCTGCTTTATGTCACTACTGCTGTTCTGATAAGACTCTTGTGACACAAGCTCTGAAAGTAATTTGGAAAACAGACAGCAGGAGCTTTTGACACTTCTGTGAACATGGTTGCAAGTTCAGCCAAGACTGACTCATTAAGGTAGAATTGCTGGTGGAGAAAACAGGAGAGGAAGGAAGAAATGAAGTCAGTTCTGTCAAAACTGAAGAGCGGAGAAACAGCATTGCCTCTGCATTTTCTTCTCATTAAAAATGAAAATTTTCATATCACTGTTTTTAGTCTTTGACTGCCTTTCTCATTAGTGGGAAAAAGGAATTGGAAGCCATTGGAATAGTCTGGCATAGGTAGGATAGTGTGATGAGATGAAGAAAGTTTTAGCTGCTAGATCCTTTTTCCTCACTTCTCCAGGTAGCCGCTCTCAACATATGCTGCAGAAAATGTCTGCAAATAAGAGTCCTGAAAATATCCTGACATTTCAGCACCATTTCACTTTTCTTGTCATTCATGGAGGGGAAATAAACAAACAAACAGAAAAACCCAACCTAAATAGAGCAAAATTTGGGAGTTATGTGAGACCAATGAAAGAGATTGGTAAGAGATTGATGCTGGCTCATTGTTTCCCTCTGATCTCAGAGGGAAAAGTAGTTGTCTTTTTTGTATCATGCTCATGGGTGTCATATTGCTTGTCATTTCTTCCTCTTTCCAAAGTATACGAGCTTGTGTTTGCCTCCGCATGGAGAACTGAGACTGAAAAGGTCATCTGAGTTGGCAGGCATGTCACAGGGATAAAAGAAGGGAAGAGCAGCTGGGTAAAGAGGCGGTGTGTGCCATGCAAATGCTGATGGCTCTGACCTGAGTTCCTAGCAGATTTTTCTTTGGTTTCGCTTGTCAGTTGAGATCAGTGTCCTGCTGCTTGAAACTTGATAGATGTTTCCACTGAGAGCACAGACAAAATATTAGCTCAGAAAGATGTAACACTTGATACTAAGCTGATGTTAGTATCTGTTCTACATTGGCGTTGTGCACTATGTCTTACCAGGGCGTTGTCCTGTGGCTGATACATAGCGCTGTGCCTCTTCTTAATTAAATGGATTAAAGGAGATTATCAATGGAAATCTAAAGATGGGTCTCTTGAACCAGCTTGAAATATTTTTGTAACCTTTGCCAATATTCTTCTGTATACAGCTTCATTCCAGCTTTCAGCATGATTTTTAAACCCACTAAATGGGTCTTTAAAAGAGCTGCTTTAAGGGCTCTACGTGGTTCATACTGAGTCGTGAGCAGAGCATTCGCGTTGTTGGTCCCCATGTGAAGGGGGCCTCACAGACAGGAATTGCCGCTTGCTATTCTGAGGGCATAGACAAGCAGGGATTTTCAGGTTCTTGCAAACTAAGTTCTGTTTGTTTGATGAATGTCCCAGCATATAATTTACATGTTGACAGTACAAAAACTTCATCTGCAACCATTTAGAGACTCCTTGCATTTCAGTAGAGCAGATCTAAGCTAGGCTAATCAGTGACCGTCTTTCTGCTTATTTCTGTAACTTCAAATGAAGGTGAACGTAACATCATCACTCTGTGCCCATCTATATCATAATCACACTCTGAAGAAATTATTTTCCTCTTTGAAAAGGATAGGGGAAGAAATATCATACTAGAATTAGCTATTTACTTCTTTGTCTGATCATTAGTACAGAACAGCCAGTTAAGGACCAGATCCACAGGTGCTGTTTTATTGCAGATGCTGTACATGGAATGAGACTGCTCACACTTTGTGACATTTTTCCCCACTTTCTCTTCTAGGAGTATGTAGCCTACAGTCACACTGGCCGCATTATCCCAGCTATCTGGTTTCGCTACGATTTGAGCCCCATCACAGTGAAATACACAGAGAGGCGACAGCCTTTGTACAGGTTTATAACATCGGTGAGTTACTCTAAATCTCTGGTTCTCCTTTTTCCCGCCTGCCTTCCATTTCTTTTCTGAGCCTTACATTCCCAGAAAAAATTGAGTTTCTGCTTCAGAGCGTTATGACATAATTGAAATAAAGCAGTGCATCACCACGCTTGTACTGAAGTGTAAGTGAGGTAACCGGTAAGTCCTATACTCCGACAACTTGATTTAATAGTTGGGCACAAGAAGGAAGAAAATTACCCTATTACAGAAATGCCAAACTCTATCTAGGCAGGATGAGCATGATTGCAGCATGTCAGAAACTTGGAACTGAAACTAATGTGGTGTGCAGTAAAGCAGGCTTCAGTAAGACCTCTCTGATGATGAGGTCTAACTTGGAGAGAAGACAAGGCAGTTTTATTCAGTATAGCTGCTTGGTTTAAATGGGTATGCCAGCTCCAGAATTCTGCTCCTGGGCAGAAGTGGAGAAGAGCAGCATTATCAAATTCCAGAGGTGTTTTCCTGACCTGTAAACTGCAGTCCCTTTGTGCCAGTGAGGCATGATGCAACATGAAGTAGTTGATAAATTGTCTGGAATGAAGACCTCGGATTTTGATTTTTAAACTGTTTGAATATTTTAATTGGAAGTTAACATAAACAGTGTGGCTATGTTGCACTTAAGGATTTTGATTTTGCAGTTTCTGATAAACACCAAATTCTTTTCACTTAGCATCGGAGATATGTGTGACCTCCAGGATACACACATACCGAGACAGAGGGGCTTGAAGCAAAACCTAAAAGTCATGGTTTAAGACCTTCTCGTCTTAGCATGTATGTCTGGCTTCCAAAGATAATCCTAAAAAAAGGTCAAACATCAGCATTTTATTACTTGGCATCTCACACTGCCTCTACATGTATTTCTTTCCCTAGCACTATGCTCTTGTAGGTTACTTAAGCTTCTTGGTGGGGGTGGAAGTGTGGAGGTGTTTTTAACAGGAAACAATGTTTAGAAATCACTGATGGCTGGCACTATTCTTTGTCGTGTCTGTTGCTAGTATTGATTTACTGCTGATATGCCCCTGTATGCATATAAATAGCATCTTTGTTGAATGTGATGCTGTGCTTCAGAGCTCACACCAGGAGTTCAGGGGAGAGGCTTTCCTTTCTGATTGCCATGATGACCTTTTGGATTTGGGATCGCCCACTTAGAGCTTTGCCCCGTCCTGTCTGTACAGTTAGGTGCTTTCTGGCTGCTAGATTGCTGAAGAAGAGATTTAGAATTGATTTTTGTCTACTTCAGTCTTAATTGGCTGTAGTCTGAAGCAGCTCACTTGGGGCCGTGCCAATTTAACATCCTTCCTGTGGAGTCATGCGGGTGGCAATGGTATCTGCAGGAGCTGTTACGCAGCGTGTCAGACACAGGTTTTCCAGACCCTTTTCAGACGGGGCTGACTGAAAGGCAGCTGATCCTGTTACAGGTGCTGTGCCGTGGCTATCAGCACGACCCATCTGGCCCTAGTGCAGACGATCTGCTCTCGCATCCGTTTAGGCTAGGAAAGTTTTACGCTAGGGCAGCTCTGACTTGGCGTGGGTGTTAGAGCATTCCAGGTGGCACCGGAAAGGTTGGAGGGGAGCAGGGCTGCAGAGGATTAGCACACCTTTTGTCCTAGGTTTCTTTGCCCTGTTTTGATGACACAGGCTGCTCTGTTGTCCTTTCCGCTGCTCCAGCCCCATCCTGTATTTCCTGCGTGGCATTTTGCATCACAGTTGCTTTGGAGACCGGTTCATGATCATCACCACCGGGCTGAGGCTGCACCTACCTGGCCCAGGCATCTGGCCCATTGTGCTGGGGCATCTGGAGTCGTTCCTGAATGGGGCTGTGCAAACGCGTCAGCTTTTTCTGAGCAGCAGCTGCTTAATTTTAAAATGACAAGAGGGGCTCTGGGGTGGGTGCTGTGACACCTTTTATCGAGCAGATTACTTACTAAGGCACCCGTGTGACTTCCAGAATAGTAAGTGTGTCCTGGGGAGGTGAGAGGATCCTTAGGGTTTGAAAGAAACTTCAGCAGGGTTGGAGATGTAGCATGGTGTGTCAGGGTAAGCAGTGTTGACATTGGAGGGACAGATACGCTGAAAAGGGACGATCCCATGTGGAGTGATCAGGTGAGAAGGGGATTGGCTGCTCAGCAGAGAGCCCAAGGAATTTCATTCTGCTGTTGGGACGGTTATCTGATGCTCTTTGTTGGTATTGCACTTGCCTCCCAAAAATTTCAGTGCTGCTAAGGGTGGCATGCCTAGCATTGGTCGCTGGCCCTCTGTATTCCCAGCTGAACCACTGCACTGTGTATTTCAGCACACAAACTCGTGCCTGTTCCTTGGCTTTTGTGGTACTCAGAATTATCCTAATTTTCTGTACCATGCTAGAGGTGCCTCCTGGGTAGGACAAAAGGCATTGGTTTAGGGTAGGTTTTACTTTACGTGTCACACTTCAGAAAATTCAGTACTAAGGAGGGTTTTGAATTGCTTGTAAATCAGTGCTGCCACTGTTGCCACATTGTGAATTTGCCATGGATCCTGGGGTTAACCACACACCTAGCACAGTGTTACACACAGTAGTTTTTGCCCGTTAAATCATACAGTGTAAAATCAAGATACATCCCAGTAAAGAGAAGCCATTCATAGCCTTGTGGTTGAGGTTGTGGTGCAGAGGGGAAAGTTTCACTGCTGAAAATTCATGAGTTCTCTTGCAAGTGGCCAAGCTGACAGAAGCGTTTTATCGTGAGGTCAGTCTAGGGACTGGAAGGGGACAGTAGGCAGAAAACAAGCCAAATTTCTGGTGAAGCGTTCAAAATCCAAGAAAAGAAAAAACAGTCTATTTTTTTTTCCTGATATGATAGGACTAGTCAGCCTGCTAGGTGTGAAAAGAATTTAGCTGGAAGTAATGGGAAGATATGGGTTTCGAAGAGAATTATTTCCGCTGTGGGACTTGTTGCCAACAGGTAGCACAGACTCAGTCCCATGGATTTTTGTAGAGCCAAGATAGTGTAGTTTTACAAGATGTGCTGCAGGTCAGCCAGAAGCCTCTGGGTGGAATTCTGCAGCTTACTGTATCAGGAATTGTGTGGTGCTCCTACTGGTCTCCTTTGTCCTTTAAATCACCCCCAGATTTAAGACCTGCCAGAGGTCCACAGTCACGTCTGACCTTTGCCTTTCTGTCGTCTTGCTTGCATCCTCGCCTCTTGCATATCCACTAGTGTTCTGCTTTAGACTTAGCCTGCATCCCAGCAACTGTCTGATAATCGTATGCTGTTAAAAAGCCTCTTGTACGTCCCATGTTGCATGGTCTCTCACTTCTGTAATGACTACATTTCTGTATTCCTTTTCCTTCCTCCTTTAATGCTTAGACCTGAGTCAAACTCCTGGGGCCAAGCACAAATCATTCGCAGCATAAAACCCCATTAAATATGAATAAGGGCACGATGCCTGCCTTCCTTCGGCGCTGCAAAGGAACAGAGCTCCGTACGTATGAGAGCAGCGATGATCCAGGAGTGTGGTGGTGCAGCTTCCGTGCTGACCTAGAGACCAACCCTGGCGCTGCCTTTTTTTGTCGCAACAAAGCAGAGCACTGTGTGCGTGCTTGGAGGCAGGCTCCAAGCGAGTGCCAGGTGTGTGTGAGTCATAAACACTCAGCAGCACGGAGCAGTGCAGATGAATATATATTTTTTTTCTCTTCCCCCCCCACCTTGCGCTGCTGCACTGAAGTCACATTTTCCTACCGTATGATGCAAAATCTTCGTGTTGGACGGTTTTGCTGTTTGCAGAGTAAAATCTCCCGTCAGCTGAGCTGCTCTGAACTGAACTAACCCAATGCCATTGCTGTCATTTTCCCTGAAAAATCACCCTGTGTCAGGCTGTGGGGATTTGGGGGACACAGAGGGCAGGAGCTGGCCTTGTTCCCTTTGCCTCAGGCTGCTGCTCTGGTTTCTGAAGCCCTTATCTTCTGGAATGCCAACCATCCCTCAAAAAGCCATGTTTACCTTGCCTTGCTGTCCCTGCTGCTTCTCCACATCTCACTGAGCTGACTGCACACAAATACCCTGGTTATAAATATGTGTCTAAATGAGTGATGTATTTCTCTCTGCCTTCCCTCGTCATTAATGACCCGTTTGTTCTGTTGCCATTGTGAACTCCATGCTGAACCCAATGCTGCTGCTCTTACGTTGCTCTTTTGTCTGTAACTCTGCCCGTGGGATTTAGTGGGTTTTGGGACACAGTAGGTCAGTGTGGCTCCGCTTCCCCTCTGCGTTAGTTGCATTGCATTTCTCTGAAGCCCTGCTTTTCTCACTCACAGCCAGCTCCTCTTTTCCTAGGCAGGCCCTTCTCAGGAGATGATAAGCCCTGCGTCGTGTCCCATCCTCACTGACCCACCGTCTCTCCTCCTCAGAGCCACCTAATCCTACCCAACGAATTATATGCAAAAGCCCGAATTAAAAGAGCATCACAGTTACAAAGTCAAGAAATGTGGGCGTTAGGAAATGCCAGGTCCTGTGTAATTAGAACTTAGCTGTTAAATGTCATTAGGTTATGTTACTGTGCATCACACTTTCCATGTGAGCCCAGCCCAGCTCGGTGTGTGGTGGGGTGGCACCCCGGGAGCACCGTTCCTTCCCATTGTGCGGTGTTCACCTGCCTACCGCCGTGTTGCTCTCGGGTGGTCTGTGTTAACCCAGCCTCAGGCTGTGTGCTTCCACAAGGACTCTGAGACAGCTGTTGTCGTGGTATTGGACACTTCAAAGGCGTTTTCCTTCGTGGTTTCCCTGGGAGGCAATTTTGGCCTTGTCCCCACTTCATAGATAAAAGAGTTGAAGCGATGTGGTGCAGTGCCTGCAACTGGTGCCCCCTGATTTTGGGTGCTCCATGCCAAGTTGCCGTTAGTTTGACATTTCAGAATACTGCTGTGTTTTTCTAACCTTTGAGAACCGCTTTAGGCTGTTACGCTTATCAGAAGATTAAACTTTTCCTTACATCTGTTCTTGAAAATGATTGTATGTTTATGTAATTCTACCCGAGACTTCTTGTATGGAAAACCTTGGCTCACAAGCGGTTAAGTTGGCAGAGCTTTTGTAAGCAGCCCTTGTAATGGAAAGTGTTAGACAGACTTAGCTGTAGGTGTCACTGGTAGCTACTTTTTTCTGTTAGTCACTATCCTTAACATGCTATTTAAGTGTCTTTTGCCTGTTTGCAAATGCTGTATCTTGTGAAATAGGGAAAAGACTACAAGGCCGTGATATTTATAATAGAAAACAGTAGTAGGAAGATGTGAGCAACACAGAGCTTCTAGAAAGCTTTGTTAGGTGGAGTTCAGCCTGGAAAAGAACAGCGTTTATGCTGTACTCCTAGGAGCTGGGTTTTATGACTGGCTCAAGCTGTGATGATTCTGGATAACACTAAATTATTCCACTACAGAGAACAATTTTCCTGAATGATTGTCATGTAATTACTGCACTGTTACTCAGTTCTTACCATGCTTCCAGAAGATACCCTAGCAGTAGGCAATATCTTTCCTCTCAGCTTCAAGCTGCGTAAATGTTTGCCTCCTTGCTAACGTTTGTTTCCTCTTTTGTGTGTTTCAGATATGTGCCATCATTGGGGGAACGTTTACTGTAGCTGGGATCCTTGACTCCTGCATTTTCACAGCATCAGAAGCCTGGAAGAAGATCCAGCTGGGGAAGATGCAGTAGCAGTGAAGCTCGTCTCCAAGGACAGGGTCAAAGATTGAGAAACCTACCACTACCTGTTTTTGTCTTTATTTTCTATTTGATTGAATCAGTAAGTTTTTCTCTAATGAGGCTGTTCAGTGAAGACCTCTTCAACAAATCAAAGAAATTTCCATGCATTTCAGAGCTCTGAGAAGAAAAAAAAAATAAAATCAATGGAATCAGGGCTTAGATTTTGATTCTCTCCCCCCAGAAACAGGTTGAAATGCTATATATGAAATGTACTGTCAGATCTAACTAAGGAGAACAGTATCGTCTGTGGGAGGTTCTGATGGGAGTGTACAAACTAGGTAGTAGATTACAAAGAGTTAAGCTGTCTTTTGGCACTTTTGGGATTTTGTTGGATTTGCATGATTAGACAATCGACTTTTATATAACGCAAAGTTATACATTAGGAAGAAATTCCACCCGTGGTGCCAAAAAGGTGATGTATCTGTTGGTGAGGAATGGAAAGTGTTAGTTCCTGTAGCAAGCTTTAGAGACAGAGGGCAGAAATAACATCAAGAAATGTCTTGGGCTTTTATGGAAAGCTCTTTTGCTCAGATATGACCTTTCTAATGAAATGAGCAAATTTGAAAAGGAAGCTTTCCCCCAGCTACTTTTTCCTGGATGATCTGTGATCCAGGCAGAGGAAGGGCCTTTCTTTTACTCTGGATGTAAAAGTGGTTTAATTTCTTCCCAGAAACTGAATATCCAGTCTTGTGTTTACAGGTGGCATGAAGTAAAAACCAAACCGAGCAACACAGTTTTATGTGGCCTTTGCTTTGAAAGGGAATAGTTGTCTTTACAGCATTAGCTTTTTTAATTTCTTCTGTGTTTGTTTCTTTAAACACAGACCACCCAGCAGTCTGGACTCTGCAATTCTGCTTTAATATTATTATTATTATTATTATTACTGTTGTTGTTATTTTGAAAAGGGGTTGCCCATTCTATGTGTCCAGAAAAATGATGCAGTCTTCTGGGTGGATGAGCACAGCTTACTGTCTTGCTTTGTGTGTGTATATTGAATACACCTGGAAAACACAGGAAGTCTGTCTCTTCACGGTTCAAGGTGCCTACCTGTTTCTTTAAAATCCAATCAGGCATCTTTCCTGAGCCCTAGACTGACACTTTGCCCACAGGTACACCAACAGCAGGGCAGGCATTCCCACAACCCGGCCCCTGCTAGCAATTTTCTTCTATTCCTTAAAACGGTACCTGAACTTCCATGCCCGTTCATTCAAGCCTCGTCTTCTGAGACCTCCAGGAAATGGAGGTGTGAGGGGGAAGCTACTGCCAAGCGTGGCTTGTATGCAACAGTAGACATGAGTTCACTAAAAATGAGACCAATGCCCACCAGTGCATTCTGCATAGCCTCCTAAATGTTCCTTGAGTAGTAACAGTCTCTGCATGCTTTGTGAGTGTCTGAGCCGAGGATACACAGATTTTAAGTGTTCCAGGATAGACAAAAATCATAACAAATTAAAATCCTTAACTCAATCGATGGTATAAATTCTAAGACGGGTGCAGGATTTCTCTTGGATAATGTCTGCTGTCCATTGCCTTTTCCTGGAGGCCAAAGTATCCAAACATTTTGTTGTAATAATATGAATCTTTGAATATTCAGTGTTAATGCTAGAGTCAAATACATTTCAAAAGTATTCCTAATACATGTCTGTTGAAATTGTCTCATTCTTTTGGAAGTAGGGAAGGTAGCCAGTTTTATCTGCACACACACGTACATGCCCACACCCCCCTAAGAATAAAAAGGCCAACAACCCCCCGCCCTACCCTGGCCCATTTTCTGCCCTGTAGTGATTCCTGACCAGTTACAGCATTGGAACTTTTCCTTGTTCTTATTATGGACTGATTGCTGTTCCTTTAGGTGTAAACTGGACTGTGTAATTTCCTGTATCTGTTAATGTATGGATAGATTTTATACATTTTTGCCATTTACAAAAATCAACTTGAAAACGAGATGCTTGTCTTCATTTCGGTGCGCGTGTCCGTCTGTCCACGAGCGGTACCCACTAGGTGGCGGCGGCTGCCTAGTGGCAGCCTGGGGTTTTTCCATTGCAATTCCTTCTCCTGCTGCCTGAAGGATTTCTTTCCTCTGATCCACTGTCACCAACTGAAACTTAAAGCAAAAAAAATCCTAGTTTTTCCTCTTGAATTTGTTGGATCTTTGCTTACAACATGCGAATTTGATGGATTTCAGGGACACAATGTTAATGTCTTAGCAGGGCATCCTTCTGAGTGATGCAAGAGAAGATCTCTGCAGCACGGTGGATTGCGCTGTCAGTTTTCTGAAGTTTCTTCCCTGTTATAATTTCTTCAGCACAAACTAGAAAAGTTGGTTGCAGATTCCTGCGTGTCTCCTGCCCCCGGTGTGTAATTTCTGCCCTTCTCCTTCCCCCCCATCATCTATCTGAATTGAACGCTGCCTTCTGTGCAGTCCAGGCCAGTTCTTTAAACCAGATCAGTGAAAATGTTTCACTTTTTTTGGAAATAACAGATGCATATTTCAGTGTGCTTGCTTTCTCTGCCAAAATGTCCACTGCAATAATGTAATAAATCACTTTATTTTTTTTTTCCTAAATGTGGAAACCAAATTCTAATAAAGTTCTGGCAAAGCTCTGCTGAAGAAACAGTCTGCACCTTAGTTCTCTAAGCCAGGTCTAAGCCTTTGAGCACTACCAAGCCAAGGCTGACTTCAGGGTCTGCCGTACATTGTGGCACACTTGTCCTTCAGGCATGGCTGGCTTGGATCAGGTAATGTTGCTGCATCGTGTATTTACAGAAGGATTTGCTCTTCTCTCCAAATGTAAAAGTGCAGTGGTTACTGTTGTAGCAGTCCTGCCCCGTGCATACATGTGTCACTAGATTTCACTTCTATTCTCAGACATTTTCTAGAGATAAAACGATGCTTTGAAACATCAATGCAAACAACAATAATCTCAAGCCATAGTGGAAGGAAAGCTGTTGATTTTAGGTGTTCATTCATCTTGACTTTGCTCTTTCAAATCAGTATTTTGACAGAAGTATTTGTGGTTCTCCAAGAACGACATCCCTGTAGGAAGCAAAATATTTAGCACTTGTGTATATTCTGGTTTAAATAAACCTCTTCGAAGCTGCGCTTCATCATACAGTGAGAACCTGCAGCACGGGATGCTTTGCGGTGGTGGAGTCGGAATTTCAGCTCTAGGGGAAGCTGTGAAGCTGTGCTTTGGCATGTTCAAGAACTGTGTGGACTGCTAAAGTGTTTTTTGTTTTGTTTTGTTTTTTAAGAAAATGGAAATTGGATGAGAAGAAAAAATTGAGATGCATTTATGAATGTTTGTTGTACCAGGTATCTGCATTTAACTACTGCTCTGTAAAAAGTGAAACCCGCAGTGTAGATGGCAATGTTTATAGTTAATTTTCTGACTATTTCTCATTTTAAGTTGCTTCCCGGTTGTGTGATACACAAACTTTTGGGGCTGAAAATGACTGCAATGAGTATCTGCTTTAGAACAGCCCTTTGAAGTTCCAGCTGGGATATGGCGATGGGGTGTTTCTCAATAGTCCTCGGAAGAAGGGGGAGAGGGGCAGGGGTTGCAGTCCTGTAACGCGGTACGGCAATGTTTAAAGCACAAATCTTGCATTTTTACAGTGGAGTTTATTCAGGAGTTCTCGCCTTTCCCTTTTAATTTGCAACCTCATGTTAATAAAATCCTAGGCTTTTTAGTTCTACAATTACAAATAAATCTCTCGTGTTTTGATTGCTTTCTTGTTGCACTGCCATTGCAAAATCATTCTGAAAGGGCTTTTTGGTTGTTTTTAGTTATTGCTCCAATGAGCTCAGCGTTATGGCACAATGCGATCACTGCCGGGGTTAACGGGGGCTCTTTTGTAATCAGCCCTGAGTCAGGGCTGGACGTTCAGTGCTCGGCTTTGCATGGTACCAAGTGTCCTAACCTCAGGTTGGGGTTGTTTTTTTTTGCCTTTGTTTTTTTTTTTTAAATGAGGTGCGTGGATTGTGCTTGGAACTTGCTGGTTTTGGCTTTGTTTCCTCGGTGAGTTGATGTGTAAAATAACCCCGGTTTTGACCCCCCACCTTTTAATTTCCATCTCGTCTTGCTTCACGCAGTATTTGGAAATCACACTGAGGTAATTAGGGAAGATTGAATTGCGCAGGGTTACGCCAGACTGAGCATGGGCACTGTGTGTCCGCACCGCGTTCGGTAATTAGTTATTTTTAATTGGGGGGCTGCTTCTGCCTCGCTCCTGCCCTACACTGGGCACTCCCAGCACCTCCCTTTGGGAATGAGCTCTGAGGGGAGAAGCTTCATTTCTACCAGAATGAAGCAATTGGGAATAATTTCCTAAAAAATGAAGTTGGGGGGAGGTTAAAAAAGGCGGGCTCCCCTGAGGGGGGCTGGGGCCGGGCCTCGGCGCCTCAGGGGAGCCCTGAGGGGGCCCGGGAGGGGCGGGGGAGAGCTGCCCGCTTGGCCACGCCCCCAGCAAACATGGCCACGCCCCCAGCCCCACATGGCCACGCCCCCTCCCCTCTCCGCCTCCACCGCTGGCCTCCGGCCGCCAGGGGGCGCTGCTGGCGCCCGCCCCCCTCGCGAGCTCTCGCGCGAACCCCGCGGCCTCTTGCCGGAAGCGGAAGCGCCTCCTTCTCTTTCCGGCCGAGCGGCGCGGCGGCAGCAGCGGGGTGAGGGCTCCGCGGGCGGGCTGCGAGCATCGGCCGCCATCCGCCGGCATCGGCCGCGCCTGGGGGCGGGCAGCGGCCGGGACCGGGCCCTGCTGACGGGATCGGGCGCCGCTGGGCCCGGAGGGGCCGCTCCGGCCCGCAGCCGGGGCTGTCCGCTCAGGCGGGGCCCGGAGCCGGCACCGGGCGGCGCGCGGGGGTGGGGGGGGGGTGGGGTCAGACTCCGCGGAGACCTCGCTGATTTAATGGTCTAACGCAGTGGAAGGCTGAGGTCTTCTGGTTAGCAGCGCGGGGAGGCTTGGCGTGGACAAACAGAAGGGCCCGGGGCCAGGCTGTCAGGCAGGGCATAGCAGTGCCCTGGCAGACAGCGTTAGGCGTGGTTATTAAGGTTTAGGGATGGCCAAATGCAGTTCGTTTAGCAAATCTGTTACGTGCTGCAAAGTCTAACATTGCACTGCACAGGCAGCCTCTAAGCTTTACAAATATTCTATCTGTGCAAGTCTGAAATGTATGCTCACTTCATAAATAAAGCAGATGTTTACATTGGTGCTAAATTAAGACTGCTCAATCAGATGTCCCACACTCTGAGTGCACTTAGCTCTGGATTAGAAAGAACAGTCTCATGCACACACACAGCACATTTGACAGTCCATAGGGTTATTGTCAATTATGGAAGAGCCTTAAACCTTGTTTAAAATCCATATTGCAAAGCTGTACAAATTTGGAGTGGGAGTAAAAACAGCTCAACTGCATTTTTAACTTTTAGCGTACTTAGCACAGGCAGGCGATAACAGGAACGCGTTTGAGTAATAAGTCTCTCAAGGTACTGTTGTTCTTCCTGCAGCCAAAATGAAGTTCAATCCATTTGTGACCTCAGACCGCAGCAAGAACCGCAAACGGCACTTCAATGCACCTTCGCACATCCGAAGAAAAATAATGTCCTCCCCGCTCTCCAAGGAGTTGCGGCAGAAATACAACGTCCGCTCGATGCCCATCAGAAAGGACGATGAAGTCCAGGTATCTTTCAGGCTGTACTGTCACACTTGAAGTTCATTCATATTTTGTTTTCCATGCCAAATTCAAATCGATGCTACAGCGTTGCCATGAGTCTTGTAAAAATAATACAAGTTAACGTAATCATAGCTTTGGCCTGTTGAGTATTTCTTAAGGTCATGTCAGTGAGAAGGAAGATAAGAGGAACATAAATCTGGCAGTAGAATTATATGCGTTGTTCACATGTGTCATTTAGTTGCGTGCATTGATGATCACTCTGGATTAAAGACTTTAAAGAATAAAGTGAAAAAATGATTTCATTTTTGTAGGCTGTTTGCTACCTGTGCTATGGGCAGGATCAGTTTAGAAGTGAATGAAGTTAGGTGGCCTTTTTGTTTTAAAATGTAATGATAGAGAAAAATTAAGATGTAAAACTGTTGACGTTGACTGTTCTGGTTGAAAAGATTGGAAGTTACTTGATTAGGGCTTACTGCAGGCAAAATGAGGGAAAAGGACAGTTTTGATCCACGGTATTTTCCATGTTAGTGATCACCTGAATCCAGTAACTGATAGCTTTCTGGCATGAGTAGAGTTGGGAGCTCAACCTCTGCAGTTCTGGTTTTCTGTTGAGATAATTACATTGTGTTTGTTATGGCCTAGTAATTATTACAGGGGTATTTTGTAAGTTTTGGGAGCATGTTTTCTATGTTCTCTTGTAGGTTGTCCGGGGGCATTACAAGGGGCAGCAGATCGGCAAGGTGGTCCAGGTGTACAGGAAGAAATATGTCATCTACATCGAACGTGTGCAGCGTGAGAAGGCCAACGGCACGACTGTGCACGTGGGAATCCATCCTAGCAAGGTGCGTAAAGTGACATCGGTGGTGCACAAAGAGGCCTTGCTGGCAAATCAAAAATCTGCTACTTGCATAAGTAGAAGCTTGTCACAGCATGTGGAATAACAGGCTGAGATTGATTGGGATGGGCGTTAATTAACAAAGAAAAGCTACAGTGTCACAGTAGCACGGAAGTAGTGGTTGCAACCAGGAGCTCTCAGATGTTTTGGAGGCTTATTTGGTAGAGAAGTTGCTACAGACTTCAGAGTGTTCCTGAAATGCTTTTTGGAAGAGCTTGGCGTTTTTAAAGCACAAATAGTTTTACTTTTTTTAATGATTGTTTTGGGAATGGATTGTTTAGAACAACCCTTCATTGTTGCTGTCTGGCACTGCACTAAGGAAGTGTTGGAAATGTTTGGATAGATGCTCAGAACTGTGATTTGTTCTTGCGACTGTTATGCACTAATTTCACCTGAATCTAGTTTTAGCCTGAAGTGTTTTACAGTGTTTAGAGTTAGCAAAAAACAGGCAAAGCCTGTTTAGGTCATAATAGCAAAACATTTCCTATTAAACAGAACAACTAGACGGAAACCTAGTTCGAAGCAGATGAAATGAGTCTGCTTCAAGCCTGTCTTGTGGGCATGGGTATTGAAGTGCTGGTGGAGGAAATCCAGTTGTAGCAGGTTTTCTGGTCTGAAAGGTTGGTATGTACGGGAGAGGCAGAGCAGAATGGTTCCAAAACAGCCTAATGACCTGTGTGCAGTACTAACACTTGAGGTACAAGGTGACACTGATGGAAGCAGTGTACCTACAGCTGGGTATTACTTCCCTGATAAATAGCAGTGGAAGAAATTGAGCTTTGTGCTGGTCCTGTGGTTCTGTGAAAGCTCTCCTTAACTGGGATTTGGACCTTGGGAAAGGTTTGTACAGATTCTAGTTGTTAATGCATGGGAACAGGGGAACACTTGGTTGCAAACTGGCAGTGGGATGGGTCAGTGGTGTCTTGCCTGCCCTTTTTTTATGTAAAGGGATGATTGAGACCGGACTGCACAGGGGAACTAACCAGGAGCATTTAGCTGTACTGCAGCCTATATCAATTTCTAGGATTTGATTATGTCAATTGTATTTTTAAAGTGCTTCTTTCAATAATATCAAAGTACTTATTTCTTTGCCAGTTCTGGGGGCAGAAAAAGAACTGAAGCTGCCCAGGGGCTGAAAATCAGCACTTGGGTTTTCTTCTGCGTTGTTACAAAACGTCGCTAAGGATCTGGTAGCGGATGGATTGGGCAGATTATCTTTTATGTGTCCATGGTAGTAATACTTGATAATTCCTGTCCACTTTACAACTGGTCAGTAGCAGATTGTGTTCTTGAAAGCATTCTCCATGTACGAGTCAGTGATGCATGGACTTCATTGTTCCCTGCAGTAACGCCAGATGTTTGGTTACTCCAGGCAGTATAGCAATGACACAACAGCGGCCAGCAGCTGCGTGGTTTTCTAGTGTTCCAAAATGCAGGTAGCATTGTTTAAAACATGGAGAAATTAATAGGATCGTTTAGGTTGGAAAAGCCTCATGAAGTCCAACCATCCACCTGAGTCCAGCACTAAACCATGTCCCAAAGCGTCACGTTCACACCTCTCTGAAATGGTGTCGGGAACGGCAACTCCACCACCTCCCTGGCAGCCTGGTCCAGCCCTGACCACCCTTCTTGCACCAAAATTCATCCCATTAGCCAACCTAAGCCTTTTCTGGCACAGTTTGAGGCTGTTTTCCTCGCATCCTCAGGCTCCATTGCTTTCCTTTGTGGTGCTGGGAAGGAGAGTCAGCTGTATGCCGGTGCAGTGTCCATCGTGTTTGAGCAGTGCCTGGTGTAACAGACAACGTTCCAATGAAAAGATGGAAATTGGGTTTACTTCAAAGTAATGATTTCATTCTGTAGCTGGGTCGAAATTTGGCTGCTCTTCAGCTAGCTCAAATGTGGCCATGCATCCAAGCCACAGTCCATATATTTTGATTCCTTGAATGCACCTGGAGAAATCAATACACCGCAACGCTGTGGAACATGTGGGCAGCTCGGTACCTCAGTTCTACTCAAACCAACTTAAAGAATGTGTGGTAATAAACTGTGCTTTGGTAGTGTGCTGGAGGTGATGGGCCCAGGCCACGCTGTGTTAGCTCTGTGCTGTCAGGGTGCTGTACTTCATGCCGAGGACGCTGAATTCTTTGTCTTTTCCCTAGGTGGTGATCACAAGGCTAAAGCTGGACAAAGATCGCAAGAAGATCTTGGAGCGTAAAGCAAAATCTCGCCAGGTTGGCAAGGAGAAAGGCAAATACAAGGAAGAAACAATCGAAAAGATGCAAGAGTAGATTGTTTTCTATTTGACACCATTAAAGAACTGCTAAAACTAAACCTGGTGTTGTGTCTTCTGCGTTAGCAAGTTTTGATACAGTGTCCGCTCAGCGTTGAAATACTTAATGCTTAAAAGTTAATGTTTTAAATAATACTTACAAGTTTAATGCTTAATGGTGGCTATGTCAAAAGCCCAGTAACCTACAAGTTTTCTAATCATTTTTGCTTTTAAGAAACCATTGACCTTTTCCCTGTAGAGGTGTGTTTCAGCCAAAGCCGGGAGGAGCGGTGCAGGACAAGTACAATCCAGGTAACACATCTAGTGCCTGGTAAACTTTTTTCTGATCTCTGACATTCACTTAGAGAAGTCGACAGCTTTAAATGAAGACGTTAATTCTGTGTGCCACACACATTGAACATGTTACCGGCCACTTGAACCAAACTATTTCTGGCCCTCAGCCTTTTTCTGCAATCCCCTTCATTTAACATTTTTCCCCCAATCTACGGAATTTGACAGCAGGCGGGGCCATCGAGGTCTTCACGGGGCACCTTGCAGCCACTGCATGTGCCGGGCTTTGCCGCAGCCTCTCCCCTGGGTGCCCCCAGCGCCGCACTCGGCCCTGCCCCCCCCCCCCCAGCACCCTTGGGTGCTTCCCCCCTCGCGGGCACGAGCCCCGCAGCCCCTCCCGTGCGCGCCCCCGCGTGACGTGGCGCCCTCCGATTGGCCGCCGGGGCGGGAAGGAGGCGGCCCCGCGGCGGCCGTGCCCGAGGCCGGCTGAGGCGGCGGCTGAGGCGGCGGCCATGGCGTACAGCGGGCTGGCCGTGCCCATCGCGGCCGTCACCGCCTTCTGGGGGGTGGTCGGCGCCCTCCTGCCCTGGCTCGTCCCCAAGGGGCCCAACCGCGGGTGAGTGACCGGGGGCAAGCCCCGAGGCTCCCCCCTGAGGCGTCCCCGTGAGCCGCGGCCGG
Organism: Netta rufina; assembly: GCF_964035555.1. Taxonomy (NCBI): domain Eukaryota; kingdom Metazoa; phylum Chordata; class Aves; order Anseriformes; family Anatidae; genus Netta; species Netta rufina. The sequence goes on from NC_140137.1 coordinate 10,558,126, forward strand.
GCCGGGCCTCGCTGCGCTGTGAGGGGGCTCCCTGAGGTGAGGCGGCTCCCTGAGGGAGCGGCTCCCTGAGGCCGGGTTCCGGCGCTGCCTTCGCTTCTGCCCCCGAGGCGCTGCCCGTAATTCCTTCCCCAGCCCCGGCTTTGAGCTGGGTTCGTGCCCCGGGGCCTCGCTGGCCTCGGGTGTCCCCGGGAGGGGTGCGGAAGGGGAGCTGCTGGCTGTGGGGAGCGGGCACCGGCAGGCAGCCCTGCCTCGGCCTCAGCTCCGGCAGATGTGGGTGTTGCAGGGCTGTGCTGCTTCCTCGATCTTACCCTTTAGCAACCAGTAACAGGCCGCTGCTGTTCTTCTTCCTCAATCTTATCGTTTAATACCGCTGCCGTCTTTGGTTCTGTGCTGACACTGCATGGCCCGCTAACTTCTCATCTCGTTTCGTTTCTTTCTCCGTTTAAAAACCACCAACCAAAGGCTGTGTTTGAATTGGCCTCTTCGTATTCTAACCAAGGAAGTCAGTGCAGATTTTAACAGTGTTAGGAATTCACGTTGTGCTAGTTGAAACTTTCAAGCGATGGCTCCTGCCTGGGACCATGTGGTTAGGAGGGGCGCCTTGAGCTCTGTGCAGGCTGTGCTGGTTCTGTAGCCCTTGTCTGAAGGTTGACCAGATGAATGTGTATGGATGGGTTGTTTTTATTTATGTATTTTTATACACACACACGTATTGAATGTTACCCATGTCACAAAAGTGTTGGAAGATGCTCACCTAGCACGGGTTCTTGTTCCTCACTTTGGGCGTATGCAAAAGGAAATTAAAACAAACCAACAACCTCCCCCACTTTGCTACTAAGTTCAGTGTAAACTTATTTCCTATCCTCTTGTTTTAATACCATTTTTGTAGACTTACTACTGCCAGTTCCAAGAGCAGGCCGGCTTTTACTTCTTAGCTTAGCTGTCATTTGTCACTATTTTCTTACTTTCAGTAAGAAAGCAAACTGATTCTGCAGATAAAATCTCAAGGCCACTTTAAGTTGTTCTGTGTGCAAAAAAAAAAATTACATCAATGATAAAAAATTGAAATCTCTTTGACAGGGAAGATTTCTGTAAGCAAAGTTTTGAACATGAAGAAAACACTTTCCTGTGGTATTAGAAAATCCAGCTTCAGAAGTTGGATAACTTGCTGGTGCACATGGCAGTGTGTGTAATGGAGCAAGGACACTCCCTGCGCTGGATTTTACTCCAGCCAAATACTGCTGCATGCTTCTGTTTGCCCAGTGTCAGTTCTTTTGTGCAGTTTTAGCCTCTGCAGTGTGCTCAGCTGGAAGCAGTTAGAACGTTAACGTTGAGTCATGTTGCATATGATCACAGCTGAACTTGTTTTTTTTCCCCTATGTATCTTGTGGTCAGTCACAACATGACTCTTAATCAGCTGTGTCTCGTTCTTTTTGCAGTGTTATCAACACGATGCTGGTGACCTGTGCTGTTTGCTGCTACCTGTTGTAAGTATAAATATTGTCTTGCCTCTTAATCAAGGTACGTTTCTCATGTAAGAAATTTGGGAGGAAACTTGAGCAAATGACTCACAGAGGCCTGGATACAGAATCACAGAATTTTCTAGGTTGGAAGAGACCTCAAGGTCATCGAGTCCAACCTCTGACCTAACGCTAGCAGTCCCCACTAAACCATTTCCCTAAGCTCTACATCTAAACGTCTTTTAAAGACCTCCAGGGATGGTGACTCCACCACTTCCCTGGGCAGCCTGTTCCTCGACAGCCCTTACAATTCTTGATCCTAAAGGCCTTCAACATGGAGAAGAAAATGTTTTCCTGGTGGTGGAAAGTGCATTAAAATAAACCAGAATTCCTCTTGTTCTGTGTCATTGCCCTGTGGCACGTACTGTTGAGTACTGCAGTGCAGTGACTCGATGTTGCTCCTTTCCAGGTCACTGGATTATTCATTCACAAGTTTAATGACAGCATGTCAGGGAAGCTATGTGCAAAAGTGACTTTGAAAGGTACTTGGAAAGAACTTAGTATGGAGATTAGACTGGTGAAAGTAATTTCAGGATAACTAGTAATAAAACGATTACTTGAGTAATTTCAAGTACTACTTGAATAGTATTTATACTTTGAATATTTAGGTATTATTTACATACTGTGAGGAGCTTAACATATTTAGAGAAATGCATCTCTACTCATTCCTAAGAACTGGCAGCCAAAATCCACGTTATCAGTGTTGCCACGTTTCAGGAGAGGCCTTGTTGGGTTGCCTACTGCACAGGCTTATGCACATTTAATTTACTTTTGTAATGTGATATTCAGGTTTTATTTGGGCCGTGAAGGCTCCCTACCCTATGCACCAATTATTTAGCAACCTAATCTCATGCTAGGTTCCAAACGCTCAGGTAAGAATGGGCAACTGGATGCTTATTTTGGCAAAAGTGTCAAAATGGGGTTCGGATTATGGTAAGATTGGGGGGATGCTTATTTATTTATTTATTTATTTAAGTTTAGTTTCCTTGTTGAATTTCTTCCTATGCTGCATTTTAACAGAAATCATGTCCTAGTCTTCCAGTTCAAGTTCAGAGTTTGCTGGTTTTGGGCATTGCTCTTTGAGGAAGGACAGTTTCCTTGAAGTCAAGGCCACGTGGCATCCACAAAATCCTCCCAATTATGATCTGGAACGTATTTGTCACAGAGCTTCCTAAGTTTGACTTAGTGTTTTGAGCACTTCAAATTTTCAGTGGTCTTTCATTGTAGGTCTAGTGTTTTTTGTACTGAAGCAGATCTATTACAAAGCTGATGTCATTAACGTGATTTACAGTCTGCTTTTGCATGCCCAGTGAGTGGGTGCCTCTGTCTTCATTCTTAACTTTGTGGGCTGTAACTCGTGTTCCGTGTTTCCTTTGGCTTTCTCCAATTGCACCTTGAAAAAAAGAAGAAAAAGAAAGAAGGAAACCTTACTGTGTTCTAAGCCATCAGTAGTTAAGCACGTAAGTTTATGTGTAGTTTCTGCTTGCCAAGATGGAACAAAAAGCAGATTTTGCACCCGATGTTCCAGGACAGAACTTGCCTCATCGCAGAGTCATTGTGTTGTCATGAATTCTGTATGGAATGTTCCAGTCTTGCTGAAAGGCCAAAGAATGGTTTCTGAGGATTCTTCATCAGATACAGTGTTAGGGGCTGAAATAACTTCTCGTCTCAGGTCTTTGTGTGTCCTTAGCAGGTGGCTGGTACTGTTCATCTACTTCTTCATAGAGTGGTTTGAAACTCCACTGCAGCTACTCTTGTGTTCTTGATCTTTTCTTTCCAGTTGAAATGGAGAGGAAAAAAATGAATCTCCTGTTATTATTAAACACGAGTTGATTGACAAATTGATTTGAATCAGACTGAATTTAACCAAGTTTGAGTCGATCACATTTCAACTTAAACCTATTTCTTCTGTGTTTCGATTTAACAGTGATCAATTCGAGTAACCACATTGATCATGTGGTGTTAATGTGCTTGTTCTGTGCGGAATTTGTTGTGTGTGTGTAATTTGTGTACAGATTTTGTATCTAGCTGCCTTTTAAAGGAGAACATACAATCTGATAAAAATAAAAGGTAAAGTGTGGGGGGTTACTGCTGCAGAAATTCCAGGTTGCACTGTTTTGTCTAAAGAGCCTAAATCTCTTCTGCAGTTTACAAAGCAGCTCCTGCAGCAGTACTGTGATATTCTACTAGCAGAGGACAGGATGTTTGAAAAATAATATTATCTGGTACTGATCCTAAAAGGATTAAAATACGGCTGCCCAATTTGACATTTAAACGGAGATAAGAGGACCTTAATTTGTAACATGCAGCACAGACAGATGGCAGTTAGGGTAGGAAGACCTTTTAAAAATCTTTCTGGTAGAACATAAGGGACTTTAGTTTCCTTGTATGAGCTGGGTAATTAGCACTAGCTGTTGTAGCTGCTATCCGGCAGGATTTGAGGACCCGTGGGTGGCTCGAATGCTATACCTGATTTTAGCAGCTCCAGCACGCTGCACGTTGGGCACAGGGGCTTGCTTTGTCTTGCTCTGAATGCCGCGTTTTGTTCTGCCTTGTCACGATAGATTGTCACTTGGCGAGACACAGGGAAAGCTTTTTCAAGCCCTGTGTTGAACGCAAGGGAGCCACAGAGCTCAGAGCTGTAAATGATGAGGCCCTAGCCGTGCAGGGAGGAGGAACACGCTACAGACCTGTAATGCCGCTGTGCTCGGAGCCAGGCATCCAGCGTGGTCCCAACAAACAGCTTTAGAAAAGTGCACAGCTTCTGCTGAAAGCCTGGTGATATGGGGGGGATGTCAATACTCAGAACGTGCTCCCAGCTCGTTTAGTGCACAGCCGTGCTGGTCTGAGCTCAGGCAGCAGCGAGGGGAGGTGGTGGTGCACAGCGTCCCTCCCTGCCGCACGGCGCGAGGAGAAGCGTGTCCTTCAGGCTTTCGGTGTTCTGTCCTCCTCCCACTGCTGGTAGTCCGGGGTATTAAAGGCAGATGGTACAGTGCTCTGGCACCCCTTTTTCTATCTTTTCTCTCTGAAAATGAACCGTTCAGAGTGAATTCTGTGCAATTTTTAAGAACTAATTTGCTTTTACCATAAGTAAGTTTAATGTAATGATTAATAGGGTTCCAAAATACATTGTCATCACTTCAGTTAGCAAGGCCAGAAGCAAGTCAACCTAGTGGCTGTTGGCTCGTCTTGCTGATGTTTCGGTTGCTTTGTGGTCTCTGTTGGGTATTTCAAGGCTTGCGTGGCTGAGAGACTGCTGCAAGCTCGGTGCTTCGTTTTAATTGGAGCCCTAATTTGCACAAAACCAAAAGCAACACTGAAAATAAATATTTGTAATGTTTAAGAGTATTACTGTTTCGTTGTCTTTAAGTCTGGCCAACACCTTTTGCCCGTGGCTGCTGTAGCCTTCTTACAGCCGACCTGCACTTCGTTTGCTGGTCAAAGCATCCAGGTTTGTGTGGAATTTTCCATGACTGCCTGAGCACTCTGATCCATTTGTGGCAGCTCCCATTACAAAGCTGCTCTGCTTTTTCTCCTCCTTACAAAGCGTTCTGGAAATAGCAGATAGATGAACCAGTGTGTTCGCTAACCGTGTTTATACAGTTAGCATTTAACGGAGACTTAAATCCATGGAAGCATCCATGGCTCTCTCTGAACCTTGTAATATTTACAAAGCAAATGTGTCTTGTAGCAGCGGAATATTTATTTCTGTTTAGCTTTCCTGGATATTTTCCACAAACTGCATTCCTCTTGTTCTGGGCGGTGGCTGTGGCTTCTGCAGCGTCGGTTTGGGAGTGCTGCGATGACAAGATGGCTGTGCCTGATGAGCATGTCATTGTGCTGATTGATTACCTGATTTATTTTATGTTCTGGGGGGTTTGTCTACAATTTTGCTTCAGGTCCCTGTTTCTTTGACGTCTGTGCCAGGTTTAATCAACTTTTGCCCAAGCACTGATGGAAATTATGCCAGGCTTGCAAGGGCAGGCTGCTGTACCTGGAAAATAACAGCAGATGAGGGAGAGTGGGTTTCTCTGAGCTTGGCTGTATTTACTTATTTATTTATTGTTGGTTATTTAAAGGATGCTTCAAAGGCACCAAGAAAAGGGATGACTTTTTTATGTTTCTATATTCTGAACCCACGTTTATCTGACTGTCATATATTTCCTGCCAAAGAGAAACAACGCGAGTGCTGTCAGTGGTTTTGTGCTGCTTCAGATGGAAGAGAACGACTTGTTTCAGCTGGGACGATTTGGTCCCAGGTCTTCATTGCTGGTATCCAGGCACTGTGTGAGCTCGAGCAAGGTTTTGAGCTGATTCGAGCCCTTGCTGAATATTGTCTTGTCTCCTCTGATAGTGCCTGTGCTTTGGCCAAGCCTTCCTTGTGTAATAAGTCCTGTAATGTGGCTGATGTTCTCTCTTTTGGGCTGGGGGGTTGTCTTGCAGTTGGCTGATTGCGATTCTGGCTCAACTCAACCCTCTCTTTGGGCCGCAGTTAACCAATGAAACAATCTGGTACCTCAAATATCACTGGCCTTAAGGACGGCTGCCCACTGCTGCAATTTATTGACCAGGTGAGTATGTTCACATCTATTAGCGTGTGTGGTATGTTAAATGATTCAGGAGAAATTGAACAGCAGTGTAAGCAGCAGGTTCGGCATCATTAACTGTTTTGCGGGAGATATTGATTTTTCCAGGGACGGCAACAAAACAAACGTTGGGTGTTAATCTTGGCCAGACACTGTGAAAGGCTTGGGCTGAATCATTGGGCAGCCTCTGCCACCCGGTCACGTGTGTTCAGCACGCAGTATTTATAGGGAGAACGCTGCATTTCTTCATCCGACTGAAAAAACGTAGTTAGGAGGGAAAGGCCTCTCCATTAACAGCTAGCATGAGTGGATTTCCTAATCTTTTACAACTGTTGAGCCCTTCTCCCAGCCCACCACCATTTCATCCAAGAACTGTCCGGGTTTCCAAGGCAGTGTCCAGTTGCCTCCATTCATCTGGGAAGCCTGAGAGGGAGCTGCAGGTCCAGGGGCTCTTCACCTCCTGTCGATGTGCACCACCAGCACCTACCTTGCAGATGGCTTTTATTTCAATGCCAGCCTGGCTGTGCTGAGTCGTAGCTCAGCCTGGTGGTGATTGCATTGTCACAGTTGTGAGGCGTGCCTACTGACATGACCAGCAAAAATACACAGTTTTGCATTAAAAGTAGCACGGTGGCTTCAGGTATCTCTGAAAGGGCAACATTTAGAATTAAAGGTTCAAATGAAGGTTTTGCTGCAGAAGGATTTACCCGTGATCTTTGTTTTTATGCTGATAACACGAAGTAGCTGAACGCCCTTAGGGTTTTTACCTGTTTTTTGTTTTTTCCTCTTACTGCTTTAATTGCCTGCTCCTTTGCTCTTATTACTTTAACTTCTGTTTACAGAAGTCCAGCAGCAGCAGACAAATGGCAGTGGATGTTATAGTTCAGTTAAATGCTGGCTGTAAAGCATCCTGAACATTCACCCTGAAGCAAAGCTCCACTGCTTCAAAGTAGGACTCATCCAAACTGGGGTAGTGTCAGACACTGGCATGTGGATTTGCCTGCGTCTTCTCTTCTAAGCAGCAAGCAATAAAGGTAGACTTGGCCCTGCTTCAAGCAGAGGCCTGTGATTAGGTAGCTCGGGCAAGCTGAATGTCCCGGGTGCATTTTCATTGCTCTTGTGTGGTGGTAACACAGAAATAGTTAGCAAAAATGGAGACCTGAAGTGTAGTTATCTGGAGAAGCAGATGCCTTGGATTTAAAAACTGGGCTCACTCCTGGCTGATACACGGACTGTGTGTTGCTACCAGCAAAGACCAACTGCAGATGAGGTATGACACTTGTAGTCTAGGCGTCTGCTACAAGAATCTGGGCTTATCTCCACTTTCCTCTTATCACTTTAAAGTTGTACTGAGGAGGAGAGGGAACTAATGCGTTCTGGAATGGACAGAGAGATTACGTGAGGGGTTCTAAACTTACTAATGGAGAATTTAAGTTGTATGTAGTGTACACATTGCTGCTACATGAAGTAGTTTGTTTTAACCTCTGATGCATGTGATTACATTGATTTAATTTTGAAATAAAATGAAAATTCTAGTCCTTGAGGGAAAAGCGTGTTTAAAGAAGAAGTAGAAGCAAATAATAATCCTCAAATACCATGGTTAGATACCACGTTCATTCTTGCCTTTCGGTAGTAGAAACGTGCTATTGCAGTACTCACAGTTCTTCATGGTCTTGTTCCAATTACCCCTGCAGAGCTGGGTGAGTCTGGCTGCACGGAGGTGGCTGCTGTGGGCAGGCTGCGGTGTCCTGCCTGTCACTTCTGTGCACTTAGGGGCTCCAGATGAGTTTCTCACCAGACTGGAGCTGTGAATTGGATTCCATGTGAAAGAGTTGGGATCCCTCTCTCTTACCTTGCAAAGAATTCCATAAATACAGCTACTGTTTATTTCTTGATCAGTTGTTTTTGGCTAAGATGTGCCTTTGCAGTGTTCAAGGTGCATGCAATATACTCCTTTCTCTCTTTAGCCTCTGTTTCAACTGAGGTGGGGATGGATTAGTATGGACAGAGTGTGAGGAGTTAAAAGAAAATGAAATACTAACTCCCAGAGCAGAGAGACTGTTGTTTTTTGTTTTTTAAATGAAGGTAGTGTAAGCAAACCTATTCAACTTTACCAGTGGAACAGGCTGAAAATACATGCAGAAGGCTTACTGCATTCTAGTAATGCCTCTATGGATGCTGACTTGATTGATCTATGCCAAATTACAGAAGTTTGGTCTTTCTCTGTGGTCAGTATCCCTCTAATTTAAGGGATGCATCAGATGGCTGACTATAATCAAGTTAATGGCTCGGAGAGCAGTATGTAAGGATATGCAAACTTCTTCAGCTGTGGTAAATACGGGCTGCAGCCTCTTTCCTTTTAAGCTGTGTGATGCAATGCCTGCTGTTGTCCTTACATTTGTCTCTCCAGTGTGTATTCTCAGACCATGAACTGCCTTTGCACAAGGTCTGTCATCTTGATGGCTGGATGCTGCTACAGCAGAATTACTTGAAACTTTCTAAGAGTAGCATAATTGTTCCACCAGCTCATAATATAACTAAAACTACCTGCCGTAACTTTGGAAATTAAATTGTAAGGAAAGCAAGGAAGTAGAGATTGTTCTTTTAACTTCATAAAGATGAATTACCTAAAGTTCTTAACAACTTTTTGGTGCATTTGTGGAATGGAAATAGTTGTGGTTAACTCAACAACCTGGTCTTCAATTAGTAAAACACCTCCATGGAAAGGAGTAATTAAATTGCATCTTGCTTTGCAGGTAAAGAAGAGATTTCCTGCAGATGAAAAAACTCCACAGATCCAAAGATGCCCTTAACGTAGCTGGTTGGATACCAAGCCTGCATTAATGCCTTAATACTTGTATTGTGCTTTAAATGGCTTGTTAAAAGCCCTCTATTTTTTTCCTACTATACTGTTTAAGAGTGTGCCTAATACAATTTCTAACTCCTCTTCAGTACTGTACACTTTTATCTGTTACCTTCAGATGTGATTAAAATTTCTAATGTTTCTTACAGAGACATAGTTTCCCTGTTCATTTTACTCTGTAGGAACACTAGCTAGAGGTTTGTCGTCTGTGCTATTCACCCCTGTTCTGTTTGACTGCACTTGGAAAAAAGTGTGCAATGAAACTGTACGAGGAGAAGAGAAATAATGCTGCCACATGTTGATTGCCTTTTTTTTTTTTTTTTTTTTTTAAGTGAGGTATGTTTGGGGGAAATTCAGCCTTAAATTTCTCGTACTTGGAAATAAAACTAATCCTTTGCTTTATACAAAATGCTATTGTGCCACGTTTAACTCTTCTGTGGTTTTAATCAGATGCTAGTTAGCCAGAGTTCAGCTGAGGACTAACGATGTACTTGGGAGGGGAGGATAAGATCTATTGATATAACATAGGGAGGGGATGAGAAATGCTTGAAGACGTTGAATATGTAGCAGTTTAAAATATCTCGATCTGCTCATCATATTTAATATTCAGTGGTATCAGTATATATTAGTATTTACTGTTTTTTTAAAAAGCTTTCTATTTTAGGTTCCAAGCTCTCACTGCTGAAGCTACAGGAGCAATAAAACAGTTCACACGGCATATTTTGCTGGTGGTGAATTTCATGCAAAGAATTCAATTTCAATTCAAAGCCCAGACAAACAAGCCATTCTTGATTTTATATTTAGATGCTTTTCAGGTAAAGAAATTTCCCTCTATCTGAATGCTTAATATTTTCTTTGAAACAGATACCAGCTAGTAGCATGATTCAAGAAGATAAAAGGGAATGTTTTGCCTCTGTTTTGTGAATGTTGTGTGACCTGTTGTCTGCCTTGTGACTGCCTACTACCTGTGTGCCAGAAATTAACACTGCTGAAGACTGTGTGTGTGTGTGACTGCAGGAAATTAGAAGAGAGATCCAGTCACTGTGTTTAACAAACAACTCAGGTATCAAAGCCTGTGACAGTTTCTTGGTTTGTGACAACAGGAGAGGATGCAGAAAGTTAAAATATGTATGAGAGAAGCTTGTTAGTGCTTGAAATAGGTAGCCTGGATCTGCAGCGAAACGCTCTGATCTCCTGAGGGATTTTGATAATTTTCAGAAGTTTAAGAAGAAAAAAGAGGGTTAAAGAAAGTGAAGTCTTGAAGACTTCGAGTCATAAGCTGACAGCCTGTTGAGAAAGTGTTAGTGTCATTTTGCGTGCTTTTAACAGGTTTTGTCAGTATTGTTTGGGAAATGCAAGTATCTGCACAGGGAGCTGCTCTTCATGGAGGTTGGGTTTCCTGTGCTGAGAATGACGAGTTGTCAGGGTGGGTCGTTGGCCCCTTGTTTCCAGAGCTGTGTTATCAACAATGTGTGGGGGAAAAAAAAAAAAGGCATTATTTGTGTTTCCAGCTATAGGTGCTGTGGGGTATGGTGGGGAGCAGTGGTATTAACATGGATGAGTGAGTTGCAAAAAGTGAAGAATACAATTAAAAGAAACAGTTCTTCATGCATGGCATGATAGGAAGGGATGAGAATGGCTGGGCCTCTTTTATTTAGTAATTTCATGTTTTGTGAGTAACTGAGGCTGACCACCTGTAAGCTGTAGCAGTAGCACAAACTCAAGGCAGTGCTGAGGAGAGGCACGGACGAATGCTGTAAGTGTGAAACTGCGCCCACAGCCGAGCGGAGCTCTTGCATCGTCCCCTCTGACACGAAACTTTTCCCAGGGAACGTTTCCCAAACCTTACAGAAGGACGAGCAGAGCACACCCCATCCCCACGACCCTCCCACCTCCCTCTGCCCGCTGCCAGCCCGCCACCCTCCCTTAAATACCACCCCGCGCGCCTCTCCCCTATCACGTGCCCGGAGGGGCGGCACCCTATTGGCCGAGGGGCGGGCGGGCGGCTCCTCCCCCCCCTCCCTCTCCTTCCCGCCCTCCTCACGTGAGGGGGGCGAGTCACGCGATTTCCGGGAACCCGTCAGGAAGGGACATAAACAAAACAAACCCGCAGCCGCATGGAGGGTCCGGCCCGCAGCCCGCGGGGCGGCGCCCCCTGCTGAGCCCCGGCCGCCCGGTGAGTGCTGGGCCGCGGGGAGGGAACGGAGGCGCCGGGACTCGGCCTCACCCAGCCCCGGGGGGGGCGGCCCCGGCTGCCTGGCTGAACCCCGGGGAGGTGGGGGGGGGGAGACCCCTGTGGGAAGGGTGAGGAGGAGGAGGAGGAGGCGGCCGTGAGGGGGGTGCGGGCAGCGCGGGCTGGGGCTCGCCAAGCGGCTGGGAGCGGAGCCGCAGCAGCCCCGCCGCCCCCTGGCTGCACAGCCGGGGGGGTGTGGCTGTGCCGCTGCTCGGGGCTGCGGGGGGCTGCCCGCGTCCCAACGGGCTGGGATCGGGCTGCGAGCTGGCGGGGAGCCCCTGCAGGCTGGCAGGAGCAGCCCGGGGCCGTGCAGGCTGAGGGAGCTGCGGGACGGCTCCGGGCTCCTTGTGAGGGGGCCCCTCCCCGGGGTGCCGCCGGCCGCACTCGTGCTCCGGGACGCCGCCGCCCCGCCGCGCTGCCTCCTCTCCAGCTCCCCGCTTCCCACCTGTTGCAAGCCGGGAGGCTCCGGCTCTAACCCACAGCGGGGGCCGGGCCCCCTCTGCTCGCCCCCGGGGCTGCGCGGAGCCGCCCGGGCGGGCCGCGGGGCTGCACCGGCGGTCGGTGGCAGCCCGCGGGGACGGAGCATCGCCGGGGGGAGCGGTGGGTGGGTGGGTGCCGGCCGTCCCCAGCCGCCGGGAGGGCCGCAGGGCGGGGGGCGGCCCCCACAGGGCAGGGGGAGCCCCCGGCTCGCTGCCCGCCGGGCCCGGGGGGGGCCGGGGCGCGGGGCCCGGTGCGGGCCGGGGGCACTGCCCCGCGGTGCGGCGGAAGGGGGTTTGTTTACATGTCGCCTCAGCCAAGCTTGAAAGAGCCGCTGGGCGGCTGAGCGACGTGCGAGGCGGCCAATGGGAGCGCGCGGCGAGGAGACGTGAACCAATGAGGGGGCGCGGGGGGCGGGGCGGGGCGGTGGCGGCAGGGCTAGGCTGCGCTCCGAGCTGCCCGGCGGGGCGGCCATGTTGGCGGGGAGGTGTGGTGGGGGCGGTGGGGACGGGGCTGCGCCCGCCAAACACACCCGGTCTGACGGAGTTTTTAACGTATTTTCAGTGTTTTTTAACATCAGGCTGTTAGATTTTGGCCTGAAGCCGCCCAGCCAAGTGGCTTCTTCGCATCCTTGTGGGGAAAGTTAATTATAATCGCGTGTGTTTACATACAGGGTTGCAGAGGGGCAGGTGCTCAGAAGCTGAGGCAGGTTCGGTGGCGGCAGGTTCGGCGAGGAGCCGGGCTGCTGCGGGGAAAAGAGCTCGGGGGTACTTGGAGCAGGAAAGGTTTCTTACAGAGCTGTCAGTGCTCAGCGGTGGGACTGCTGACGGGCATAAATAACACGGACAGCTCACAGCCACCAGCTTTGTGGCCGTGTGTTGAACTGGGCAAAAAAATAATTGTGTGTTTGTGGAGAGAAACCTGCAGCAGAGCCATCAGGCCGCTGAGCATCTTTGCTGTATTTTTCTAAGTAATGAAGGTTCCAAGAAAAAATACCCAAACTTTCAGTGCACGACTGCTTTGAAGTCCCTTCACAATTAATAGGAATTAATGGGGAATAAGAAAAAGTTTCCGCCTGACTAATAGCCTGATACGGGATGGTCTAAATAAATGAATGCAGATTTAGATTCAGGCGACTTGCACGTCTGTGTTACGTGGCTTGTGAAATCTAACTAAATCATGTTTTGAAATACAAGTTTAATAAGGATATTTGGCACTTCTTAAGAAGCGCTTGAAAGTTGGTATTGCCTTGAAAATCAAGCTGGAAAATTTCTGGAAAACTGACGTTTAGATTTATACCCTACTGTAATAGTTTCACTTTTTTGTTATTATGAGAAAAAATATCCCCATGCTGCTTTTGAACTCTTCGCTGGTTTTTGACTGTTTGGACTGGTGGTGTTTCTGACTTTTTTCTGACTTACATTCACTTACGAGTTCAGCAGTCGAGGGTCAGTAGGCTCCTTTTCTTGGCTGGTTTTGAAGTGTGCTGTGCTGATAACCTCTTTCTAACAAAACATAATTTTACAGTATGAAGTAGAAGTAGACTAGGTTGTACCATTCACTTCATCCTAAGATATTTTTTTCTGGGCACTGGAGAAATATATTTTTTTTCTTCAGACTTTGCACTATCAGAAAAAAATACATAGAAACAGCCATGGTGTAGGGATGTAAAATGTTTCTGGAGATTGTAATTTAAACTGTTGTCTAGCATTGCTTTTGTTTTCTGTCACGGCTTTGATGGCACGCTGTTTCAGGGGAGATTGCTAGCAATAAAAACTAAAAAAAATAATAAAAAGTTGAATGTTAGTCTTCTAACTCTCCTAACTCTACAGTGGTAATTTAATGCAATTAATATTTTAACCGTTAAAAGTTTTTTTTTTTTTTTAATGGATTGAAGTATGTTAGCATAGTTCTAATAAGTTTAACATGCTACATTTCCTGCTCTTGGCAGTGAAATAATAATAAAGTCTCAGTCCTTACCTAATAATAAAGTCTCAGAATGTACAGAAAAGCTAATGGTTCTAACAGGAAAATAGTATTCTGGGTGCAGTTGTTGTAAAACATGCAGATGCTGTGCAGTTGGTTTTGGTTTTTAAATCACTTTTCTGCTTTTTGTATAGTGATCAGTTATTTGCATCTGCTTATTTGCTTCTGCAGCCCTGCTGTTGTGGAATACCCCTCCAAAATACTGGGAGCTGATGTAAAAGGGAATAGCAGTTCAGAGGGAAATATGCCACTGGGTTCTTCTTGGAGTTTTATCCCCTCTTTTGCCTGGGGTGCTGCATGCGTGATTGGAGCCCAGAGGTTGTCTTTGCTGTATCGCTTCCAGATCTTGACGTCTGCTCTGAGCAAGTGGGATTGAAGAATAAAATTATAGGGAAGGTCAGTAGAGGAAAGGGAACGACGACAGCGAAGTAGCAGTTTCTGTCTCTTGAAGGGAAGAGGCTTAAAAGAAGTGAAACAATCTTTGTGCCTTCAGTACTTTTAAATGGCAGCACTCCGTCAGACCTAGGATCTGGATGTCGTAGGCAGCTGGTGTTTGTTCTCCAGGACAGAGAAGGCAAAACGTATAATGTCTGAGATGCTTCTGCTGACGTCTTGACGCAAAAACCTCACTGAGAAGGTAGAGGAACTTCGCTGGGTGAGCAGGGGAACGATGCTATAGTGGGTGGAAGCAGAGGAAGACCTTTTACAGGACTGTCTCTGCTCACCCGCTACTAAATAAATAAATAGACAAAAGCAAGAAAAGAAAACTTGAGTGACTTCATGTTGGGGGAGAAAAGTAAAAGGTTGTTTTTTTTGTTTTGTTTTTAAGTCTGGTTAACAATTGAAGATTGATGTAGAAGGAAGAAAAAAAAACGAGAATGTTACACTGAGAAACAAAACTAAGAAAAATATGTTCTGTGCCTGAAGACTGCACTGAACAGAGTATGTTCTGTAATAGGAAACAAATTGGCACAAACCCTGGAAGGAAAAAAAATTAAGAGAAGCGTAGGAGTACTTATTGCACCTCTAACTGTACTGCTTTATAAAACACTCGGATACAGCAACCAGCGCGCAGCACAGAAAGGTTCTTTTAAAGCATGTGGCATCGCTCTTGTGCCTTCACTGGAAACGAGTGTGGCTTTTTGAATGTTTTACCCTGGCTTTGGAGGCTCGGTATTGACAGGCTCTCCTGACATGCTTTCATTATTACTGTTTGCATCAGAACTGTGACTTTGACAAGCCGTGCTGTACGACGCAGTCACTGCCATGGGAAGTGTAATTGTGCACCTGACGTGCCTGCGGGACCGTTTGGCTGCTGTGATAATGGGCACTGTGCAGTCCATGAAGTGCTACAGCCGTGCTCCGCGTGCTTTTCGAGTTGTACAAAATACATCTGAATTCAGACAGAAATAGCGACTTCAGTTAGAGCTGCAGCGCAAATGATTCGTACAGGTGGCTGGGGAAGACTTTCAGACTTGTCAGGCTGTAAGCTGGCAGAGGAGGTTTTTCTCTCACAGGGGCTTCTTTGGAGGTGACGTATTGTTGCAGAAGGGTTTTTACTCATCTGGCAAATGGCACACGCATGGGAAGTGCCATCTGTCTCCTTAATGCTGCGTGTTTTGAGTTCAGGTCCTGCTATCTGCCAGTTCAGATGCCCTGCTCCATCAGTAATGTCCTGTAACGAGCCTGCCATTAGGGTGTTTGAAGTTCAGGCTTCCCGGGTGCCTTGGGACTGCTATTAAACTATTATTGATGCATGTTTTCAGTAAGTGAGTAAACATGCAGAGGGTTTTTGTTAGGATTTGGCTTTAGATTAAGGAATTGTTAACTCTGTAACACAGTTTTTGGTTACTTTCATCCAAACATCAGCAGTGTGTGTATGCATGCCGTAGACGTACATACGTACCCCAAATTCTTCAGCGTTCAATGAACGTAGCTGCTCTCAGATGTCTCGCCCAAGTTGGTGAGCGAACCTTTCTCAGGAGCAGGGCTGCAGCTCCGTGCCGATGTGACTCAGTCCGCAGCCACGGACCCAGCTCAGGGACTGGTTCCTTAATCACTGTGATCTGATTTCACTGCAGGCCGCTGCCAGGAGGAGCGGCGGCACCCTGCCCAGCGCCCCGGGCGCCGTATTCCACCTGCGGTGAAGCCGCTGTGAGGCAGCCGTGGGATTTCACCTGTGGATCCCCGCGTGTGGGAGAGGTTAATGGGAGGCATTAATGGAAGTTGTCCTAAAGTAGAAATTCCTGCTGTGTCTATTTTTGGTAATTCTTATATTGCTGTTCTTGAGCTCTGCCCCGGATCTCTCGCTTCACTGCAGTCTGTATTCCTTGCAGGTAGCGCCACTGCCACGGCTGTGCTGGTCTGTTCAAACTCAGCCTTGAGCTGAGGCTGTCCACAATGATACATTTTGTAAAAACTGGGCTTCAGCTGAAGTCTACAAAGTTTCCTTTGCAGGCAGTTCAGGGTTTACATCTAAGTTTCGGTATAAGTGTTTGACTGGGGTCTGATTTTAGAGTGGTCCTGTGCACAGCCAGGAGTTGGACTCGGTGATCCTTGTGCTCCGCTTCCGACTCAGGACATTCTACGATTCTGTGCGTTCTGACAGAAACATAAAGATTCCCTGGTAGAGAAGAAGCAAGCTTCTCCTTCCGTTCCCCTTTATATCACGCAGTGGCAGAACTTCCATGTGAACGCAGCTGTTGTGGGTGGCGTCCTGCTGCCGACACCAGAAAGTATTAATGTGATATTCCAGTGAAAAAGGCATTATTTCTGCAACTATAGAGAAAGAAAGAAAGACAGCACTAATGTGTAGACTGATATTAAAGACGGTATCTTTCTCACCTCTTCCATTGCATGTGAACACCGTTTATTTGTTCTGTTTTTTGTTTTAAATAGGCCCTTTCTAAAGCATTAGGCAAGGCCAAAAAGTGAATTTGTCATCCATGCCAAAGTTATCAGCGTAGGAAGGACCAGCTCTGTTGCTGTGTCGCCTTCCCTGTGTGAAGGAAGACGGGTTGTTTAGCACGTTGCCCAGGGACACAAACTTAGCCTTTAAATGTCACTTTCAGATAAGTAAAAGGAGTTCCCTGGAAGTTTTAGAGCGGAAGGAAAGCTTTCTCAGAAGGCGCTGGCTCTTACTTGCCGCAGGACCCTAGAAGGGAACGGCTGGGCTTGGCAGCGGTAGCGTGGTTTTATTGGGAACTGTGATTTGTGCAGGACTGGACTTGCAGCTTTTGTTTTCCTCTTTATACTCCAGCTGAGGTTTGAAAAGCAGCATGTTTTGATGACTGAAGAATTTTTTGAACAATGTCTGTTTTTACCTCAGTTTGATGATATATATGCGAAACTTAACAGAACAGCTGAGGTAGTATCTGGAAGCAGGAATAATCTGCTGTCATGTGCTGGTGGGAGGAGGTTCCTGAGTGTAGGAGAACACTTTTACTTTGCTGGGTGCTTTTCAAAGCAAGAGAATAAACACTTGGAGCAGATTGCACCAAACTGACTTAGAGCAATGCCGAGTGAAGAATTCTGGTCAGAAAAACAACTGTGTTTTCACCGATAATGCTGAAAAACGGTGTGATGGTTCGGGTTTTTTGGACTGTGCCTCTCTAACAGCATTTTCTTCTAAAAGAAGCATTTTGTATATGGGTAGGGATGTCCTGGGAAAGCTAGACAATAAGAAAGCAGCCTCCGCGAAGGCAGTCACATTAGATACTAACATCTGATAGCACCGATATTTTTAAATCTTATTTTATATATATTTTTTTTTTTACTTTTTTTTTTTTTTTTAAATTCCTGTTACTTAGGAATTCTGTTGGGCAAGTCTGTGCCTTCCCTTCCTATACTTTTCGGACAGTGAGCGTACCTGCTGCAATCCCTCTACCACTAGATGTTGCTATATGAGTGATTGATGTAATCTTATCTGAAGCTGCATGGATTGAACTCCTAAGAAAAGGAGGAGATATTCCTAAAGCAGTGTTACTGTCTATTCCAAAACTAGTATTTTGAGACGTTTGTCTGAAACATTTTTAGAATTCATTGGCTCTGTTATATTAGTCATAAAGGTTTTTTCTTTTCGTGTGCCCAGCGGTATGCTAGTTATTTTTCCAATTAGGCAGGCTTTTCTTTTCACATGGCTGTAGAGCGCACAGTTTAGGTAGTGAGGAAAAAAGGCAACAAAATGTAACTCAGCCAAAAAGGTTTTCACAGGAGCTCTGTTCTGTAGCATCAACGGCTTTTCATCTGGTGAAAAATGGCAGGGGAAGAAAATTGCTGCACATTCTAGCATGAGCAATAATCACTTTTCAGGGAGAAATTTTCGTTTTAGTTCACTTTGGCTGTTTTTTAAGCACTGTTGGTTTTGGTGACAGAATACTTACCTCCTTGGTGTTTATTCTACACAGAGATCTACAAACAGAAGAGCTCCATAAGGGTGAATTGAAGTTATCCTAAGGAAAAAATTAATTGCATGGATTGTGTAAACTCACTGAGACTGAAGTAAAGCTGGAAAGGAACCTAAAAGTGAATAAAACAAGAAGTTTGGAATTGGATTTGGGTAATCTGGGCTTGGAAATGCCTCAGGTAAGTCTGAAATGTTACGATTGTATTTGCTTCTGCAAATAATTTTGCTTCCTTGTTTAAAGAATAGAAAAATGTAAGAACAAATTTGTCTGGCATCAGTAGGAGGAACGTAGAAGAGACTAAATGGGATATATTTTCAGGGTCCTGGCAGACTTGAATCAGCAGAAAGAATTCAGAAGAGTTTATGTTTTTAGGGTCCTGGTGGTATCTATGGTGGGAGCTGTGTTTCTGCTCTTGGTGCTGTATTTGTTCACACGGCAAGAATCAGCAGTCTGCTTGATGAGGGTGAATGCCTGGAGAGCAGCCTTTTATTACTGCAGTGATTCACACATCAGCACACTGAGTGACTTTCAGCAGTGTAGTGTTTCTCTCTTCCCAACCCTCAAGGCGAGTTTGTCTAGTTGAGAAATAGAGGTCTGGCATTAAATGTTGCAGAAGGCTGTGCTGCCTTTTGCCTGCATGCCTAGTCATCCTGCATAATGGTGTTGTTTTTTTTTTCTTTTTTCCAAAGTTCTGCTTTATTCTTGAGAGATAACGCTCTTGATTTCGTTATAATATTTTTTGCTGTTGTTACAATCTCTGGTAGAAGTTTAACAAGTTCCAATGGTTCTAAAAACAGCCAACGCTGCTTTGGTCCAAAATGGTGTGTATTAGGGTGAAGGCCCTGCAGGCATGGAGTCCTGTTGATATTCTCAGATCTTGCCAGCAACTCACTCTCCTCTTCTACAAATGCCTAATGTATCCCTAAACTTGGCAAACACGTGAGAATTTCAAACCAACCAAATAGAATGAATGAGCAATGCTCTTGCAGCCATATAGTGAATACAAATGTGTCCTTTGATTAAGAGCTGCATGTTGTTAGCTGCTCTGAAAGCATTCTCTCACTCTGAGCAGTGACGTACTTATCCGTGTAGGTAAAAACCTTCCAGATGCAAGTATAACAAGTTCAGAGACTTGGATGAAACGACAACACCCTTTACGTTTTATTGAAGTAAAGAATCTGCTTTTTTATAGCATGCTTCAATATTCAGTATCAATTTTGTTGTAGCCCAGTGTGAGTGGAATGGACCCTCCTTTTGGGGACGCCTTTCGGAGCCATGTGTTTTCAGAGCAGACTCTGATGAGCACAGATCTCTTGGCAAGCAGTTCAGATCCAGACTTCATGTATGAACTGGTAGGTCATCTTTCTGTGTGTGTGCATGCGTCCTGCTCCTTGACTAACACCCTGAGTTCACGTAGTAATAAAGGTGTATTTGTTCAAGAACGCTGTAGAATTATTCGTTACCGCTTGCCACTGCCTAGGGAAGGGCCTAACTGCTTGGCCAGCAAATGTAATGCTTCTTCAGTAGATGCTCGTTACAGCTGGCCATCAGGAGAGGCTTGATACACACGTCTCAGATGGAGCTGCGTTGGTGTTTACGTCTTTGTGCTTGAGACGCTTCCTTAAAAAACATATTTTCTGCAAGAGCAGCTCTGTGCTACTTCACCCAGGCTGTGAATGCAAGGGAAGCAAAATACAAGTTGACTCATGAGCTGTTTACAGTAGCATTCATGATTTTTTCCTGCATCAAAGGAGAAAGGTAGCTCACTGTTAACTGCTCGGCTTAGAAGGAAGTTTTCCAGGGACTGGTAAACTTCAGCGCATTCTGTTAATTAAGGTTTGTCCTACGTTAATGGAAGCTAGAACACATTGCCTGTGATTCACCGTATGTATTTAAGTAGATGACAGATATGATTTGATACCTTTTTTTTTTTTTTTTTAAGAAAAAACTCCATTTTAACTTGTCTTACAATGCACAGGACAGAGAAATGGACTACCATCAAAGCTCCAGAGACAACCTGCTTTCAATGGAGGACTGCAAAGACCTTGAGAACTTCGAGTCTTTTACGGACATCCTGGACAAAGAAGTTGCTCTCACCTCCAAGTGGGAGCAGTGGGACACGTACTGTGAAGACTTAACTAAGTACACTAAACTAACCAGCTGTGACATCTGGGGAACAAAAGAGGTGGATTATCTGGGCCTTGATGACTTTTCAAGCCCATACCAAGATGAAGAGGTGATAAGTAAAACCCCGACTCTGGCTCAGCTTAACAGTGAGGACTCCCAACCTGTTTCAGATTCACTCTATTACCCTGATTCGCTCTTTAGTGTAAAACAAAACCCTTTAAATCCTCTGTTACCTGGCAAAAAAATTGCAAGTAGAGCAGCGGCCCCGGTCTGTTCCTCCAAGAACGTTCAGGCTGAGGCACCTCTATCGGACTATGTTCAGAAGGCAAGCAAACCTGCAACTCAGCCTGCTTCCAGTACACAAATCATGGTGAAGACCAATGTGTACAGTAATGAAAAGGTGAACATTCATGTTGAATGTAAAGACTATGTTAAAAAGGCAAAAGTAAAGATCAATCCTTTACCACAGAGCAGACCAGTGGTGAGCCAAACACATGCAGATGCAGCAAAGGAAAACACCTGTTATTGTGGTGCCGTAGCAAAGCGACAAGAAAGGAAAGAGTCCCCACACAGTCACAGTACACCTCCTGTTTTGCCTTTTAAAGAGACTCAAGAACTGCTCCTCAGTCCACCCCAGGAAACCGCAGGACTTATTGTGGGGGAGAGCAGTCTTTCTGCCAGCACATCAGTGTCGGATTCTTCACAGAAGAAAGAAGAGCACAACTATTCTCTTTTTGTAACGGACAGTCTGGGTGAGCAGTCAGCCAAAGGAGGCCCTGATGAAGATGAGGAGGATGAGGAAGATATTGAAGATGAGGACCACGATGAAGGATTCGGCAGTGAGCATGAGCTCTCTGAAAATGATGATGAGGAAGAAGATTATGAGGATGATAAAGACGATGACATCAGCGATACTTTCTCAGAACCAGGTACCAGCAATGTTGGGGCTTATTAACATTACGGTTAATGGATTTGTCTGCCAGGAGAGAAAGAATGCTTTTGAATGCTTTCTAATTACAGGTGAACAACAATGGTCTTAAATTCTGAGCATTCATCCCAGATTTTTTAAGCACTATTCAAAATGTAATTAATGAAAACTGTACAAGGACTGTGTTTTCCCTGTTTTGGGGGGATAAAAAAGGGATAAATGGTGTTCATACTTCAAAAGTGGTAATAGACAATAGAAGAAAACAAGTTTGTAGCCTAAGGTCATAGAGCAACTAGATGCAATTGATACCTCCCATTTTGTGGATTAATGAATGATAGGATGTGCAGAGCTTTCTAGGGCTTCAGTAGGCTGTGCTGTGAATTTATCCAGAGTTGTACCTCTTGGTAGCTGGTATGAAATTGTAGCCCAAGCGAATGCGTTTCATAATTACTTAAGTGCTACTGTAGGTATATTTTTCCACAGAATCCACATAATACCTACCACTGAAACTAATAGAACTATTTCTTGGTGGCTTTCAACAGTAACACTTAGTGGGTCTGCAAGTACAAACGGAGCGTTAACAACAAAAATAAGAACCAACCTTCATCCAGAAGGTAACAGAGTGGTAAGATTCTGTCAAAAGAAAATCCACAGGGACAGGACTGTAACCAAGTATTAAGTTAATTGTAGAAAGTATTATATATAGTATTCCCGGTTTATGAATGCTTTGTAGTAGAGTATAAGAATTAAGGTGTTCAGACATTTGGCAGTATGTAACTTTGGGGGAGAAGAAAACCAGCTGAAATTCTTCCCTTTTAAAAACAGCAGCTTCTCTGAAACCTGCTGTTGTTTGTCATACTGCGCGCTGAGATTAAATTATTTTCTAAGTAGATTTCCTGAGCTGGAATTAAACTTGTTAAGCACTGTGCCCTTTATGTTACTTTTTCAGGTACATAACACATTCGTATTAGCATTTTAAAATCGCTTCCTCCCTTCTTCTGAATTGAACTCCCTTTACTTGCCGAGGCTTTCAGTAGCTATTACAGCTCTGTAATGACTGCTGTACTACACAGTGCTTTGCAGCCCACAGAGGCATGTTGCACAGAAAGCCTGGTAATCTTGAAAAAGAGATGTTGTATTAAAATGCTGGGATTTCAGTTGGTGGAATTACATTAACTGCTGGTTGTTCGTTCAGATTTTGCTGACAAACTCTCACCTTCTAAATGTAACTGTATGGTGCAGTGTAGGAACTGAGGAAATTGGCTTCTACAAGCCTGCTACAAGTCAATGAAGACATTCAACCTCCAGTACAGTGATATTAAAAAATAGTATCAGCACATATTTTTTAGTATATAAAGAGATATTGTTTCCAGGTATTTTAGTTCTGTCACTCATACTTTGTGTTGCTTTTTTTTTTCCTCCAAAAAAAACTTTACAGTAAAGGCAAATTCTATGGAAAAGGCGTCTAAATGAGCATAGCTCTGGAAGACTTAACCTTCCAGAGTTTCCATGAAACCAAAATCTCTTCATAAAGAAGTGAAGATAGGACAAAAACTTTGTATTTGCTGACCCTCTGATGTGTGTACTTTACATACAGTTTGCCTTTGTTTATTCTTCTTCGCATGTGTTTTGGGAATGTGTGATATGCTTTCTTAGAGCATTGGAGTCAGTGTTCTCTGAGGAAGTACTTAGTTATAGTGTTCTTCAGGGACTTGGGAACATAATTGAAAATGTGACTGGCTTTCACCAACGCTTTTATTGTAATCAGAATACAGATTTAGCATTTTTGGTCCCCTATAAAGCTTAACTATTAGGGGAATTAGGAGCCCAGATCTGTTCTAGCACTTAATATATATATTTTTTTTGCCATTTCTAGTGTATTTTATCTATCCCATTTACTAGAAATATTTATGAATGACTGCTTTGCTATCAAGTAGTGAAGACGTTCGAGAAAGGAAAGATGCAAAAATTGATTCAGTTTTCAGTAGTACCGGAGAAGAGAGAACTAAAGGAAAAAGTGCATGTAGCAACAGAGGTTGTTTAAAGTTGCACTGCCTGTTTGAGCACCTGTACTGTCAGCTGGAGGAAAAGGGCTCCATAAGTGGTTTTACAGAAATCATTATGATTAAATGGTTTCAGAGAAGGGTGTTTTTGGTTTTGTTTTGGTTGGGTTATTTTTGCTTTTAATGTGGTAAAATGCAGAAGTCATGTCTGTGCTGTTCTCTATCTTTCTTAGTCTAACTCTTGTAAATGTAACCCTAAATTAGTAAGGGATGTGAGCAAAGATTGTTAGGAGTGACTTGCTAGGGACTTGAAAAGTAAATGCAAGAACTTTTACACGGATTTTTTAGAAGCTCGATGAAGAAAGTGAGATTGCTGTATGTTGCTTGCTAGGAGGAGAATTCAGTGAAGTTTGATACAATGCAGGAAAGCTACATACATCTTTTGCACTGCTGTATGTTGCAGACTACATTAGGACATTGTGCACTAGACTATTCTATGTAGCTCTAAAATGATGGCAGGCCAATGTTAGACTTGCAAGGCAGGATGCATTAAGTCAACATAATTTAAATTGCCAACTTAATTATGGTTTAAATAAGCAAACAGGAAGTCTTGTTTTTAACCTTGTTTTACATTTGTACACATCAGCTATTGAAGAGATTTGTTTTCATTGGTTGGCTTAATTCTGTGTTATCATGAAGATAGGCTGAATTTATACCTAGCTGTATAATGAGTTATGTAGCTTATGTGATGTTAAAGTGGAAAGTAAGGTGCATTTTCTTAAAAGAGTATTTTGATACTTATGTCAAACAGCATTTGGGTCAAAGGGAAGTATAATTCAAAATATCTATGGTATTTGAAACTATATTTAATGTAATTTGCCATAATCACTTTGTCTATATAAGAAAAAACATGTTCTTCAAAGCATGCTTCATTTGATTTTTCCTTTTAAAATACTGTCCTTTTAATAAACCAGAGAATCAAAGTAAACGAGTTGATGGCATGATTAGAAACAGAACTTTAGAGCTGGTATCATCCTTCCATGTAGCTAACTTTTATTCGTATGTTGGGTTATGAGGTGAGTCAGACAAAGCAAGAAAGTTTGTTTTTTGTCTTTCAAATGCTTTTTCAAGTGAAAACAGATAATTGAACGGACTGTTTTAAAATAAAGAAGGCGTTCTTTGTGCTGTCATTACCAGATGATGCAGAACTCAAGCACATGGGCCCATTGAGCTTACAGTCCAGGCAGTGGATGTTTTTTTTTTTAAGCTTTGTTGGTGTATAAGGTGTTTTGAAATCTACTCTTTTTTAATTAAATATGAAGCATGATACAGCACTTTAGTACAAAAGGTGATGCAGCATTTTTTTTAACCTTAGTACAAGTTGCATTTATTTCCTAAAGCATTAGTAGACTTTTAAAAATTGTATTTCGTGTTTACATAGTTACAGTCTAAACATTTATGCAATGTGGGTAGTGTCATTATAGTTGCCATGTACTTGAAGAACAGTTTGCCATATCAAATGCATTGTAATACACCTCTAAAATATTCTGTAGCTTTACTGTGGATAATTTCTCTTCATCTTACTGAAGAGGTGGAGAAGAGATTGAACAGCTTGTGTCCAAACCCTTTCAATTTAGATGGTTTTTTTGTACGGACTTTGGGTCATTGTCCTAGTAACAGATCCCCATTCCTGCAGTCTAATAGAGATGGATGGTTTGATTTATTTCCCAAGGGTACTTAAACTCAAGGTAGAGCAATGATTTTGCTTTATTTATTAGCTTTTGCTAATCCATCTTTATTTTTATCATCTACTTCTCTATGTTTTTTGATTGAAGACTAATTAAAATGTGGAGGAGAGTTAGGATTATGTTCATGCAAACTACTGGAGGACGCTGTAAAAGTGGAGGGACGCTCTCCAACAGCTGTTGTCCGTACTCTACAGTAGTGAGATTGTGGGGGAGAAGAGTGATAGAGCTTAAGGGGTCAAAGAACCAAAAGGAGCTTTCAATGCATAAATAATTTGTCTCTATTCAGCACCATCACTAGCTCAGTGTCTGTCCTTGGATTTAAAGCAAATGCCCAGTAGTTGTCGAGGTTGAAAACCAAGTAGATTATATAACGTGAAACAAGCCATTGTCGCTCTTTTTGTGCTTACCTTGAACGTTCAGCCTGCAGTTAAAAGGCTAGAAATAGTCTTGTAAACATTATATAAACAATGCAATGCGTTATTTTAGGGTATGAAAATGATTCTGTGGAGGATTTAAAAGAAATGACTGCAATATCCTCTCGAAAAAGAGGCAAGCGAAGATACTTCTGGGAGTACAGTGAGCAGCTAACACCGTCACAGCAAGAAAGGATGCTGAGGCCATCCGAGTGGAATCGAGATACGTTACCAAGTAACATGTATCAGAAGAATGGTCTCCATCATGGTAAGGATAGAGTCCTCGTACAAGTGAATGGCTTTCACGCTGACACTGTCAATAGCCAAATTCTCATATGCGAAATGGCAGAGCTGCATTTTGGCCACGGAAATAAATCCTTAAAACACTGCAAGTCTGTTGCTTAATTAGCAGAGTTCTGTGCTGTGTCCAAGGAGGGCACAGTGAATGTACAGTAGTAACTTTCAGTGTGGTTTCTTCCAGAGGAAGGCGGATGAATCGGGAATTGTAACTTCCAATAGCTTTCAGTGGAAACCCCAAGAGCTCAGAATTTTCTCAGTGTGATGCTGTAAACAGCATGGGTAGGGCTCATGACTGATACCTGCTCCTTGGAGCTGTTGGACAGTATCAGTCTTGCTTGTGTTCAAGTAAGCAGCAAGTGATCTGCGATGCAAAGTTCACATTAACTGCGATGTGAACTAAAGGACAGGCAGGTGATAAGGTGTAACTGTGTCTTGCTGCTCTTCCTTAAGTGTTTCTCCTACCTGTGTAAATGCAACACAGTGAAGCAGTTACTTTCCTGGGAATGAACTATTTCTTTAAAATACCCTTTCAGAAACTTAGACTGATTGGTCCAATAACTGTGTCTTTCATTCCCGTGACTTTTTGATTACTAACTTGCTGTACTTTTAACATGACTAACACCACTGAGATCAAACCACATGTAGCAATAATGTTTGTTCTCTTGTCACAGGACCTCTTTGGTAGGCTGTTCCATTTGGTTGTGGTTTTGAAGGAACAAAATTAAACCAGTTTCTCTGGCTGTAACATGAATATTTCCTTACAACTGAAAATTATCTTTAACATTGCAGTTTACCTTCTGTTAAATAAAGATTTTTCTACTTTACTTATAGGTAAATCCATTAATTAACTTGAGGATTCAGTCTTACTAGGCTCTGGTGGGAGCAAATGCCCTTTAAGTCAGTGAGTTGTGTATGCAAGGGATTTATAGGATCAAATGCTAGTTAACATCCAGAAACTACAGAATATTACACATGCAGGATTTTTGCATTACACATGTACCAAGGTCATCTGCCACCTCAGATAAATTATCATCTCCCTGATCAATATTTCTGGAGCAGGTTTTGTCAGTTTTATTAACATTTTCATGTAAGTATCAGTAATAATTGACATTTAAGACATGTAGAAAATGTCGAGGAATAAGGATTTTGTCTTGAATGTGCATTTCCACCATAAAAGCAGCCCTTAAATAGCTTCAAATACATCAAAAAAAGGATCAGCTGAACTTTGTGGGTTATTTAAGCTTGATATCAATGAAGATCATGCTGGTACCAGGCCTCTCAAATCTTTCTTAACACAGAGCTTTCAGAATAAGATTATTTAGGAATTTAACCAGCTTGAGTGTCCCAAGAGAATATGCTGGCTGAACAGATGAGTTAGCAAGTTACAGCTGGGGCAAAATGACTGTGTTTGAACTTGTGATGTACGTTTTTCAGCACAGTTATGTGCGTACTGTCCATCACATCTAATACATTGCTAGCCCAGCCAGCAGTATTTGCTCTTATCTGATCTGGATATAATATGAATTGTACAGAGCAGTTTGTCTGGAAATGCTCTTTCTATTGTGAAAGGCCACAGAAATCACATGATGCCAGACCATTCTCTTGTGACAAACAAAGGAACTTAAACTGCACCAAAAATAATACATATTTAAGAATGTTTTTTCACAGGTTTGTGTACATATTGTGTCACTTCCCAACCCAATTTTCTACATATTCAAAACAGGAAAATATGCAGCAAAGAAGTCACGGAGGACTGATGTGGAAGACCTGACTCCCAATCCCAAAAAACTTCTACAGATTGGTAATGAACTGAGGAAACTGAATAAGGTGATCAGTGACCTGACTCCAGTCAGTGAACTTCCCTTAACTGCCAGACCAAGGTCAAGAAAAGAAAAGAACAAACTGGCTTCCAGGTAAATACTCGCTCACACTACTTGGATGAGTACATTTGCGTTACTAGAGCTGTCCAAGACTAATTTTTGTCTTGAGATCCTGCTTCACTGTGGCAGTCCCTGTTGATGGGTTTTTTTTTAACTGTTAATCGGAAAGCAGGACACCTGGCTCTATGGAGATGCAGTTTGCCTAGTCCCTACTAGATAATGATATACTTCCACTGGAAGCTGTCTTAGCTGCAATGCAAATGGTTGTTACAGTCTCGCAAATGTGAAATGTAAGCAAATAGAGGCAGTAGTGTGCTTTCAGTGGACGTGAGTGAGTAGGTACGTGATTTCGTTTGTCAAAGCTCTGGGAGCACTGGTTGATAAGTTGGTGTGGCTAACTGAAACAGATGCTCTTAGTATTCCGGAACATTTGTTAAAATGTTCTAATTCTTCCACTCTTCTTACTATAGGGCTTGTAGACTAAAGAAGAAAGCCCAGTATGAAGCCAATAAAGTAAAACTCTGGGGTCTCAACACAGAATATGGTAAATACAACTCTTCACATGTTAGTTTTTCTTGTGTTCTTAAGGCAAGTTTGTGTTAACTGTGTGTGGACAAATGAGCATCTCTTTTGTTCTGGGGGGAATGTGGTGTAAATCTAATCCATTTTTTTCTTTGCAGATAATTTACTGTTTGTGATCAACTCCATTAAACAAGAAATTGTTAATCGAGTGCAGGTGCCTAAAGATGATAGAGGAGTCAACATGGAACAGAGATTGAACGTACTCATTAAAGATACACTTGGTAAGCAGTAAATGTAATGTATTTGCATGTATGTGAAGAGATATGTCATCTGCAGTCTGTTAGATTGCAAACAATTTGTGGCATAGAGAAAAGAAAGAAGCATTTCGTAACTACAGCTGTAACTAAGCCTTTTGCTTGGTTACTAAACAAAATGTTCTTTGCCTTTGTTACTTACAGGAACGTGCAAATATGTGCAATTAATATTAACCTTACAGTGCGTTTTCCTACCCTCTGTTTTTAGGACTGCCTGTAGCTGGACAAACATCAGAATTTGTGAATCAAGTGTTAGAGAAGACTGCAGAAGGAGACCCAACGGGTGGCCTTGTAGGGTTACGAATACCAATGTCAAAAGTTTAAGACATGATTTCACCTGTTCTCATCGGTCAGATTCTTCCTGTGTTGTCAAGTATTTCATTGTAAATTGCATTCTGGTCTGCATGTCAGTTTAGCATTATGTAAACACTTACAATTAGGTTCCATTGTTTTTAAATAACAATGTAGTAAACAAATCAGAGCATGATATAAAATGCTTAATAGCATTTTTGGAGCATAAACTAGATAGTTCTAAAGCTGCTTTAAGATTAAATACAGACTTGAGGATTCTTTTTAAAATTAAGTTATCTAGGACCAGATTTATCACTTTTATTTTAGAAGCAAAAACATGTTTTTGCTAGTAAAAATTTTTAGCATATGCCAGACATTGTGGCAGGTTTATGCTCCAAGCAAAATAAGAGGAAGCATTTTTTTGGTAAAGCTGTCACTTTAGGAGTTTTTTTTGGTTCTTTTTTGTTCTTTTTTAAATTTGTTTGTTTGTTTTGGAATAATTGGGTTTTCTTTGTTCTTAAAAAAAAACAGTAAGGTTTCTTTGCAACCATTAACTTGTACATAGCACACATGGCTTTAGAGCTAGTGTGCCATATAAGACTTTAATTTTCTAAGCTTAATATAGTATTTAAATGTCTGTGCAAGCAAGAGAAAAAAGTATATTCTTTGTGCCTTGTATTTTGGGGGGAGAGCTATCAGTATAAGCTGGTAAAGTTTTGTATGAAGAAAACCCTGAGGGGAGAAAACAAGCTGTACAGATGGTGAGATTATAGGTTTTAATGTATTTGTTCCAGCTCTTAAAATTTTTGAATGTATATAGGAATATGTTGAAAATGTAGATATATGCCACAGAGTCTATGTATTGTATAAAAGATGGCTCTAGAAACTCAATTTCGGTACTTTGGCCGGAAGAAAACAAATACTTGCACATTAATGCGATTGTTTATTTTTGTACCAAAGACAAATGCAACTGATATGGCGAACTGCCAGTCTAAGTAAAGTTTTGCACAGCTTATATGATACTGTACTGAATGTAAAAAAAAAAAAAAAAAAAAAAAAAAAAACAAATGGAAAAAAAAAAAAGAAAAAAAATTAAAGGTCAGGGTTAGGGATCTTACTGAACTGTGAATTTTTTTGTTTGGGTCCAATTATCTACAGAAGGAGCATTCATACATAACAATATTATTTTGCTGTTCTTGTAGTTCGCTTCCATGGTAGATAACTTGGTGGCCGTCTCGGAGTCTTTAAATCTTTTTTCTCTGCACTTACTGTAGGAGATTTTAATATATTTGGATTTTAGTAAGCTATTGGTAAAATAGTTTTCAACTTTGAGAATTTAAAAAAATATTTAGCTTGTTGTAGTATACTTCCAACAAACAACCAAAATAAAATTATTTTTATTGTAATGTGTATATATGTAAAGAGAAAAAAGAGCTACAAATACCTAATTCCTTAGTTGCCACTTTTCCAGTTTATGTATTATTATGCATGTGATGTTTCCAAGGATCAACACAGGCTTCAAACAAAACAAAACAAAAAAAAAATTTATAGACTTTTATATTTTTGTACAGGTATTTCGAAACTAGCTTCTTCAAACTTATACGTGACTTATTCTTGTTAATTCAGTAGTTTCTATGATTGGGGAATATTAACACAGTTCTTATTTGCTCTTCTGCTAATAAGAGTTGGCTTTGTAGTCAGTGTTAACGTACAGATTAAAAGCTTTAGCCCTTGATGAAAGTCCTTTATCTCAAGGCAAGATCATTCTCTGGTTTCATGGACCCCCTTTTCCTCCCTCTTCTTTCTCTCCCTATTTAAAGATGACAAAACACTGTTTACTGAAAATAGAAATACCAAATATTTTCAAATGTAGCTGCTGAAAAAAAATGCAAAAGTTCATGAAGGCTTTCTCCCCGCTCCCTTTGGGGAATTTCTCCACTTCATTTCTAGTTTGTCTAAGTTTGTTTGTACTGTGATTCCTTTCTGTTTATACGTAGGTTATTTTTATATCAAAGCTTCTACTATATAAAAAAAAAAAAAAGTCTGAATTGGTCATAGTGCATTAAGAGTTGCAGATGAAGGTGGCAATCCTGCCACATACTTATGAGCATGCACACAGCTTACTTTGTATCTAAGTACTTCAGAAAACTCAAAAGGGAGGAGGCCAAAATACCACTACTGAGCTGTACAGAAAGATTTTCCTTCACAAGACTGAACAAATACCCAGGGCAATTAGGCAAAACTTTGTAAATCCACTTAAGATTTGCACAAACTGAGTGGACTTTGGGTGTTTTTGTTTCAGGTGTTTTTGTTGTCGCTGTTAGGGCGAGGTGAGAGTTGGCTGCTGCTTTACACAGTGGGTCAGATGCATTCTTATTATAAGCATTGCCAATGTTACAGTTATTCCAGAGATGCATACTGCCCATTAAACCTCAACAAAGAATGTCTCTTGTGAAGTTAAGGCCATGTCTGTACAAAGATTTAAATACTGTTGCTTCTCTCTGATGAATGGTGTTAACACACTGCTCAGATAAGAGAGGTCCTTTATGCTATATCAAAACTGTGTAGACAAGGCAGCAGTTCTAAATATTAAGAGAGCAGTCTTGCAATCAGGTAAAAACTTTTTATGACAAATTAAACTGACAAGGTATTAAAAAATCCCTTTTTTACTGCTCAGAAATACTGGGCAAATATAACTTTATAGCTCTTAATTTTTGTCTGAAAACCAGAATATGATTTTGGTCTAGCATTTCAAAGTAGACTTTGAATCTTTAGTGAATTCCATACCTTTGCATTTCAGTGTTTTCTATGTATTATTTTAAGTTAAAGCTTTTGAATAGTTGAGCTTTTTAATGTTGACACTTTATTTTGTACCTATTTATATGTATGTATATCTTAGAAAAGCACTTTGTTTAAAAAGGAAAAAAAAAAAAGCGTTTTATATGATTCCTGCCACTTGCTGCTAACTCTGGGCTGGTCAGAATGCTGCAGCGATACTTGATATAAATAAAACCTGGCAGTAAAATGTAGAGTAAAGATAAGACCTTTTGCTGGTTTAACTTTATCATAAAGGTGACATAGGCAAGCTGTGCAGCTTTACATTTTAACCAGGGGACTCTGTGGCATTTAAACCGTCTAGAAATGGTTGTACTTTAATGCCAGTAACAATCTGCTTCCTCTAGTGTCATTAAAATATATACATTTAGTGTATACTTATCACAAAAAAAAAAATCTTATAAGGGTATAAAAAACAACAAATGTACATGTTCTGTTTTTTGGCAATTGTGGCATGCATTTTTGGGTGATCTTTAGAGAAGGCCATTTTCTAAAGATTTTCAGTGTTCATACATGGTATGTGGATCTTAATGAAGTCCTGGATTCTTTTTGTTTGTTTTTGAGTGTAGGCATTGTGAATATTCACTTTTAATCCTATATCCAAAAACAATTACATACTTTTGATTTAATACAAACAAAAGCTCTTCCTTTTTCTGATACACTGGATTCTCTAGAATTTGTTTCCATATTACAAGCATGCTGTTATAACTGCTCTTGTTAAAATCTCGTCAGTCTGAACTAGGTGCCACACTTCTTGAATTGATGGACTGCTTGTTCTACTGTACCATGTATGATTCTTGTCCTTTCCTACTTCCTTCATTACAGATTATGATGTGGCTTTATATTGTGCCTTACTTGTACATCTAGAACTAAATGTTTTTCATTCCCCCTGAACACTTCAAACCTAACCCTTCCTAAAGTGAATCAAAACTATAAAAGAAGAGTTTGGATAGATCTATTTTAGTTTCTCTCAATAGCAGTCATTTTCTATTTATATGGAAGAACAGTTTTTGAATGGCCTTGCAAAATGTGGGGGTGCTCACGAAGGGCATTTTTAGCCCTAAACCCCTTTTTGCTAACACTTTCTTTTAGGGTTTATTGAACACATTTACTGATATTTGGTGAGTTCTTTTCTTGGATGAGAGAGACTTATTACTAAAACTGTGTTTAGGTGTGGACTGGCTGGATTTTTTTACCATACCAGTTGAAATCATTGTGATTTAATGAAGTTGCATTGCTGCAAAGTTGATGTGAGAGTCAGGCTCAGCTGTGTTCAGTTCCTAATCCTTTTTAGATAGTAGACTTTTTCCATACTTAGAAAAGAAGGCTAGGAAAAAGTTTTAAAAACAAAACAAAACAAAAAAAACATCTGAAATGGATGAAGGGTCTTTTAACTAACCTAAAAGCAACCAGACGCTTCTGAAATACAGTGGTGTCATTTTTTATTTTATCTGAAAAAGATCCCATCCCTCCCCCCCAGTATTTATCTGGTATTTGCCTTCATTAATAAAACAGCTTCTTCACAAACTGTAAAGAATGGGTGTGCTTTTCTTTGACATAAATCATTTAAACATAGCTATTTTTTAAAGCTCTAAAAGGCTTTGTCAGGAGAATTTCAAAGGGTTGTATATAAGTTGCCTTTAACAGAAATAGCAAATGCAATTCTGTTCCTCAAACTTGCTTGCTAGTCTTCCTGAAATTCTGTTGAGGCATAACCCAATTATGTACCATGAATGTTAGGATCTGTATTGGCCTTGAGACCTGAATTTCAATAATGCATCTAATCATGATGATGTTTTTATTTTTAAGTTGGAGGCTTCAGTTGGAATCACCTAGTTAAGTGTGCTGCTAGACATGGCTGGCATCTTGGCTTATTGACACAGCCTTGCACAGAGCTGAAGTTTATGTTTACCCCAGGGATCGTGTGAAGTACATTTCAAACAGTTGCTGCTTCTATGACTATTCTTCTTGTAACTGTATTAAGGGCATTAGTATGTTGAGAAAACACCACTCTTTAATATATCCCAATACAAATTGGGATTCTTAAATATCATTAATGACAGATGGCACTTTTAGGCTCTAACTTCTTTGCAGTGTACAAAAATATCTCCGTCTTCATACAATTTACATTTCTCAATATGCCATGTTTTTCCCTCAATGCTTTTAGCATGATAAGAAGGTGCGTGTGCACACTGAATTACAATCCTCAGCCTCTTAGACATTCATGAACTTCCACAAGAACAAATACTGACTATGCATTCCTTGTCTTTCTAATGAGTAGTGGAGCTAAATGTGGAATGAGAGCTATTTTAAGCCACACATTTTTTTCATAAATAAAATAAAATTCTAGTCATTTTAGATAACATCAGTGTTCTGAGTTGTTTTTCAGAATATTTTTTTAAAGAATATTTGTTATGTATCTGAATGTTGAACTTGAATGAGTTATCTAGCTACAGTAAGGAAAACTGGATTGAATTTGGCACACTCCACCCTATTAAACTCTTTTGATTAAGAACAGAGCCTAGTAGTAGTATTTAATTTTACCCATTTTCTTACAATAATGGGTATTCATACATTCTTATCTGAATCTTTCTGTTGAATTGTTGAAGTAAAACTTGTCATTGTTCAGTATTTGTGGTTTGGTGAATTCTAAGGCTGATGGCACATGGGGATGTAGGTGATTGACAGGAAAAAAAAAAAAGCATTTTAAGCAAAACATGGCATCGTGTTCTGCCTAGATACTCTATAATCTACTTCCAACTGGAGCTCAGAAAAACTTAATGAAAGTCTTGTCTCTGTTAGAGAAAAATTTACCTTGTTAAAAGCATGATTTGTTAAGAGTTGCAATGTTTAACGTTGGTTAATAGTTGTGCAGTTTTTCTTTTTCTTTTCTTCGAAAAGAGGCACAATTAAACTATTGACTTTGTTTACTCTGTCACCCTTGATCCCTAGCACTTCTATTCAGATACAAATTCATCAATGTATGCAACATCCTTTGTAATTTAAAATAAAAATTGTGGAGGAAATACTGTCTCAAATCATTGTGTGTGTGGAGTGACAGCGAATGGTGTGTGCTCTCTCCCAGCACTGTGGTATGGGGCATAACTTTTCTTAGAGTTACTATGATTCTTGATTTGGGTTTCCTCATGAAAAACGCTGGCTTAACACTTAGCATAGCCTTGAAGGCCTCCCTTGGTAGAACAGGTACAGTAACGTGATGGAGGACATGGCAGCACTGACAGCATTCCTCTGGGAGGGATCACACAAGGTACCTTGCTCTCCGGTCAGCGCTCCCACACGGTGCTTCCCTGGCATTCCAGAACACCCTTGAAGGTGGTCTCTTGTTTTCCACCAGCAGCTCGCTGTGTCCAAATCTTTCTTTCACAGCATCCTCTGCAGGCAGGGGTGGGGAAGACCAACAGCAGCCTGTAGAAAAGAAGCAAAAGGGTCACTGCGCTGCCTCCCGTTTCGTTCAGGGACGCAGTTCTGTGACCCCAGCCCCTGCCCCTCACAGACCTTACAGCCCCAGCCCCACACCCCAAACCCAGCGAGCATCGCTTCCCCCGACATCAGCCGCTTTAGGGCCGAGCCGCCTTCCCCTTATCCACCCTGAGGACGCCTCCTCGCTTCCTCAGGGGCTCGGCTGTGGCCGGAGGAGCCCCCCCAGCCCCGCCGGCTGCCTCATGGGGAGCTCGGCGGCCGGGTCGTGCCCTCAGCGGCGCCCGCAGGCGGCGCTGGAGGCGCGGGCGCTGGGGCCTCTGCTCGCAAGATGGCGGCGGCCGCCTGCGTGCCGGTGCGGGTCTGCCACCAGGAGATCGTCAGGTTCGACCTGGAGATCAAGGCGGCCGTGCAGGTAGCGCCGCCCGGGGCTCCCTTCACCCCACCGAGGCCGCGGTTCTTCCCCTCTCTCTCCCCGCCCGGCTGCGAGGGCGCCCTCGGTCTCCTCAGGCGGCCCCCGCTGACCGGGCTGTTGTTTTTCAGGATATCCGGGACTGCCCGGGGCCGCTGAGCGCCCTCACGGAGCTCAACGCGGCCGTAAAGGAGAAATTCCGGCACCTCCGGGGCCGC
The DNA here is from genome assembly GCF_964035555.1 of Netta rufina. Classification (NCBI taxonomy): domain Eukaryota; kingdom Metazoa; phylum Chordata; class Aves; order Anseriformes; family Anatidae; genus Netta; species Netta rufina. The sequence goes on from NC_140137.1 coordinate 10,593,626, forward strand.
ATCCAGGTGAGGCTGGAGGGGATGAGCTGAGGGAGGGCTTGAGGCCGTGAGGGTGTTAATTCCCCGAATTAATGGCTGCTAATTCGCCCCCTCGCGGAGGGGAGGTGTGTGTGTGTGTGAGGGGGGGTCCAGGCTGCAGGTGGCAGCGGTTGGGCTGAGTTTTCGTCTTTTTCTGCCCAAGGAGCTGGAGCAGATGGCGAGGGAGCAAGATAAAGAGTCCGAGAAACAGGCCTTGCTGCAGGAGGTGGAAAACCACAAGAAGCAAATGCTCAGGTAGGCTGGGCGGCCGATGCTATTGACGGGTCCCCTGTGCCTTCAGGTACCTGACTTCCACACGGAATTTCAGATCCTGGTTTGCAAATACAGCCAGTGGCGTGGTGCTGTTTTGCCCAAGATCAAGAGTGGATCAGGGACAAAAAGGATAGGGCTCACTTCTCCTCTGTCTCTCCTGTTCTAGTTTTCTGACCAGACGCTCTTCCTTTGAACAGCTGGACCTGTAAGCAGGTGGCTTGAGAGTATTTTTTGACTCCTAGCCCAGTATTCTTCCCCTTTCTCCATAAATGCTACACTTAGAAGAAGAAATGAAAGGAATGTGTATTGTTATTCTATGGTATGATATAGAGAAAGCCCGTGTACGTATCATACATATCATATGCTCAGTTAAGATGACTGTGAAAAGTGTTTCAGCCTGCAGGGTGCTACCATCATACCACAACTTTGTGCTCTTGTGATTTCAGCAATCAGGCAGCTTGGAGAAAGGCAAACCTGGCTTGCAAAATTGCTATTGACAATGCTGAGAAAGATCAACTGCTGCAGGGAAGAGACTCCTTGAGACAAAGGTATTGAATGATGTGAAACTTAAACAGCATATGCTATATTCACTAGTATAAGTGGAAATGATGTAATATTTCGAAGTTATTAGGTTGCATCTTGAACATAACTTTTCTTTTAAGGAGGGTGGCTGTTTTCTGTGGAGGTTTAAACTGTTAAGAATTATGATAATTTCAAGGTGTTGGCATCTCGAAGCAGAGAAGGGGTTGTGGTAGACTTCACAGTTTTCCTGACAATCTTTTATATTAATTCCAATTGAGGTCATAAAAGTGTAATGGATCATTGTGCAAGCTGTTTCCACATTTAAAACTGGATATAAGCTTCTATAATTTGTGTATTGAGAAATTTTCTTATTCAGTATCATGAAGCAGCAAATGGGATACCTAGGATAATGAAGTGGTAGTTTGTATCAGTGCTTCCATGCCACCTCTTGAAGTTGTACCATCATGGATGAATAACTGGTAAAATGTAGGCCTATTTGAGACTGAGCCACAGTTATTTTGGCTCATGACTTTAATATTTTGCAATTTTTCTGTGGTGGTTTAGTGAAGATAATCTCTAGTTCTTATGCAGTAAAACCTGTTTGCATCTTTTGTACACAAAGTACAGTCGTACTTTCTTGCAGTACCCAAAGACACAATTTTATCCCTTCATGCTTTAGGGTTTTTTTTCTCTTCTTTTTTCAGGAAAACTACGAAGGAAAGTCTGGCAGAGAGTGCAAGTAACATCACGGAGAGTCTGATGGGCATTAGCAGGATGATGTCACAGCAAGTCCAGCAGAGCGAGGAGACTGTGCAGACCCTAGGTACAGATGTAACTGGGTGAATGGGTGGGGGTTGGATGACTGATGGTCCTTTCACTGGTTCTGTTAGGATGAGGAGTGATAAACTGTCGTGATGTGGAGCACAGTGGAAAGTGCTGTAGGAGAACTTGCTGTGATGATAAGTAAAGACAGACAGAACTCCTCTAACATTTGAGTGTAAACAGAAAATAATAACGTACATTGCATGAAGCTGTTTGTTGGAGTTTTTGTTTCATGAGTGTGAATAAACACGGAGTAGGGGATAGGATGAGGAGCTCTTGTTCTAGTTTCATATAAAAGCAGTTGTAAAAGCAGTGTGAGCTCACACGGTGTTGAGTGTGCTTGGTGTTACTGTGTGCTACTGTCCTGGCACGCATTTGGTAACAGAGAAAATAAAAGCATAGGTACAAGCCCATACTTAGAGGAAGCTTGGTATGAGTAGGAAGACTGTTTTCATCCCTTTTCCAGCTGGGATGACTAAGAGATGAGGCGATCGAGTGACTTGAACCCAAGGTCATTTGCTCTGTCAGCAGTGCATCAGGGACTGTGAAACCAAGATTTCACTCTGTTCTTTGGCTTAGACTCCTAAGACAATAAATCAAGTGACCTGTCAAAATTGGTGATTCATGAACCATTTAGAAGTTGGATCTGCATTGCCTGGGCCTCTCACTAGCTGTGCTTTTGTGCAGAAGAGAGAACAGTTTAATGACTAGGATAAATAATGCAACTTTTGCCCTCCTTCGGGGGCTTTCTACCCCCATCTGAGGATGGCAGCTGGGCACAGTTTGTTCATGCAAAAGTAGCATGTTTCTTCTCCCATTAAAAAGACAGTTTGGCAGACACTTTGTCACCCTGTTTCTGACTGAACAACACTTGGAGTTCATCAAGGGAAAAGCTATAAAAGGTCATTTACAAAACCCAGCTGCAAATTTTGAATTGGCAGTTAGAATTTCCTTTTTTTTTTTTCTGGGTAAGTCTTATCCTAGTACATGGTGAATATATGCAGCTAGGAAGCTCTGCTTTGTCCTCAGTAATGGAAAGCAACAGGTTTTCTTTTTTCACTTACATCAGAATACTTCCTTAAGATGGAACAAAATGATTTGCAAAGTATTGCAGAAGTACTTCCACTATGCTTGCTTTTGTGAACCAGACAACATACTTAGAGTACTTTCTTTAATCAGTCAGATCAGTACAGAGTGATATACCAGCGTTCACTCTAGTACAAAGTATGCATTCTGTACTGGAAGAAGGGGACTCCAGGGCATTTGCTTTCTGTCCATTAGTAATTTGAAAGAAGGAAGACTGGTGGGTCTCAGGGATTTGGTTGTTTGATTGTCTGCTTTCACAGGGAAAATGAAGCTGAAACCGATCAATGTTCCATCTTTCAGTTTTGGCATATTCCCAAATTCTGTCTTTAATCGAGGTTTATTAATATGCTTTTTCTGTAGTTGATTTTGTCTTTCTGAGTAGAAGAAAAACAACAAGAATTCATTTGTCAAAAAGAATTGTGTTTGTCAAAAATGGTAACCATAAAACAAATTTTTAATCGTTTGAAGAGAAGAATTAAGGAGCTCATGCTGTTCCATTCTGCTTTTGCACTCTCTCTAGCCACATCTGAATCATAATGATATACAGCTTTGACTTTGGGGAACAGTTTCAGTTGTCCATTGGATATATTCAAATAATGACTTGATCTGCTGCTGCTAGAACTGATGCTGATAGTGATGGTGTTCTTAAATTGGTGGTTCTAACGCCATTCTTACATGTATTTCACTCTACTTCAGGGAGCTCTCAGGTAGAACTGACTTTGTTTATAAAACTAGATTTGATCTGTTAACCTAAAAATTAAAGAATTCAGTAATGGGACGTAGGGCCTTTAAGTCATTCAATACTTTTATTTTGCTTTCCATTTTTCCTTATCACGTCAGGACTATTGAGTTGTAAAAAAATTCTGCCAGAACACAGCCTGCTTTTGTCTTAGCCATAAGTCTGACCCAGGAGGATCTCACAGTCACTACCTGTATTGCATGCTTACGTCCGTTGTCAGGTGTTTTTGAAGCACAACCAGCTGAATCTTTTTCTTTTTTGTTTGTTGCAGCCAATTCTTCACGAACCATCCTGGAAGCAAATGAAGAATTTAAGTCCATGTCTGGGACAATTCAGTTGGGGCGAAAGCTAATAACAAAGTACAATCGCAGGGAACTGACAGACAAGCTGCTAATCTTTCTTGCCCTTGCCTTATTCCTGGCCACTGTGCTTTATATTTTGAAAAAAAGACTCTTCCCCTTCTTGTAAAATTCCAAAGCTAAACTGAACTATTATGAAAGATCAGAAAGGGATGGCATAATAATGTTAGGCTTATTATAAAAGGGATATTGCAATAGCTGAAAGAGTGTTAGAGCAGGCCTGACTTCATACTGTCCCCATGGAGTACACAACCTGACTAAGAAGAGCTTAAATGAAGACAAGTTGGGAAGAAGCGGTTAGATCAAAGTGTGGAGAGAAGAAACACCAATCTGCCTGTAGGTTTGGGGAAGCAGACAAACACTTGAGGAACTAGGCACTCAGAGGTGCCAGTCTTATCTTTTATCCTCTCTTCATTTTGCCATGAAATTAACTTTTGTCTTTGGTTTGAACTGGAAGCTGCGTTGATATCTGTGTGCGAAGTGCTGAGAATAAGAGGAAAGATGGAAGAGAGAAAGTCACATACATTCCGTTAATAAACTATTTATTATATCTATATAAACTGGGTTTTGTTTAAAAACAAAGTCTAATGGACTGAAAGAGCCTGAATAACTTTCAATGTAAAAATTCTGCTTAATGCTTGCAGTAGTAGGTGCTTCTGAAATGTTTTTTTTCCAAGAAAGTAGCACATTTGCTCTGTTCTTCTGGCATCAAAGGACTCTCACCAAAGAAAAATGGAAGTCTCATTTGTTATGATTAACTCATACAGTGTTTGAGATTTGTACAGTCGATCTGTTGAAATCAAAAGACTGTTGTTTTTGTTTTTTTTTTTTTTGCTTTACTTTATGGAATTCCACTTAATGTTTTATATTTGCAAAATAGTGACAAGTTCTACATTTGAACATGTTTCTTACTCATACAGTTGGTCTTTTCTCCGTTAGTAAAATCTTTTACAATGACTGCCTTTCCCATCTCTTGTGCTCTCATAACGGGAGTTGATTTGCTTTAATAATGTAGGTACCAACATGCCACACTCTTCACATTGCATTGAAGTACCAGAAATGCACTGCAGTGTTCTTCAAAGTGGTGTCACCTTCCCCTAATGAAATTGTTTCATCGCTTCTTCAGAGCTGACTGGTAAAGTTGATGTTCTGTTTAGGAAGTTCTCACAGAATGGTTAAATACTTGTCTTAATTTCACTGATGGAAGTAAACTTTTTTAGAAGGCAGTGCTACATGTATCTTAAGAAATACTGCATGAAGTCCTTAATGTTTAGAGAGAACAGGTGACTAGTGGATTATCTTATCACAGTGATAGTTGTTTTCTAGATCTTTTTAGTGGGCACAATTTACCTTTCCACCGGCAGCTGCTACAAGCTTAGTTAAATAAGCAAGTAGCAGTAGACCGTGATAATCCAAACCCCTGTAGAGGACAGTGGTAGTGGTGATTGTGTGACTATGTGCATAAATGATAAAAGCTGGAATCTGTCATCTAAGTTAAAATCAAAGCCTCTGTTTGAAGAGTTAAAATATTTGAGCCTTTCTTCCTGGTGCAGGAACAGGAATTTGGAAGCCTTTCCACTAGGACTGATCCATCCCATAGAGGGCAGTGCTGTGTATCTGTCGTGAGCGTTTTCTTGCTCTGGCAGTGCTGTAATGCCCGGGCTAGATAATATGAAAAAAAACCACATCCATTCTGTGTACTCATCATATTTCAGTGCAGCCGTCCTAGCTGCTTCTCCTGAGATGCAGAATTACACAAAGACTGAAGTAAGTTGAAACTGTGTGTGTTCCAGTTCTAAGTAAGAGGGGAATTACTTTGTTTAAGAAAAGATATGTTACAAAAAATCCACACATTTGGACTTGTTAATAATAAATAAAAGTCCATGGACTAGGGTTACAACAAAGAACGTTTCCTCTGGCTGGCTGTTCAGCTTATGTGTAGTGCCTCCAGCAGCAGGCTAGAACATTCTCAACCTGTCCCCCTCTGCACTGATGCGTAGAAGTGTCTGTGCACTGATATCTGTGTGCAGAGCATGGACTTCTGTCCCCCCAGTCTTCGAAAGTCTTTAAATACAACTAATATTTAAAGCATGCAGATTATTTAGTTTACAAATACATCTCAAATAAGTTGCTGTGTAGCAGCTCCTGTTTTCTGGACCAGCACTGCAGTGCTGCTTCATGCAGAGCAGGCAGGATTCTCCTTTCTAGATGATTTTCTTACTTCTAGGCTGACTGCAGCAGTGCTTTATTTTTTCCCTGAGCAAACCAGTCTTGTCTTTCTGAAACGCAGCACCTGCAGGTGGTCAGACACTAGCTGCCTCAGTATTTCCTCCCTCGTGTGGACACAATACAAAAATAGGTTGCTGTTAATCTCTGAGATACTGGGACGCTAAGCAGATGATAGAGCTGTGCTGTAAGCAGCGATGCAGTGCGACCGTCTGCAGGAAGTTTCACTTGGTTTATCTTTGCTACGTGTTCCCCTCAGAACAGAGACAAACCTTAAAAACCAAGCAGACTTCTCACAGTGCTGCGAGTTTCAGTACATTTTGTTTCAAAGGGGTGATCTTTATGTATGGGCATTGTAAAGTAGTGGAGTGAGGGGAAATAGAAGTATTACCAAACGTCATTTGCTCTGTTTTTGCAGTGATACTGAAATTGTAGCTCTCAGACCTTGACCCGCTGGCATGCACTGAGAGCAAAAAATAACTGTTAAGGATCTTCTGTGTGACATTTGTTCTCTGTCACATCCGGATTTCATTAAAAAAAAATTCTAGCCCTTTTGTATACATAACTACCTTCTCTGTATAAACAGACTTCAAATTTACAGCCCTTGGAGACAAGCAAAATAAGTTTAAAAAAAAAAAAAAAAAAAAGGAAAAAAAGATCAAAGGCAACTGGACCTTTTGGGAGAAGGAGGAGTAGAAACTTTGCCTGGGATCCATGGGGTCATTTGGCAGCACTTGGTACTCAAACCATTTCCCTCCATGGGAAGGCAGAAGGCATCCAGCCTCCTAACAGGCCACAGACTGGAATAATTAATTAGTGGAGGTAGTGAGATGAATGCTGTTTCCTCTTTGGGGTAAGACAGGTGATTTGATGAAGCACCATCTCCAGCAGGTGGGGCCAACCACCCCAAGGTGATTTAAGGTGCCTTAATGGACCATTCTGCTTGGTGGTTGGGTGCTGGAGCTCCCCTGGGCTTGGCAGGATGCTGAAATCAGCCCATATTGCCCCCAGCTGAGGGGTGCACTCAGACATCAGCCCTGCATGCTGCAGCATGGCATCTGGCTCCCTCCTGCCCTCCAGACCTCTCTCCTGCCCTCAAGGTACGTGCCTACATCTAAGTTTTTGAATAACCGAGCAGGAGCAGTACTGGGGGGAGAGGAGGTGATTGTTCCTGGCTTTTGTTGTCTCATATTTGCAATGTTTGTCCTGTAACTGTGGAAAATTAGGTTTGTCTGGTTGCCCTGTCTCTGGAGAGGGGTTTTATTTGTATCTTCTGCCTTCTGGGTGGGCTTGGTGGCCATCTCCTGAATGGGAAGAATTGCCCAGGGTGGTGTGTCTCAAGGTTCTGCTGCTGTTGTGTGTCTGAGGTTGTGTTGTGAAAGGTAAAAGCTGGCATCACAGCAGTTTATTTCAAAGCAAGTAGTGTTTTCTAAGGCATGTCACCCTGTGAGTTTGCCCTGATGAGTGCAGCAGAGCCACTGGGGTGCTGAGAAGAAGGCAATTCCCCTTCCTACCACGTGTTTTGGCTTAGATATCATTCAGGGAGCATGGGTCAGAGCTGTGCTGAGAGCAGGAGCTCCAAGACTCCTGAGACAAAAGGTGTTTGGGGAGCTTTGGAATAAGAAAAGAAGAGAGTTTGGGGCTGTGCCAAAGGACTGCACTTTCTTTGCAAAATACCACGTGTGAGCACGGGCACCTCAGCTCTCTTCAGCCCCATGTAGGAGGCATCATTTCTGGTGTTAGATGAGCTGGTGCTTGGGTTTGTGCTTGTACATGAAGGCACCTGTGTGACAGCATTGCTACCCATGGCTTACACACAAGTCAAAGCAAACAGCGCTGCTCCTGGTGCTCTGAACTGTTCCTCTGCCCCAGGCAGCAGGTACCAGTGGTGGAATAAATAAATAAATACATAAATGTGGTGGCTGTGAGCTGATAACAGGATCCATTGCTGAAAAACAATTCTACTTTAAAAGCTTGTTCCTTCAAAGACTACTGTCCCTTAAAACAAGGAGCATGTAACTGTTATGAGCTTTTATAAAAGTACTGAAGTCTCCCTGCCCTGGAGTTTGGGGGCTGGGACAGGCAGCTGGCAGCAATCAAAGAGCTGTGAGTTAATGAGCTTCTCATTAAGTACCTGTGCAGCCTCCAGCCCAGCCCTGGCAGAAGCCATTTGAAGGATGTTGGTGTCTTGTTGTGGTGCTGGAGCTCTGAGGGATGAGGGTGGGGGCAATTCTGGTGGTTTGGTGGATTTGTAAGTTCTTTACTTAAAAAAAAAAAATTGCTGGTTTGTGGAAGTCCGCTTCAGTTCTTGTCTGTGGGGTCCAACCGACTGAGATAAGGTTGTGATTTCTGAACATCTGTGGAAAAGGGGAAGAGGAATGGGAGTTGATCCTCAGTCTTGACACACATACATGTATGCTTATTTACAGAATTTAACGAATAATAAATGAGGTGGTTGCTGAACAGGCAGTGGCTGCAGTTCAACATGAACCTGAGGGAGAGAAATGGGAATAGTTCTAACACTGTGTAATTGTGCTGTAAAGACTTGCTTGATCTGTAATTCTTTGAAGTTGGTCATGGTGTCAGCAAATAAAGGAATATTGCAGGATAATTCTCTGTGGGGAGAAAAAAAAAATGTAATTTTTTTTTCTGCCTTCTAAGAATTGAGGCAAAACTAAGCGCGTATTTGAACTTCTCCTTTTGAAATGCTTTCCACATAACTGGCTTTACCGAAATGGAAGGGTGAATTCATAGCTTGGAAGTTTCTAAAAATGTCTCTGCCAAATGCGTGCGGCTGCTATCGCATGCCAAGTGGTCCAGAGCGAGCCAGGCTGGAATCTCTGGGGGCTGAGAATATCCAGGGGGCATGTGCGTGCTTGTCTGCAAATATGCTGCGCCCTTCTTTTGAAGGGGGGGGGGGGGGGAATTATCCGAACGTGTTTGTAACGGTGTGATCCCACCAGAAGTGAGATATTTTAATGAGATGTGGTGCCTTTTGGATTCTGTATTGCTGCAGAGCGTGCCAAGCCCTTCGTGTAATTGGTGCCGGAGTGCTTGTTGTGTGCTGCCCCTCCAGGTGGGTGACAGTTCCCCAAACCCGCAGCAGGTGCAGCCTGCCGAAGGCACTGAGCTCTACCAAAGCAGCGTGGCTGCTCCTGATGCCCCGTGGTGCCAGTGCCAGGTATCCTCAATGGGTTTCTTCCAGCTGCTGACATGACCAAAGCTCTGAAATGCAATGCATTTCGTAGGGCTGGAAGTTTGCTCTGGTGTTGACCAGTTTCCCTGGTTATCTGTGTTTTGAGGGTCAAAGAGCAGCAGAGGTTGGGTGTGCCTCTGGAGGTGATGTCTGGATGCACCTCCAGTGGAGGAGTCACTGCCCAGGGCTGTGTCCACGTGGCTTTTGAAGCCCTCCAAGGAGAGACCTCACAGGTTCTCTGGGCAAACTGCTCCAGTGCTCAGTCACCTGCACAGTAACGAAATGCTTCCTCGTGTTCAGATGGATCCTCTTGTGTTCTAGTCTGTGCCCCTGGCCTCTTGTCCTGGCACTGGGCACCACTAAAAAAAAGCCTGGCTCTGTCCTCTACGCACCCTTCCTTCAGGTATTCATATATGTTGATAAGGTCTCCCTGACCCCTCTGTTTTTCAGGCTGAAGAGTCGCAGCTCCTTCAGCCCACGTTCAGTCCTTATTTGTACCTTGATGTAGGGTATTATTATTATTATTATTTTTTTTTTTTTTTTTACAGTAGCTGAAAAACAAATTCAGCTGAAGAGGTGGAAAGAACCTGTGTTACGTTTTGAATTTCAGTATATAATGTTCACCTTTCTAATGCAGCTGTCAATGGTATCACCAAGCACTTCTCAATTGTGTACATCTCTAGGCATGCTTTTTAAGGAATAATGGGATTAGTTGATGACAATGTAATCTTGCCTAGACTCGATGGCTGTAGGATTTGTCATGATCTATAGAGAAACAGGAAGGTTAACTGAACCTAAAATGCTCACAGGTAGTGAAGACAGACTTTTCATGCTCCTTTCCAGTTATACTGCAGTATCTGGAGCGCTGTCATCTTTCCAGTTGCATTTCACACTGTGAGTGTCTTCGACTCGTGGACTATTTGCAGCTGGGAGGTGCAGAACCAGCTCTTGCTCTGTCTGCTGTCTCTGCATTGGTCCCACTGTGCCGTCAGGTTTTTGGTTGAATGAATGCATCCAGGGGCTCGTGCGTCACTTCACTGGTATCTAAATGGGTAGCGAGGGTCTGAGTAACAAAGGTCTGCTTTCCTCCTTCTGTTCTGAGTAAGGCTAAACCTACAGACACACTGATTAATAAGGGCACATCTGTAAGGACCTAGTTTTTAGAAAGAATGTTTCTTAGTCCAGTTTCACTTAGCTTGGAGTGTTTCCGTGGTATGTTGTAGCCATTGCTATCCCACCTGGATAGGTAGGAAGTCTTGGATTTATGTGCTTTTTTTTGCTCATAATTTCTTTTAAAAAAAAAAAGAAATACACGCTTTAATAAAGCTAATTATTTCTCTTTATCATCAGAGGTGACCAGTTTTTCTGATCTATTTCTTCTTGTTAGGTGACTTACTGAGGTTTTTAAAGGATGCGTATTCCTGCACCTCTAGTACAAGTTCAGCGATGCTGCAGCTCTTGACAGGCTCCTTCCTTAACATGGCAGTTCTGGTGCTGCATGTAAGTGGGTTTCATGCAACTGGCAGCTGAGGGGAATGGCACTCTTCCAGCACAGACTTCAGGTAGTACTGCGAAGAAGAGATGCGATAAATACCGGTCTCACTTCTCACAAAACGAAGAGTATCAGATGCCACAGCGCTGGGTGAATCGCGAGGCTTCTGCAGCCTTGCGAAGTCATTGAAATTTTTAAGTCATTTTATTTTTAAACGGGCAGCGTGAGACCGATGAGATGCTATCGCTGCCGACCTTTGTCTCCTGCCGCAGTGGCGGAGCTGCCGCGCGCGTCCCGCTTATCTCCCTGCTCCGAGGCTGCCAGGCAGGGTCGCAGGCTGTGCCGCCGTCCCGCAAGCTGCTTTGCCCTGCGTTTGGTGTCGGTTTCTGCATGAAAGGAAAATGCCACTCGGCTGCTCTGAGCCTGGCCTGGTGATAATGCTGCGTGCATCCCTCCGCTCCCGCGATAAGCGCCCAAAGGGCAGGCAGGGAGAACGTCTCCGCGGGGATCAGCGCACACCAGGCCCTATAGATAGAACCACATATATATAGAACGACATGAAAGCTTTCTGCTCGCTTCTTTTCAACAGCGGGCCGGCTACGTATCGCGTGCAGGGACGCTTTCGGACCTGACCCCTGCAGGGGTCTGCTCTGGCTGTGCCCGCCAGGTCCTCGCTCTGCCTCGTCCCAACGGGAACGCAGATCTGAAACTGAAACCCGCGGCCCCTGCAGGGTGTTGGTTTGTAGTCCTGATAAACGCCAAGAGCGGAGAGGTGGATTGGTTTCCCTTTATCTTCAAAAAGGACAGCAAGGAAAAAATTTCTGTTTGGATTATTGGCTTTTCAGAGGTGTCACCCAACTCCCCAGCAGTTGGTGCTGCTGCTGATCTGAGATAACTCTGTCAGTGGCATCTAGGTGCTGACATTATTGCTAGCTAGTCTGAAAGGGAGATAAGATTTTCTATATTGAGTAAGGCTATTGATCCAGTTGGCCTCCTATCCCGTGGCTGATAATAGCAAATGCTTAATGCATCCAAGAGAAGGGAGCCTTCCCTTCGGCTGAGTCTGCGCTCTGATACAATGCTGTGTGTTTGGGATTAAACAAATGAGTTCCTTTCTGAGCCGTGTTCGACAAAGCATTCTTCCTTTGCCTCTTATCATTTGGATATAATATTGTGTGGGTTGCTACAGATCATAATGCTGCTCACGTTAGTTTGTGTCAGAGCGTATTTGCAAATAGCTGAAGCACAAATGCAGGGAGCTCAGTGCGAGTAGTTTGGTGCCAGCGACTCCCAGCTCTCAGGTAGTGGCTGCTTTGTGCCAGTAAGCGGTCTGCTTCTTCAGAACCAGCCAAAAAGGGAAGGGAGGGGATTTCTGTATGTGCTGATTTTCATTTTTTTAGTAGTTTTGTCTTTGTACTGGTATCTGCTGTTACTAGATAGCAGACTTTGACCCAGAGTTAGCTCCTGATCTCCCACAGACCGAACTCTAAATAGCTTCGTAGGCAACTGGAGAATATTTGCAATGAAAGACAGCAAATGGGGATTCACTTCTGGTCGTTACTACAAGTCGATTAATTTCTGTGAAGACGTATGTGGATATTCAGGTTTACACACTGCAACAAGAGCTTCTGGTGTTACTGCCTTGTGAAAAGCACATTGAATTACCGCTGTTAGAGGAGCCTGCAAATGTTAGTGAGCTTTAAGAGAGAAAATGCCAGTAGCGTATAATACCTAAAATAACAAACAGTAAATATAGAATGCTCCTTTCGGGAAGGGGGCAAAAAAAACCCCAACCCTCCTGTGTTTATTTATAAACTTTGATTAAGTCTTTGCTTTGGCAGAGCTATTTTGGGGGATTGAAGCTGATGTTAACAGCCCTTTCCACACTGACCTATGATGCGTAAGGCACGGGATTTAGTGTTGGAATAGAAACCAGACCCTTATTGTTAATTAACATATCCAAACGTTATGAAGTACCTTGCCCATGACCCAGTGAAAGGAAAAGCTCCCCCAGGTAAGTGGAGCTGCTCTGTATCTCTTGCAGCCCGTGCACACCTCCGACTCGCTGCAGCTTGCTCCAGAAATGTGCTCATCAGCCCCAGGTGCTGCTGCTGACAAATAACATTTTCTTTGCCTTTGTACACTAGGGCATTAGATGGGGTGTTTCAATTCGCGATCAATTATTTTTAACTGGAGAATGATAGCCCTGTGTCTAAATTATCTCGGGGCTTAATTCACATCAGTTAAACCTTTTCAAAGGCTTATTAAAATTCCTTAAGTGTGTCCCACTTATCAGCAGCTGAGTGTCGATGGCATTATACAAATGTTGCTATTGGAAATCACTGAAGTTTTGTTTGACTCTATTAGTCCCGTATATACGTACTGCGCCTCTGACTATTAATACTACTTAGTACTTACACGACTCCTTTCATCTGGCGATCAGGAGGCATTGCCCGGGGAGGCCAGGATCCTTCTCCCCTTTCTAAATATGGGAAAACCATTGTGTCTGGTGGTTGTCTCATACCAGGGTTTGACTTCTCCCACCGAATGTTGCCAGACTTGGCTCCCTGTCTACCCTGATGAGTTTTAACATCTCCTTTTAATCATCTCCTTGTACTGGTGTAGCACCTGGGCACTGCTCGTTGCTCTCTGCATGAGCACGGGGCAGTGGTATGGCTCCTGCAGCTAGGGCCCCCCAAGGAAAGAAGATGGATGGATGCAGATGAAGGAACGAGGAGGTGCTGTGCTGTGCAAAAGGCAGTGGTGGCAGTTGCTGACCTGTTCTGGAGCAGAGGGAGGTTTGAAAAGAGGTTGGAAAGGTTTCTGATGGGGAGAAGGCTGCGCGGCTGTTTCCAGAGTGTCCCTGTGCTGGCAGGAAATGTGGGGAAGCACAAAGAGGCTTGTCTGAAAGGCTCATCAGAGCCTGGTGTTGACATCTTGATACTGAGAGAGGATGAAAAAGGGAGGGACAGTCTCTGAAAGGCCTCCAGTGGCACTAGCTCAGTTTTCCCATGCTAATCTCCAGCAGCAGGAAGGAAGGAAAAATCAGAATTGTTGAATAAAGGGGCTACCTGCCTGGCATGGGATGCAGCTGCTGGAGCGTGGATTGCTGATGTGAATTTATATACAAATATCCAATTGGAAGTGCTTGGGTTAGTGATCTTAGGCAGCTCTCTCTCCCCTCTCTCTATTTTTTTCCCTCTCCTGCAGTGTCAACAGCTAGCTCCTGCTCTGCTCAGGCAGGTGTGGAGGTCGGTTTGCATTTACACGGGTCTGGGTTTGCCTCGTACTGAGCTGCTGCACCAAGGTCTCCCCCTGACTCGGTGATCGTTCATCCCAGAAGCCACTAGGTCGCACTGTGAAATAAAGTTCTGCCGAGCCCTGCACCGCCTCAGCGCTCACCTTCCAGCTGCGCCTCCTCGGCACAAAGCGAAGCCCGATTCCATGAGGTTGAATTTCAATATAATAGAGCTGAAGCTCAATATAGTTGAGTTAAGGGCGGTTTTGAAACTCTCTGCCTTCAGGCAGGGAGAAACCAGCTGTGATACTTGCTGCTGTATGTGCTCTTAGACATTTTGGGGCACTATTCAGCAATATGTCATTGTGCACCCACTGGGTACGTGAGTGAGCTGCCTGCTTGTGTTGTGTGAGCCTCTGCCCTGCTCCACCAGAGGAAAGCCCTCATTTGGACCCAGCAAGGTGTTCTGCTTTCAGTGCTGACGGTCACTCAGAAGCACAATAAACTGCAACGCAGATGCTACAGGCATTTCCAAAATGATAAATCTTTGGGCTTTGGTGGCGACAGCAGCATGTTTTAACTGAGATGTGCTGCACCCAGCTATATGGCATATTATTCTCATAATAAGCTGTTTTGCTCTATTGGAATATAATTTCCAATTTTCCTATGTAGAATTTATGAAAAACTAGTGTGCAGTTCGGTGCTCAAAACTATTTTAAGTTAAACTGAGTTTCTTCTATCTCAAAGAGATTTCTTAATTCCTATATATTTCTAATTTCCTTTGGAATATATCACAAAGGAAAATGTATTGATTTTGTTACATTAAAGGCTATTCTTCTGAAGGAACAGAGTTAGATAAAACTTTCTTTTTAGTTACTGACTTGTTTTTATTAAAATTACTTTAGTTAATCCCAAGTATTTATCTGATACATTAATCCCAGCACTATTCTAAAAATAAAATTGGCAAAAAAAAAATAAATGTTGAGCTTCAAGTTGGCGAGCTAACTTTTTCTGCATTCTGTTCAGTGCAGCTCTGCAGCTGCATAATGGCTCGTGCACTCTTGCAGTACAGTTAGCCGCTGGGTATTTCTGCGGGACTGCAGCGGGGCCATATCGCTGCTTTTTAAAATTAGATCCTGCTCTGACGGCCACAGGGAGAGGAGCCGTGATAAAGGGACTGAGCATCGAGCTCTGCGGGAACTGCTGGCCTTGGACGCTTGAGCTGCAGAAATACCGAGCCACCGCCGCTGGAAAAGCTTGCCTGCTCCTTGGCTGCAGGGCTTGTGATCGCACCCCGCTTGGTGTCAAAGGCTTTGGAAAACTTTAGCATCAGCCTGCGCTGCGGAGCTGGAAATGAGGAGCAGGAAATTATTATCCGGTATCTGCCGCACCTCGTGTAACAGCTTTTCCATCTGCGAAGTAATTACGTTCCCAAAAGTATTTCTTGAATCAGGGAAGTAATGTGACCAAGGACTATGTTTACAGAGTCTTTCATCTTGTGTAAGCCAAAGATATTCCAATTTAAGCTGAAACAAATGCCATCGTTCTGAATGGGTCGATGTTTTCACCTTTTTATATGTTTGGCCACCGAGGCTTACAGGAAACGAACATCTTGGCATCACCTGTTGCTCTGGCTGTGTCTGTGAGTGCTTGCTGGGCAGTTGCTCTGCCTTATCTGGTTACGTCTGCAACATCTGCAAATAAGTTATGTGGTATTCTCATCCCCCTGAGGATTTATGGTGACCCTTTGGGGAACTTAATCACTGGATCAGTACCCTTCTGACACCTGTAGATCAACATAAACTTGACCCTTGGTCTTGACAAATCTATCACCACAATACCCTTTTTCTTTTTTTTAAGCATCCCCATTGCTGGGAGCTGGAAGGAAGCGATGATGGTGGCAGGGCAGCCCCACACCCGTCTCAAGGTCAGAAGTCAAAATGATAAAGGATTTGTGGGTCTGTGGTACCTGGGCACAGCCATGGGGGAGCCTTCAGGGAGGGCTCCTCTGGGCTTGTGGGGTGCAGCCAGCCCCCCGGTGGGGCTCAGCGAGACGCTGGCCCTGCAGGGCATCCTATAACCTGGGGAAAGCCAGCTCTGAGCCCTATGTGTGCTCGCAGGTGTGTTTTTCTGTGGCACTGTTAGAGCTGGCCGGTGGCTGGAGGAAGAGCTCTGTAAAACGCTGCATTTGGTGAAAGCTATTTCCCCTTCTAGGGCTCTTGCTGATAAGATGGGATGTGCTGCTTTAAAAAGCTGCTGGTTGTGCTCATCCTATCTTTAGCTCAGGTCACCAGAAAGTGTTTTCTCTCTTTGAAAAGTCAGTTCCTCTTTCTGCGAGGCTTCCCTCTGCTCGCCCCCATCCATTTTTCCATCCATTTAGCATGCGAGCTAATCCCTGCTGCGAAGCAGGGATTTCTCTCCGTGCCTTTTCAGGCTGCCTGCGTTCAGTAGGCAGTGGAGGACCTCGTTCCTCACCTGAGCCATCTGCCGCTGTTTGCAGCACTGTATGTGAGCTTAGATGACCCCTGTGAGGTTCTGTGTCGAGTGTTAGGGCTAAAATTTAAATAGGGTCTTCCCAATTTCAAGATCTCAGCAAGTTGGAGCTTACCTAAAAAAAACAAACAAACAAACAAAAAAGACTGCAAGAAGTGCATACTACATAGGAAACACATAAGGAGCACCCTGCAGAACAGCTAATCACTGCAAAACTATTTTCAGAGTGGTTATGCTTTATCCCCAAAAGTTTTCCACAACACATCAGTGACTTAAAAATTCTGAAGTTATTGGTTCCTTTCTTAAGGAAAAATAATATAAAATTTCTGTAGCCCACAAGGTTTTCTTGACTGATTCTGGATCTCCTCTAAATAGTTTTATTTTCCCTCGGAAGGTGGGTGTCGTGCTGGTATCCTGCTTGATACAACAGGAATGGCCTCAAGACATTTGTAGAGGGTGACGCTCTTCAACTGACACACAATAATCTGCAAAATTTATTTCTCCTAAATGGTATTTCACCAGAGGAAAAAAAAAAAAAGACTGTAAGTGGGGAACTAATTGCTTGAATGGCCTCTCCAGTCCCAGCCACCTGTACCTCAGCCTAAACTCGACTCCTGTCATTTATGCTCTTTAAGTGTGTCCCGTTGACTTCGGGATGAAAGGACTGAGTAGAGCTAATGAGTGCCAACGTCTTGATTTTTGGCTGCAGTTGGGAACAGCTGCGCGTGGGGAAGGAACCTGCCCAGCAAATGAAAGGAATGGCCATCTGGGAGGCAGGGGGAGGAGGAGATAGGAGGCATTTCCTTCTGCTCTGCAGTTAGTCAGGCTCTCTGCCTTTCAGGACAAGTCTTGGAGGGCCAGCTTGGCTTTCCTGCAGAAGAATCTTTAACTGAGAACACAAAATTAATGTGTTAAGGGTGAGTTTTACTAGTGGGAGCAAATAATCGTCTGACTCAGCAAAATAAACCTCTTTTCTGTTTTGATTATGTGCTGAGATTTGAGTGGATTTATCCCTAATTTGCCTTTCTACCTGAGATAAGTTGAGCGTAACGGTATTGACCCTCAACAGAACAGTGTCTTGTGTCACCACAACTCTGATCATGGCTTTTTCGTGCTGAAAAAGTTACTCAAACTGAAGCTTGGATCTGAATTACGTGACACTTAGGAACATGTCCATGTTCGGCCTTTGCTTTGGTAGCCCATTTGCTCTGTCTTCAGCTTTTAAGACCAAAAATCTTGATGGCCTGGCCTGGTATTTTCTTTGTTATTTCTTGTCCCTTCTCTGTTTGAGTAACTAAAAGAGCAGGATGATGCCTACTACCCAACGTAGCCATCCTTGCAGCAAGGCTTGTGTAACTCCTGTCATGACCAAGAAGCCCAGCAAATCTAAGGTATTGGAGAAGAGACCTCCTGTATCATGGTAACGATGGGTGTCTGTATTTAGGAATTGTAGAAAGGTGGAGTAAGGGTAACACTGAAGCTTGTGTACAACAGGGATCCAAACCACAGAGCTGTTGTCCTCTGTGGAACAATGAGGGAAGCTCTGGGTGCGTAAAAAGGAAGGGGGGGAAGCCAACGTTTCTGCTTCCCAAGATTTTTGTGGAATGCAAAGTAAGGTTGGCACCTGAAGTTGATTCTTTTGTTCAGAAATGTTCGCTCCACCAGGGTGCAGGGGCTGTGGTGTTAAAAAATTTTGGGGTTTGCCCCTAACTCCTCCTGATTTGAGTGATTTAAATCCCTCTGCCTTGATGTGCCATCTCAGCAACCTGTAAATGGTGATCCCAGTAGTTTGCAGGGAGGGTGGTGCTCAGCTGAGTAACACCGGTGTGTGTAGTGCTTTAAAATGCCAAATTAAAAGAGCTGAAACAGTGTTGATTATTGGTTTCTAATGGGTTCTAAAGTAGATGTTTGGCTGTAGCTGTCAGCTCTTGTGGGTGCCCTGCCGATCCCCACATGCAGCACGGATCGGTGCTGCACAGGTTGACTTCAGCACGTGTCATCTGGACTTGCACGGCCAAAAGGCATCCATCATCTCCTGCTGTGACCTTGTACCACCTGTCTGTCCCATGCAAGGCCAGCAATTAAAATGTAAGGTAATGAAGACAGCAAGACATGAAAGGGCTTTTCACTAGCTGATCAAAGGGGCAGAGTGCGGTGTTTTCACAACCAGTATATTGAGACCAATGGGACTAGAAATGTGGTTGGGAAAGAAAGAAAAGATAATTGGAAATTAACCTATAAACATCCCTGTCTCAGTGTGCTGCACTAGATGTAGTTCTCCTGTGCTCTTATTTTGAGGGAAAAACATCAAGTACTCATTTCCACCTTGTTACCTGGGGAATAATCCTTGTGTGTATAAAAATGACGTGCTATAATGTTAGTGCTAAGGACTGAATAAGGAAACTTGGCTTCCAGTCCTAATGCCTCATCATATAAGAAGTTAATTTAGATTTAAATTCTCAAGGAGAAACAACAGTGGGCTCAAAATTGGCGTCTTGGGCCTGGCTCCCTGAGGTGCTGCAGCCCAGCAGCTCTTGTGGATTTGTTTTTGTGCATCTAAAAGGAGAAATTAGACCAAGGTCCCAGACAGGCATGCTGATGCCTGTGAGTGGTGGGGGAGAGATGCTGCAGAACATCTCTTTTTAGAGCAGCAATTCAGCTTTCCTGTTTTAAGAACTATGGGTGAGTAAAGCGACTTTTCAGCATTGCTCTAAAGGGGCTGCCCATAAAGATGCCAGCGAGGAGCTGCGTTCCCTCTGTGGGGTTTTTGTACATTTAATGGTGACAGCACAGGACTCTTACAATACCCACAGATGTGCAGGGTGTGGATTGCTTCCTGGGCATGCAACAGGTATACATGCTCTGGGGTATGGTGTATAACAACTCCCCTAGCCCTCCCAGCCAGAAACAAACAGCAGCAGGATGCTAGAGCCTCAGTACAGGAGGATGCCAGAAATGCAGCCGGGTGTCAGCGTGTCCATTACTTCCACTCAAAGTCTCACATGCTGTCTGTGCTGGTATGAGAACCTTCATTGGGATTAACCACGGCCATAAAGTGAAGTGTGTGTACTTGCGGGGTGGATCTGGACCTGTCTCTGTGGTGGTGAGGGAAGCGGCAGCTGACACTGCACAAAGCATAAAGCAGCACACGGAACCTCAAGTTAACCAAGATTTATGTTTTCCTTCCCAGAAATAGCATAAATCATCCCATTGATATCATTAGAACTGACTTGCTGAAGCCAGGCAGTACAAATTTATTCTAGTATTTTTTATTTTTTTTTTACTTAAAAATATATTTAAAAAAATTACTTATTTGACTGAAGCACTTTTTCTTGGGGGTGGTGGTGGTGGCCTGTTTTTTAACGGCTTCTCTTGATGACAGCCAGCCAGCGCTGCACATGTTTGTGTGCTGCACCTCCACTGGCTGCTCTGAAAGCAGCTTTTATTTCTCACAGATAGTAAGGGATACAGAAAATCCTGGCCAGGAAGATGGGATCTGGGGACAATTTCTAGGAGCCAGTACTGTGACTTATTCAAAGCCTATGCTGGAGGACAAAGCAATCTATTTAGGAAACGTCTGCTGTGCTAAAATAAACTCTGGTTATATTCTTGCAGCAGAGTGCACCAAATCCTAGTCCCAATATCCAGAACACCTATAAAATATTTCTGAGAGGAGGTGTTTTTAACCCTGAAAATTAGTCATCTGTTTAAACAACCAGATTCCTTGGTTCCAGGACCAAAACTCTAAAATAAATAATATAAAAAAATCTTTTAAAATTGTTTGTTTCCTAATAAATAATAGAGCATTTCATAGAATTTGAAGTGCTGGACAAACTTACTTTTCCTTCTTGGGCCTGTTAACTCTTGACCTTACCCACTCTACAGTAGCATCATTCATGCCTGTTTCTCCTTCAGCCTCACCATCTCCACAAATAGTGATTTAGTTCCAGAATGTCTCCCCAAAACCAATAAATGCTATCCAAACCTAAGGAATAAAATGGTTTTGGCCGCTAAGAGATTCTGCCCCTTTGTAAGTTGATTTTTATTTTGGACAACTTCTTTTTCCAGCACATCAAACTGGGCAGGCATCGAGCACTCTCTGCAGACCATGGGACGAGCGCTGCACTTGTGTGGCCTCCGCTTTGTGTAGGTGCAGGGGTCTGCCTGCGCTGACCCCGTTGCAAATGGGGTGCCTCCGCCTGTAATGGAGCTGGGGAAGCAGCACAGGTCCCTGACGTGCAGACCTGTGTTTTAGCCATTAGCCTGTGCTGCTTTGTTGACACCAAACAAATGTTATTTTAAGCAGGGATGACTTAACAACTGTTTTATGGTCTTGGTGGAGTCAGTGCATCAGTCGTTCAGCACAGAGAGCTGGTTTAAGCGTGCCCTGCTTTGCTCTTCTCAATTCTCATCTCTCTTCCTGGGTTTCTGTCATCTTTTCCTTTTGCTTGTGCTCAGGAAACAGTTTATTTTTTGTCTTATTCTGCATCTTAGTGTATTCATCAGGGCTCCGTTTACACTGTTCGTGTGTGATCTGCAGTTCCAGCAATCCTTTTACACAAATAAGCTAATCTATTATTATTATTATTTTTTCTTTTACTGATTTCAGGCAGCCCACAGGCTCTAATATGCATTTCAGGCAACAGTCTGGGGCAAATGTATGCAGTAGTGTGCTGGCAGTGGTAGAGATGCTTTAAAGCTGGTTGGTTAGCTGAGAGACAGCCGTACAACCTTTGCTGTGGTGAGAATCAGCACCAGCCTAGTTCAGTTGGTGCCCCTGGTGATACTTTCTGCTCAGTGCTTTCTGAGGACTAACAGGTGAGCTGCAGTGGGAAGGGAGGAGAGGGGACTTTGAGATCCTTTAAAATCCTGTGTTGGCATCCAGAAAGGAAAAAAAAAAAAAAAAAGTGTGGGGCAATGCATGGCCTGTGAAGTGGAAGAAGTAGTAATGATGAAGACCATGGATAGAGGCTGGATTGAAGTTTGTACTAAAATAACAAAGCAATGTGTTTTGAGAGAGGGGGAAAAACACCCCAGTCCCCTGTGGTGTGGAAGTGAACTAGGACCAAGTTAGGGAAGGCCTTCCCTCTGAAGGAAGCTTTCTTAGTGAACGGTGCTCCGGAGAGGCAGTGTTACAAATGACTGCAGGAGACAGGTAATGATTTGCAAGTAATTTATTCCGTGTCGCTTTGCTAAACCTCAATTAATCAACTTCCACAAATGTATTGCCAGTGCTTGGTCTCCTGTTGGGAGAAGTCTCCGTTTCCCTCTCTCTCTCTGCATAAAAACGTAGCACGAAGCTCATATTGTAGTAAATCAAGCACCCAGGAATGAAAGAGCAGCCTCCAGTCTGAAAGCTCCCCGTCTCCCTTTCTCACTCTGGAGACAATGAGGAATCGCGTTTTAAAGGTGTTGATTCTTCTTAATAATCCCCGTTAACAAGAAATCACTTACTGCTGATATTGATCTAAACTGTTGTCAGTGAGATGAATTAGGGGCAGGGGAGAGAGGGCTGTTGATCTGTTGTTTTCCTGCCGGCCTCCTCCAGCACGCTTCGGCTAATTCCTGCCAGGACCAAACCTTGTTTTGTGACTCCGCGGAGTAACTCGGTGTGAAAGCTCCCAGAATTTAAGGAATATCTGGCCACAGATGCACTCTAGGAATTGTAGGGGTGTTATTTAGGAAAAACAATTACCTCAGTTTCTAGAAAACTGCCAGAGACGAGGGATTTGGTATCAGTCCCTTACAGCTGACATGTTTATTTGTTGTTTTGGTTCCTTTACAAGTTGTATGAATTCCAGATAGTTTGTGTAAACCCACCATACGCAGTGTGTCTGAAGGGAAGTGGTGCTGAGCTGCACTCCTGTTACCTTTGGATGGAATTGGGGGCACTGAATCATTCTAAATAAAGCTGGCCTACAACAGGGGGAGGGGGAAATGCCAGTGCCAGAGCGTGCAATTCAAAAAAGCTGAGGAAAGGGCACTGAGATCAGATCCAGGTACAAAGCTCATTAGAGACCTGTGTCCTTCACCCCTTAAAATGCCCCAAAACACTGAGAGGAGCTCTGATTTCAGGCTCCCTAGGGAAACACTCGTACCCTGTGCTTTTCTCTGGAACGATGCTTTCTAAGCATGTATTTTTTTTGATGTTGCCCTATAGCGCTGGAGCCCTTCAGGCTCAGACAGAGACAAGTCAGGTTTGATGCCTTCAGTTTTTGTAAGCAGTTGAGAGGACTGGACTTGTGTGAGGGCATGCTGTGGTGTGTGCCAACAGCCTCGGTGCCTTCAAAGTCCCAGGGAAACCTTTTCCCACCACTCAATCCTTTTGGTCACACCGGCTCTGGAGGCTGCTCTTGCAGGAGGTGAGCAGGACCTGGCAGAGCAGCACTAGCAGCAGTGGGGTGCTTGAGCACATGAAGATGGTGAGCACCCTGTGGCTGAAATCAGCATGCTGGGGGTTAATTCCTAATGAGCATTAATTCTGTCCAGCTTCCCCCAGATCCATCTAAGGAGAGGTCTTTAACCATACCTTCCTCTGGCTGCCGGAGCAGCGCTGCAGTGCCGTGCTCGGCTTCAGCCCGCTGCTGCTCTGTCCTCTGCCTGCCTCGTGTTGGGAACTGGCTCCGAAGCTCCAGCTGCTGCTCCAGGGCCATCTTATCCTGCCGTGCATCTGCTCGTGATGCAATCCCCGCAGGGATGGGGAAGCATGGGGAGGAGAGGAGCGTGTGAGGGGCTGTGCGTCCATCCCGCGTCAGAACGAGCGCAGGGCAGTCCTGGAAATTGGACCCGAAAGTGGTGTCCAGAACTGCCTTTTGGAGTAACAGCAGTAGGTTCCCTGATAGCTGTGCTGCTGAGATAGGGGTGGGGGAAAATAAATTTGGAGAAGTGACCACGTGTGAGGAAGGGAAGGGATGTCTGGGGTGTGTGGAAGCAAGAGGGGTGCTATAGACCACTTAATAACGGGCCAGGGCTCTGAAAGAAGTGAGTCACATTTTAGCTGATCTCGATGCTTTCCCTCGTGTTAACTCGGGACTTGTCCTCATCGCCTGGGGGCTCCCTGTCAGCTCTGATCCTGGCCAAGCTCTGCAGCAGCAGGCTCTGACCGCAGACGATGCCAGCAGCCTTGGGCCGGGCAGTAACGCTGTGCGTGCCTTACAGATAAGGCAAACTGAGGCACAGAACTGCCAGTGCCCCACGGCATAGCACAGCGGCAGAATTTAAACCTGGCTCCCTCTCTGTGGCTCTCGGGAAGGCAGACACCTCAGCTCTTAGAGCAGGCTCTTCTCTGGCTACCCTGCCATCTCTCAGCCACCTGCTGAAGTCTGAGAGTCCCTCCAACCCACAGAATGTGTGCGAAGAAGCCAAAAGTTAACATCCAGCCAGCAGTCCCAGGACAGGCGAGGTTTCGTGCAGAAATACCCTTTTCCTCCCGGGCTGCACCACTCTGGGGCTGGCCCCAGCTCCTGCACGGTCAGAGGTGGGCAGAGTGTGTCCGTGCTTTGGACCCTGCAGCCTGGTGGGCTCTGGCCCCCTTGGCTGTAACAAGCCCAGTGTCCCCCTGCCTCTGGGTGAGTGTCCCCGAGGCAGGCTGGCCTCGAGGGGGACAGAAGGCCCCCCTCTGCACAGCCCCATACAGGTGGCTGTGCCCCATATGGCATTAGGGGCTCCGTGAGCAACACTCGGGACTTCTCTGCCCCTTGCAGACACCAGGAGGAGGTGGGAGCTCCTCATCTGTGCCATCCCGCCTCGGGGGGTGCGGGGTTGGTCCCTTTGGGAAGGAGAGACGGAGGCTGCAGAAGGCTTCCATTCCCCAGCAGCCTTTCATCCCATGTCCCAGGGCCACAGCCACCCTGTCTCCATCCCTGTTTACTGATGGGGCCGATAGGGCTAGGACAGGAGGGGATGCAGGTTCCCCTAATCGCCTTATCACCGGGCCGGACAATCTCAGACACTCAGAGGATGTTTTGACTGCGCCGAATTACACTGTTTGTTGTTTCTCACTCCCAATAATTGACATTTGATAGCGACTACTGTAAAGGCTGCGAGGGGCTGGGGCTGAGCAAGGAGAGAGGCGGGGGGCCCTTCCCCTCCGGCAGCCCCCGGGCCCTGTAGTTTAGGGTTTGGGCTGTTTTTCCACACCCCCCTTGCACTACCTTTCTGTGCGAGGAAGAAATCAGCCCCCCCAGAGCCTCCCAGCACTGGGACCCAGCTGGGAAATGGGGTGGTGGGGACAGGGCTGGCCCCAACCCCTGCCTGGGGGGTGATAGGAGGGGAAGGGGCTCGTGCACAGCGGTCCTGCCCGGGCTGGGGCTTCCAAAGCAGATTGAAAATTAATTTTTACAAGACATTAAAAATGCAAGCACAGTTTGCACTCACTAACGCAACAATCTCCGAAATTCGGGGAGGGCTACAAGAAGGGGGGGGGTGGCAGCAGGGGGGAGCCCCCAGGGGACCTCGGCCGTGCAATGAAGGCGGGGGACGCGCAAGAAAAGCCACTCTGTTTAATGACAACTCGCTGAGCTCCGTCAGCTGCTACAGCAAAGGGAAAGGTGGCGGGACGAGGAGCGGACAGTGCATTTCGGGACTAACGGAGGTTTTAGTGCATAACCCTACAGGAACCGGGGGGTTTGGGGGGGCTTTGTTCCCCAGGGGGGCTGTCCTCGGCCGTGCGCCCCAGCAGCAGCCTGGCGAGGGGCAGCCCAGGGGGGCGCTGAGCTGGCCGGACAGCAGTGACCGTACGGGAAGTGCAAAACTTAGAGGTGGATCTCAATAATAATTAGTAAAAGAGTAAAAAATAATAATAATAATAGTTACGGGTTGTAGGGCTTGGCTCGCTGTTGTTCGGTTAGTGGGAAGGAGGCAAGCAAAATGAGTGGCTGCTTTGTAGGAAGGAAGGGGGAGAACTATGGGGCAAAGACCCCGCTGGAAGCGGGGAGCCAGAGGGGTCCGGCACGGCCGGGGGTGGGAGCAGCCCCCCAGTGCCAGCTCCAAACACCGGAGGGCTCCCCGCAGAGATGGGTGCCAGGCTCCTGAGCTCCAGCGGGATGCTCCAGCGACCCGTCCTCATCCCCCCGCAGCCCCCAAGTGTCCCGAGAGCGGCTCCCAGGCACGGCTGAGGCCCCCCCCAGGTTGTGGGGTTCCCCTGTGGGGCCGCCCTACCAGGCTCGGATCCCGTGCAACGTGGAGATGCCCGCGTTCCCCTGCGGGATGGGTGTCTGCACCGAATTCAAGTCCCCCACGCTGAAGTTCATGAAGTTGTTGCCGGCCGCCGAGGGCTGCATGGGCTGCACGGAGGGGTAGTTGCAGTTGTAGTTGGCGTTGCAGGCCGGGCTGTTGTAGTTGGGGTACGCGGGGTAGGCGTTGTAGCTATAGGGGTTAATGCTGACGTTGTAGGGCGAGCTGTAGGGCGAAGACTCCCCCAGGCAGGGCTTCCCGTCCCGCACCAGCACCGGCACGGCTATCCGCCGGGGCGGCGGGATCCCCACCATCTCGAGGGTCTGATCCTGTCTCTGCCTTTTGCATTTATACCTTCTATTCTGGAACCAAATTTTCACCTGGGTGGAGGTGAGCTTTAGGACGTTGGCTAGATGGTCTCTTTCGGGAGCCGAGAGATACTTCTGCTGCTTGAACCTTCTCTCCAGTTCGTAGACTTGGGCCTGGGAAAAGAGGACGCGAGGTTTCCTCCTCTTCCGCTGTCTGGGGCGCTCGGGATCGTCCAGGTCTCTCTTCTCCTGCTCCAGGCTCTTGTGCAGGGAGCACAGCTCTGCAGCAAATTAAACAGGCAAAGGAAAAAGAGGGAAGGGGGAAAAAATAATAAAAAAAAAAAAAAAAAAAAAAAAAGAGAAGAAAAGTGGGGTTAAACAAGCCGTGTGCGCTGAGGAAGACCCCGCAGCGCTGTCTCTTCCCCCCGGCCCCACTGCTGCTGGCTCGCTCTTGTGGCAGCGGCGCTGGCTCAGTCCTGCTCGCTCAAGTACCTCTTTAAGCAATTTGTCTTCTTTATTATTGTTATTCTCGTTATTATTATGTTGTAAACAAGGAGGCTCCGCGCCGATTTTAGTCACGCTCGTCTCTGCCACGGCTTGGCTTTCTCGCACGTGTGCCCTTTACATCGAACCCCGGGCGCGGAGGCAGGCTCAGCAGAGCTATTAATTAGCAATAAAACTTGTCACCTAATTGCTGTTTGGACACAAAGGAGGCCTCGCATGTGACATTGTGCCTTCACCTCCTGCTTTGGCAGCGAGCTTGGCCGTCGGAGGGCCGGGGATCTTTCCTTTCCGAGGGGCTGCAGGGCCGGGGGGATGTCTGGAGGGGGATATGGGGGGGATATAGGGGGGATATGGGGTGGAGATGCTTCTCCCCTCGACTTGCCTCCCCCGAGCCCCTCGGCCGGGCAGCCGGTGCCGGTGCCTCCCCAGCCTCCCCGCTCGCCAGCAGCGCCTCGCCGCCCGCCTTTACCTTTCTTATCCGCCTTAGGGTCCTTGGCCGAGTCCATCTCCGCGTAGCTCTTAACGTAGTAAGGGCTGGGGAAGGCCGCTTTGGCCGGGGGAGGCTCGGGCAGCTCCTCCCGCAGGTCGGGCAGCGCGGGCGGCTCGGTGGCGAACGCCTCCTGCTTGAAGGCGGCCAGCATGCAGGAGGGCGACGGCAGCTCCATGGGGGCCAGGCCGCTCTGGTGCTGCTCCAGGTTCAAAATATCCTTGACCGAGAAAGGGGTCGTCGTCACAGGGCTAGGAAACATGGCAGAGGAGAGAGGGGCAGCGGTCGGAGCCCGGGGTCATGGAAGAGGAGGCGAGGAGCGGCCGAGGTGGAGCGGCGGTGGAGCTCGCCGAGGGGGCACATAGCATCCCCGCCAGCAGCCTCGCCTTGTGCACTGCAGGCAGGTAGGAGCGGACCATAAGGGATTGGAAGGAGGGACTAGGCACTTTTTGGGGGACTTTAGCTTTCTATTGGCCAACATTGCGGTGATGGTATGAGAGATGCAAAGTTGCATGTCACCTAATATAGTAATACATCTCCAAAACATCCCCGCTCGTTTAAAGGGGCGGCACTGTATTTATCCAGCTTTCCCCGCCGAGTTTGTTGATCCATTTAGAAAAAAAAAAAAAAAAAAAATCCAGAATGGCCTAATGTGTACAAAGCCCCTATCTGATGCCATCTATCATACAGTCAGATTAAATAAACAGGCCGGGAGGAAACCATCAACCAAATATGTGCTGATTTCATTTTTTTTTTTTTTTTTTTTTAAGCCAAGGAGCGGAGGTTTCGTTTTTAGCATTCTGCAATATCCGAGCGCAGGGACCAGAAAACGGGAGGTCACTGTTGTGCGAAGGGGAAATCCGTGCTTAGGGTTCACCCGCCTGCAAAAGCCAGCTGATAGAGAGCGACCCCCGGGCTCTGGAGGTCGGAACGAGGGGTGGTTTTTTTTCCGCCGTTGTTCGTAAAGCTTTCAGCCCCAAACCAACCTTATTTTTTAAAAAAACCGCTGGTTGTGCCGGCGTTTGAAAACACGGGGCCAGGGGCCGAGGGAGCAGCAAACCTCGCTGTGTCCCCAGCAGCCGGGGGCGTTACGGCTCTTTCTTGGCTTAGGGGTGGGAGGAAAAAAAAAAATTCCCCCTTGAACGACTTCTTTGGTGCGGGCTGCCCGGCTCCGGCAGGCTCCGAGCCCTGCGGGGCAAGGGGAGCGGAGGCCGGGGAGCGAGCGGAGGAGCCCCCGTGGATGCGGTGAGTTGGGGAGCCCTCGGCCGTGCCCTGCCGGGGAGGCCGCGGCTCGCAGGCAGCCGCCGAGGGGCAATTTGTAGGATTTGTCCCCGTGCTCCTGCCCGCAAAGCGTCCTCCTCCCGCTCAAGGGAGAAAATATTTTCCGAGGCGGGGAAAAAAAACAACAGGCACCTGCCCGCAGCAGCCCTCCCTGAGCAGTTTTTCCCCTGCTTCTCTCCCCAGGGAGAGGTTTTGTGTTTTGGGGAAATTTGGTTCAGGATTTTTTTATTTTTCTTCGGGCGATGCTGGGAGTTCGGGACCGGGACTTTGGGGCTCGGGGCTGCAGCAGCGATTGCAACCTCTTGCTGCAGCCTCCTGCTACCGTCCTGGGAGCGGTTTGTTCGTGAATCAGATCCGGATTTTCGCTATTTATCGAAAATATTTACCGAAATATTGCTATTTAGCGGGGGAGGGAGGCGGCACAGCGGCCGTCCCGCTCCTGGCGGCTGCGCTTCCCCCGGGCTTCGCTGGGGAACGAGTCCCGAGGAGGCCGGGACAGCTCGGGGGGGATTTTCCTCGGCTGTAGGAAAAGGGGAGAAGCGCCCTGGGAAGGTGGAGGCAGCCTCGGCAGCCCCGCTCAGCCCCAGCCCGCTTCGTGGTGCACAACCCGGCCGCCTTCCCGGTCCCATTGCCTCCTTTCCGTTACCCTACAAGTTTATTGGGATAGGCTCGGTAAATACCAAAATAACGAAGCGGCCTCCACCTCCCCTAAAACCCCGAGCGGCGGCTGCAGGTCCGCCCGTTTTAGGGACTGAGAAACCCGGGTCCAGCCGAGGTGCTGGGGAGGCAAAACGCCCGTCCCGGCTCGGTCGCGGAGCTCGCCGAGTGGGGTGTGGAGGCTCTGGCTGCCCCACAGCCCCTTCCCCATCCTGCTGAGCCCCGAGGGAAGCGGCTCCGACCCCAGCGGGGTCCGGCCCCGGCTGCCCCCGGCCCGCAGCGCATCCCCACCGGGGCGTCCCCGGGGAGGAAGAGGAGGAGAGAGCCGCCGGGCACCGAACAGCCCCGAAGCGAGGCCTGGAGGGCTTCCTCCAGCCCCAAATCAGCCGGCGGCTCCCGATCGATGTGGGCCCGGCTGCAGAGGGTGGAAGTGATTAATTGAACGATAAGCCGCAGCTATCATTTGGAATGTCATTAATGCGGCGGGGAGACATTCATTGGAGACAGACAGCGTTATCTCCGCTTTATCTTCAACAATGCATCACTTTTAATACTGCAGTTTAGAAACAAATGGGGGCTTTAGCCTCAGCCCTTCTCTGCGTGTTTATATTTTTGGAAGAATCACAACTAGTGGGAGTCCCGGCCTCGGCCCCCTGATAAATGAACATTAGCACTTTTTAGAACTACTGTATCAACAAAAAGAGCTGCAGGGCCGCAATAATTGGTGAAAAAGCAAACACTCCGCAAAGAGAGGCCAGGTCTGCTCTGTGTCCGGCTGATTGATGAATAAGCCCCTGACACACAGCAGCTCACGGACTTTCCGGGTCGGGGCTCGCCACCCGCTCTCCCCCTGCCCCTCTCCCCGGTGCTCTCCAGCTCGCTGCTCCGAGCCCGGCTCCGTTTTCGTGGCAGGGCGGAGGGGCCGAGGCTCGCCCCGACAGCCGGGGCTGGCTGCGGGCACCTCGCACCGCCGTCCTTTATGGCCCCACACACCGGGCTCCGCACCCTGCTGGCACCCATGGGACCTCCTGGCCCTCAGCAGGAGGGTCCCGAGACCCCGGGGGGCGCCGGGCATCACCGGTGCCCGGCCCCCCGAGCTGTCCCGCACCGCTCCTGCGGTGTTTTGGGGTCGCTTTGGATCGCTCCGGACTGAACCTGGCCCCCGCGCCCCTTTGATTTTCACACCCCTCGTCGCTTCTTTCCGCGCTCTTTAAATGAAATTCGTTTAAATACATGTGTATGGATATAGAGAGAGACCTTTTCTCGCTGAAAACAAACAAAAAATCCACGCAATTAGTCCCGGAGAGCACATCCTCCCTCCCCCCGAGCTTTCGACACCTCGGACTGTTTAGAGAGCGAGATGGGGCCTTTTAAAAAGTTTTCCTCTTAATGCCAGCCGGTTAAGACGTCCAGGGCCCCCTCCCGCTCTAATTCCCGGCTATCTCCCAGGACTCTGTTTATACCTCGCCGGTAAACGCCGGGTTTTGAAACCTTGTCACTAATTGAGTGCTAACACTTCAGGTGCTATAGATTTGTTAAGAGCCAGTAGTCCCGAAATAGCCTATTAGGGTTTCGTTGCGCGACCTGGTGCCAATCTCCCAGTTCCCCCCTGGGAGCCGCTGGGACCTCGGCATCCCCCGGGGCTGCCCCGGCTTGGGGAAGGGCTCGCTTCGCCCCTCCGCCTTTCTGCGGGGAAATGCGGCTTTGGAGCTGTCCAGGCGCTTCGCTCTGCCGCGGCTAAAATCGCCTCCTGTCCTCGTTCTGATTTTTTTAATTATTATTATTTTTGCTCTTTTTTTTTTTTTTTTTTTTGCCGTAACGAAGCGCGCTTTTCCCCGCCGAGCTGCTGGCGAGGAGAGCGGCCCCGGCCTCCAGCGCTTCATCCAGGGGATGGAGCAAGGAGGAAAAAGAAAAAAAAAAAAAAAAAAAAAAAGAGGGAGAAGTTTGACCTTGACGCCCAGGGCAGCGGCGAGGGGCCCTTGGCGAGGGGCCGGGGCTCGCTGCGGCATCCCCGGGCTGCTGCTGTGCGCTCCGGGAGGCTGCGGCACCCGGTCGGGAAGCACCGCAGAGCCGCCCGGCTTCTTCATCCCCGCGTTTTGAGGCCATTTCTGCAAAAAACAGACCAAAAGCAGCGCGCTCTGGTGGGGTTTTGGTAGGCGCCCCCGCGGGAGCAGCGCTGGGGGGTGGCTCAGTGGTCGCTCCTCTGCCTCCGCCGCTGACCCGGGCAGGGCGGCCGGGGCAGGGGGACTTCGGGACAGCAAAACGTGCCCGTGGCTTTTCCCCTGCTGCCCTCGCTGGGCTCCGTGCCTGGAATCTGACAATTAGGCTGGCTCCTGCCCCGCGGGCGCTGGAGGTGGGCTTTCACCCCCCGGCTGAAGGCTGGGAGCCCGTCAGATAAATCCAAGGCTCTGCTTTTACCTCGCCTCTAACCTTTCTGCCCGGGCCGGGTTCGCTGGTGAAAGAAGGGATCTGGGATTTCGCCGTCCTTCCCTTCCCTTCCCAGCTCCTGAGCATTAACGCGGCGATCGCGGTTTTAATGCTGCCTCCGGTACGCGCCGCTCACCTGCCTTCGGGGAAAAGCTTAATTACAGTTAATTACAAAAGCTCTGGGTACGTTTCCCGGGGGAACGCGAGCAGGGCAGAAGCAGTGCGGTTATTTTAGGGGCAGGAAAACCAAACGAAGAGACTTCACGAATGCAACAACAGCTCGATCCGGGATGCGCCGGTGGCTGGTGATGGTCAAAGCCGTTTTAAAACGAAGGACATCGGAGCCTGCCCCGACCCCCGCAGCCTGCCCCTACCCGCCTGCCCCCGGCGGAGCTGTTCCCAGGAAGGGGGGCAGCCTCTCGGCCGGGAGCGTTTCGGGGGGTTGCAGCTCGTCTGTCCTCACGGCGCTTTCCAGAGGAGATCAAGGTCTGACTGCTCGGATGCTTCCTGCTAGCCGTGCAAATCTCATCCGGCTTGGGTGCGCGCTTCGCACGCCGGGGGGGCTGCTCCGATCTCCCCCCGGGGCCGGGGACTGCTCTTGGTGCACAGCCTGGAAGCGGGGAGGCACGGGTCGGAGGTGGGGAAGGAAAAAGAGAGGGACACATTTAATGTGATTTAATGTTTGGGCTGTGTTTGGCCTAAAGGGGAATTTTACCTCCCCGCCCGGGACGCAGCCTGGAGCCCCTGCCCTGCGCCGAGCCGGGGAGGGGGGAGGCTGGAGCCGGGCGGGGAAAATTACAGAGCCCTGACCCCCACCTCCGCTCTGGCGTCTCCCGGCGATGTCCCCTCGGGTCCTGCGAGGGCCCAGCCTGTGACCCACAACCGGAGGCGTGAAATCGGCTGCCGAAAGGGCAAGCGCTGGGGCGGGGGGGTCCCTGTCCCCGCCGAGCACCGCTTCCCCCCGCGAGGAGCCGGCACCGGGCTCGGGGGCTCTGCTCTTCCTCCTCATCCCAGCACCGGGAAGGCTTCCCCGGTCCTTACCGAGCACGGCTGGGCTGTCCCGGGGGAGGGACACGGCCGGGCCGGGGCTCTCCGGTGCCCTGCGCCGTCCCCACCCGCCCCCGGGGGCTTCTGCGGAGTGCAGGAATGGATTAAAGTGTGAATTAAAAAAAATATGTTAAATAAAAACGAAATAAACTCACGCTAACCTGGGACGCTCGTCCCTGCTTTTATTTTCTGCTTTACATTTCATTTTGCTTTCCCTCCCTTGCCCACCGGGGAGTTTGATAAAAGGGAAAAAAGAGCAAAAAAGGGGCTCCCCGCACCTGCTCGGCGGGGCTCGGCTGTGGGATTTCTGCCCCCGGGAGCAGGAACAGGGGCAAGGGCAGGATCAGGCCCTCGCCCTCCAGCCGCTGTTTCTCCCGACTCGGGGGAAATAATCCGTAGGGCACTTTCGCAGCTCCGGGGCGGTCGGTGTCTCCGGAGCGGAGGATCCCGGCTCTGCCCCTCTCCAAGGAGCCGTAAAAGTGAAGCTCCGAGTCCTGCTGCGGCTTGGGCTGCAGAGAGAGGAAAGGTTGAGAAGCAGCCTGGGCAAAAATAAGGTAGATGGGAGACAGAGAGTGGCAAATGGGCTGGCGGGATAGGGGTTTTGTCAGCCCGAGGAATATGCAATCGCTGGCGATAAAATACGCCGTATTTCGAGAGCGCGAGAAAAACGAAAATCTTGTAAAACTTCTTTATTTTTTTAACTTTTATTTTATTTTAATATGTATAAAATTTCCAGGTTTCTTACATCTTCGCAAATTTCTTTTTAAATTTCCGATGCTACTCGCATACCATCTATTTACCAATCGCGTATTTACCAATATCTACCGTCGCATAGCCAAACCCATCTATTTTTTTCCGCCTCCCTCTCTCCAATTCCCTCATAGCTAATTAACAAGGAATTAGCCCAGCGGCCGAGGGCAGGGCTCGGTGCGGGCGGCAGGCTCCCCGTGCAGCCCCGCAGCACAACGCCGCAATCCCTGATTTTCCATTAAAAAACAGGACTAAGCATATCAAAATGAAACGCACGAAACGGCAAAACTCTCCCGTGAATTGATTTTGGGGATGGGGTTTATTTCGTAAAGAAATCGCAGAATTTTAGTTTTGACCGCCGGTGTTTTCTGACGGTTTCGCACGCTTTGCTCCCGGGGGGGGGCACTCCCGGATTTTAATCTCACCGACCCTCGCGTCTGGAAGCTAAAATTAGCCAGGGGAGCCGGCAGGGGATGGGGCTTTTGGGAAGGGGGGATCCGATGGGAAGGGCGAATCCCGGGGAGCCGCTCAGGGGGAGCCAGCGGCCCCCTTCCGTGCCAGTTTTGGAAGCGGGCAGGACAGCCGTGCTCCCCAAACCCTGCCTGCAGCCCCGGGGCAGCACCTGCTGCAGCCCCAGGGACGGGAACACCCGGGGGGGGCACCCAGGGGCCCCGTTCAGGCCCTGTCTCTGCAGCCCTCCAGGGCAGCGAGCTTGGGAAAAAATCCCTGAGGAGGCAATGCAGCCTTCTGGGGCATCTTCGTGTTGAATATTAGAGCCAGAGGCAGAAAAGATCCTTTCTTCCTTCCTGTTTTTTTTTTTTTTTTTTTTTTTTTTTTTTTTTTTTTTTCTGTCCCTGGCCCCTTGCAGTTTTGAATCCGCAGCCCCGATCAGAGCTCAAGAGGATATTTCCTCCTCCAGCGTTTCTCTGGGCAAAGAGGCACCAGCAGATTTTTTCCGTAATGATGAAAACATCTGGCCGGCTCCGAGCTGTCAGGCTTTGCGTTACTTCTTCCCAGATGCCGGCTGCCCCAGCGCAGCCCCTCCGTGCCCTGGCCACTCGCCTGGCCGATGCACTCCCGACCTCCGGCTACGGCTCGCGGATCCTCCACGCTGCCTCTGCACGGGGTGCCCGAAACCTCTGGGACCCTCGCTGTGGCTCCTCGTGTTCGGAAACACTTTTTAGCCATAGCCTGGGGGAAAAAAAAGAAATCTATCCCAAAGTATTTTTGGAGGCTTTTTTTCCTTTGCTGTGTCCAGAAGTTGTTTCCACCACTGCCCCCGTGAATGTAGCTCAGGATTAGCTGCCCTGCGCCTTCCAGCCCTTGGCAGAGTCCATCCCGGGGACAGGGGCACTGCTGTGTTTGTAGCCAAAGCCCTTGTCTCTGCTTCTCATGCCGTCAGAACCAGACATGCTTTGGTAAAAATGTGCCCTTGGTTTTGTGTGTGTTGGAGCTGGCTTGGGCATCCGCTTTTAAGAAAAGTTAAAAGGCGGTAAATCCCCAAAAGAGAATTAAGGAAATATTAAGTGCTGATTCAGTAAGATCCTAAAGTGCTGGTCACATTTTAAATATCTGGATTTTGAGGATCATTCATGTGCTTGAAGTATTCATAACAGAACCGAGGCCTGAACTATGAATGCTAGTGCATGGTGTAATTTAAAAGAAAAAAGATGAAACAGAACCACCTCTGGAAAATGAACAAAGGTACATCCAAGTGGAATGACTGAAAAAATAAATACTTCCTTAGGCCACAAGAAAACACTCTGAAAGATGCATTTGGCTCCAGTCAGTCAGAGCAGCCTGAGCCCTATCTAGAGTGACTCTTAGAATTTCAGTATTTAAAAAGGAAAGGGGGGATGTCCTATGTTTAAAAATATGACTTTACTTAGTCCCAAAGAAGAATAAACAAAGCAAAGGCAAAAACCTAAATGCCTCTAGAGAAAAAAATGTGTTTAACCACAATTCTAAACTATCCTTTTCCTCCTCCCTCCCTGCTTTTTAAAAAATGGACAAATAACAGCCACGCTCAAAACCATTGTGTCGTATTCTAGCTCCTCTATCTTTGCTCTTGTTGATGCCAAGGTCCATAAAATAACAATAATATTTACAAAATATGAACCTGATCCAGTAGTTCACGTTCAGGCAGAGCTTTGCACTTAAGGTGATGGAAGCTGTGGCAAAACAGGGAGCAGAAAACCACCGTGCGTCTCCTGTCCTGGGAACTTCACAGTTCTTCAGGGGAGCGAAAACTCGGCCAGACCGAGCCTTGGCTGTGTTCGTGCTGAGTTTCAGGTGCTGGGCAGGAGGAGGTGTGACTGTGGTGGAGGTCTGGGGGAAGCAGTGTAGGTCCGTTTGCTTAGCTGACCCTCTCTTCCTCATTCCCACCACGTTTATTCAGAATGACTTGTTAGCTGTAGCTGGATTAACAGGAGGATAAAATGTCTTGCAATACACATTTCTGTTCTGCAGTTTGATGTGAGTAAATGATGTTGGCTCTGTGATAAGCCCCAGAAGCCCTGGAGTAAATCTGCATTTTGAAATCTGCCCCTCACTTGGCTGGTCGCTGGGCTCGCTCTCAACCAATTTTTATACACATTTTGCAAGAAGTAAGAAACAGGATAAAAAGGCTGCTGAGCGAGCTGCAAAGTCGGGCACTCAGGATGTGACCCTCTGCTGTGTACGTTCACAGTCAGCAATGGGGCTTTGGGTTTTTAGCTTTGCTTCCCCCCCCCCTCCCAGCCTCTGCTTCCCAAAGCACACAGGATGAACAGCACTCGTGTATCAAGCAGCCACTCAATATTTAGTTTTATCCTTCCTGTTGAGCATGTGGCCCCAGGCCTCGCTCCGCAGCAAGATGTTAGAGCACGGAGGGAGAGCTTTTTGTCTCCTCTGGCATTTCGGGGGTGTCTGAGCTCTTTGGTGCGGGCGGTTCGACCTTCATCATCCAACATGTGGGAGGAAACCAAGGAGGTATTGGTTTTATTCCCTGTTAGGGGGAATATCTCCTATATGGAGTTATTCCCTATTGCCCAGGAAATTTAAGATGAAGGTTAAAAGCACCCACCGAGCTGGGGCACCCAGTCTGAGCTAGCTGCAGTGTGACTGTAAGTATTTTTTTGTTAAAAAATGCTACAATCATCAAAGAATGTAGAAAGCACAGAGAAATTGCAGTTTAGCAGGGTGTATATCTAGGCCTGCTTACAGTGATTCTCATGTAGGTGACAGAAACGCCTGTTTCTGGTATAGAGGCACAAGGACAAGCCTTGTCCTGCATGCAGAGCTGTGCCACATTTTCTCAAAGCAAAGACCCCCAGGATTTTTGCCACACATCATTTCCCAGCCTTGCTCTCCCCTGAGCTTTTCCCGAGTGTTGTCCTTTTGGCTCAACTGAGAAAAAATCCTCAGCAAGTGAAAATATTGGAAATATGGGACAAGGCTTCGCGAGGCTCTGCCCAAAAGTTGCCACGGGGTTGTCAAGCTACTGTCCCTCCTTCTGTGGCCGAGTGCCACCTTGTGGGACCTGCAGCCCTGCCTGGGAGCCCCCAGGGCTGGCAGGGTTTGGGGGAAAACAGGGTGTTTTTGGGTCCCCAGGATGTAGGTGCCATCTGGAGCAGAAGCCTCTCGCTGCTGCCTGAGATGCTGGGCTTCCTCGGGAGCACTGAACAATAACTGGAGGATAACCTCGGGGCATGAAATCAGAAAAAGCCCAAAGCAGAGCAGAATGTAACGTGGCCCACAACAGCCATGTCGTTCCCGTCTTTGGCTCACCGAGGGCAGATTTTATCAGTGGCCATCCAGCACAGGGGTGAAAGGCTGTCTCCAGATGATGAGCTCGGAAAGCTTGTGTGCATGAAAAGACAGCGGGGAGAAAAAAAAGAGTTTCTTTAGGGAAGTGCTTTGAACTGATTGTTTGCAAAACTGCCCTACTCGGACTCTTTTTTGGGGGGGGGATTAGAAACCTACAGCAGGCAGGTGCTGCTAGCGTGAGCGTTTGCCCACTTTGCAGACACTAGGGTTGTTCTGAAGGTAGAAAAATCAGAGCTCCTTGCTTTTTGTTTACTTTTCCTTTTGTAAAACCAAATCCATTTAGCCACAGTTCTGCAAGTGAGCAGTCTGTACAAATTCTAGCGTCCTGCCCGCTGCTTTTCCAGGGAATGCTATCTCTGCTCTGTCTTCCCCCTGTCTGGTTTCGGACACCCCATCCTTGGCGTGGGTTTACTTCTATCAGTTGTGGTGGTGCGTGTTTAGGATGTGGAAGGCTATCCTTAGGAGCAGGAGCTGTTACCTCATCACACAGACGTTAGGTGGGTCTGGCTTTTGATCACTTCGTTAGCTCAGACTTGATTTGACTGCCAGGGCAATTGGATGCCCAATACACCAACGCATCCTGTCAAACCCATCCCGCTCTCCTCTCTGTCATCGAAGTCTTGAGATAAGCAGTAGCGAAATGTCTGTCTGGGAGGTGGAACTCGCAGCTTCTGGTCTAATCCATGCTGGGCTCCAGCACAAGTGTCTACCGAGGATCTCCGAGCAGGACGGTTTACACAGGACGTGCTGGTGGGTAAATTTAGAGTTGACAACTCCCTTCCCCAATTGCAGGACTTAAGGACAGTCCTATCAGGTGGCAACTGGCTGGGGGAGTATTTATAATCCATTTGCTGACTGGAATTAATAGGAATCTGTCATCCCTTGTGCCACTTGGGAAACGACGTAGCTGCGGGTTGATGATGCCAATAGCTGTTGGTGATCTTTTTTGGCAATAGCTGCACTCGTCGTTCCCGACGGCCAAACGGATTTCGGGCTCTGCAGAAAGCTGTCACCGAGATAAAGCACCATCCGCATCCTCCTTCCTCCGGACTCCGCCGACTCAGGGGGACGGGGGATTTGGCACGGCCGGGAGATTGCAGCCTGGCTGTGGCCGGAGCACAGCTGGCAGGTCCGAGGAGCTGACAGCTGTCGGGGAGCACTCGGAGCTTCGTTCCTCTCAGTGCAGAGCAGCATCGTGTGCTCACGCCTGGTTTCAGCAGGGAGTGCTCCCTGTTAGCTGGATCTGCACGCAGAGATCTGGGACTTACCCTGTTTAAGTAGGTGAAACACAGCCTGAAGGCTCCCGGGCAGGTCCTCCAAGGAAGAGGTGTTCACTGCTTTCTCTTCTTTGGCTTCCCAAACTGGGTTGGATTTTGTGGTTCTGAGGGCTGAACTGTGATGTCAGAACGAAGCCAGTTAGAGAGGTTTTTGGAGCAGAAGGGCAAAATGTTGGCACTGAGTAAGATCCACAGCGAGAGGGGGGCTTTTTGGGACCGCAATGTCAGCAGAAAGGGTGGTGAACTGGTTTGCTCGGAGCATCTTCCCTGCAGCTAGTTTTAGGAGGAGGCAAGGGAATAAGCACAGCTTTTTATTTAATTTATTTATTTTATTTATTTTATTTTATACTTTATTATTGTTATTATTATCTATTTTGCATGTATACAATAGTCTGGAAAATAGCAGGGCTGTGAAAGCCCCTGGGGCAAGGGGAGTGCCCTTTGTGCCCTTCCCTCCTCCTCTGCCAAAGCACTTTGGGGAGCCAGCCTTGGCACTGGTAAGCCCCTTGTGCCTGTACGTCCAAGTCAAGGATGCTTCTACATTTGCATGTGCCTGCTTCTCTGACAGCAAGGCCTGCAGCAGATCTTGCCTTGGGTATGTAGCACTGCCAGACTGGCTGCTTGCCCTCTGACTTGGCTTTTCCATCTCCTGGTGAGCCGAAGCTGCTTGTGTGATGTCAGGCACCCACAGACACCCTGGCCCATGCCTCCCGGATGTGTGTCCAGCACTCTGTTCCAGCTTGGCAGCTGGATAAGCTAATTGTGTTAGTTTTCTTCTCTCAAACAAATTAAACTAAAACAGCACAGCTAGCTAACCCCCCCAGAAGGCCCAGATCCATTCCTTTTTTACAGAAGCTCCAGGTCCATCCCTTCTTCACTGTTCTCCTCCATCTTCTTTATTCCCTTCCTTACCAGCTTGAACCATCACGTTCAGTCAGTCGTTCCCTAGCTGTTTGATATGAATGCCTCGCTGTAGCTCCTTGTATATGTTAAAAGTAGCAGTGGGTTTCATCAGCAGGAGTCACCTGTAAACAGCATGCACCCTAAGAGCACCCACAGGGGAGGTTCACGGGCTGCAAGCAGCCAAACGTCCCCGTGCTCCATTTAACAGCCACTGCTAGAGTTCCTGCTCCTGGGAGAAGTGAGTTGTGTCTCAAGGTTTCCTGAAAATACCATCACTTGGCTTAGCAGTCGTGTAACCCAGCATTAGCATCTGGGATCCAGCACCCCAAGCATGTAGCCTCCTCTTATTTTGGCCTCTGTGGATGTGCACAAGGAAGGCTGAATGGATGTGTCGTGGGGAAAGTCCCAGCCCGAGGTACCTAGGGGTGGGAGCTTCCAGGTTTCAGGAAGGTGGGGTGTGTTTGAATGGAGAAATATGAAACCGTAACAACCTTCCCAGAAGGAAAAAAAAAAATGAAATTAGGGAAAAAGATTCACTCTGGAAATATACAACCCTTTGAAGCTGAGTCAGCCTGGAGACTGCATACTTGTCCCACTCTGCCAGTGACCTTAGCTGGTTAGAGGAGATGGAGTGGCTGTCCCATGTTTGAGAGCCACGACTGCAACACTGTTGTTATCTCAGTAGAGCTATGATATTCTCATAGCATGATGCCCCTATGCTGGGAAGCACACCTATGTGCTTCTTGCAGCAGCTCAGCTAATATTTTGCACACTGTCGTGGTCCAGACTGGGCTGTAACCTGTTGTAGCAGCTTGAAATTAAAAAACAAAACAAAACAAACAAAAAAGGACAAAAAAGCAAGGCAAATACTTGGCTTTTTTTATTATTGTTATTATTTTCAGACTTGCTGGCAGACATTTAATTGCAGGGTAGCTTATGAAATGGTCATTTTCTAAAAGAAATGAAACATAGGTAAAAATGTAACTGGAAATTTTAGACTGCTTTTCTGTGTCGGAAAAGAAGCAACTCGATTTGATGATTTTTTAATTTTTCCTCACGCCTCCTACCTTAGTGGATCTAATAAATGGAAATAAGAGATGGCACTGTTATAGCTGAAAGGAATTTTGAAAAATAATGAATTTCTCCAGAGTTCTGGTATTTCTTTCTGCATTTAGCTCTGATTGCAAAGGCTAATGGCCTGCCTCTGTCTCTTCCACTACTTACACAACAACCCCTTTCCTTGGAAATAGAGTTCACCCACATTTGATCTGCAGCCACTAAAAGCCAAGATCTTTTAAAGGCATTTATAACATATTCCAAGCCCCTCCTCCCAGATTTTAGACCCGGAGAGATGAGCCCATTAAGACAAAAGGCTGACGCAGTGATGGCTTGCTGGAGAGCCGCGAGGAGGCTGGTGGTGCTGCTGGGGAGCCGCACGCCTCACCTCCTCCTAATCCTCCAAGAGCCCGGCTCCCTCCCCACTCCAATGCCATCTCCCTGTGTTGGCTGGGCAGTTTTTTCCCTGCTCCTGTGCCCCGCGTGGACGTGGCTAGCTTTCAGGGCTCTACCACCAGTGTGCTGGGACATTTGGAAAAAATATCAGAAATCTGCCCTGAAGTTTCTAAGCAGGAGCTTAGATTTCATTTCATACTGTTTTCTGCCCACAGACCGGGCAGAATCCTCCTCAGATGTTTCAGATGTTGCTTCTAAACCCAACAGAAATGGGTATCAACATGTCTGTATCAAACACATCTCCCTCGTATATGGGGAAAATTGTGCTTCCTTTAGGGATGGTGTACACTGTCTTTCCAGACTCCCACATCTGATAGCTTCTTCCTATTTTATTTATTTTATTTTATTTTATTTTATTTTATTTTATTTTATTTTATTTTATTTTATTTTATTTTATTTTATTATTATTTTTTTAAGTTAATTAACTGTCACTATGCCGGCTACGTCAGAGGAGGATCTTGCATCTTATGCTTTCAGATGAAAGTTCCTGGAAGTTTTAAATAAAACTTGAGGCAGGTTTGATGGGGTTAGTTTAGGGCAAGTCATGAGTAAAGTGGCAGTGGATAATACACAGAATTTGCCACCTAGCCTGAGGCTTTGTGGAAAGGTACGGAAATTTTTCTCGTTTCACATATTGCACACACACAGAGAAAACTGTGCCATACCCCACAACTTGTTTCACACCAGATCTTCTCAGTGTCTGAATTTAACTTCAAGCCCACGTATGTTTCAGCAGAGAACTATATTGCGCATCCCTAAAGCACATGAACTGCTGGAAATTGGCACAAATTTGTCGCCAAACAGAAAGTAGAGAAAAGGCTCCATTCCAGAAAGTCTGTTGCCAGATGGTCATTTTGAGCAGAAGGAGAAGAAGAAAATGTTAAATACTGCTCTGCTTTCGAGAGTGGTTTTCTACATGCAGTTAGTGCACAGTAATGTTACTGGTTGTTCTTTTCAAAGTAGTGTCAAGAGGTGGATGTATTTACTATATTGACGTGTCTGTTCGCAGAAATGAGGGTAAAATATGTGCTTA
This sequence comes from Netta rufina, assembly GCF_964035555.1. NCBI lineage: Eukaryota > Metazoa > Chordata > Aves > Anseriformes > Anatidae > Netta > Netta rufina. The sequence continues at coordinate 10,635,257 of NC_140137.1, forward strand.
ATACCCTAGACTCTTACATTTTTCTGTACTGTGTCTCCTTGTCTTCTCCATGCCTGTATCAAACACGTTTCTGTGTGGTGCCGCGCACTACAGACCAGTCCACGGGTGCTGTTACTCATCCTCCTTTTTTTTCCAGGCCCTTAATTCTTCCAATATATTTCTGGGAATCGAAGTTAGGCAGAAGGTCTGTAATTGCCTGATCCTTCCCATCCCCTGCTTTTGAAGGGAGACGCTGCCTTTGCCCTTTGCCCGTCTGCTGGTATCTCACCTGTCCCTCACAAGTTCACTAATGGCCAAGATAACCGGCTCTCCGAGTACCCAAGGATAAAATTCCTTGGGGACAGCAGTTAGGAAATATCGCTCTTATCTACACAGCCCCAGCTCCTTCTGTCCCCACTCACGACAAAGCTCCTACCCCTGTCGCTGCTATTAATTGTGGTCCCCGTTGGTAATTTTGGCAAAAAGAAGAGCGAAAGAAGGCAGTGAGCGCTCGGCATCATCTGGGGATGTGCAGAGCATCTCCCCTGCAGGCTGCAAGGCTGCCCAAATCCCGGGGGGGGGCTGAAGGAGGAGGCAGCAGCATGGGGGTGCCGAAGCGACCCTCCGAGGAGCCTCTGGGCTTTTCGTCCTCCGTGCCCGCAGCCCTGCGCTTCCCACCTGCAGCAGGAGGCGTGCGGAGCTCTCCTGCCCGGCTCTTGGCGTGGAAATTGTGCGGTGCAAGGTTGCCTTCAAGTGCAAGCAGGAAGGTACTGCAGGGACGGGAGGGTGAGGGCTGCAAAGGCTGGGACACGTCTGGGAATTGTGCTTCCAGCTCACAGCAAAAGAGACTGCAAGCCACAAACAGCCAGGACCTCCTGCCCCTGCAAACAAGCCACAAACAAACAACAAAACAAAAACAAAAATCACCAACAGAAAAGAAAAAAAATCGCCCCCAAATCACCCAATTCTCAAATAAGTTTGAGAATTATTGTGTTCTCAAAATACAATAACCTGAGAAAATATAACTTTATATAGTTTATATAGCTAGTTTATACAGTTGCAGTGTATAACTTTGGTAATCCCAACCATACTCCATGGCCTGTACACCCCAATGAGTTCAGGACCAGCTCATTCCCCTTTCCCACTGCTGCATGCACAAGTGAGCAGTGGCTTTGTGGGACTAATTGGTGTTGGTAAAAGGAAGCAAAGCTTCGTCTTCAGGAGCCAATGCAGGTTGTTCTCAGCCCTCCTATCATTGTAATCTGAGGGGTTTTCTTTCACAGAACTAAGTTTTGATGAAAAAAAAAAATCACATCTTGGTTGTAGCTAATTTTGATCTTTTTAGATAATTTTTCTCATTAAAAAAATTCAACCTGCCTCAGAATTAACAACACGAATAGTCCGAGTGTAGCTTTCCTGAAAATCACCTTCTCAAAATTTAATTTAATTTCTTAGAAAGGCTCTGGAAATAATCACTTAAAACTTAATTAAACTAAGTTAAAGTTAATATTAAGTTTTCACATTCCAGACCCCATTGGCCATTTTTTCCCCTTGGTTCTAAATTAATATTTTTCCCATTTCAAGCACATGTAACTTCTCTGCTGTTCCTTTATCTGGGAAATCTGGGTACTGACATGAGAAAGCAGTGTCCTCTAGGAAAAGTGATGAGACCTAATTAAGAGCCATCAAACACACTGAAACGTGCACTGAACACCTCCACATGCTCAGTGTCCTTTCTCTTCATCCTGGCATGCCTGGTATCACCCAAGCAGAGGGAGGCAAGAGTGTGCAGGGTCATTCTGTGGTTGCTGCTGTGGCTTCAGTCTCATCCTTTGCTCTTCCAGATGCTCAAAAATGTTGTGAGAGAGGGTGACAGATCTGGCACTGGGGAACAACGTATTGTAAGGCACAGAATTAACAGCTATCCCATTCTAGCAGGATGAAAAGCAGTCACCAGCGCAAGAGACAGGCAGAAAAGGGCTATAAGGGAAGAAGAATATAGCAGTAAAACACCGAATCCTGCAAACTCTTTCCCAGGTCATTCAAACCCCAGTGCTGGTGCTGGATTTTGTGGGGGATGCTAGGGGCCACGACTCTCTATCCCTAAGCAGCCTTTCAGCTATTGCCCTGCCCGTTGTGCTCCTGGTTGCAGCTGCAATCCGGACTGCCGTGCCCTCCCGCTCCACCTCTCCGTGCTGCTGTGCAGGAGGTGCTTTCCTCCCTCCTGCTGCAAGATGGTGCTGCAGAACAGGGAAATGCGCCCGTGCCAGAGCCGCTCGGAGGCAGAGCGCAGGAGGTGTTGCTGCTGGAGGACAGGGCCTGCCTGCCCTGCAAAGTGTGTGCGGGGCTCTCAGCGGGTGCTGGGGCAGCAGGGGGGGACCAGGAGGTGCGGGAAGATGCTGGAGCACGCTGGGGGCTGCATCTCGCCTGCACCAATTCCTCCTGCCCAGGGACAAGCAACCCGTTGCTGGTGATCCCTCCATCCGTCTGTGCCACAGATACGGGGTGTCAGGGCAATGCGGGTGGAAATTCCCCCTCTGCCTTTGCCTGCATCATGCACAGGGACGGGACAGCTTTGGCCTGAGTGCGGTGGGTTGGTATGTCCCCGAGTGATTGAACTGGCTGCGTTTGTCAGGCTTTAAGTCACAATGTTCATGTGAATCCAGCCCTGCTCTGCACTGATGTAAGCTTCAGTTATGTCCTCGAAGAAATCCTGCTTCACGCTGGGACAGCCTGCAGCCAGACTTGCTGGCTAGTGCGCCCTGGTGAATCCAGTGGCAGCAGTTTAAGATATCACTGCCCCCAGCTCTCCGGCTTGTGTTCTTGTGGGATATGTCCAACCCTCAGACAGATCAAGGCATATCCCCATCATTCCACTTCTCCAGCCTCATAGCGTGTGTTTTTTGGGGGCAAACTGACCTTTGCTGATGACTTAGGCTGTTGTAATAAACTCTTCTTCAGAGCTCCCGTGATGGAGGTGTGCATCCCATGAGGCCGGTTTTGCTCCAGGAGTGGTGACCATAAGCAAGCCACAGCAAAATCCTTTGGGTGTCTTAAACTGGTCAACTGTGGTTGACCAGAGGATGTAGGTCAGAGCCCTAAATACAGCCCTTGCACTTCATTTGTTCTTGTTTTTACCATACCTGTACCCATTTACTTACAGAGTTATACAACTTACCGTGTGTTTATTTGGATTCTCTGTAGGAGGCCTTATTGTGCAAGAAAATGGTGCATGGAACATTTGCTATTTTATTATTATTTTTTTAAAAGTTCATTTTCATTAGTAAGTTATCTTAAAACTTTGGGTAGACATGGAAATTCAGAAAAGAAATCACAAGAAGGAATTAAGGAATTATTACCTAAATGAAACTCTCTGATGTATCATATGTATACGAAAAACAAAGTAAGTGTAAAAAAGCCTATTCTGCATGTAAAACTGATGTATTAGAGGTTGTTTCTAAGTGGTGAGCTAACTTAGGTATTTTTGCTGATTGGTTTTCAAGATTTTAGTGCTAGCAGAATGCATTCTGAAATTTTTATTCATGGCTAGAGGAGGAAAATTAAACTTTCCTGCTTTCTAAGCCATTAGTTAACACCTGGATGATACAGTACCTGAATCAAACTAATTGAATAAATCAGAATTTAAGATTTTTTTTTGTACTTGCAGTAAAAGTTATTTTCATTACAAGCTTATTGAGCTTTTTGACCTGCTTTACTCGCGGTCTGTGGCTTCCACCATTTCAGCAGTTTGGCTGTTCTGTAAGATGCTGTCATCATGTATGGTTTGTGCAACTTTTCTATGCAGCACAAAGGATTTCATCAGATTATGGGATAGGGTTGATTCCACTTCTAATATCATTTAAAATGTGTGTAGGTGAAATAATGATAAGTCAATGTTTATTGACACTGAGAGCACCCTTTAGCTGCCCATATATACCCCAGCAGGTTGCTTTTATACTGACACTGGGTTTGTTAATGGTGATGGCCTTGACTGGGTATAATGTCTTATTTTCTGTTCTCATTCTCATGCCATTTATTCCTAAATGTCCTAGCAGTAGCTGTGAGGGGGTTTGATCATGTTCCTCAGAGCCCTCATGACTCTGCTTCCAAATCTTGGCTGGAGTTGGTTCCCCAGCACAGGCTCCTGAATCCTTTTGTGGGGATGCTCTGCTCTTAGAAGAAGGCTGTGGTCCATTCTGCACACCTAGGTGTCCTGCTTGGCCTCCAGCTGCTGCTCCAGAAGGCCACCGACCTCCAGGAGGTCCCGTGTCCCACCTGCCAGCCCCAAATGGCTATCCTGGATAACCCCCACACCTCAGCTGGCTCCTGACACCCGCATTTTGCCAACAAATGCCTTCCAGCTCACACTAGACGTTGCTGTTGTTCTGCTGCGTGATCTGGAGCAAGTCACTTCTCCCTGCTCCTTTCATCCTTGGCTGTGGCTATTTGGAGAGTCACCTCCTTGGTCCATGGGCTCCCTCACACCAGGTATTTACCTGGATCAGAGGAGTAATACAAGGTAATAACCATGTGGCCCAGACCCACCTGCCAAAAGCAGCAGGTCCAACAGGTCCAACTCGACGTCCACGTGCACAGCGAGCTCCGGCTGTGTGCAGAGCACAGAATTCATGCCCGTGTCAAGCTGGGGCTGCCCGACACCTGGAAATAGAGTAGGGGACTGTACAAGTTGAGGGAGGGACCAGAAAATGGACGGATGGATACAGGAATAGCAGGGAATATGGTGGCAGTGGATGTGGAGTTATCAGTGGTTTGGCTTTCTCCTCCTTTCCAACTGGACAATGCCATCCCTTGGCTCTCGGGCAGGGTTTTCAGGGACCGGAGCTGCCTCCTTCCTGTGCTATACCATGTGTGCAGGCGTAGCCTCATGAGCAGCTCATTAGTAGCACTCCCTTTATTTATTTATCTATTTATTTATTTATTTATTTATTTATTTATTTATTAATTAATCCTTCTTCACCCATCTGGGCAGTGACTGCCCAGCAGAGTCAGCAGAGGAGCGGAGGTGTGATGGCTTTACTTTTAGGGATTTCTTTACTCTCGGTGCCTTCCCCCCCTGCCCAGCCTGTTCCTGCAGGAGATGTCGCTCCTCAGGACACAAGGCAGTGGAGTTTGCCTCCTGCCATCCGCCCACAGTGATTCTGCTGAGAAGTGACCAGAGGCAGGTTTTCTCCTTTACTTCTGCCATCAGCTCCATTCCCTTGATACTCCTTGAAAAGGAAATTGTGGTGTGACTCAGGGTTCCCATTTGTCTTGGCTTCTTTCCAAATCTTCGCTGTTCCTTCCCTTTTATTATTTGTCCATTTTTACTCTTCCTCTTTTGTTTCTTATTTTCCTCTCTGCTGCTTTCTTCAATTTTCTCCTTTCCTTTCTCCCCCTTTCTTTTCCTTTCTCCCTCTCTTGCTGCTGGATATTATGAGCAGTGACAGCAGCCGCTGGGGGCTGGAATCCAGGGAGATAACAGCACTGCCATGAGAATCCGTCTGCTCGGCTACAATTAGCCCTGCTGATATCTTTCACCTGGACAGAGCTGCCTTATCATTGCTACTTCTTGGAAAATGAAGGGTCACAGATACCGATCGCAGATAGCACGACTCTGGCATTTCCCTCTGGTTTTCATGTTGCTGGAATCCCTTTTTGGCTCCCTTCTCCATATGATTAGTTTTGCATCTCTCTTGTTCAGCTGTGCTGCTGTCAGATGGAAAGCAGGCACCGCAGCTTTCCAAAGGGCGCACGGCTCAGGCAGAGACCCGGCTACATTTACCTGATGTGAGCAGCAGCACACGTCCGTGGATCCTGCGTGTTTCTGAAGTTCAAAGCCAGAAATAAAATAACGCGTCAGTGCCCCAGGGCCTCTTTATGGTAAGTTGTTGCCCTGTCTTTGGAAACTCTGGAGAAGGGCGCAAGCCAGAGCCAGCTGGGCTTGTTAAGCACTGGGCCGATCCACCCACCCTTCTGCTGGCTGCTTGCGCAGTTCCTGACTAGCAACGTGAAGATATTGGCAAATGCTGCCATGGCTTTTTTTTTTTTTTTTTTCCACCGTGGATGAGTTTTGGCAACTGCTTCTTGAGTCCGGAGACAACGTGGTTGTCCTTTGTGGTCTTTGTTTCGGTGGCAAGTCCACCCTGATAAAAAAATTGTAGTCCCAGCTTTGCATTTCCCTGCTTCTGATACCTTTCTTTCTGTTGGCCTTATAAATACAGCTCTGTAGCAAGAATAAACCCCGATTTCTTCCCTCTCCGGCCTTTGAAAGCTTCTAAATGGAAGAATAAGATCAGCAGCAGGGCTGCATTTAGCTGAGATGGAGACACCCTTTCTGCAACCCTTTGTGTCTTCCTTCTCTCTTGCTTGTACATAACTTACGGGCACAGTTGCTGTTGTTTGGGATCTGCTGGGCTGCATGTAGAGAGGTGAAGAGATACTGAAATTAAACTAATGGCTCTGGGTCATAACCAGATGAGAAAGCCTGCACTGGCAGAGAACTGGTGGCCCGCTGACCACTTCATAAAATGCCCTTCAGGACAAAGCAGAGATCCTTGATAGTGCTTTCTCTCTGTTTTTTTTTTTTTTTTTTTTTTTGCCCCTGATTTGCTCCATTTGCAGCCAGTGCTCAGTGGGAATCAGCATGGCCCTAGGAGTCAGAATGGAGATTTCCAAGTCTTTCCTTCTCCTTTCCCCCTGATCTGGTTGGACTCCAAGTCGCTTTTTGCCATTTTCCTATGAACTCACAGCTATGGATTGCAGTCTGGGTTGGGGTCTGTGGTACTGTTTCTGCCAGTAGCAGCATTTTAGCTGACTGCGTGCCCTGTGTCTGTAACCTGTGAGGTGCTGATACCGCTGTCACAGCTCCGGCTGGCTCTGTGTGCCGCCAGATTGCTCAGTACCACATATCCACCTTGAACATGTGAACATATTTGCATTTTGGTCAGCTGGAGCACACAGGTTGGAGCCAGCTCTGTGCTTCTGCAGTGACCACGGTTGGTGAGATGGCGATCGGGGTAATCCCTGCCAGCACGAGCCAACACGCTGGGGGCATCAGCTTGCGTTTTGTGCTGTACCCAGTGCATGTGAGGGTCCCTAATACCGGACCCGCTGTGTTTCTGCTGGAGAAGTAAGCTGTGTTTGCAGATGTGTGAGTGTCACTGAGTGTAATAAAGCCGGGGTTGTGTAAGAGTTACTACAGGTGTCCAGCGGTGCGACTACACCTGCGGCACTGCGCTCACAGCCGGGCATAGCCTCGAGTGCAGCCCCCGCTGGCAGGGGCACGGGGCTCATAGTCCCCCGCTTCCTGCTGATGTCCTCCAAAGCGAACCAGCAGTCAGAGTAACTGGTTTCTCACGGCTCAATACTTGTTACGGCTCCTGGAGGGTTTTAAGTTAACTCATTGTCTTGTCCTCAGGAGAACTGCAAAGATGTGAAAATACTCATGGCTCTCTTTCAGAGCCAAGGATGGGTGTTGCTCTGGGTTTCTTTATCCTACGGAGCTTTGAGTTACTGCGACAGCCTCTGCCCTCTCCGTCCTGCCTCTGCCTTGCCCTGGTTGAAAATGTGGTTCTACAATTACCTGCCCACCCACCCCTAGTCCAGACAGAAGAAAACATAGGTGAGTCGCCAGAGGAATGCGAATCCAATAAATTGCGACACTTGTGTGTTTATCTGACCTTCACTGTTTACAAATTTGGCTGGCAGTCTCATGAAAGAGGATCTGCCCAACGTATTGGTCAATTGGACCTTAATGCTCTTCTTGTTTCTGGTCAGCCTGGCAATACTGTAAGAACAGTTTGTTCTAAGCAAGCTCCTGAATGAGTTTATGTGCTGAAATGGCATCACCGCATATTCTCAGTGCTGCCTCCTGGTCTTTTTTTACTCCACCCTTCCAAGCTTTTGACTTCGAAGTCGTGGCTCAGAATAATTGCTGTATTTACTCAAATTAACTGGTCACATCCTGCTACCATCTTCGCTGGGAGGGTACAGCTGTTCTTTTCTCCTCTGGAGAGAGGCCTGACCACTTCTCCAGGGTGTATCAGTGCTGTGCTGCTTTACTGTGGGATCCACAGCAGGAAAGGGAGAGGGCACCCTTTCTTCTGTAGGACAGCCAGAATATGGTGTATAAAATCATAAAGCCTAGCAAAATTTATTTCAGATTTTGAAGGCAGCATTTAAGTCTTATCTTTGTGAAGTTTGAAGTGTCTCAGCTGATTCTCTGTTGAACGACGCTGTGCATCGCTCGCTCTCCACAGTTTGCAAATTGTCTGTGCTTCGAGAGCGCTGCAAAAAAAAAACCCACCCATGCCTCAGATTCAGACATTTCTGAATGTGGGATGTTTGAGAACAGATTATTTTCAGCCTCATCTATTTTCTGACTCTGTGAAGATCCTCCCTGATAAGCCTATGCAGTCAGGAGAGCTCCAGTGATTCCCAGCTCCAGAAGGAGCCTAATGCCAACGCACCGCTGTTATCAATAGGATATTTTACCAGAGGCTTTGGTGAAACCAAGAATAGGCCTTTAATTATTATCCAAGACTCATTCCCCAGTCCCGGCTTGTCGGCTGTGGCCAGCTTTCACTAGTCCATGTAATGCAGATAGCCACAAAGTACATCTCCTCCTCCAGGAATCTGCAGAGTCAGCGGCTGCTGCCTGGGGCTGCCCGGACCCTCGGGAGCCCTTTCTTGCTGCAGAGCAGCTTCAGCTTCCAGGGGCATCCTCTGCGCCCTTCAAAGCATCCCAATTGTTTTAACCTCCCTTTTTTTTATACAGGACACTGTACTTTTAATGGGCTTTTGCAGGTTTTTCACCTTCCTGCTGGCATGGCCCCACGTGTGAGGCTTCTTTGCAGCCTCAGGTGCTTGAGGAGAGGTGGCCTGGCTGCTTGTCCTGCTGCTGCTGCCAGAGCCCCTTTTGAGCTGGGACCCTCTCCTGTGATACATTGACCCGTAGCCCTGAGGCTGGGACTAGCTGACAGCCAGGAGCGATTATAAAGAATAAAAACTATTTTAAAGAATGCCTCAAACTGGCGCATCGCGCCCCTCTGCAGGCGGATTTCGTAGTGACTTGGTTTTGTGTCAGCTTAACAAAACGCTGAATGTGCATAATGCCTGTTCATTTTGTCTTAAAATAGGACATCTAAATCAGGCTCTCCGTAGGCCTTTCCCAGTCTCTCCTGGCTGTCAGCTTTCTCTGAGCTTCCCCACACCTCCCACCGCATTTTTCTGCGGGGTAGGAAGAGACTGAAATGTAAGTGGGATTATGCCTGGGTGACAAATGTAGCCCGATGTGATTGCGGGACGGAGCAAAGCAGATACAGAGCGAGCAAAACCTGAGAAATGGAAGCGGGCTGTACAGAGGGGATTACGTGCCATAACGCCTCAGATAGCAGCGTGGGGATCCTGCTCCGTGTTAAAACACAGCCTGGTTTTAGCCTGCCCATTAGCACAACGCTCTCTGCTGTTTCCAGTGACAGCGGGGAGAGCTGGGGCTGGCTGTGCCACAGGGGCACTTTGTTCCTGCGCCGTGTGAGCTGCCCTGGGCTCCATTTCAGCCCTGTTCTGGTGCCCGTTGTGGAATCGTGCTCCACACACGCTGCCATCAGTGCCGCCGGTCCGGGGTCTGGCCAGCAGAGGAGGAATACCCTTAAAAAAAACCTAAATCCCCATCAGTGCGGAGCGTCTCCCAGCAGCCTCTCCAAAGATGACTCCTTATTTTAAAAGAATTTCTAAATAAACTCCAAGCCGCATTTTATAAGAGAGGATGGTATTTGCAGAAAAGGTCAAGACTATAACAGTCAGCATCCTCGGAGATAGGAATTCTCAGCCCCTGCAGCTTCCCATAATTTGTCATGGCTTTAAACCCTCAAGTCCCCATTTTACATTCCCAATCAAGACAGACATGAGGTTTTGATTTCCAAATGAAACGCTCCGCTGGCTGGGACGTTTTTCCCTACAGAAGATGTACAGAAACAGAAATTGTTAGGATTTCACTAATTATATGGTTCTGCTCAGTCCCGACCCTAAGCCAGGACCCATCAGTGCTGGGACCGTGGGGGCAGCCCTGGGGGGCACCCCGTGAGGCGTCTGTGCCCCTGGGGATGCCCAGCTGCACCCTGCTGCCACCTCTCCACAATTTAACCTTCTTGTTGGGTTTTGGGCAGCCGTAATAGGGGTGACCTTCATGGGTCGGGGTGCTGCAGGCTGCCCGCATTGCTCGGAGGCTCACGCTGTGCTGGGTTTCTCAGCGGGGAGAGCGTGCAGCGATTTGTGCCGCTAGCAGGTGTGAGAGAAGCCTTTCCTCTGCGAGCCTGCGGGGAGAGCATGGAAACACGAACACCGCAGCGAAAACTGAGTGGGATTTGTGTTTCTGGTGAGGTGTCAGGAAATAGCTCTTAAAATGCACTGGTGAGAGGCTTCCCAGCAAGCATTAACCATTCCCTCGCCTGGAAGGATGGCTGCAGTGAATGCACCTGGCGAGGTGCAGCAGGAGCTCTGTCGATGCTGCTGCCATGCTCCGGGCATCCCCTGGTGTGGGCTCGGTGAGCAAAACCATGGGCAGTGTCTGGGAACTGGGGAGGGCTGCCCCGAAACCCTCACAGCAGCTTCGGCTCAGCCCGCGGCGTGGGCTGCCGCATGTAAATTGCCATATATACATTTGTAAATGTTTTGGTATGCCTGAGCAAGCCAGGATCTGGAATTAATTTTGGTCTTTTGGGAGACCAGACAGGGAGCCTGTTGGAGGAGAAATCCAAATGGGCCAAAAGGATGGATTTTGGTGGGATTTGTTCAGTTGGAAGAGACCTGTGTATGGATGTGCGTTTGTAATCTGAACGGCCTTGATTTGTTTCTTCTTACTTCGCTTGTGAAGTGACTCAGAGCAAATTGAACTAAACTCACTCCGGTCGTGAAGCAGATCTGCACGCTGATATTAAATGTTTTATACACTCCTCGGGGTTGTGCAATGCAGCGTCCCTGCTGTGCAGTCCGTGCTGAGGCTTCTTTTCCCCTCTGTGCTCCGTACTTTCCATGTCAGCACTCCCTCACTGCGCTCGTCTGTAACTGCGACGCCCCAAGGGAAGGTGAGGGTCACTTCTCCATCACCAACGTGCAGCCGCTCTTTGAGCAGTGCAGCCTCACCACTCCGCACGTCAGGAGATGAAGAATTACTTTTCTGGCCGAAATTGCAGGGAGGATGGTAGAGAGCAGAATGCTCTTACCTTGTGGCATCCCAGCCATGGGGTGGGCCAGCTCCTGCAGGAAATGCAGGGGGACCTGTAATGCCGGTGAGTGGTCCAGCACCACCACAGGCTGGGTCGTGGTCCCAATCTGACCACCGTTTGGCCCAAAATCATACCACACCAAACTCCGTCACTTCACTGGCAAGATATGTGTTCGCTGCGGTGCTTGACGACAGTCTCTGGCAGGGTTATAGATAGCATTTCCTTGCCTTTAGGTGCAAAAGCTACAGGTCCTCGATTGCTGCAGATCACATTTAGGCTTGCGAAGCCCATCTCCTCCAAAGGCTTCAGCATGATTAGTTATTTTTAAACTCCACAGAAGGAGTGTTAAAAATGTGCTTTTTCATGCAAGCAGCCTTAAAAAAAATCCCTGCTTTATGTTCCTGAGGTGCTTTCTCATAATTTTCCCATCCCCTTGCTGCCTACACCGCAACGCTGTATGAAAACGGCTTTGGAGACAACACAAAGTGCTGTATCTGCAGTTTGATTTTTGCAAATCCTAGAATTTTGCCTTTCTCCTTTGCTGAAACTCTGAGAAGCATTTATGGTTTTGATTTCGATCCTTCCTGGGATGGTAAAAAAGTGAACTCAGGCTAACAGGCACTGCCCTCCTGTTACATCCCTGCTGACCGATATTTACTGATGGGATAATTCAGAGCTGACAGCAGGGATGCCAAATGGATGCCCTCTGTTTTTATGGGAAAATGTTGAAGGGAGAACTCTTGCTATGTTATGAACTACCAAGGTCTTTTTATACGTGCAGGACAAGTCTTATCAGCTGTTACAGCATCTAGAAAGCCTTGCTGTGCTGGCACAGCCCCATCCCCGTGTCCTGCTCCAGCCAGGGCACACTGCTGCTGCTCCCGGTGTGGGGACGGCCAGACAGATCACCTCTGCCCCCCTTGGTTGCTACTAGGAGCCTGGCCTGGCTTCAAAGGGCTTTTCTTACCCCTTATCACGGCGGCTGAAATTCCAGCTTAAACAAAACCCAGCCACAGACTTATTCAAAACATTTATTAGTGTTTAAGGAAAATAATAGTGTGAAAGGTACAGAGCTTTGTCTAAAGCCATATGCATTTTCTTTTTTTACAAGCTTATTTGGCTGCAAATCCTACATGAGATAAAACTAGTATGTTTTTCTCCCAGAGATTTGGAATTAAGGACAGTTTTTTTTTTTTTTTTTTTTCCTTTTAGTTCAGCACTTTAAGTTAGGACAGCATTTTCCAGGGTTTATTGGTATCTTCTTCCAGTAAGCATTTTGCTTCTCCCAGTATTTTCATTCCAGAACAAGGCTCATTCCAGATGCAAAGCGTAAAGGAAACATTCATACCTTGGCTTTGAAGCTAAACCTCCTTCATGAACAGCAAGTTCATAAGGAATGTTAATTAAAGCATCATACAGTATCTAAATGGACTTTTTTTTTTCTCTTTTTTTAAAACTTTATAAAGAATTAAGGCTATGTAGATGTCACAATAAAATACTCTCAGGTAAAACGCACCCTATTTGTTAGACATGAAAGAAGGTTTAACAATAAATAAATGATTTATGCTGTCAATAACATTATGGAACTGTATAAAACTATATTTACGCAGCTTTAAACATAAAAAACATACTAGTGGCATGAATATATACAACACAGGTCATGACATACGTTTAAATTATCATAGCCAGCAGTGTTCTTTTTTTTAAATGGAGACACTATAATAAATAGAAATGTTAAATATTTACAATAATAGCATATGTGGAATCAGTAGATGAACACATAAAATCTTCACACACAGAGGAAAAAAAAAAGTTATGCCTTATAAAAAAAAAATCCCTCCCACCCACAGCTCGCCCACCCACCCAAAAGAAATTGTCATTGACTAGAACAAGGGGAATATACAATTTTCCCCCCTCAAATGAATACAAAGAAAACTGTATGCATGCTGAGGTGATATGTTGACTGAGACATTCAAGGATATACCTATCAATACGTTTGGTTCCCATAGATGCATCGGACCTCTAAAGAGAGAGGGATCTTAGTTCGATGCATGAACATTATGTCGGTAGCGAGTTGTTTCGTGTTTGTGTTGTTTATTTTTTTTGCTGAAATGCTTGGATTGTCTTTTTGGTTTGAGCTTGTTCTTTACGGTGACATATGTCACCAAGGGGGAGAGGATGCTCACAGGGAACTCCGGGAGGCACACTGGAGATTTCCTTATAGTACCACCAGCAGCCACTTGGTTTTTGGGGCAGAGGTGCTGGCTGTCAGAGCTAGCACGAGCCAGCCTTGGCAAGCCCCTCCGTGACATCCTGGGGGCACCATCCAGGGGACAGCCCTGCTGCAGCTCAACAGGTCGGCCTGGGCTCTGCTCCTTGGGTCACACTGATCTTTGTATCTACGGTATTTGGCCTGATCCCACATCTTCCCTCTTAAGGTGAATGAAAACATCACAGAACTTAGCTAAAATCAGGAAGAATCAAGGTCATTTCCTTAAAGACCCGGCGATCACACGGAGCTGCACCTCTACAACTCAGCGGTTCTCTCTTGCTTCCTACGTGACTTCTATTAAAAGTAACGCCTAGAAATTCTGCGGGTGGATACGTGTATTAAGCCCTGAATATAGCTATTAGGAGCTGTGCTCACTCAGCAGTAGCTAAAATCTGAGTTGGAAATTGTAGCCAAATTCCAACAGCCTCTTCTGTTTGTGCAGCTCCTTCCCACCATGCGACAAGACGTACGTTAGTTCACCGGGTACGTTCTGTCTCTGCCAAACTGCCTTCCTGCCCCCACAGCTTTCCTCCCAAACTTTCTAAATAAGAAGGCTCAGATCTTTGGTGTCATTCCCACTTTCTAAGAAAACTCACTTGTCCTCCAGAGGAAGCTGAAGAGCTCACCCTTCTGTCCCCGTGGGTGCTGTCACCTCCATTTCCAGGAACATAGCTGGGGATATAGGATTGCAGGGCTGCAACCTGAGAATTACAATTGCATAGGGGGGAGGAGAGATGCATCCCAACACCTCATTCACACTAAAAACTGCTCAGAGACAATCAATTCTTGGCACTCTTTCTCTCTCTAGTAACTCATTCTGCAGAGACCAGCAGTCATTATCTGCACGACAACGAATAAAGAAGTCGACCCCCTCTCCAGATCTTTGGCATTTTGGTAAACCACAGCTGACAGGCAGGTTCTGGCGGGGCTCCACATCCCAGCAAACCACACCGTGTTACTTCTAAGGAGAGACGTTTCTGATGGGCTTCCGATGAAGCCCTGTGGAAGAACTTAACTGTATGGGGTCCTTCATCATGTGAGCTTACGGCCATCCTTTTGAGCTTGTGCATTAGGGTGGAGGAGCTGTGTCTGGGTGGGCAGGTGTAAGAAGGGAATATGCAGGGGGGGGTTAGAGGTTTGGGAACATACTCTTGGGGGTCTTCCATACCACGCTCTGTAACTAGGGGAGTTGTGTCAAACTACTTGGTCTGGAAGCTGATTACCTAGGCCTTGGATATGCTGAAGTGACTGGATAAGCAACTGTTAAGTTACACAGTGGTTAAAAAAAAAACAAAAAACAAAAAACAAAAAAAAACAAAACAAAACAAAAAAAAACAAATAAAGGGGCACTTGAACTAGGTAGGCAGTGTTGCCTGGATGGGAACAATGGCTCAGAAGTTACTCAGCAGACAGCGGTGGAGCTCCAGACTGCATGGTTCCTGTATGAGAGACAGGACAGCTATTTCATTCCAGCATGTCACAGAGAGCCTCCAGCTCCTGCCTTGTCAGCCACAGGCAGAAACCAAATCCCTCTGGAATTCAGCCATCTGTTGTAAGACTGCACCCTAAACCTTCGGAGGTGCTAAGCCACAAGCGGCCGCATGCAATCTGCCAGAGCCCTCGTAACCTCCTCCCCAGCTGAGGGACCAAGATAAACAAACAAACCCCCAAAACAACCCAACGACCCCAAACCAAGATCCTAAATTTCAGCCGATGTCCGTTTCGTTACAAAACAGAGGGGGGAAAAAGAATTTAGTCGGAGACATTTTGCCACGTTTAGCGGCTGCTCAAGTGTCGAGTTTGCTGGATCAATAACCCATTGCCACTGCTCTCCCTTTGCTACTATATACACTGGTGCTGAGGTCCATATATCTTGCAATGCCCTGTGCTTGACCTCTGAATGGGAAATGCTTTGGAATGTCCATAGACGGGAAGATGGACTCAACGGAGGAAGCTTCCAGCGGAGGGGGAGGGTGGGGGTAACGGGGGCTCGGTGCCTTTTTTCACCTCCGGATGTCCGAGAAGTCGGACAGTTCGTCTGCCCGGTCCATGATCCCATGTGCCCCTTTGGGACCGTGGGCCCCAGCTTTCACCCGGGCATGGGTGTTCAGGTGGCCCTTGGTACCTCTCTCTCCCTTGGACGCTCGCGAGCTCTCCCTGGGGTCGGACTCGGAGTGGGCCAGGATGTCCCCGCGGCCAGTAGCGGCTTTGCCAGCTTCAGCCAGCTTCTTCTCGGGGCTCAGGATGGCGTCACCGTGCACAGCTGAGGTGCAGAAGCTCAGGATGGAGCAGAGACTCCCCCAGTTCTGTTCGCATTGGGCCTGGACACTTCTTGTTATTGCCTTTTTCACCTCCTCGCCACAGGTGAGCAGGATATTCACTAGGTCAACATATGGCCTGGAGGTAAAGGAAACAGTGAGAGGCAAGTCAAAAAAAAATATTAGGGTTTTCTATCAGTTAGCCAGGGTACTGGCCTCTCTGCCTTACTGTCCCCTTGCCTACAGCACTGTTCAGCAGCATTTGTCCCCCACTACCTGCTTACTTGGGCACCAGTGGGTCAGAAATCTACTACCTTGGGGACTAGTTCTGCTCCCTAAGTTGACTCTGAGATGTGTTATACTCTAATTGGCTGTATCAGAGTAAGAAATGCGCACGACAGCATCCTGTGGAGCTGAGTCACTCAAGTGCCGGGGCTGCCTTGATTGTTCACCCAGTGGAGATGCTCTGGGAGAACTGTAATTCCCAGCAGGGGAAGACAGGAGGTCTACACACTTGGCAAATGGGGCTGTCAAATGGAACAAGTGCTATCTCACACCTTCTCTCACTATCTCTTTCCATGCTCCTTTGTCTTTATTAGTCAGCAGACACGACAAAGGAAGCCAGCTCTGGAGCCATCAGCTTGATAAAGCAGCTTGCTATCTCCAGGTGAACACCTGATACAGACATAGACTGGCCACCAGCCTGCAGGAGGCAGGCATTTCCCCCCCTGCTCTGGGAAGAGTGGCAGACAAGTATGAGGTCCTCTGGCTTTTCTCACCACCTTCAGCTCTCCCTGCAGCAGCAGGTGTTGGCCTCTGCCACAAGCACAAGATCCTACTGGGACCCGTGATCTAACTGCAGCTAAAACACACGGAAATCCACTTTGGTGGCACTGAATGTTCTCTTCCTTTCCTTACAGAGCTAAGTACAGCCTTCACTATGTACCTTGTCCCAGCAGAACAAGGACTCCAAACAAGCCAAGGCCAAATGCTGCTCCTGCTTCCCACCCAGCGCCGAGAGCCGCCTGCAGCCCCGCAGCACAACGCAGCCTCTGAGCACAGCTCGCCTCCTCTGTCACAGGCACGGAGGACAGCAATTCTAAAATAGCTGTGGTCACAGGTTTTGTGGGTCAATATTGATGTTGTTTATTGACACAAGTGCTCAGCTGTTAGCAGGAGGTGCAGGCAGGCCCAGAAGAACATGCTTAAGGTTTGGATGGTAGGACCCGTGCAAACTGCAAATCAAGACCTGCCCAGGGCTGGCAAGCCTGGGTTCAGCAGTAGGGATGGTCGTGGTTGTATGCATGGGGTGGTGGTGGTGCAGCTTCCACCATCCCCTAGCTCTGTGATGGTGGACGAGCCCTGTCTAACAATCTCTTCCCAAGAACTGAGTTGAGGAGATCCAATGGACTGTGATCAGCGTCAGATACTACCCTGATTTTACTCTGCCCAACTGCTTCGCCTCATTTTGAATGACTAATCTTGGAGAGCCACCTATTCCCCATCTGAAAATATTTCCCATGTTTGGATTGTTTCTGTCATTAAAAAAAAAAAAAAAAAAGCTATTTGGAATGCACCAGGGAAGGATCTGCCAGGGCCTGTCACCACTTCCACCATGACAAATGGGTCTGACCCACACCCCCACAGCAGCTGACTCCTCAGGAAGAGGCTTCACTGCCCTGATCGTGCTCCTTAACGCGCATCACAAGAAAACAGCCAGAAGAATGAACCAGAGAACAAGCCTGAAAGCTGCCACTGGCTTCTATGCTCTTAAGTTTTGCCTTAATCATAAAATAGAAGATGGCAGAGAATTGAGCACAATGCATATGAAGTAAAGGGGAAGGAAAAAAAAAACACAACAGGGATTGGTTGTTAAAACCGGGCATAATCTGTGCAAAAAATCTTTGGAAGAAAAAGGTTGCTGGTATGACTAAAAAGTGGCTCAGCTGCCAAATATTTCAGGTATTCAAAGTCTGCCAGAGCCCTGCGGATTAATACTGGCCCATTTCTCCTTCGCTGTTTTACTTTCTGCATTTCAGCTGGCCTGACCATAGTACCTGAACTGAGCACAAGGCTGCAAGTCAGCAGACGTGATTTTATTTCCAGCTCTGCCACACTCGCCTATTGATCTCAAACAAGTTACTTAGTTCAAGAATTTCAGAAATGGCCTCTAAATTTAGGGGAGGGGAGGAGGCTGGCTCGCTTCTATTCGGGGAGTCCCACACAGGAGAGCTTAGTTCCAACCCCACAAGATGCTGAAGATGAAGTTTAAGAAGCTCTAAATGAGATCATATAAAATGTAGGTGCTTAGCTAAATGACCTGTGCCTTCAAACCGAGGCCCCCCCATTTAAGCTCCCCAGAAATAAGCTGCTGCCTTTGGGCATTCCTGTTTTGGCTTGTTTGCAAAATAAGGATAACCCAGCTCCTCATTCTACAGCTTTTGGCTCTCATAGGTAGTTTTCAACATAAAGTAAGGGAATTAGAGCCCAGCTCCTCTGGAGACCAATGAAAATGCAAGGCTAGAAGTCAAAAATAAATGATTCTATGAAAAATTAACATCACAGTTGCTGGGATTTGAGGTTTCTGCGCTAATATCCACTGGGGATAAAAAGGCAAAGGGGCATGGTAGGAAGATGCTCTAAAGTAAGCCTGCTGCCAGGCTGTGGCTCAGCCTCCTCGTTTGGGAGTGGGATGTTCACCTGCAAGAAAAACAGGCTCTGCTTTTTGCATCTGTGCACAAAGAGTTGGTACAAACAGCTTGTGCCTGGCTTGTTGCTGTCATGGAGCAGCTTTGATCAATTCCTGCTAGGACTCATGGCTGCCATTCCTTGGAGGGTGGCTGTGTTCCCAGGCAGAGGGATGAGCTGCTCAAAACCTGACTTGTGCCTTCATTTTGCACGCCTCCATGTTTTATTAAAAAGCATTTGAGATTAATAAGGAATAAGATGAATGGGAGATTACCTGGGGGACTGCAGCTCCTTCAAGGACAATTAACTAGAAGGCATTTGAAAGTATGTATTTACAAAAGAAATTATCCTGTTGACAACTCTGCAAAGACCATCTTCCCCCTTCTCCTCTAGCTGTCACTTTTAACAAATGGGTCGTGAACAGTGCCTTTGACTACAGAAAGCACAGAGGCTTTGTGAGATGCCTCTCGGAACATCAGACACTAGTGCTGTGTTTGCCTAAGGACTAAAAAGACAGCCAGCTCCAAGTTCAACCCATTTCATTTCCTTCCTCAGCCACATCTAGCCCTTTGCAAGCAAGCTCGTCTTCCAAGGCCCCTGCGAAAAAAGCATTACCTTGGTCTTGTACCTGGGAAAAAAACAAGCCGTGCTTAAGGCCTGAAGGAGGTGAAACAGCTTTTGGGCAGATGCACAGCCCATTGGCACCATCATGCTCCTGGAAGGAGCTCCCACGCCTCTGACTGCACTAGCACGGAGGCACTTACTCATGCTGCAGCAGGTCTTTGAAGTGAATCATCTCCACAATGACCTGGACGTTCTCCTTGGCAGCGGAGCAGAGGTCATGCTTCAGGTAGCACTCCCGCTGTAACTGGAACACCATCTCTTTAATGGCTGGGCACTTACGGCTGATGCAGCTGAATTTATGCCTCAAGGCATGAGCCTTACACTTCAGAGCGTCTTTAATGAAGGATTTTCCCTGAGAAGAAAAGAAACGGAGGAGGTCTGTATTTTTGGCCATTAAGCACAGCAGCTGATTTATGCCCAGCTAGCTGCTCCTCTGCAGGACAACGTCAAGGGTTATTAGGCTGCTGGGGAGATCACCTAATGGCTTCTTCTCCCCTCTTCTCTTTGTTTCTCTGCCCTTAAAGATCACGCCAGGTTGTGCTGCCTTGCTGTTCCACTGGAGCTGAACGCACAGGGCTTCCTCAGATATTTTGAGGTTTCCTCTGCCCCAACAGCAGGCTGCCCAAGAGGGAAAAAGGGAAAGAGTAAGCACCTTGAAATAATTCAGTGCTTGAGTTACTGGCTTCCTTTGCCTCTGGGATGGTAGCACAGCAGATTCCCACAAGGGGTAAGGGCGCACTGCCACGGCTGGGGTCTCCAAGACCACAAGCAGATACCTATTCCTTTGCTCTATTTTTTTTTTTCCTCCATTTAAAAATCAGTTTGTGAACTCCTTCCAGAGCATACATACACATATGCACCATTTCCCAGCTATCAGGTTTTTTTGCTACTACCGCTTCCTCAGGCAGAAAGGGACCCAAATCAGCACTAGTAATAATTCTAGTGTCTTGATGCCTGTTTGTTGCAAGAAATTCTCAGTGAAATAAAAAAAAAATAAACCCAAGAAGCTAAAATGCACATTGCAAGAAAACTGCTTTAGCAGCATCTCTTTAAAGATCATTTGCAACTCCCTCATTCAGCTGCTTAGAGGGTATCTAAAATCATCCCTACCTTTTCCCTCTTTGCTATCTGACCCCGCAGCCAGCCATACATAGTGCACGTGTCCCAGCCTGGCAGCTCTGCTCAACCTCTCTTTACTTTGCTGAGCAATAGGTGCTGCACTGCATCCATCTCTTCATTATTTCAGATTCTTTTACACAAATGCTTCCAGAAGACCAAATTCCTGTTGTCCTTTATCCAGAACACATGGGCACAGCTCCACAGATGTGGACTACGATTCACCCAGACCTGTGAGCAGATTTTGTCCCCAAAATGTTTCAATCCAGAAACACTTCTTGCTGATCAAAGAGCTATTTCAGATATCATCCCCTTCTATTCCCTGTACCCGTACCCTACCTGCCCTTCTCTTCAATACTGAACATGCAGAGCACAGTGGGAAAATTAGGATAAAGAGAAAATCCTTATACAAACCAAACCTTACATCATTTATCAGGTTTCAGAGAGAGAGGAGAGCAGAAAATGGTCAGTGCTAGTCTTGTTATTTAACATACCCTGAAACAACTGTAGGTAATAGAGATAAGCCCTGCAAAGCCCCATCACAGCAGAGGCTGAAGTCACCTCCAAATTAAAGCTCTGGGGGTTTGGTGCTTGTGCACTGCAAAGGGGACAGCCTGTATGGGAAATGGGCTGGATCTGACTGCAGTACCTGGGGATCCTGTGGAAGAGGCAGCAGGGGCTACACTCAGCCTTCAGGGGCACACCTCCCTCCCAACAGGGCTCACTGCTTTTATCAGCTTTGCTCATTGACAGAACTGTGCAAAAATAAAGTGTTTGCTGGAAGCCACTTAGAAATGATGTTGAAGGTTTTCAGATACCCACAGACTTTAGGAGAAACAATTCCAGTTTGATTAGCTAGCCAGACCCTTTGTACATCCTTGAGAATTTAAGCCTAAAACACTTGAAGTGTTTCCTGCTGGGTGGTCCCACCGTCCCTCACGGAAGGGATGGAGTTCTGGAGACAGCTCTACTTTACACCACGCTTCCAGCAGTGCCATGTAGCTGGTGCTTTTAGTCAAGTTATTCTGTAAACTGCATGGTCAAGCCAAATGCCGCTGGCCCGGCGTAATGTTCTCTTCCCTCCACACTGAAATGGGAGAGTAGGTTTACAAGACATAATAACAGGATGTCTCAATGATGCGTAAATGGTCTGGGGAGAAAATGAAGGAGACAAACTTAATACCGCATACCGTCGAAGTCATGTATTTTAATGTCAGTGCTCGAACCAAAGGCTCATACGAACGCAGCAGCTTTAGGAGGTTACCTGTACTGGTTGTGTGCAAGTCTCGAGAACCAAGCTTTAATAAGCACACAGTGGGAAACGTTTCCTGATACATCTACATGAACTTGGGAGCCCAAGCTGCATTTCAGAATGAGTTTTGAACAAACGTGATGTAGAAGCTTAAGTCTTTTAATGTTTCTGAGAACCGTGCTCATCTATGTTACTGTTCTGATTGTTGCCCTGGGTGCAGTAGGAACAAGTCCCCACGTGGAGCTGCAGCTAGGGACAACCTGTCTCCTGGCACAGCTTACACACTGCTGCTGCCTTGGGTCTTGACTCTGGACCCTCTGCTTCAACAGAAAAATCTCTATTGAAGCTGGTCACATGCAAAAGCAGATGTGCTCCTTAGTGGTAACTTTTTTCTCAGATGTGCAGAAGAGGAGAAAATACATGCTAAGTTTTACTGTGTTACCTGGGCATCAAATTTTCCAGCGTTGTGCAGGAAAGTCATGCAGATCTCATGTAAGCCTCGGATCTCGCAAGAATTGTTTTCAAAGCATTCAAACACGCCGCATCCCACATCGCCGGCATTAACCAGGCAGTGCTGGATTTCAGCTAAAACGAGCATTGATTACAGTTAATTTGAAGAACTGTTCATAGGAGCTGCTGGTGGTGGGTAGGGGGGGAGGGAAAGAGACATTTTGCTAACATCATCAGTTCGAAAGAAAAAACACATGTGACAACGGTTATTGTACCCGCAGCATGCCCACTTTCTGCAGAAATTAGGCCAAAACTTGGGTGTATTATGCTATGAAAGTGATATCCAAGAAGCAAATGCCAAATCCACTACGCTTACGTCAAGCTCTTTCACTTGAGAACTGTCTAATGCTTTCGCATTCCTCAGGAGCAGAGGACAGGCATGATTTTTGCTGTCTGACTTGTACAAAGACCCCATCAAATTCAAGTGCCAAAACGAGAAGCCCATGAGAAGCTGGTCCCAGCCAGCTAGAATTAGTTGTTTCTGGTACTTGGAGCTAGTTTCTGGTGCTCCAGCACAATGCTCTTTGCAGACTACTGGGTGTCCCCTGTCCCGATGTCGAGGAAGTTAATGGCAAAACTCCCACTGATAAACAAAGTCCTTTGCACCGATTGTTGCATAAAGCTGAGACTCTGTCCTCACCTATGCAGGAATCAATCTGAAATGGGTATTTTTATATACAGCACATAAAAGAGATCCACCGGACCTAGCACACGTGTTTATTCTGCCCGAACAGATGTTATGTAATGCTGTGAAAAAAAAATGCTGTCTAATACCTACGTACAACCCCTCCTTTCCAAGTTCTAACTCTCACTAAGACAGCTTCTGGTCCTTTTAAAAAAAAGGGACGTCGTAGCACTGCCAGAGGGAAGGTGGTTGCTGAAAAAGCCCAGGGATAAAGTTAAACAGGGGCAGCTTTTAGACCAGGACTGAGGATGCTAAGAACGCCTGCGCTCCATGCCCTAGTGGTACCTTTAATTAAGGCTCGCTCTTGGGAGCCAGCCTAATCCCCCTGCGGACCGCAGCACATTTCAGCCCCCCCCCTTTACCATGCGGGGCATTTTGCAAGTCTTTGCAGCAACTTTCCCATTTCAGCCCGCTGCAAGGCAGAGGGGCGCGGAGCCGGGATGTTCAGGCTGAGTCCGACGGGGCTCGTGTGACCCCCCTAGGAGGGCAGAGGCTCTCCCCACCACCCCTTCTCCTTCCTACCTGCCCCGGAGGGGGTCCGGGGGGGTCTGTCCCCGGTGCTGGGGCTGCTCCTGCATTGTGTCGGGCACGGGTGGGGAGCTGAGCGAAGCCACACGCACCGAGTGGGGGGTGGGGGGGAAAAATGGAGCTCTTTGTGGAGCGCTGCAGAAGCGAGGAGCCGGGCTTTTTTTGGGGCCGGGAGCTCAGCTGTAGTGCTTGTGTTGGCATCCGGATGCAAACCCTCGCCGGGATCACATGTCCTGGCTCCGAGCGTGCTGAGAACTGCACAGTGCCGTGATTCACATGTGGCAGTCCCTAATGGGGCATTCGTGCATTCCTGCTCGTGTGTGTGTGTGTGTGAGTGTGTGTGTGTGTTTAAACACGTCGCGCAGCAGCGAGAGTGTTAAAAGGGAGAAAAAAAATATATAATAAAAGGTGGTGGGGGGGGGGGGGGAGAAAAGAAGGGGGGGGGGGAAGGGAAGCGCCTGGATCCCGCGCTCTCCGTGCACGGCCGGGAGGCGATCCAGCCAAGTGCACGCCTCGGCTCCCTCTTTCTAGGCAGAGACACCGAGGGGAAGGAGAAAGGGACAGGCGGGGACCCCCCCGCATCACCTCCCGGCTGGAGCAGCTTTTAGACACCCCCCCAAAAAAAAAAAACAAACAAAAAAACTTTCTCCGTGCCGGGCCCGGGGGCCACGTGCACGGGGCAGAGCCGGCTGCAGGCTGCCAGCCCCGAGCTTTGCTTCTCCCCCCTTCTCCCTTCCCCTCCGTACCTGTGTTCTGCAGCGACAGCCGCCCCTTCTGCGGCGGGGTCCTGTCGGGCGGCCCCTCCGGAGGGTGCGTGGCTTCAGCACCGGCTGCTGCGGGGCCGGGCAGCACCAACACCACCACCACCACCAGCAGCAGCAGCAATAGCAGGGCCGGGAGGTGCCCGCGGAGCCCCTCGCACATGGTGGCGCCTTGCCGCCCTCCTCCTCCTCCACCTCCTCCTCGCCTCCACCTCCTCCTCCCGGCCCCAGCGCGCTGCCCGCCGCGGCCCCGCGCCCCGCATGTGCCCGGCGCGGCGGCGAGCGCGGAGTGGCGGCTGCGGAGGAGCCCGAGGGTGCCTCAAATATCCCCGCCGAGCCCCGCTGGCGCTCGCATGAGGGAGCCGAGCAGGTGTCGCTCCGCGCCGCGGCCAATGGCAGCCGCCGAGCGCTCCGCCCGCCCGCCGGGGGGCCGGCCCCGGCCCGGCGGCAGGTTGCAGCCTCCCGCCCCTCCACGGCCCCCCCCCGGTTCCCCTCAGCCTCCCTCAGCCCCCCCCCCGGCCTCCCTCAGTTTCCCTCAAGCCCCCCCCTCATCCACTTTCATTCCCCCCCCGATCCCCTCCCGCTGTTGGGAAGGTGCCCCCCTACCCCCCCCCCCCTCAAACCCACCCGCAAGGGGTGGTGGTGGCGTTGAGGGATTATTATTTTTTTTCATTTTTTTAATTTTTGGGGGTTCTTTTTATGAAGGTGACACAAAGTCACCGAGTTTGGGGACCCGGGGTTGTGTGTGTATGTGGGGGGGGTGACTTGGGTTTGTTGGCACCGAAGGGCCGGAGCCGGCCGTCCTGCGGCGCTTGAGGCCTCAGTTGTAAGAGTTTAAAAAAAAAAAAAAAAAAAAAAGGAAAAAAAAATAATAAATGAAATCCCTCTCCAAAGCGGCTGTTGCACGGAGTTTCTTGGAAATCCTCTCCTCCCTTTTTTCCTGGGATTTTTGTACCCTGCGAGCTCTGCGGGGAACTGGGATAAATCCGGCACCTGGGGGGAGGCCGGGGGGGCACACCTACGGGGTGCCGCCTGTCCCGGCACCCCATGTCCCTGGCACCCCATGTCCCTGACACCCCATTTCCCCGACACCCTACACATTGGGGGGCGACACATCTCCCCTGCAGCCTCCCCCCTCTGCATCCCCTTAGCCTCCCCGAGCTGCTGCCTTGGGAGCCGGGGCTGGGGGAGCAGGGAAATATGGAGCAGGTGATGGGAAGCGTCCCGCTTTCGGGACGGCGGCGTGCAGGCCTCCCCTCGCCCTGCTGTAAGGCTCATCAGATGTTTCATCAGACCCCGCAGGCCCCAAGTGGCTCCCACCTCCCCCAGCAGCCCCCCCCCCCCCAGCCCCTCGGTGCTGTCGGGGCGCGAAGGGCCGGGGGTCCCGCCGAAGGGGGGGGGGGTCGCAGCCAGGAATGTCTCCAGCTGCCGCTGCTGCTGCCGCCGCTTCCTCACAGCTGTCAAAATGCACTTGAGGAAATCCACTCACACCTCCCCGAGCAAGGGTCTCCTCGGCGGGACGTGACACCGCGCCGCAGGACCATGGCTGAGCACCAGCAGGCACGTTTCGACCCCCCCCAGCCTCCTCCTGGCAGCCCCCAAAGCATCCCCCCCCCCCGCCCTCCGCCAGCACCGCCAGCCCAGGCCTTGGCTGGTTGTGGCTGGGAGGTTTTTTTAGCTGGGTCTGAGCTGCGCGGAGTTTGTTTACCCCTCTTTAGGGTCTGGCTTCTAAACATCTTTTTGAGGCTGAAATGACGAAGAGGCGTGCCAAGCGCGCGTGGAAATTCCCTGTTATCAATACGCGACGCGCAGCTCTCCGGGGAGCTGGCTGTGCCCATGCCCCTGGGACAGGCTCTGCCCTTTTTGTCAGGGCTGTTAATGGAATAGAGAGGAGTTTTGTTTGCTTGTTTGTTTGTTTGTTTTCATTTCTACCTCGCCCGAGTGCCTCTTGGCCCTTCTTTTGTCCTTGCTTTCTTGCTGTCTGTACTGCTGAAGAATTTTGCTCCTTAATTGCCTTTGCTAGGTCCAACTAACTCGGCTTTAACAATTCTCATCTCCAGCTTTCGAAGACCAGGGGCTGAATGAACTCAGGAGCAGCACAGATGGAGTACAGGCAGGAGGATTCGAGGGACAGCAGCTTCTCTCTGCCAGAGGAGGTAACAGCCAATGTCACTGTTCCTACCCGGAAAGTTTGTATTATATAAGATACCACATATTTTTACTTTTTTGCCTCATGCCTCACAACTTGTGCTCTCTTCTGTCTTCTCACTGATGTGTTAGGTCTGATGCCCTCTTGCAGCCATCCCCCGCAAATCCTCTCTTCCCTTTTTAAAGATACAGTTTTGGATGGGCTTTGCCCTTTTGACTTGAAGGAATTCCACACATCCTCCATCCACCAGACCCTGAGTTCCTCCCTCTGGTTGCCTTCTCTAGTCAGGGCTCGTCATTTCTCAAAGCGTGTCCTTTGAACCGAGCAGCCCTGCTGCCTGTAGCGCGTCTTGTCCTCCCCTTCAGCCCACGTTGTATTAATTGCTCCATCCAAGGCTATTTTCACATCTCTCCTCCTTACCAAAACCGTGCCTAAAATAGCACCCCCTCGTGTCACTATTTGGTGCAGAAATCTGCCGGCTGTCAGCAAGTTGAGCGTTTCCCATCTCTTTCTGCTCAGCAGACGTTGCTGCTCGGCGGGTGGCACTGGGAGCTGTGCGATTTCTCCCTGCCTTTCTCTCCCGAGGTCACCCCTCGGGGTGCTCCTGAGGTTAGAGGATCTGTTTCCAGCCGGCCCTTCCTTAGCAAGGCGAGGTGCTGTGAGTGCATTTTAAAAGCGAGAGCTGTCAGAAAATTTGCGCGTGCGACACAATTCATGCTCCAGCAATTTTGTCATCTTCTGGAGAGCAGTGTGACTCGCTCTCCGGCAGCACGATCGACTGCCAGTAGGAGTGCCAGATAATTTTATAGGATAGTTATCAATCCCGGCGACGTCAGGGCTGGTTTCCAGGACACTTGGGATGCCCGAATCCTGAGGCACCAAGGCACCGAGCCTGCAGATTTGCACCAGCAGCAGGAAGCTTGTGTGGATGCAGGCATCTGACTGCGGAGCGGTGTCCGGTTGCGAGGCGTTCGATGACGTTTGAGGAGTGACACTTCAGAGAGGATGGCCAGGCATTCCAGCAGTTTTGAACGCCCGTTCGCTTTTGGAAATACACTTTTGAGTTCCCTTTGACTAACGCATGTGGGCATTGCTTTATAATAGCATTTCATGCTTTGATCGAAACATGATGTGACCGAGCACAAGCATTTTGCAACTACCTTTAAATGGGAAGCGTTTAATTGTTTGGGGTTTTTAGGGAGAAGAGGTGCTTTCATGATTATTATCAGGGCTGTGTCCCTGCAAGGCCTTCTCAGACCGGTGAAGGTTGAGAAATGCTGTGTGAGAGGCCCTGGCACACGGGGAGAGAGTGAGCACACCCTGTTACAAAGGACGGAGAGGCCGATGACTTAAAAAGGGAAGAGGATGCTGTGGGGAAGGTGTGCCGAGGTCTGGATTCTGGGATTTTATCTGTGACTAAAAGCATTTCACAGTAGAGTTAGAGTAAGCTGTGCTGTGCAGCCCAAGCAGCGCAGCGTGATTTCATCAGACTTGAGAAAATAAGCAAGACAGGGAAATTTATTGTTGCCTCTTCTCCTGGGTAATTTCCCCACCTCGGGGCTTAGCGCAAGGTGCTGACTTGCAAATGACACATCATTACGAAGCCAGCCCAGAGCTGCAAAGCATCGCTGGGAAAGTGGTCGGGAAAGCGGAGGAAGCTGCCTTTTGGACCTCGTTCATCCTGGTGCGGGACCTGCTCTGGGAATGTGTTGATTTAATTCCCACAAGCTGGTTCTCGGATGGTGCGAATAAAGCTGCTGACAGTGACTGAAACGGGATTTGACACTGGAGAACCTGTTAGGCTCAGTAAACGTAGGCCTGTTGGGAAGCTTCAAAGGGTTGTATTTTAAGCCACTTTCCCTCCATCTATCACTGATTTAGTATTTTTGAATCTCTGGCAACTGGAGTTTTTATGATGAATGAGCAGAAGTTGACAATAAAGCCACAGAAAATGAAATGCAAGAAAAATCAAGAGCTAAGCATATTAAAAAGTATACAGACTTGTTTTCCCGTTTGTTTGTGTAAAAATCGAGTATTTGAGAAATGGTCTCAGTGAGTTACGCAGCAGGTTTGAAGACGGTCTGGCTTCTTTGATAAAATATGAACTATTTGAAAGATTTATAAGGGTCAGAAATCCTGCCGAACGTTTTAGTATTTAGAGCAGCAGGAAACCACTCTGCGATATTTTTAAAACAGGTATTTACTCAAGTAATTGGTTACTTTTTATGTGGAATAAGAAAACCTGGTGTAGCTATATTGGACTTGACATAAAAGAGAGGTATGTAATTTGTGAGCAAAACAGGGTGGAATGTACACATTGTACCTGGGGAGGTATTTCGAGAAAGACAACTCCTTGAGACAAAAAGCCAAAACAACAGACAAGCTAGGTTGCATGCCAGGATTGTTTATTCCTTAGTTAATCAGCTGTGTAATAGGTGTCCAGAAACAATCCCTTCTGCCCAGGTAGTTTAAGTTTCAACCTTTGCAAGCTTTGTGGCCTTCGTAACATGGATTACATGGAAGCTGGACGAAAAACACGTTTCTGAGAACATTTTGATTCAAATAATAATAATAAAAAAAAAAGTGGCAATGTTGGTGCCAACAATTTACTACAGAATATACGAACCAGATGCTGTTAAACTATAATTCCAAACAATTTGCCAGAATTATGTATTTACTTTATTCTTCAAGTCAAACTAAAGATATGCATGTTTTTTATTACTTGTGGATATAAACAAAAATGTGATGTGATTACAGCTAATATGAGGCAGATAATGCCAAACAGTCGTGATTTCTGTGACTACTGCACTAGCTCAAGAAAAATGGGAGCTCTGTTGGTAATTATGTGCGAAAGGGTCATCAAAATGTGGCTGCTCAGACTGACGCGTATCAGGCTGCAGGCTGCTTAGTCACCAGATAAAGAGCATTGGCCAAAAGCATCTATTTCTCCCCTTTTCTCACAGTAGCACTTTTTTTTTTCCTTTCCTTTTTTTTTTTTTTTTTTTTTTTTCTTTCTTAAGAGAATGGGGAAGAGATCTGTAAGGCATGCTGAGTTACTTATGTTATTAAGTAATATAATACAGGGAAGGGATTCTTGTTATGTGATTCTTGTAGGCAATCTCGGACTTGCCAGTTCTTACCCAGCTGAGCTGCTTTGTGATGGTTAAAGAGACAGACATTGACGTCAGGACTGCCATCTTGAAAGGACAGAATGAGTTCTAGGAAGAGTTTTTATGCCATTACATGTCATTCAGGTTATAAAGGGTTCTAGCTGGCACTCCCACAAGCTGAAACAGTCTTTACCTACTGTCAAGAGGCTCTCAGAAAACCTCAAATAATTTCCTCCAGTGAAGTGGCTACCTCAGTCATCTGTGGCTTGACGCAAAGAAGTGCTGAACATCCTGTAACACCCATCTTCTCAGGTCGGACTCCAAGTCGGCTGGGAGGAAAATACACCAGAAACTAGAGAAAACAGTTTCGAGAAGAAGCTTGGATTCAGAGAATTGCTTGGTGAAGTCACCAAAACCGAATTCCCCTGTGTGTTACAAAGAAAAGAAGAGTCTGCAAAAGATTTGTCACGGAGTCCTCGGTCTCATCCACACAACGGGCTGCTGGGACACAGCGAGCTGTCTCCTTACAGAGTGCTGCAGTGTCAGATCCTGCTCAGAAAAGCATGGAAACTCATCACGTCTTTTCTGCAGAAATCATGTTTAAGTTTGAGGAAAACAACTTCTTTTTTTTTACTTAAATAAAACAAGAAGAGTTCTCTGGGTCCCCATCGGAAGACCACCCGTTATATGAAGAGCATCTTGGTTTTACATCCGTTAAGGTTAACGTGCTTCACTGTGGGCAGGATCAAAACCTAGAGCTGAACCTCCACCTGCAGTACAAGATTTTGCAGCTTTGAACCCACCAAGCCCTGAAGCAATAGCTATAGGAGAGAAGAATTAGCACTGCAATATTAATGCCAAAGCCTAGCGCAAAGACTTACTGAAGTGTCACGACTGATGTATCTACCAGACACACCCAAATTATGTGTGCTTATGATGCAGTTATATGAGGCAGAAGTTAAAGGTGAGGGAGATTTGCTCATCCCAGGGTGTCCTTCTCCTTGGCAGTGCCAGATTCTTCCTATTTTTTGGTTCCTTGGGCTTTTTCCACACAACAAAGACCCAGCTTCATCAGTGGCGTTTCCACATTTTTCACTGGATTGAGTGTCCTGATACAGTTTTTCTTGCCCCTTTTCTTGCATTCACCTTCCTGACCCTGCTAACACCTTACATCCTGAAGGAGCCACAAGTGAGAGTGCTGGGAAACATTCGAACAGCACCGCGTAGTTGCAATCGAAGTGGACATTGACCACATTTTTTTTTCCTCTGGAAAAAAAAACTGTCTTGGCACTCCTGTCCTTCCAACTCATCATACCCCTACCAACTCGCAGCCAAGCCAAAAAAAATAAAGTAAAATGCTGCTGTCCATCGTGTTAGGACTATCAGAAACTCAGGTCAGGTAACGGGACTATAATTCCATGGGGCTCGCCAAGAAGGAAACATGCCAGTGTAATTATAGTGGTAATTATAGCACCGTAGTCACCGCCCACAAAGTACGACTCTCTGCAGAGCACAATGATTCCAGAATCAGAGTCCAAACAATATAATGCTCGTGAATTTCCCGACCCGCCAATCCTGGCTCTCGCTCTGATTGACCTCAGATTGAAAGCGAATCCGCCTCTGCCGTGAATGGCCGTGCGGCTGCCAGCAAACACAAGCTGAATGGAGGCTTCGCCTGCCTCCCCTCAGCTTTTTCTCCGCTGATTCCCTTCAGCCAGCAGCTGATGCTGAAGCTAAGGGCCGGTTTTTGTTTTTGTGCTGGACCTGGCAAATTGAATTCAATTCTGCAGAGCGAGTGAGCATACACGGGGCAAAAACGCACGTCCTCAGTCCTACCTTGGGCTCCCAATGGCTTTGCATAACCCCATTTCTCCTTGTACATGTAGGGGGTCTTCCCCCAGCCTGGGGACTTCCTAGCACAGTTCAGAGAAGAACTAAACCGTATCTTGGTAGCCATTCCTGTGGCCCAACAACCTCTCATTTCATTCTTAAGGGATCTGACACACAGCACACAGACTGTAAACCCAGTCGGTGTTGAGTGTGATGGTCCATTTGGGACTACCCAACACGTTTTCTTCCCGTCAAATAAAAACTAATAACTACGTTGGATTGAAATTCACATTACAATAAGTAATTACATTACGGTTCAGTGAATAATTATTTGTCAAATGTGGGCAGCCGGGTCTAAAACCACTCCCCAAATGTTATCAGTTCTGTGCAGGACTTGCTGACAGCCCCCAGTAAAGCCAGGGCTCCCTGCAGCGGGCAGTCACGGTGCTGGTGGCTCTCAGAAGAGCAGCTACCGAAATGGGAGCGGGCGACTTTCAAAGCACAAGGGAAAGCCCTGCTGTGCCGTGGGGTCTGCTGCTTCCACTGGGACCACTGAGATGCAGGGAACCTGTCTGAGGCCAGCCTTTCGCAGGGCTGATGCTAGCATTGATCTTTGAAGCATCTTAAATTATTACTTCCCACAAATAACTTGCAGTTTGCCACCACGACACGCATGTTGCCTGCATCTTCTGTATCTGTGTTTATTCTGAGCATCGTTAAATGAGTTTTTATTGTGATTAATTAGGGTTAGATTCTGCTTTCTCTGGATACCTTTTACTTTGCTGGGCTGTGGTGGCAGGAGCTCTGTGCTGTTGTTTATCCATCACCGTGTGCTTGCTCCGGGTACATCGTGCCCCGTGTATCCACAAGCACGCACGCCTGCTTCCAGTGGGATCCCACACCAGCGGAAACACGTTCTTCAAAGAGATAGCTAATTACTGAAGACTTTGTCTAAAGTTATAACAGGACCAATAGACTCTTTGAACCGGTTTAGTATTCATAATAATACATGGTTCGGAGCTGAATAAAAGGCTATAATTCTTTTGAGGGGTTCCACTGACATAATCAACCACGAGAGCTCAGCTAGTCAGCAGAAAGCAAAGACTGGATTATAGCTGGGCTCATCGGCGTGGTACCCTACGCGGCGGTTTCTCGTGTCTGCAGAGGAATTATTTCAGAAGGTTTTTAATTCGTATTTGAAATTACTTTAAATCTATACCCCAAAATAGAGGAACTGCCGGATGTTGTTTTCCGTAAGAAAACCCTGAGAGATAATATTTGCTTTCTTCTCTACTTTAGTGTAATCAGATTTTATTCTGGACACGTGTCCGTGAATGGGATTCAGTCCTTTCGCCCATCCAACCCCAAATAAGCCGTGGTGCTGCAGAACAACAGCAGCTGCAGGTCCGGCTGGTGCATGGATGCCCCTCAGCGCTGCCCTTCAGGTGGCTCTTCTCCCACCTGCTTAGCAGTTTTGCTGCTCTACGGATGAAGTCTGGAACCTATAATTATTTAAATGCATTCTGTACATATACTGGGTGGGTCCTTTTCTGTGGCTGTTTGAGCTACACCCGTTTTCATAGCCAGTAGAGGGTCCCATGTGCCAAATATGCTTTGACTTTAGGTTGATGTCATATTGCATTTGTAAGTAGTTAGAGACCATGTCAAAATAGAGATGTGTTTATATAAATATTTATATATTTTTTTTGATCGCCTCAGGAAACCAACTCAATGACTGAGGAAATAAATAGGCATGGAAAAAATCATAAGGGTATTGTTTATGAGCAGATTATAGTCAGATGATAATAACAAGCAGAATGAATAAATTGGAGAGACAGAACTGACATGATGGATACTAGCTTTAATACCATGTACTAAGCTTTCAGTACATCTTGTTTTAGGATTCATATTTCTTGAAAATCCACAGGAAATAAATTGGACTCTGGGTAAATGGCTCAGCCAGAGCTGACTGGAGGCTGGAATGTGCAGAATGAGACCACAAACAGCATGTCCATGGTCTTCTGCTGTCTCCCAGGACTCCTCTTTTCTCTGCCTTTTCAAATCCCTGTGTTCAGTCAAGTTTGTGTTCGGATAATTTATGCACACGGGAGGAGGTAAACGCTGTCTGCTCCTTTGTGTCTTCCTCCACCAGCGGCTTTGCAGGGCTCCCTGAGAGCATCTGCAGGGGCTCCTCGGTGCATTTAACGTCCCCAGCTGGCAGGTGGGGGCTGGTCCTCCCCAGCCCCTGTGACACACGGGGTGTTTTGTCCCCGGTGGGAAGGACACAGGCTGCCTCTGGCTGGAACACGGGGTGGCCGTGGAGCAGCCCCCGCTCCTGGGGAGCAGAGCACTAGCAGCCTGGAGGAGGGCACAGCTCCCAGTGCCGTGTGCTGGTGGCACAGCTCTTTGTCAACCTGTCTCACCCTCGGGCTGAGCAATACGATGGAGAACGGGCACAGCAGCGTTAACGCTGAGTGCCTCTAGCTGCCAGAGTCTTTTTGGGAAACTGTTTGCTGGGCACAGTTTAGAACAGACTCGAGACTGGTATAAATTGCACTGAGGTCAGCCTCGGCTTGGATGGCACTAGGATTAGATTGCCAGAAGGTTTTTCAATAATAACAGCAACCATCCTAACTAGTGACACAGTAATACTCATTTATATGATTTATGGGAACACTGTACGTAATGATTCCAGCATATACAAGCAGGACTGAACTTCTTTTTAGCCTCCTGAATAGAGGCAGCCGTGTAATGCACACAGGAGCTTAGTGCTCGTAGGAATATCCAGCACTGCCTGTGGCTGGAGGAGCTGTTTACATCCATCATTTCTACTGGCTCCATTAGGAGCTTTCGAAAACAGCAAGGAAATTTCACCGGTCTTGAAACCAGGAGACCAGGTAGCCTCCTATCTGCTTTATGTTTCCATGTGTAGCACATCAGGCACAGGGATGTTGTTTGTATTTGGGTCTCGATTATCAGTGAGCATAGAGCTTGTATTGTCTTGGCTGGGCCCCTCATTGTGGGCAGACTGTCTGACTGCAGTGGGTTGAGTCCTGAGATCATACCAGCAATTCTTCCTCCACAGCCAGTCTCCCATTATAGGCTGTTGGAACACACTGGGGTATTTCCAAATTCTTTTCTGCATCTGTCTGGGAGGGTTACGGAGTTCCCTCAGCATTTGCCTTTCTTTCAATGAACGTGTGTGGCAGACTTGATGTACTGAACAAGCCAAAATCTTGGGTTTTGCGCTTGAAAAAAAATATAAAAAAATGCTGTTCAGCTCCTTCATTGCTGGGTAAGATTCGTTAGGTACAGAAGCCACAGTGTACCCACAGCAGAGCGCTCCTTGCACAGTGCAATCCAGGGCAGCCTTGGAGATGCAGGGGGAAACATGGCTATATATACTGTGTGTGTATACATTCCTCACCGTGTGCCTGGAAAGCAACATTCAGTACAGATGTCCTCAGCTGGCTACGGAACAGTGAGAACAGACTCACACTGGCCTTGTGAC
Source organism: Netta rufina (assembly GCF_964035555.1). Lineage (NCBI taxonomy): Eukaryota > Metazoa > Chordata > Aves > Anseriformes > Anatidae > Netta > Netta rufina. The sequence goes on from NC_140137.1 coordinate 10,669,755, forward strand.
AGTGTTATGCAAGATCGAGTGCGGGAGCCTGACGTGTATTTTGTGCATCTACGGCCTGAACAAAAGCAACTCCGGAGGCTCAACGCAGCTGAGCTCGTGCGTATTAGCCACCCTGCAAGAAATGAGGGGAAAAGAGGAAATGTATCCCATCCCAGGGAACTCCAGACTTACTCCTGGTCTTGACATAGAGCATCTTGGCATTATAATGTCACTCGCTCATTGCCCCTGCTAGGTATTTCGTGTGGGACGTGTTTATGAGGTGGTGTGTGGCTGCTGAAAACTAGCAGGGCTCCTGTATCTGCGTGGGATCCTGCATCTGCATGGACCCAGAAGCGAGCAAGTGAAGAAGATGGATGCTGTGAAGGGGGGAAATACTGCGGTGACACAGGGAATAGCAGCACAGAAAGGAAAAAAAAAATAAAAAATATGTATACAGATATGCTGTTTGCTGATTAGAGCTTCAGGGACTCACCAGTAACCACAGGCTCCTGGTTAGCAGTGAAATACTGATTTTGCTCTCAAAAACTGTATAAATTCCTCAAGTGGTACAATCACTGCCTACCAAGTACCTCAACTGGTTCAAATGTAGATCAACATCATCTTCAAGGTGTTTTAGGGGAGATGAGATGGATTAATGATTGGACATCAGCTTGGTTTGGGATTTTTTTTTGGTAATTTTGTCTAAAATGCATTGAGTATTCCCCTTTTTCCAGTCAAAATCTCAATTAATTAGCTGACATAATAGTTCTGTGCCTATTTTGTGAAGTTTTGAGCAAATCTGTATGATTTCCTGAAGCCTACTAACAGCTGCATCACTTTAGTGTGCCAAAGCGTCTCCTAAAATAATCAGATGATTAAATGTCCCACCAGGAGGATATGATTTCTCTCGAATTGATGTCTGCTCCCTGCAAATTTAAACTTTATCCCATTAAAATGATTAGGAGTTCCTTACTCTCCTACCAAATATTCCCTCCGTGTTTTAGGGATCCAAATGACATAATCTAAGTGAAGATATTTTCATTTCTCACATCTTGGGTTAGGTCGTGTATCATTCTCTGCCATCTATCTTGAACATTTATGGGTTTGAATGACATTCAGCAGGCTGGGGTACCTGGGCACTGCTGATGGTGTTGGAGGCACCATATCTGAACTATGAATGTATTGCTCTCTTGGTTGGAATTCCTTTCTGGTTGTCTGCTATATGGGGATAATGGTAGATCTGTCTGCAGATGAAAGCTTCAATAGCCAATGCATTGACCAAGTCTCTTTTGGCATTTCTTACTGCTGCTGTTGGGTCTGCCGAGGGCAATTTAGGCAGATGCCCCTGGCTGTGCTCCAGGATGTGACTTTGTCTCTCTCTCATTGCCATCTGATCAGCGCTGTAATGACGGAGCTCTTGGAGAGCTCCCTCTGCTTTAAAAGTGCCGGCTGAAGGGCAAGGGTCCTCTCTTCTTCCTCCCTGGAGAGCAGGCTCGTGTTTCTTCTTATCACATTCTTTCCTCCTGTCACGTCTGCCAGCCTTTAATTCACCGAGCTGTTTCGGAGCCAACCTCCTCTCTTGTGACACCAGGTACAATGACCTCTGTCCCGGCGATGTGATTTTCCACCAGGCACACCTGCTGCTCACTCGTGTCATTCTCCTGCAGAATCTGGGCTTTGCTCAGTGCAGACTGGTCCAGCTCGGGACAGCTGCTTCCCACCAGCTCGTAGAAATGGGGAATCCTTTGGGACGTCACCGCATCACAAGCTGATTTCACCACAGTTTTTCTCAGAGGCTGCACGGGGAGCACTTCATCTCTGTCACCCTGGAGGAATGGCTGGGGAAGTGTGATTTGCCCCCCGAGGCAGCACTTCTTCTACTCCCATCCACTGGATGTGTCTGAAAAATGTCCAGGAGAAAATATATTAGCACAGTTAACAGATGGCTGAACTCACTCCAAAACAGCACCTTATGGAGTTAATTCGGCTACATTTCACAGGTAGCACAACACGTAGCTGAAGCGGAGGTCCCTCAAAGCCCAGCAGCACCAGAGATAGCGATCATTTCATCAGAAATCCACTCAAGTTATAAATGTGAACTTCTCTAAGAGCTGGGTTTCTCGTGTAGTCTGATGGAGCTGATAATTACAGCTTATTTAATTTTTGCAGTTTCCATGGGCTTCAGCAGCGCCCGTTTTCCATGGCTCAGAAATGTTTCTGGCTTTCAGGCTGTCAGCATCATACCTTCACCGGCAGCTGTGTGGCCAGAGTTTTACATGGGCCTTGGGAAGGGAGGCTGATGGTGACTCTGCTGCTTCAGCAACTTCTTTTTTTCCCTGATGTGGTTTCTCTACACTTGGGCAATCCTGTCACTGGCGACCTCCAGTCTTGGGCCACCTCCAGTTTTTAGCCAGTTCACTAACGATCCTTTTCTGAAGGGCTTCATTCTGTACAGATGATAGGACTGGAAATTACTTACAGATGGGAATTAACAGCTGGTGCCTTAACAAGATCCCTATTTCTGCTTCCCTGGGGGAGTCTGTCTAATTTAGGCTCATTCAGTACCTTCTTTTTCTTCATCAGTGCAGATTTGGAAGTTCCTTCATTCGGTTGTTTATGACCTGACTTTTCACTAGAGCTATTTTATGGAGCCCTTGTGAGAACAAGCATCTTTTCACATCACGAGTTCTGCATTCAGCTCAGTACAAGCTGCCTTGCAAATCCATCTCCTGGCTGAAGTGCTCCATCAGGCCCTACCACAGCAGTCTCCTTGTTGCCCATGATGTGCCAGGTTCAGCTCCTGCCTCCATCTGGTATTTCAAAAGGTTCTCATCATAAGCTATCTGCAAAACTGAAGCAGGGAACAATAATAAAAAAAGAAAAAAAACAACTAACAGCTATTGGTACAGGCTTAAGGACTAAAATCCATCATAAATACTGCAGTGGCTTCTCAGCAGCCCTCCAGCCTGCACAGAGGAGCAGCCTGATGTGCTCTTGCACTCTCCAGTCCATCTGCACCCTTCTGCATCTCTTCAGCCATCAAGTCACTCCTTCCCAGCTGGAAGACCTTGCCGGCTGTGCTAGTTCTCACTTGTGAACTTGCTTACAGAGATTTCACAATCCCAGCAGGCAGGACTTTAATCTTAGCCCCTGCTTCAAGTGCAGGCTGAAATCCTGAGCTTGACCCTTCTGGAGAAGTAATTTCTTTCCCTCTACAGGCACACCACAGTGACCATGCGTTCTCCGTTTCCCCAAGTAAACCAGGCAGTCTTCTATGACTTTCAGCTAAAAGATTCATAGATTGTGTTCTTTGCAGGGAAATTAAAAAGAAAAAAGTCCTTCACAACATATTTCCACCTTATTGAAAGATCTTATTTTTGCACTAATTTAAATTTTAAGGTTAAGGCTATGATGTTGGGCAAAGTTTGATAATGGGTGCAGATGTTATATGGGTGACCCTGACAGATCCTCACCAATGAGGTGGCTGTCACTTCCTTAATGTCTTTTCCAACCATTTTCCTTTGAAGGCTCTGTCTGGAACAGGAGATTGGAAACCTCCATTAGGCAAACCTGAGTTACTGCTCGCATGGGCTGTATTCTCAGCACAATGTCAAGTGCTGCTGAAGTACTGCATTGGGTGAGAAGCTAAGATCTCTGTCAGAAACAGATGCAACACAGCAAGCATCTGTTGAGGGAAGTGTCTTGGAGAGAGTAAGTGTGTTCCTGCTCACTGCACCCACTCCTGAGACAGTCCCCAGGGGTCTTTCAGACCTCGCTGACACCTACAAACTGTCTGTTCTGTCTCTGCCTCTTCAGGGCTAGTACTTTTTCCATATTAATAGGAAAATGTTCATTTTTGTCCCTCTGCTGTTGAAGCCCTGATTTCACAAAAAGGGGAAATGCTCTTGGATTTAGGCCCCTGCTTGTGTCTCTGTGAGCATATTCCCAAGATCAGGTTCTCTTGCCCACTCATTCATTTGGATCCTCAGCCCAGCACAGATCACTGCCATAACGATTAATACCCAGTCTTTCTCTTTCATTATTGTTTACCTTTTTATTTTAAATTGGAAGTTTGGGTATCTCAGTCCATCGTTTGCTGAAGGATTTTGTTGTTGTCAGCTTGATTTTTCAGTTGCGATAGGGTTTATTGCCGTGTTAGTATTGTGACTGTAAAGGCACAGTACGTTTTCATCCATGGTGTTCCTTTCCTAAGCAGATCAATCCCAATGAACTCTTACTCAGCAAATGATGTGAGCCTTACCAAACATTTGCTCAGAAAATACATTCTGTGGTTAGGTATACTGGCATGTTTGCTGATACGGCCATGCATCAACAGTACACGATTGGAGCTGGCCTGTGATTTATGATCGTGGGGTTGATTGCAAAACAACGGTTTGTTGCTTCTTTATTTTAAAACGTATTGGGTATAGCATAAGGGTAAAAACCAAATCTTCTCTAAAAGCATCCGAAATTTAAGAAGAAAAGACAAAAATTTTGATTCCAGCTCTGCGAATTGTGACAACATCCTCTTGAGTGCTCTGTGCCAAACAAACAAACCCAAGTGATTCTCAGGGTGTTTAAAAGGAACTGAGACTCAGCCTTTCATGAGGTTCTGCCAAAGCCCCAAGTAGACGCAGACGCTGATGTCAGAAGAGGGCTGCTGCAATTGTCTTGTTTGCTGTGTGAATGACAATACGTGTGACCGAATCCCAGTGCCCAGCGCATCTCAGTTGGAGTTTTTCCATTGGCTTTGGTGAGAATTGGCTCAAATCCTACATTTGTGTAACGTGTTAATGTGTTAACTGTGTCAAAAAACTTTGCGACACCATTGACTATTGTGCAGCTGATGATCTATGGGATGATAGCTGTATCTGAAGAGGACAGACGACCACAGGAATTTCCCGCAGCGTCTGTTGCATTGTTATTGAAGGCAGAACGATCGTATGGTTCTGACAGTGCAATTTCATTATAAAACCAGTCGATTTTCCAGGAAGTTAACTTATGGGTTGCCACCTAATCACCAAACCAACAAGCAGCTGTTAGACTGAACTGAGAACAGTTTGCTTTTGACTGGATGATTATTATTTTTAACCATCGCATTGTTCGGTGTTATTATTTTTGGTTAAGAACGAAAAACAAGGCTCTGCTTTGTGTCCAAGCAATAGATAAATAATATCACAGCAGAAAGTATGGGAGAAAAGCCCTGTATGCCCTCCCTGATATTCCTGTTAAGGATTGTGTGTGTGTAACTGAATGGCTGAAGCACCTATTTTGTAGCTGTAGTATTTAATTGGCACTAAATAATGAATTTGTTCAGCATTTGCATCTGTTCTTGGTACCCCGGCAAGAGAGTACCCTCGGTCAGGTCTGTCTTATCATTCCAGCACATTATTAGGACAAACAGTCTCTGTACATTCAAAAATGAAGCAATGCTTCACCCCTCAGCTTTGTTGATTGAGCCTGGAACCTGTGCCTTTTCTTTCCGCTGTGCAAAACAAAGCATGCTTTTTCCTTTTTTTTTTTCTTTTTTTTTTCTTTTTTTTTTCTTTTTTTTTTCTTTTTTTCTTTTTTCTTTTTTTTTTTTCCTTTTTTTATTTTTTTTTCTTTTTTTCCTTTCTGTTGTTGGTGGTGATGAACTTTCCCTGCTCACACAATTTGTGCTGTGAAGTGAGAGCTCTTCATATTCAACAGTTGCAGTCTCTCAAACTCCTTGTAGTGGCCATGGCCAAACCCTGAGGTCCTTCCTTTGGTTTGACTCTGCCTCGTGATCCTGCTGAGCTCCAGTTGATTTAAATGGGAGTTTTGATTGAGGAAGAAGAGGAAACTCAGGATTTGGTGCAGCATGTTCTGGGAAAGGACGTTCACCCATAACCTATATTGCCTTGACTTGGCAGTATTGTTTTATCTTGCATATCTGACAATCTCCCTTTCACTGCTTACGTAAGAAAATCGTTTGTACTGTCAACAGCTCTGTTTAACCTTTAATAATAAAATTAGTAACTAAAACCAAGAGGCCCAAGTCCTGAGGCCCACTTTTGGGTAGTGTTTCCATTGAAGCCTATGAGAGTTTTGCCAGGGCCAGCTCTGGGTAAGCCCTGAATATTGAACTCAGCTTTTACCCCAGCAAGCTTTTGCAGTAGTCTCTTGTTTCTGCTCTACAAAGAGCAAGTAGGGCTACAGTGGCAGGGAAGGGAGTGCTAGGAGAACCTTGCTGTACTTTCCATTTAATGACTTTATTGGATGAGACGTCTGATGATACCAGGTTTTTCTAATTCTTATTTTTACAAGCTATCTGTTGCGCAGAAATGTCAGTTCTGGGCATATGTTCCTGTCCCCGGAGTCTTGTTCAGACATTAGAGAAACATTTTCTAACTCAAAAGATAAACACTTCTGCTAGAGTTCAGGGACGGAAATTGTTTTCATCGCAGCAGGTGTTGCCTATTAGTTCTACTAGAACTAAAACCCGAAGCTGGGCTTTAAGCGAGATGCATAATCAAACTCTTACATCATTGTGAGATGTACCGTACTTGAACCTTTTGCTTGCTGAGACTGTATTTCCTCCAAGAAACATCCTGTTTTGCAATCCCCCAAATTCCCCATGTGCCATACAGCATTAGGGATTTCATCACCTCCTGGGCACACAGGCTGTGCTTTCTGCAAAAGACCCGAAGGGAGGGAGAGACAGAAAGCCAGACAAGTCAGAGGTTTCCGTGTTTCCTGGTGGGACCATGTGATCTGTGAAAGATAGCTTTATTTTTATTTCACACTCCCCTTCTTTGCTTCATGCTGTTTCCATTCGAGACCTGAGTCTGCCTAGCAGGCTGCTGAAGACTGCTGCTTGCATCATTTCAGGGCAAGGATTGGGCTCTGCTCACTCCTGCTCAGCTGTTCCAGGTCCTCTCTGACTTTGAACAGCCTCGTCTGCCTTACTTCTGTCCTTCACCTTGCTGCCATGCAAGTGACCAGTGATGCACAGGTGTGCATGCTGTCATGCATGTTAGACCACTAAAAGGCATCACTCTTTGTAGGTTCAGTTCTTTACCTCCAGCTTTATTCAGAGTTCATGGCTAAAGACCGCATTTATTTGCAAGTTCCAGCTTTGTATTTGTGGAAAGAAAAAAAAAATAATAAAAATATATGTATATAAACAGTTTTTAACTTTGCAAGATTAAGTCCTTATTTCTTTTGGACTTAATTTGACTCACCTGAATTCCCTGGGCTTGTTACTCTGGGTTTGTAAAGATGTTTGCCAGGCTGCTAATGAGCTCTGATGGGTGCCCTAAGCTGTTTCACCTGAGTCTCTCATCCCCAGAGGTCCCCCTGGGAGCTGTGTCTCCTGCTCCTGGCTTCATTTGGACTTACCTCAGAAACTGGGCTGTTGCTGACCCTGGCTGTGGCCACCAGACCTGTTCAATGTTTGCCCAGGTACTGGGGGCTGCGTTCCTGGCTGGTGGAGGGGTCACCCTTGGTCCTATTTGTCCCCCTCTTGCAGGACAGCTTGCTGTGTCTCCTGCCTGGCAGGGCTGTGGGAAGCCAGAGCTGGCTTTCAGTCGCTGTGAATACTTTCAAGACTGGTTTGTTCCAAGCACGGCTCCCTTGTAATGTTTTGTGCAGTTGACCTGGGTCATGGTTTGTGACTTGTCTGCAGCTTTGCTGCCTTTTTGCAGCTTTTACCATAGCTGCAGTGCTTGTTGGTTAGCAGCAAAAGCCTACATCCCTGGTTCTGCAGTCAAGGATATTTGTCTATCTAACAGATAAAGGAAAGTGGTCTGGATATGCTTTTTCTTGGGGGGTGGGCTGGAGGGAGTTTGCTTGTTTTGTTCTTGTGTATTTTTTTCCCTTTGTAGTAAAAGAAATGTATGTAGCTACAGTCACTGGTTCCCCGCATTAATAAATGCTTAGTCAGCTATGAAATTGTGGTTAAAATGGTGCCAAACTCTGAAGGGTGCAAGGAAAACTAGAAGGAAGAGCTTGTCTCTAAGTTTTTTTGGTGAAACTCATCAGGGCCATAACCGTGTTTTAGAGCTCACGTGTCTTATTAATGCATATCTTGTGTGTGATGTGTGGTGGGTAGAGGCAGGTGAAAAGAGAAAAATCTTAGCATGTCTATCCTATGTACAAGCTCTTTGAGTAATATAGCAAATTGTGCTGTGTTGGGAGACAATGTATAAATAGGAGAGCAGCCTGAAGAAGCACTTTTTCCTCATCCCACTAGAGGGTGGGTGCAGTTTGGACAAAGCGAGGCTTTGGCTGCCTGAAGTCTGCCTGCTTGGCAAGGCACACAATGGGAGCGTGAGCAGCAGCTCATCACCTACCGGGGTGGTGGGGCTGTCAGAGATGCCAGTTCAGAAAATATTGAGCTCAGGGATGGGTGCAAGCATTTTCCTTCAGTAGTTCAAGCTCTGTAATCAGAAGATGCTGTGAGTGCTAATTATATATAAATTGAGTGAGACAAATGTTTTGATTTTCAGTAGCTCAAAACAAAAGTGTCTATACGCTCTTTTCCACTATGGTTTTAGAAGTCCATCATGTTGACACATTCTGCCAGGCTCACAGACACAGCATTTAAAAACACTTATTTCAAAGAGATAGGAAAAATGTAAGAAATAATATTCCAGGCTGTATTTTCTTTTCCTTTAATATTTGCACATTTTTTTGTTTTGCAATAGAAAACATGCAAGTAAGAGTTCCCGATTGCAATTTCCATTCTAGAAATGAACCAGCTCATGCAGAAAGTAAATAGCTGCAGTTTAGAAAGAACTTCAGTGCATCACCATTGGTATGGTGTCTTCCCTAAACTCTAGTTCATATACAACAGCCTAAAAGATATTGTCTCAGTCTATCTTTACTTTTTTTTCCCCAATCTGTTGGTTTGTGTAGTGGGAACTGAGAATTCAATGTTGGTTTAGGGTAGAGCAAAGTATTTCTGTAGCTGAACTTTAAAAAGCTTGTCCAGAGTAATGTGGAATAAAAGCTCATAAAGTCAGGGGTTAGAGGACCTCAAAAGAGATAGCAAATCAACCACCATTAATTTGGTAAGGGAAAGAAAGGGTTTAGAGCTCTGAAACAGGGTGAGGGTCAAGAGAATGCCATGGAACTTCTACTACAAGAAAAATAATTAACATACTTAAGAAAAATGTCACCCTTTGACACCAAGTTGAACTCGTCTGTAGAGTCTAGTTGTGCAGACTGCAGTGAGAGGCCAAAGATTTGATCCTCTTGCAGAGGACTTGCAGTTACATGTGAAAATGATAAGGAAGAAGAAATGATGGTCCTGTGGCTTGACCATTGGGTGCTGTCATAAAGAAATATATCTGGGGTGCTACAGCGTGGCATGCCCCAGTTGTGGGTAAGAGTAGCACAGCCCTGTCCTGGGTTAAGGAGGGATATTGCACAACTGGCCCAGGTGCCTCGCAGGCTCTGTGTATCCATTTTTAATTTTCCATTAAAGCATCGGCTCTGGCCTCTGCTGGAGACAGAAGACAAGGAGAAGATGGATCACTGAGTCTGTTCTGGCATGATAGCTCCTATGTTTTGTTCCACAGAAAGGGTTGTGATCAACAAAAACACTGCCAACCTAGGTCACTTGCCAGTTTATGAGCAATGGGATTGCTTTGCTGGTTTGTGCAGCCCCAGTTATTTTTGCTGTTATTGAAATGTGACATTGGCTGACAGCTCTGTGGGATCTCGCATATGGAGACGTTGTTCTGCAGGGATGGGAGAAACTGGACAAATTGTAGTGGGTTTTCACATATGGGGCCAATTCATGCCTGATGAACTCCTGTGGAAGATGCTGGCATTGCACCAGCCGAGAGGCTGTTTGTCATGGTTAAAGCGCCTGAAATTTTCCCCCTAATGGGGGACCATGCTGGGTTTCAGCGTGTACTGCTCTGCTGCCGCCTGTTTCTGTTGTTGCTAGCTCTTCTGTAGTTGTTTGTGTTTGTTTAAAAGGAGAGCGGTGAGCTAAGCTGGTGGCTGAAGCTGCAAGTGGGGTCTAGCTGGCTTTAAAAGTGTCTGACATTGTCACCTTCAACACGTGGCGTGAGAAGGGGCAACGTAGATTAAGAAGAATTGGATCGTGGAAATGAGACCAGAGTGGTGGAAAGCAGAAGAGAATGGAAATATCATGGTGATTTGCTGCTCAAGGACAGTCTGGGTCCAGCATCCAAGTGGTTTCGGAGAAGACAGTCCTGCTGCGGCTGTGCTACACGTGTCTGAGGAAGACGGAGCCTGAAGATGACCAGGGATGGAGGGGAAAGGAGCGTGGTGGGATTCCTGGAACTGGGAAGGGATTGGGTTGAAAGATCAGTATGGGAGCAGAGCTGGGGGAAGCCTCACTGCAGCCTGCAGTGCTAGATCTGTGCAACATGCGTGGCTGGACTTGGCTGGTGGATTTAATGGGCCACCCTAGCAATATATTAGAGAAGGTGATGAGGGCGTAGAGATGAAGATACAACTGCTGTGCTGTTTCCCAGCAACTTATGGCCATGGTTCAGAAAGCTAAGAAGTGAAGATGTCAGTGTGAGTGATTTTTGGTAAAAAACCAAGCTCAAGTCTATTGTTTTAAGAAGTCTCTTAGGGCATACATAATATGGGGCTCACTTCCACTGCTTGCAGTGTGTCATGGAAGAGGGGGCTGGAGGAAGAGAAGTAAAAACCCAAGAGAAATGAGCGTGGGGCTTGAAAACAGTAGCAGGGCTGTAGTCTTGAAGAGAACCAGAGAGGCATCTTGTCTGAATAATTTAAGATGGTTCAGCTGGCCTGAAAGGGTAAATAATGATCTGGCAAGTGGGAAAAGATTAATTTTAAAGAGCTGACAGTAACTCAGCCTACTAGGAAGGGCAGCGGTAGCCAGACTGAGATTAATGTGGGCAGGAAGGAGAGGGTGTCTCAGGCTGGTGGGGAGAACTGGAGGCATCTTCCTTTGTAGGAGGTGGAGGCATGCTGAAACACCGATGCCTAGACCTCGTTTCATGACCTTTCAGAGCACTTGTTCTGTTCTCATATGCAGTTAACTTTGGACAGTGGAAGTAACGTTACAAAAAAAAGAAAAAGAGGGAGTAAGTGTGGCCTCTGAGCTGTTGCTGTGTTGCTAAACCACCGCCATCCAGTGCTGGCTTAAACCAGAGCAGGAAGCTGTGACTGGACAGGGACGAATATGAAGATAAGTTAAAGAGATCAAATAATGTGTCCCGTAAGATGCCAAGGGTGTTCTCTTACGCAAAAGTGCTTAAATTCTAGCAAGCCATAGTCAATAGTCATTGCTCTTGCAATATGCTTAAACTCGTGTGTAAGCTCTGCTTTAAATTAAGTTGTTAGCATGGGAATTGTGTATAAATGAGCACAGCAGTCATAGAAAAATCAAGCGTAGTAATGGAGAACCCTGAAGTTCCAGAATAAATTCTGATTTATTTGTGTATTTTCTGAAAGCCAGCAAAACTTGTGAGCATTGTATGTGAAAGCAATGAAAGCACTGTCTAATACAAAAAATTCCTGCTTTAGAGGAACTCTATTTTGCATGTTTTGGGGCAGGGACTTTGAGAGGTAACAGGTCTTTCTCCATTCAGATTTTGAGGCAGTGGCTGGTGAGGTTTCTGGAATCAGAAGGACACGAGGGTGAGCCAGGGAGGTCATACAGGTGTCTGTGGATGGTCCATGAGGAAAGAGAAGAGGTAGGAGAGTAAGGGTGAGGACAAGTGGAGCCAGAGGATACAGCTGTGAGATAAAGGTACAAGGAGGGTGCAAATATTTGTTATACCTGGGGATGGATATTTTGGGCATGTACTTAAGAGTATGTGCATTCATTGTGTAAGTTGGGAGTAGTAAAAAATACTGTTACTGCCTCCTGTGTGCATGCAGAATCTGCCTGCAGAATCTCAGGCAAGTCCTCTCCCAGTCTGGAGGTAGCTTTGGTTTCACATGTATGGTTTTCGAAGGGCCACCTCTGTCAGCCACGATGTGGTATTGCTGTAAAATACAAAATAATAATCTTGCTCCCTGAAAGCCAAATCAAACCACAGGACAGATCTGACAGCTGTCCAAGCAACTGAAAACAATCAGTCATAAAACAAATGCCTAAGTCAACAAATAGAGAACCAAAGAAATATCGAGTGAGATTAATCACTATCAGTTGTTCCAAGATTTTATAACAAAGGGGGCAGGAGGAGGGATTAGTCTTGCAGACTTCACACACTTTTTTTTCTTAAGGGCAGCAGTTATCCAAGTCAGTAAAAATGAGGTAATTATATTGCAAAATTCTTTGGATGAGAATGAGACTTATGTTCTAAAATCCGAAGCTACACTTACCCACAGCAGAAAATTGCTGGAAATCAGGAGAATAGCAGCTTGCATGTTTATTTTTCCTAGAAGAAAACAATTGACTCTTCAGAACTCATTTTGGAGTGACTGAAAACAGATGGTGGTGGAGATGCTTTGCAACCCAGAAGCATCAGGGTGGTTATGGATTCCTGGGGGCTCGTCGTGCTTGCCTGCCTCAGGCTTAAACTAATTCAGACTGGACTGGGAAGCAAAAGCCTTTTCAGGAGGCAGGAATTCTCAATTGCTGATTTCTCATAGTGAAAGAGCAGGAACGCAGCTTTGTTCTTTCTTCTGCTGTGACTGTTAATTAGACTGTAACGTGCTAGGTGCTGGCAGAGCTGACCTTGCCTTTCCCAAGTCCTGCAAAATTCTTATTTAAATTCTGTAGCAGGGAAAAAAGGGGGGTGTAAAAGCTCTGGACAGAAGCTTGAAAAAGCAGGGTTCCCAAAGACCTGTTGGTACAGCTCAGTGGCAGCAGATCATGCTGGGAAATGTATGCCAAAGTTAAATGTATGTCAAAGTTAACCTGTGACGCAGTAATTCTAGGTGTACGTATACTTGTAATAGCTCTACACAAACAATGAGAAATCCCTCTGTATGCAAAGGCTCTGTGGGGCTCCAGTGTATCTGGGGATCCCCTGCTCAGGAGGGGTACAATGAGGAAAGACAGGCTTGTGCTGTGGAGGTGGTTTTCTTCATCCGAATAAAGGTGGTTGTTCTGTGTTTGAGGAAAGCACCTTTTCCTGTGATGCTTTTTCGATGTTAGTACACCAAGAACTTGAATTCTGTCCAAGCCAACAAGTATATGCATTAAATGACGGTCGCCCTGTGTTTCTACTTGCCAGAACATCCAAACGAGGCTTGCTATTTTTATATTAACCAGTCAGGACAGACACCTATACAATATCTCTTCCCGTACACTGTAGTCCAAAGACATGGAGATCCAGTTTTGTGTATGAGTCCTCAGAGTTCCTACGTCTGTGACTTGCTGCACGACTTCTGCCTTTGTCAGTATTTTATTGCCCTTTCCAGAACTGGGTGCTGCTGCAGCTAGTTGTGCAGCTAGAGAATACTCATGACATGCTCTGATCAAGGTTAGTATTTAAATAAATGCTTAATAATTTCAGGCTGTGAGTAGTCATTCTGTGTTAACAGGAGCTCCTGTATTTTGAGCCTAGCTTGTGCATCTGTGCTTTGTGTCAGGGAGCAGGTGCACGTTTTCAGCGCTTTCTTACAAAAATTAAAGCAGTGCTGTGGAGAGATTCCAGATCGAACTTGGTTTTCAGGCTAGACCTATAGCATAGCAAACTCTGCCTGGGATTTGGAGGTGGAACTGTTGCTCTTCTGTTGCTTTCTTCATCCTTTAAAGGATGGAGATGGGTCAGACCTACCTGTCACTTGCAGCTTTGCCCATGCTGCAATCACTTGAGGCTGTTGCAGACATCTGGGGTTTGAGGCAAGCTTAATTAGTGTAAAATCTGACCCTTCCCCCTTCCCTTTCTCTCTCTGAAGTCACAGCTAAGCCCTCACCCCTTCTTATTTACCTTACACTTTATCTTTTTGTTCTTCTCTCTCCAGGAGTCCAGTTCTCTTCATGGCTTCAGTCTCCCTCCTTTTTCTCTTGTCCTATTGTCATGCTGAGCCTGTGGGGTTCTTACTGAGGAAAGGTTAGAGTGAGAAGTCCCTGCAGCACAGATCTCACACAATCTCACTTGAGCTTAATCCGATTTGGTTTTTTGCAGGGAGTTTTACAGCTGGGCTGGGGCAGCCCCAGAGCCTCTGAAGAGCAAACCTGTGCTGGCTGCACTGCAGCACACTCCTGCCTTGTCATCACTGGCTTGGTCCTAGCCAGGAAGGTTAACCTTTGTGGGTTAAGGTCTTTAAATGATGTAATAATGTATGGAAAGCCTGTGGAGAAAGGGTGTTATGCTGGTCTTCAGTAGAGGAAGAAGTGAGGGCCAGGCAACTAGAGGCAGAGCAGCACATGTACATCCTCAGTGGTACTGAGGGAACGAACAATTCCTGTGCAAGCTATGGTCCTTGGATGTTTCTTCAGAGCTCCTCATCCTCTTCTTAGTGCCACCATTTAAATGGGCTCCTGCTGGCTCTTGGGCAAGCTGGCTGCTCCCCTGCTCTGAGGGGTCAGAGGCAGTGACTTGGTATCATCAGCTGATATTATTTCAGGGTTTTGAACACTGGTGGGGATGGAGGCTGAAGAAATGGGAGAAGCAGTATAAAACTTCATGCTGCCTGATCCTGGTAGTATCGGAAACCACAATTTATGAGCTTTGAGGTCTCAGATTTTTTTTTCCTGAAAGAGTAGTGAAAGCACAGGGGCTAGACTCAAACCCTGCTCACACCACAGTCTGGACTTGTGGTGGTGGAAGCTGAGGTTTGTAATGCAGTTGGGGCCCATCTCTCAACAAATAGCTCTTCAGGCACTTGCTAATTTAAAAACATGGCTAGAATGCTTTGGATATGAGGAGTACGCTATCCGTGTTTACAGAGCCTTGCAAAGGCATGAAATAGTGTTCCCTGCGTTAATGTTCCATTTAATAATAGCAGCCTGCCCCTCTAGGTAGTCCATTTCAAGACATTAATTGAACTTCTTGGGTGCTCAGGGTCATTAACCTTTGACTGTAGCTCACACCAGAGGCAAAGTAATAACTCAGATGTTCTCCCCGGTGTGCCTTATTGCTTAAGCACACTGTAGGAATGCACGATATCACTGGATAAATCATTCACCACGATATCATCAGAACGGCTGGTTTGCCATTTAATTCTACTGGGGTACAGAATGTTTCAAAGCATGGCAATTAACATTTTCATTGACTGGAAAACTTAATTGAATGATGTACATGTGTTTAAAAAAAAAAAGTGGGGAAGGAGAACAAAAGGAACAGTGAGCTGCATGTTGGCAGGTAAGTCTGTATCCTCCCCCAGGCAGGTGCCTTATCTACGTGGTGTGCTTACTGTTATCTCTGCTGGCCTGGACCATCTGCCAGGTCTTAGCTCTTACCATGCTGGAGGTTTGCAGCACGGTGTTATAAGGGAGAGAACTGGGATGTAGCTGTGTATATATCCAGAAAATCCAAAGATACCCAGAAAAATAGAGAAATCCAAAGATACAGAAAAATAGGGACACCTTAGACACTAGGGAGCTTATTTTCCTCTACATTTCTCCTGCTGTCTGGAAAATTTCTCTAGGGGCTGTTAGGTTTGAGTATTTTTAGAAGTGATTTTAAGCTGAAAATGCTAGTGGATTTGCCAGCTTGGACCAAAGCTGGTAGTACTTCCTAGGGTAAAACTTGCTCTCAGCCTTGTGAGAGCTGAGTGTTCAAGATTTCCCTGCAGGTACTTTTTGGACTGCTGTGGTGAGCTATAGTTGGTGAAACCACCAAGAAAACTAGCTAAAAGATGTATTCACAACTCCTCATTCTCACCACAGCTTTTTAAAAATCCCTTCAACAGCCCTCCACCTCCCAGCCCTGCTGTTCCTTTTGGCTCCCCAATCCCTGCCCTAAGCAGGGGGCTTCCTCTACAACCCACCTGGCTGCTCTGGGCACCCTGTGTCCTTTCCTCTCCTGCAGGCTGAGCCCCAGCTGGGGCTGTTTGGAGGTTCTCTGACCACTGCATCCCGACACAATTCTGGGACTTTCCAGGCTGAAATGCCTGCAGAGACTGTTCTGGGAAGACAAGGGCTCAGCCTGTCCAAAGCCAGAGGCAGGGAAATGTCCTAGTCTTTGATGCCTGCTGATTCCAAGAAGTAGCTTTGGCCCATCCTCGTGCAGAAGCTGTCTCTGCTGGGGCCCTGGTGGATGGCCACACGAGCAGTAGGCCCCAGTTCCTGGTAATGCTTCCCAAAGAGAGGGACTTGGGTACCAAATAAGATCAAAATATTCTGCATTTTTCTGTGTTGGTGTGACCTTAGAGCAATGGGACCAGAGGGTGGAGCTTCCAAAGTACGTGACCGGTAGCTACAGTTCTGAAGGAATCCAGAAACCTCCAGCGTGCATATGAGCAGGATAAGGAGGAATGTGTAGCTACTGGCTTTATTCTAGGACACTGCCGTCCCTTAGTCTAGCCTAAACCCGGTGCCAGAGCAATGAAAGAGTAGAGATGAGTCTGAGGGAGCGTGGAAGAACATGAGCTCACCCTGGAGGTCTTAAGCTGCCAAGGTTTTCCTGAAAAGGGAGCTGATTTCATGCAGGCAGAATACAAGGACTCGAATGTCCCCAATAGGAAAGTTTCTATTAAAAAAAACAAACCCAGACGA
This sequence comes from Netta rufina, assembly GCF_964035555.1. Lineage (NCBI taxonomy): Eukaryota > Metazoa > Chordata > Aves > Anseriformes > Anatidae > Netta > Netta rufina. The sequence goes on from NC_140137.1 coordinate 10,686,328, forward strand.
ACGCTTTCATATTAATGTAAAAATTCTTCTGTTTATGAAATCAACTCTTTAAGGGGGGTGGAGGGGTGGGGGCAGAAAAAGAAAAGCTGTTTGTTAGCATAATGAAATCCAGACAAATATTTATAGCTACTTTCAAGTGGCTTGTTCTAACATGAGTCGACTATCCTTAATACCTTCCCTTTAACACCATTAAGCATCTCACTGGCACTCAGAACAAATTTATGAATGTCTTATAAAAGTCAACAAGCCGCAGGAAAAAAATAAATAAAAAAGAGCCTTGTGCAAACAGTGCTTCATCACAAGAACTCAAACAAAGAAGGTCATATTCGTCATTTGTTCAGAGAGAGGGAAGCCAAGAAGACTGATGAAAGATGACACAAGACCTGGCTGACTTTAAATCTCCACCTAAGAGCAGTTTCTGTAGGTGCTGCCAGGGTGGCCACACTCTTTGCAGGCTGCTCCCCTGCCACGTCTTGTGGTCTGGTGGCTGCTTTTCTCCTCTCGAGTGTTGTCTTCTGCACAGATGCGGAGGTTGTGGGGGGAAGCGCAGGAATCTGGCCTGCGAGGCCTTGTGAGGAGGGGGACTCCTGTCTAACGAGGAGTATGGTTTGATGGGTTTAATATAAATTCCATTGCCTATTTCTGTTGTTGGAGCCCATGAAGCAGATGGGGAGGTATCAAAACGGAGGAGCTGGTGGTAAATCATGTGGGCAAATGTGCTGGTATGAGATGGTCGTGAGGGTGGCCTGAGGTAACGTAACTCTTCTCAGCAACAGCTCAAGAGCTGATCAGAGGGGATTTGAGTTGGTAGTTGGTGGTTCCCTGTCACATTTAAGCACTCTGATACACACAACAGCAATTAATTAGGAGCTTATTGTGACCAGTGAGCCTTTTTTTTTTTTTTTTTTTTTTTTAAATCAATTCTAGGAAGTTCTGAAGCTGGAAGGGAAGCTTCCTGGAAGTGTCATCCTGTCAGTGACAAGCACACAGCGGGAGAGGGAAGAAGCCTGCATGTGGAGGCTAAAGCTGGGCTGGGTCATGGGCTGTAGGAGTAGGAAGGGCTGGGGCCTCATCCAAGGCAGTGAGGTTCAGCTCTGAGCATCAGCAGGAGCCAAGTCACCCCCTGCAGTGAGGAGAGGCTTGGGACGGGGCTCCAGCATGGTGCACGGAGGGAGTTTGCCTTGGGCTCTTTGTTTTCTGGCTTAGGGGAGTGTTAAAACCTGTGGAGGGATGGAGACTGGGGGAGGGATATGCCTTGCAGGATGGGAGGTGGGAAGTGTTTAGACTATATTGCAGTAGGGTCATAAGCCTAGGTTAAATCTGGAGCTAGAGAGACTTTTTTTTAACATCATAGAATCGTTTAGGTTGGAAAAGACCTCTAAGTTCATCACCTTGGCTGGGTTTTTGGAGAAACAGATATTTACTGGAGAAAGTTCCTTTCTTGTGGCAGTTTTTGTTTCTGATGAATCACTGAATTGTTCTGCCAGCTTTCAAACCTGCCCTCTATTTTCACTTTCCCCAGCTTTTGGAAATCTGTTCAGCATTAAGAGCAGGGATTGTATTCTTTCCTTCCCGTGGTGAAGGAGCACGTATGCATGCGGTCACATCGTACAAATTGCCAGCACAATGCAAGCAGTGCTGTATTGCACTGAAATGAGTCAGGCTCTGCCCCTATAGCAAAGCAGGTGTCCTGCAAGGTGCCTACACTTGCAGGAGACCTCATCTCCTTAGTCCCCAGAGCTGTGCCATGCTTTGAAACTGGAAAAATACCTCTTCAGTACTGCACACCAACTGGATAAATACACATCTTCAATTTTTATTGTCGTGTTCCAGTGTTGAAGCTACCTGGCGAAAGGACTGCTACCACCAGGCATCTCTTGGCTCTTGCTTGGCCACTGGCTGATGTCAAGCAGAGAAGGGGACCCGAAGGTGCTTCCTACCAGGACCTCAGCTTCTGAGCACCGGTGATGCTGGATGTGGGGAAATCCAAACTCTGGCTGCCTTGTAACATGGTGCCTGTGGGATATAAGCTTTCAACGCCCTGCAGACCACCATTTCCCTCCTCCAGGACAACATAAGCCTGATTTCTCTTGGTTTTGCTATCCCTATTATTATTCTTGTGCCAGGTGAACTCAGAAGCTCTGCCACCAACCATGCATTAGAAATGGTCGCTGTTCCTTGTCAGGGTCTGATGCTGCAATCAAGGGCAGGTCACTTAAACCTGTCAGTGGGTTTGGGAGGGGGGGACAACGTGTGTGTATATTCTCTAGCTCACGGAGCTTAATAATCCTGTGGAAAGGAAGCTATTACAGGATGCTTATTTTTTACCTACTAACTCATTTTCAAGCAAAACTGGAAGATTTATGCCCATGAGATAGCCTGCAAAGTTCAAGTGAAGGGGAGTGGAAAGAGCAACCCTCAAACTTTTCATAAGTCACACAGAAAAGACCTGAAAAAATCCTCTGGCAAGGGATGATGAAAGAGCCTCATGGTTTTGAAAAGTTTTTTTTTTTTTTTCCTAGGGTTAAAGTCTGCCTGCTGCAGAGTTAGACTTTCTCCTGCTCAGAAACCATGTAAAAGTTAAACAGTTCAAGAGTATTTGCTGCTGTAAATTGTTATCCAGAATCCTGGTACTCTTGGCTGTCTATGTTTTATCTCTTATTCATGTCTTTTCCTTCAATATTTAAGGTCATTTTCTGTTTTATGGCATGACATAAACTGATAACAAAACCCTACAGCCTCAATAGTTACTTTAACCACTTATTTTCTTTTAAACATTTTGTCTTGCCAAATTATTGAGTCAGCTGTAATGACCTTGATGTAAACATGTACTTTTGAACTTATATGAGGATCAAAGGCAAAGCAATGTTAAATGGAGGCTGGAATCTGGAAATGACCCATGCAAAGTTGGCATCTGTCTTCCCTCTCCTTTCATTCATTTTTGCAGTGTGGAGCCCAGAATAAATTTGCTCATTTCAAAAGTGAAGAAAATGATTTTTTTTTTTTTTTTTTTTTACATTTGCTAGTGCTGCAAACACTGTGGTGTCTGAGCAATGGTCTGCCTCCTTTCTTGCTTTGGCATGGTCATCATCAAGATAAATCTTTCACAAGTGACACAGGCAAAAAGAGCTGTGCTGTTTATTTTCTGACCACTCTTTGCTTGGATTCTCTGACCAGAGTAAAATGCTAGCCAGGGAAATTAGTAGATAGCTCTCAACTGCAGGTTGCAGTATTTCAGGAAGAACGCTTTGTCTGTAGTGATTCTTTTGAGAAAGAAGTAGGGGGTTCATCACAGACTTTTTTTATTCATTTCTAGATGAACAGAAGAACAGATCAGCTGTTTATCCCTTCTAAGAAGGCAGCCAAACCTGAACAGCCAAGTTAGAACTTTGCTGTGCTGCTCTGAAGAAATGAAGGATGAGTTGTGCTGGCAATGGAGGCTTTGATTCTAGTTTGTTCCAACTGTTGATGCTGGAATTGAGAAGGTTTTGGTAATTTATTAAAAGTGACACTTAGCTTTGCTTAAGATGACTTAAAATTCTAAACCAAATCTCTAGAAACCTTACCTGCTTCTGTGAGAACGTGCAGAGAAATAAAGTCCTTTTCAGAAGTGGTCTCTGATTTCATGGACCACCCTTTAAATGCCCAGAGCATCTGCAGCTTCCCTTGGCTTCACCTGGAAAGGAAAGATGTCAGGAAAAACCAGGCCTGCTTTGTCCTTTAGGCTGCACACTTGGAAGGCGGAGATGCATGAAAGCATCCTGACGTACTCTCTGGTGATGTGAGGGCAGTCAGGGCTGAAGCAGCACTAACAGTTTCCTGGGTCTCCTCCACTTTGTCTTGCAGCCTGCTCTTGTATGGTGGTAATAACAGAAGCTATCTGGGGTCAAGGACAAGAGTGCTTTTCTCTTTTCAAAGAGAAACAAGTTCTCTCCCCCCCCCCCCCCCCCCCCAACACCCTATGTTGAAATGAATGAAATCCCTGCTGTAACTATCGCATCTCCTTTACAGAGTTGTTGGGTTTCCAGTGAGTAAGTACCTATAAATGCTAAATATTTAAGAAGTTAATTTTCCAGGCTCTTAGTGGCATTAAACAGTAGATAGAGTTTATGGAAACCTGATTCTCCAGCAGCTATAAATCCCTAACAGTGACGAAAAAGTTGCTGCCTTTTTTTTCCAGCCACACGGTCTTTAAAATATTAACAGGATTTTTTAAACTTTATTTGGACCAGCAGTCATTTTTCCAGCTGTTGAGCTGATCAACACTTCAGTTTTTTCTTCACTCCCAGCCCATCAGACACTTACATTTTTATTTTAGTTTTTAACAAGGAGGAAGTTTCGCTGACTACTTGGTCTTATTCCTAAAAATACATAGGAGTGTATTTAAAGGAGGCTTGTCACCATTGCCTGGATTGTACAGAGGTCCTCTCGTATCCCATGGGGCAACGCTTTGCAGGCATAAATACAGAAAAGAGGCTGCTGTCACTGTGACATAGCAATAAAATCCTTCATATTGTACGTGCAGTTCTGCAATCAATGAGATCTGGCAGTGAAGATCAGATCTAAATCTTCTCAGGACGCTGCAGTCAGTCCATGCTGTGGCATACTGATGGGACAGAGAAGGCTTCTGACAGCTTTCCAGTTGCCTTATGAGACCCTCTGCTTGCAGAACTCTTCCCTGAAAATGTTCTCCCCTTCTGGTGTTCTCTGCCACGTGGCCCCTTTCCTGCCTTTGTCAGGAAGGGTGATGTGTCAGTGTTGGTCAGAGTAGGGGAAAAGGACGCTCCTGGGATCCTTGCTCCAGGGTATTCTGCAGCTTGTTAGACCCAGTGCAAGGAACAGCTTCACTCTACATACAGCTCCTGGTCAAGGGAACTGCTTAGTGTTGAAGGGAGGTGTGTGTGTGTAGGGAAAATAAACCCTTGGGACTCGCTGGGATCCTGGAATTTCATAGTGCAAGGGAATTGTGTGGTGTCCATGCTTCAGGAACACCAAATTCTTTCAAACTGGGTCTGTGTTGATGTGCCTTTTGTAACAGCCACCGAGAGCTCTGCACACGCTGCTAGTGCTAGAGGAGGTGAAGGAGTAAAGGACTTGAGGTGAAGGGTGAGCTCAGACTGCGTGTTACTCCCTGGTGCTTGGCTGCAGTTGGCTCTGCAGTGTTAATGGTCCCATCATTTGCCTGTGAGCATTTTATAGATCTATATTGATTTGGTTGTATAAAAACAATTAGCAAAGAGCATTGGTTACGTTCTCAGCTGGGGAGGTTGCAAGGAGCAGACGAGGAAACCGGTGTCTGTAGTTCTCGCAGTGTTCAGCTCCTTTCTGGTTTATAAAAGGAGGTGTGTCAGGGAAATTGCACAATCTGGAACTTGAATTTAAAATGAATAGGGCTCACAGAACCAGATAATTCTCCTAAGGGAAAAATAAATACCCAAAGAAGTTAATGGCTCAGTGTTTTGAGCACATGTTACCAAAAAATGAGAGCTTGACAGCCATGGTTGGGTATGGCCCTTCTCTCCCCTGCCCAGCTCGGGGGTCAGAACATCTGATCATGGCCAGGGGGGATTCTTGGAGCACTAAGCATACAGGGATGAAGGAGGTGTATCTTCTAGCTTGTTGGTGGGAAGGAAATAATGCATCAAGACAGTCACAGCCGGTGACCCAAGCCCCAGAGCTACCTGTGCCTGCTGGGTGCGTTTCAGCTTTCAGTTATTGTAGAACAGGTTTAAAAATAAGCTGGCATTTACTGATGTGTATCTGTTAACTTTCTCCTTTCATCTCCAAGTGGATTCTTGGGCAGAACTCCCAAATTTCTTGGAGGAGGCCCTTCTTCACACCCTCCGATACTAAACACTTTGGGACCACAGTTCTGCATATTCTCACTCTCCTCTGGAGCCTGATGCAGGACAAGACCCTGCTCTCCTTTGTTTAGTTGTTCTTAAAATCGGGCCATTTGTTTGGACTGTTGCCCAAGTATTTTTTACAAGTCCAGGCTTCCACTCTGCCCTTGAGAGCTGCTGGTCGTCTCCCTCCCCTCAGGCTTTTGTTTATGTATGGCTTTCCCTAGCCTGGCTTTTGGGGGAGGGAGAAATACACGAGAAGAGCCGAAAGATCGTGATACAGATGATCGCTTGTTGTTTGTAAATGAAAAAAATCAGGTGGTCACCTTGGCCTAATGTCCAAGGTGTGTTTAACTAAAGGGCAGAACAGCTGACAATCAAAGTTCTTGTACAATAATGGAACATCAATCATTGTTTCATTCATGATTTTTTTTTTTTTTTTGCTGCTTCAGTAGAACTAGGTCAGGATGAAATCTAATCTGCCTATCACAAAGCCAGTGCTATCACAAGGTCGTTCCTTTCATCCCAGCTGGAAGGCAGGGTTACATCAGACAAGGTGAAATCGCTGAAGTCCATCTTCCACTATGCAGGGGTCACGTTCCAGATGGGCGAGTGGTCTGATTTGCTGCCCTGCCCTCTCTTCCCCGTGGGGGCATCCTCTTCCCTTAAACCAGGGAGCAGAATTGTAGGCTTTGCCCCTGCTAGCAGAGCAGGGGATGGCTCAGGGATGTGACCGCGGCCAGGAGGCAGCTGGCCTGCTGCCTGTCTCGTGAGGTCGGTCAAAGCCGGCTGCTGCTATGCTCTGCCAGGTGCCAGCAGACTCGGGCAGGAGCTGCTGCAGTTTTCTCAGCCCCTTGGAGCCCTCTCCAGAAGTCATGCCGTACCACCAGACTGCTGCCCTTTAGCTGTTGGGGATGCAGTGGCTGTGGAAATGACATGGGGTAGAACAGAGGAAACAGTTTAGAAAAAGTAGTTAGATCTTCATTTTCCAAGTCTATCGACTCCCAGATTCCCCCTCAGGAGGGAACACGTTGCTATTTTCTTTCTAATAAGATTCTGGATGACTTTTTTTTCCTAAAGTGTCACGAATAGAATGTGTTGTTGCAATGAGGATTTGCTGTGCCCAGTGTCCTCCTGAAGACAGATCTGTCTGGACTCAGACAGGAGTTCCTGTAGAATTGCACTGTACATAGGGCAATATAGGCTTATGAACTGGCGTTATTATTGCTGCCATGATATTTGTATGTCATATTTGCAAAATGCTGCCTACTCCTATTTTAGCTAGAACACACAGAATAAACATGGAAAATGAGGTTGCAATTTACTTCCAGACTTGGATGCACAAATAATGATGGCGTGATTCTTGACAAGTTTTGGGGCTGTGCCCTTTGTATAATACTTACATATCTTACTGGTGTGATTTCTGCCTACCATAATTACAATTCCATGGTCCACTCCAGGACTGATGCCTGTAAATTGTTTTGAATGTATGTCTGAGTGTAAGCATGAGGACCCAAGGAGAGGTCCATGGTAGTTAAGCTGTCTGACAAGCAGCTGTTGAAGAGTACCAGGCAGATATTCAGGACTCTTTTGCTGCTGAAGTTGGGCAGCAGATTCAGAAATGAGGAAGAGGTCTGAAACTGAGCTTGAAGACTGTAATGAACCCAAATGAAAGCATAGTAAGATAGTAAGAAGCAATACAAACTTTGACATTTTTTATTTTTCTAGAACTCACCCAAGGCACAAATGGCAAATGCATTCCACCTTCACTGTCCTCAAAATGAAGCAAGAAGTTCCATGTGGAAGTTAAGGTAAGCTGTATTTCCTTAATTACAACTGTGTAGTGAAATTCCTGATGACATAAATGAAAGGACCTGGGCAAGGAAGTTATGTTCTCTCTGACATGAAGAATAGGGCAAATGAACCAACTTTGAGACCTCTTTACAAATCTCTGCACATTGTTCTTCTGCTTTGCTGGTTCTAGTGGCAGTGGAATGGTGCCAGCCACGTGTCCATTACGTTTTCTCCTCAGCTATGCCTACTGAAGTTCCTGGCACTGGGGATGTAGTCCTGGCATTTGAATGCTGTGGAGTATCAAACCGATGGCCTTCTGCATTTTTGGTGATCAGACTGGGATGCTGTGCAGAACATCAGTCTAACTGGACAGAACTGGGCTGGATGGCTTTCAGAGAATAGTCTTTCATTTATATGAGAATTTGCTTAGCTTCTTTCTGGTAAACTTTCTAAGCCTGCACGATGATGAGAGCAGTTATCAGAGTACTGCAGTGCTTTTGTGATGACTTGCAATCCTTAGGACTTCAGTCTGTGGGAAAGAACAGACGAAGAGCTGTACTGAGTCATCCCAGAAGTGCAAGTAGTCCTAGCTTGTGTCTGGTTTGGGTCACAGCAGCTGTGTAAGGAGGAATCTATAACACGTGGTACTTCCCTTGATGTTACCTTCCTAGCCTGCAATAGTCTGCAACTGAGGAACATTTTGAACCGGAGATTTGTTCTTCTCTTCCCCCCTCTGAGATCAGTGACAGCTGTGGGCTCAGTAACCTCTGAAACCCAGGCATTTCTATATTTAAATGCCTAAATATAGATGTGTAGAGGCCTATGAGCCCGTGGGCACCATTGAAGTGGACTGGAAATTTCACATTTGCCTTTCTGGTGATTGGATCAGGCCCTATTTCAGGTAACCAGCTTGAAAAAAAAATAAAAATGGATTAAGTGGCTTCTGCAAGATGGTTGAACAAATGGGACAAATGGTTGGCAAAGCTCAGGAGTTCTGGATTCCATTCCCGTGCCCTGACTGCTGAATTAAATTTGTTCTTGCATAGAAGGAGCTCATGCATGCAGCAGAGATTCAAAAGCATCTTAACTGCATCTACTCAAAGCACAATGCTGCAGAGTTATTTCTTGTTCACTGTTCTTTATGGTGGTGTCTAGAGAGCTTGTAGGATGTTTTAGTATGACTCCTGCTTGGTTAACAATACGGGCAGAGCCTCCACCTTTTGTGTTGATCCAGAGAAGGTTCATAATCTCCAGTCCATCTGTTCCTCCTAAGTGTGTATGTGTGTAACCAGTAGTAGAGATCAATACCTCTCTTTCAAACAGTAGCATTTAGAGTGGGGGAAGCAGAGAACTGTCAGAATGTGCTGCAGCAAGAAGGAGGTCTAGCTTGGAGGTGTTTTCTGTGCAGGACACAGCTAAACTCATCTCAGGGAGATCAGCCAGTCTAGCAGTGAGCTGTGCTGCAAGTATGCACCAAAATCCCTTTCCCTTTGAAGCAGGGAGAGTTAAACCATTGACTTTATTGCAGTTGGGTTAAGCCTGTAAATAGTTTGTAATACTTGCATATTATTAGTTACTCTCATGGCTAGATCTAAGCATACTTGATCTCCAGAGGAATTTGACTTTGCATACAGTCAGGCATTCCTCATTTCACATTAGCTGGATAAATGCATGTGCAAAGAAGTGTGGGTTTGTCTTAGCCCAGTTGCTTCTTCCTGAGAGGGTGACGAATGCTCTTTTAGGAACTGGGTGAAATGCAGCATTTCTGAAAAAGCAATCTATAGTTCATCTCAGAACAAACTACGGCTGTGACAGCTGAGCAGGGAACGCTCAGGCTCTGCATAGGTTGAAATCTTTTATGATGTGGGACCGTTGGCATCTGCTGTGCATGTCACAGTCAGAACATAAGGACAGCAAGTGGGCGGTTCAACAGCTGGGATGGGAATTGGGGGTGGGGGGCATGGAGCGAGCTGTCATCTGATGGCTCAGAGCAAAGGGAACAATAGGGTTTGGAATACTGTAACTTAGCATGACTTGCTTCACAGTGTATTGAGCTTATTTCAACACCATCTCATTTTTTCTTCATCGCCTCCTATTCCCCGGTACAATCGCACACTTTGCTTACTTCTGTCCTTCCACAGTCATGCATACAAACTTCCCTGTGGATTTATCATCAAGAAAAGCAGTCAGCAGGTGCACTTGGCACATCACGTGCAAATGAGGGTGCTACGATGCTAGTGCAGGGGTAACAGCCACAAGGTGAGAAGCTGGATGCTAACAAAAGGAGTATGCCGAGGTCTGGGGTACTTTGTGTATCCCTCAGTCTTCGTGGGGAGAGACCACAAAGTTCAGCATTGGGTGGTTCAGCATGGTCCTGAGGTTGGAGGTGGTTCAATACACAGGAAAAGTTGTCCTCCTGTGACTTGACGGGAGAATGGCTTGGATAAGCAGACTTGAGATTTTCTTAGAAATGCTTTTAATGCTTGCAGTTGAGTTTTATCGCTCATTAAGCTGTTAGCCTGTTTTGATCTTTATTTCAACAAGGCCAGCTTGCTCTATCTTTATTATACGCGTGTCAATGTGTACATAGTCTGTGTTCCTCTTCTAAGAAATGAGTGAGCTGCATCTTGTCTGGGTGATATCTCTGGGCAAATTCCACACAGAAGGCATTGGGCAGCCACGCCCAGGGTCAGAATTGTCTCAAAATCACCAGGAGTGGGTTTTTTCCAGGGATGTATACGTGCAAATGTAAAATCTGAAGCTAGCCATCTTTATTCCCAGTTTCCAAGTACAAAGACTTACTCGTGTGGGTAGAAAATCAGGCTAAAAATAGACTTACCTTACCTGACCTTGCAAGTAAGCTTGATATCTAAGAATCCGTGGGAATGATCCCTGGGTCTGAATTTATTGCCTGTTGTGAGCTGAGCTGTTTCCCTGTCTGAGGGTAGTGCTGTATTGTTCTCTTAAGGGCTGCATGAGTCACGTCTTACGTGGGCTGTTTTATCACTCTAATTAGTCTACAGATTGAGAAAAGGAAAAGTGTACACAAAAGGACAAAGGCAAAACATATTAGTGGCCCTTGTAAACTTGTGAGGCACTCCATATGATTTTCTGGTTGAGAAATAAAACACTCTGAACTCCTTTCATCTAGGCTACAACGCTGAAATGTCTCTTCCATATGTCAGTGGTATAATCTACATAATGAACAAAGCTTCACAGATGGGCTGGCTGATGCAATGGACATTCTTTTCATAAGTTGCCCTCACTTTTATCATTTTTCTTTGGTTTCCCACAAGATGGGCTGAATATTGACAATTACTGAGCTATTACTTCCTAAGTTGCATAACTTATAAAACTGCTGCAATTCAGCGAGGTGGAATTTTGTTCCAGAATAATCAGTGGCACAAAATAGCCAGAGGAAAAGAAGGTAGACATTAAAAAGAGGGGGAAGAAGAAAAAAACACTTTAGAATGAGTGTCTTTAATAAATAAATCCACCCTGATTTTCTGCTTTCTTTTTTAACCAATGTCATTAAGTTAATGTTTTTTTTCTCCGTACAGTTTATGCAATGATACAGCTCTTCTGACTGCCTTGGAACTTCTTTGTGCCCTTGGCTTTTGAAGTTTTTAGAACTTGTTTTAGTTTTTATTACAAATGCTTTTTTTAAACTGAAGGCCTTTTAGGAATGCAGGAAAATATTTGTTTTGAAGTCCTGCTTTCACCTTCATTGCTTTCCTTGGCCAAAGATCACCACTTATTCAAATTCACAAAGTTCTAGGACTTCAGATTTTATTTCCGCAAGCCTCCTTGGTAGGTTGGAGATCAAATCCTTTCTGGTTCCTCTCTTAGCCTTTCTCCAAAGATGGTTGGTGGTGACGTGGTTTTAAACTCAGGCTCAGTCTAGCCTCCCAGTTATTGCTGGATCAGAGAAGGTAGAGTCAGAGGCTGAATTTACTATGACCATGCATCCAGGGCTTGGATGAGCTTTGTGGAAAACAAAAGTCTCGTTTGTATGAAAGAGGGCATTTTCTTTTGCTGTGTTACGAGGATGCATCATCCCGGCCAAGAACCTGGAAGACATTAAGGTAGATGTGATTGTCAAACATTGAGCTTTTCATTTCTGTAAGGGACCAGCTGAGCTTGTAGTGTATGAGGTGGAACTGCAACCCACGAGTAGGTACGGAGGTGACATTTTGGTTATCCAGGAACAACAGTAAAGTGCAAGAGTTCTCATTTCGCATTAGCTACGTGCATGGGGAGAATATAAAACTTTATGTAGTGGTGGCTTCCAATAAAAGGAAAGATATCTCATTCTTGGAGTGAAACTCAGACACTCACCGGTCCAAAGAGTTTGCCTAAGGCCTCCCCAAACTCACAGTCTCCTTTTGTCTTTCACAGTTGCCTGATTGCTGGTTCTCCAGCTCTTACTCTGTCTCTCGGAGTATGTGTGCCACCCAGCTGAAGGTGTGACTGCTCCACCTCGTGTACCCATACCAACAACCGAGTAACCGCACTGGCAGAGGTCTAGGTGCCAAATATCTTCCCAATGTCTCAGGCAAACATGCTGAACCTCCCACTGCTGTCAGACATACTTTTATGCTGACTACCTTGGAGATGTCTAAAATAGTGGTGTTAGTACCGAATTGTACTGTAAATGCGTCCTCAGAAGTTCCTGCAGCTAGGATCAAAGCTGCACTGCTTCCAGTAACAGGGAAGTATGCAGAAAGCGTACTCTCTTCTCCAGAGACTATAAATATCCTTCTATATTTTTTCTTGATTTAAAAGAAATGCCAGTGCCTCAGCTTTATGCTGAAGCCATCCATAAGGGTTTGTTCTATCTCTTGCTAGATTCTTTTCAGGTGTTGCATTAGATAAAATCTCCCCTCCTATCCACCTCCCTGGGACCGTCACCCCTGAGTGCCTCTTTCGCTATTTTAGCTGTATTGTCCTGATACTTCTTTGGTGCAGAGCATGGAGTCTGTTTTTACAGGCTGACTGAAACAACTAGCTCAGGGACTCATAGGCAGCTGTGGGTTGAGCTAGGAGCTGAGGCCAGGTCTCTTGAATCCCAGTAAAGTGCTCTGACCATGGTTGTTTCCTTCTTGCTTCTAGCAAGACCTTAATTTTCTTTCAGAACAACATTCTGCTGAAACAGTAGCTCAAACCCAGCTTTTAAAAACCTGGGTGCCAGCAGTGAGATGCACCTACTTATGTTGTCATATTAAGGACAATAATTTGGAAATGCTGTCTGCCCTCAGCTTCCAGAGTTGTACCTACCCATTCTCTCTGCAAACCAGGCCCTCTGTTTTGAACTCTAGTAGATGTGCTATGCCTTTACAGCTCATGAGGATTTGTAAATTTTGAGCCAGAATGAGGTCTGTAAGGGCTGCTGATGTCTTCTTGAACTTAAGCAAAAATGTCATTGTCAAAATTAATCATGTGCTTCATTCAGTATCTATGCTTTTGACCAATTTGAGATTTCCATGTGAAGGAAAGAGAAGGGAGGTTGTCTTGGACCCACCTCAGATAATCCATAGCTGGGGGTGGAAATGAGCTCCTGATTTATTTTTGGTTCTGTAACATGATGCAACTGCTGCACATGGAAAATAAGGCTGCATGTGTAGACTGAATGATTCCCAGTGAATATCCGTACAGTACTGTCCTTTTTTTGCTTGCTCACCACTGGTACACTGACCATAATTTCCTGTAATGTGTTTTAAGTCCAGGTTAGCAACTGATTTAACAGCTGTGAGTCTTCGGGCTTTTTTCACCTTTCTGGGCTTACTGAATACCAAATAATAAAATCAATACGTAGATTATATCAGTTACCTGAAATTAGTGAGAGAATACACACAATATTGTTATTGTCTCCCCGGCTGGATGAGTGTGTAAGCACTTCCAAAGCAAACACAACAGTAAACTTTGCTTTCCATAGGTGCTTGTGCCAGTAAAATCTGTTCTTTCCAAAGCTCATGGCAAGCTAATGCAAGAGGTGTGAGTGTGGAAGGGATAAATCTGTAAAAATATTCAAACGAACATTCCCATTATCTCTGTTTAGCTCTTCTGGATTTCTGCATTTCTCTTGATTAGGATGATAACTGAGTATCTGATCTAGATGCCCGTTGTAGCCTGGCTTTATGCTTGTGTGCTTTCATGGAGGCAGCTGACCTGGGCAGGTTGTGCCGACACGGGGGTCATCCCCCTTACTGCCACATTTCCAGTTCTAGTGCAGTGTCCTGGGCACACAGAATGGAGGGAGTGCTCCCCACAGCCCCAGCACTGCTGAGGTTGGCAGGGACCTCTGAAGGTCACCCACTCTAGTCCCTTCTCCTCACCCAGCTCAAAGAAGGGATGACTAACGCAGGTTGTTCAGGGCTGCATTGAATATTTGCATGGACAGAGACTCCATGACCTCTTTGCAAAACTTGTTCCAGTGTTTGATCATCCTCATGGTAAAACAGCTTTGTTTCTTACAGTTAAATGCAGTTTCCTGTCTTTTAATGTATCCGTTGCTCTTTGCCCTTTCTTGGGATACCACTGAGGAGAGTCTGACTATCCTCTGGACTCTCTCCATCCATGAAGGATGTGTTCCTACATGTGTTCTGCATTCCTACAGTTGTGCAGTTTCCTGAGTGCTTCAACATTCATTTAAAAATATGGATTTTTGCTTTCTCAATTGGGGGACCATTTCAATTTTTTTTACTCAAAAGGCAGAGGAACCAGAAGGATGATGAGGTTTAGATCAAATTGACTTCCAGACTTGTGCTCTCCCCTGCAGAACATGCTGCCTCCCACACTGACAGCTCTCCTCTGTGCAGAGATGCACACCTATGGCACCTTGTCATTATCACACCATAGCATTAAGCAAATGGTTTTTGTTCTACTTGCCCATGTGTACCAAATCCTCAGCATGACGGAACGTCACATGCTGCAGGGGAGAAAAAGGTGAGTTTGCTTTTGTAGCTCATGCTGAGACACTGGTTTCATCTACCCCCTTCCTTTTTGTCTTTATGTCCTATGCATTATTATAACTCTGCGAGGGACAGAAAAATGTTGGCTTTCCTGGTTGGTTGGTGCAGTGGCAACTAAGAGAAAATAATAAAAAATAATCCTAATTAAGGAGTTATCCTCATGATTTGTGGTTTTGTATACTGGAAAGCAGGCCAAGGCTGTCTGATTTCATTTCTGTAAAAGAATGTAACTCCAGTTCCTTGCCAGTTTATACCATTCCCCATGCCGGGCAGTAGATAATTTCTCATGGTCCCAAAGCTTTCAACAATACTCCATTATGTTTCATGACTCATAAATGGGCTGGTGCCCATGGAAAGCCATGTGTCTCAGTGCAGGCAGCACAGCTCCCCGCAGTATGTTTGAACTGATTTCATAGCCTCCAGACCTAGCATGGTTTATTATTTTCATGACTCGCTCCCTGTTCTCATTGTTGCTAAGACCGTGTTGCATCAGTAGCAGGAATAATATTAAAGGCTCTGATGCGTTTCGATACGAAATTAAAAGCACAATATGCGGAGCTTCAAATGAATGCAGAAGAAACAAGATCAAACAAAAGACTGAACTAAAGTTCAGACCTAATAGCTCTTGGAGATAAGCAGCTCGTATAAACTGCAGAGGCGGCTGATAGATAAGCCGATATTATCAGGACCGATAGAGCTGCGGTGATTATTGCTGGATTACCTGTGTACTCAGGGCTCCGCTGATGGATGGAGCACACATCCTCTGTTAGACTGGCATAAAGCTGAAGGATTAGAAAGATATCGTGCATAGTCTTGTGTCTGCTCCTGCAACCTTTATTTGAAGGAGCTGAATCAATGAAGGCAACTGTTCCTTGCCTAATTATTATTACTTGATGCTTTCAGCCAGTTCTGTGCTGTGCAAGCTTGTGTGGAGCCAGGGTCCGTACCTTTATATCTGAGTAAAGGTTGGGAGATTATGGTGGTGTGTTTACAGCTTTACATTTTATTAATGTCTGCGGATAAACTGCTGGTTGGCGTCTTTCCTCCGTATTTTTTAATCCTGTTGTGCTTTCCCGGGGTTTTGATTCTGTTGGCGTGGTCTCGGGAGCCCCGTGATATGGGGAGGGCTGTTTGGGGGGGGCGATTCGGAGCAGAAGCCAAAAGTGGCTCAGTTGAGGAGGGCTGAATGGAGCAGTTCTGTCTGCCGTCGCGAAGGCGTTTTGTAATAACTCGGCTCACTTAGTGAGACTGCTGCCAGGTACTGTCGCAAGCATCTGACTGTGGAAATAGCTGCTTGAGTAACAGGAACAATAGAATCTGGAGGAAAAAAAGCAGCAACAACAACAAAAAAAGATTTATAGTATTTCGTTTTGGTTTTGGTGGTTTTTGTTTGTTTTTTAGCGAACAAGTTAGTATTGCTCTATTTAGTTTGATTCATTTTCATATACTTATATTTCAGTATAAGGCAAAGTTTAGGTTATAAGTATTAAAAATTGAAGGCTTTAAAAAAAATCCTTTTCCTTCATATGTTTTGTTTCTGTCTCTAATGGAAGCATTTATTAAGTCATTAAAATTTTGATTTAAAAAAGCCCAGATTTAACCTTGAAAGAGCATGAATAAAGTATTTTAAATGCATGTTCTCATTGAACTCGCTCTTAGTTACATAATTTCCCATTTGCTATTCCATTTTTTTCCAATTTAGCCAGTTATCAAGTTTTTAACGTACATATTTATTTGAGAGGGCTGAATATATTTGGTCTAGTGAAAGAAAAGTATGTTCTATAAACAGATCTGTTCCTTCAGCAGAGCTTCATCTGTTTAGCTATTTTTTTGGAAGGAGCTGCAGCACTAACACTGGAAATGTGCTTGGTTTCTTGAAACAATCACTGGGCATTTGTACAGAAAACAGAGGCAAGTCAGGAAGCTTTAAGAAGCAAAGCATGTGTGGATCTGTTGTGATGCTTAATGATTCATTTAGTGCTCTGTGGTTAATGATTATAATGACTATATGTGGTAATCCCGCTACCACCCTCGCCTCCCCCTTTCTTTCTCACTCTTTCCCCCCTCCGAAATGGGCAAGCAGATAAAAATCCTGCAGCGTGCAGCGTCGAGGATGGGGTTACGCCGAGTGGCTGGCAGCAGGTGTGGCGCTGGAAGGGTTTGTGCCATTAGCACCCTCAGCAAGACTCAGCATCAATTTAGGAGCTGAGGCTTCCCGCAGCCTGGCCCACGCTTGTGGCTCCCGTTGGTTTTCTGCAAGCTGCAACAGGGAAAATTCCCTGCTGGGGACCGGGCTTGATGGCTGCAAACTACAGAGGATGCAGTCCCTAACTGTAATTAAAAGGGCCTTCCTATTAGTTCATGCAGTTGGAGCCGAAGGACCTGGCTTGGTTCTCTGATGCTGAGGGAGGCAGGAGCAGTAATTAATTAGCTAGATGAACTTTCCCAGTGCGCAGAGTCTGGTCCCATGACCCTAGACGGGTTTCGTAGCAGAGCTGAGGGAAGCTTTGTTTATTAAAGCTTAAGGCAAAGGTACAGATAGATAGGTAAACGTTTGGGAAACAACCTAAAATCCTCGTGGAGTGCAGCAGCCTGGGGAACTGTTTACCCAGCTTTCATGAAGAATGCCCTCCTTCCATCCCACCTCTGACCAACTCCAGACTAGCCACCTGCCTAGACTTGCTCCTTGGGGATTTTTCTCTCGGTTCAAATGCAAATGCTGTGCCGATAGCTTGCTCGGGAGGTTGGCAGCTGCTTTACCCAGGGTGCAGTTTCGTGAACGTTTTCCCCAGCAGCAGAGGCAATTTAAAAGCTCTGCCCCACCTTTGGCCACTTGCTGCTGGCGCTAAACCGCACGCTTCATTGCCCCCTCAGCTGTGCTGAGATAGCTCTTTGCGGAGACATGAGATGAACCAAAATTAAAAATAAAAAAAAAAGACCACCAAAACCCACAAAACCAAATCGCCCTGCTATCCAAAAGAGCTGCCTGACCCAGTTTAGCTCATAGCCCTGCCACCAGTTGCATCAGCATGACCAAGCAGGAGGTAAATTGAGGTGCAGGGGTGGGAACAGGAAACCTGGGTCAGGAGGAAAGTGAGAACTTCTCCAACTCCATTTCTTCCTGGAGAAAATGGTTGTGTAATGACTGGCTGTGGTTGTACCGTACCAGATTGGTGCATCCAGAGGAACTAAACTGATGTAGATCAGGGATGGGAACACAGTTACCTTCACTTCAAGCACAAGATGTAGGATTCACACCAGCTTTGCTGTTCTATTTCAGCTTTACGCTGGTGGCAAAAGGATGGGGGAATACTTGAACCAGCATACAGCTAGCATGGTGCAGGCAGGTGATATTTGATCTGGCAGAAAGCCTGCTGGTACAAAGTTAACATGTTGAAATGTTTTGAACAAATTTGAGCCAACACAGCTCGTAGCCATTCAGTATTGTGCCCGTGTGGCTGTGGTGCTCTTGGTCAGGCAACGAAGCAGATTCAGTGTGTTTGAAGTTGTTTGAAGTCGGTGCTGTTCCATGCCTCTCTGTCATCAAAATCTGAATTAAGAGTGCGAACACTCTGGTACAGCCCGCTCAGCTTCCAGCAGAGATCCCGTGAGACCTTCAGACACTTAACTGAAGCAGCAAGCAGACTTACAGACAAGGTGCTTCTCTCTGGATACAAGCTCCGAGGACAGATTTGCCCTGGTTTGTGCTGTCAGGGTTTGGGATTCCTGGGTCACAGAGGGAAGGGAAAAAGCAAGCTGCCTCCCCAAAAGCTGAGGAAGGTGAGAGATGCAGCTGCTTCTGTCCCTGTGGTAAAGCTCAGAGAGAGCAGGTAGGCTGAAAATGGGAGTATTTACTGCAAGTAATGAAGAGTTAATGCTCTCGACCAGTAGATTGTGCAGAAGTAGTTTATTCATTTATCCAGAACACAGGCTTTGCATCCTCTTTGAAAAGTGTTCAAGGAAGTCTGGTTGCTTCTGATATTCCACACAAGGCTGTAGTTCCTGGCCTAGCTCTGAGCTGGCAGATGTGAATGAAAGCTACTTCTTGGCAGGAAAGGGAGGCTTGGTTCTGATGTCCATCAGGACCAGAGCCTCTCCCACGAGGCTGCTGCCGAGGAGATGTAGAGCCGAAGGTGGCCAGACAGTGGCTGTTAGAGCAATTACTGCCATGGATCAGATTTGTTCATGTAATGAGTTAATGCCTAAATAAAATTAGACAGAACCTAGTTAAAATTGCGTGCTGTGTCTGAGAAGTGATATAAGCCGATGCCTTCAGATCCTCATTGAAAGCTGACTTCTGTCTGCAGAGGCTGTGGAAATGTGAAGTGCTGGCTGCCTGTGAGTTCCTGGGTTATTGAATAAATGTCAAACCCAGTGAAAATGCAGGCCCAGACATTCAAACGGTCTGGGGTGCACAACTGGCAGAATTATTTCTGAGCATGTAATGAGGAGATATGTGCAAAAAGTTAATTAGGTGCATTTTCCTGAACATTACCTGGTATATACCCATAGTCCCAGTGCTTGAATAGGCAAGTCTAATGTGTGAGTGTGAGCATTGGGCCTGGCAAAGTATCTTTATGATGATATTTGGACATGCAAGTCAACACACAACTACTTTTGTTTCCCTTTTCCTCTACTTTTTCATGATTAGCTAAATGTACCTAGAGGATGCTTTGTTTCCCTATGGCTCCCTTCGCCTCATTCAAACAAACTTAATATGCTTTTCTGGACAGCAACCAAGTTTATATTTGTGCCAGCACCCCAAGCTTGTGCTGACTTGTTCCGTTGTGGCAATAACTGCTAATGAGTGCAAATGTGTTCCTGGAAAACCCTTGACGCTGGAGAGGCATCTCTGACTGGAATGATGCTCCTGGCTATGGAATAGCTGAACACCTGTTCCTTGCTCAGTGCAAAAAAAAAATAATACAAGAGACCCTCAGGAGCTCTGCTCCTTTTTTTTTTTTTTTTTTTTTTAATTTTCAAGTGCCCCCTGACTGCAAGGCCTGCTGTTGAATCTCAATTTTTTTTTCTTTTCTTAATTGCCACATTCCTTTATCAGCTCAGCAACAAGCCCTGCTCTTCTGTTCTTGCATGCAAAGGGTCGTCACGATGCAACAGATGGAGCTGAGGGTTGACCATCAAGAAACAATTCCTGCAAAACCCAGAAGGCGGTGGGAGGAGGAGTGATATTTGGAAGGCTGTTTGGCTCGATGACAGGAGGGTTTTTATGTTCCAGGGCTGACCTGTAGTTGTGCGAGTCCTGCCTGATCAAAACTGAGAGTTGGGCTATATTTATTGCTTAAGCATATTTATTACTTGCTTGTAGTAGGTTTTCTTTTTTTTTTCCAAAGTTTTTCATCACTGCTGTCACCGATGGTGCTGTGCTAATAAATATATTCATGTAGAGAGACTGGATGTCATTGTTTTTCTATCAAGTCTCACAGTTCCTTCTTTGAATAATTCTCTTCCTTGTCTTGGCCAATGTACCAACCTGACCAAGTCATTTAAAACCTGATTTTAAGCAATGTGGTTTTGCTTCATTCCTTTCCCTGTAGCTATGTTGAAATATCAAATCACCATAAGCCAATATTGGCCAACTGAAGAGTGCACTTAGGATGGGTTCAGCCTGTAGTAGTTTTCCCTAGGTACTGTTGATGTTAACCAGGACAAAACCAACCTAGGAGTCCACTCAGGGGCACAGACTGCTGTGGCTGAACCCATCAGGGTTTTGTTGTGGCAAAATAATTAGGAGAGCTTAGCCCTTTCACCATCTTCCTCCAATACTTAGAAAAGCAATAGGGAGATCTTTCAAAAAACCAAAGATGCCCCACCTGCTGAAGAGTCTTGTGTGTAGTGCTCAGCTCAGTGTGGCCCACTGGGAGTAGTGGTGGCTGATAGATGCTCATCTTCTGTCACCTCAGAAACTCGTACAGGAGCTCATCAGGAATGGATTACCTGCAACAGAGGATTTGGGTCAGATGCGCCCTATCTCAGTGTTCCCAGGTTGAATCTCGATGTTTGCCCCAGGCTTTCCTCCAGGTGATGTTCCTTCTCTATTGCCATGGTGATGAGGCTGCTGAAGACCATGGAGGGGCAGACCTGTGGTTCTGCTGAAATAATCTGCTCCTCACCACAGAATTCAGCTGCCACCAACAGTTGTAAAGCCCCATCTTTTCTGCTGAGGCCATGGGGGTCTGTTCAGCTTTTTGGGAGCTGGATCTGGGGAAGATGAGAATGGAAATGGGGGAGAAAAATACCCCTGAACAGCTTGATTATCGTCTTTAGGAGGCAAACAGAACTCACCAAAACAACAGGACCCAAACCTAAGGAATCAGGCTGCCAGCTAGTGTAAACTGGGCTTGTTCCTAGCAGCTGAGGAGCTCGCCTGTCTGCATAGAAGTTCACCCTTGGCTCTTCCTTTCTGCGTTTATTTTGCCATCTCTGTGGTGACTTTTTTTAAGCAGTGTACAAGTCGCATCACCTTCAGCTTTGAAGGTTTTATGGACACAACATAATTGGCTTCCATCCCTCCCCCCTGAAACCTTGAAGGGGATGAATGTTAAAGGCCCTTATCTCTAGATTCCTCTGGCAGCTATGGTCCATCTCAGGGATCCGTAACTCCTCCAGGGCTGGGAACAAACAGTTCTTGACTGTTTTCAAAACCTATTTGTACCAGGCACTTCATCATTTTGACTTTATGATACATTTGTTCACAGAAATATATAGAACCATTTTAATAGCTTCAAGCTGTTCTAGGTTGACCTACCCTAGCAGGTACTGGCAAAATCTGAACCTATTGCTTCATTAGCTGTTCATGAGACCTGGATGGGACAGAGGAGTGGAAATGAAAAATGGATTTTCCTTTCTTGGGTACTGATGTAACTTACAGTACGGAGAAATCTTAATTGATGGCTTACACAGGAAGAATTTAAGGTGTCTCAGCCCAATTTCTAGGGAGCTGAAGGTTTTTATAAAATAGCTGCCTTTACCTTTTTCAGCTGTGTGGAGGGACATATAGATTTTTTTTTTTTCTCCCTATTCTGTCTTCCTTTGCCAGAAACAGTTGATTAGAATAATATTAAAAAAAAAAAAAAAAAAAAGAAAGAAAAAAAAAAAAGAACAGCTGTTTCCAGTGATTAGTAATGGGGTGGAAGGGAGGCAATTGTTCAGGACATTTTCCAAGCCTGGAAAAGGTGCATTTATTTATTTATTTATTTATTATCTCTCTATTGTCAGAAAAACGTGTTTCCAAATGCATGGGAGTGGGTGGATTGAGGCTGGGGCTGGCCCCACTGGCTGTGTCATAGCAAGGACTGGCCTTTGCTACGGGTGGTTGGTGACAGGGACCCAAGTGCCAGCCCTGCATGCCCTGCTTTGCAGCCATGTAACTCGGGAGGAGAATAGGTTATTTATGTAGGGTCCCTCATTTCTAATTAGGGAGGTCTTCTACTTCTTGAACTTCAAAGCTGAGGGCTGCTTTTGGGCAGGGTCTGCACTGAAACTTTCAGTCCAGGTTTCTGTCAGCCAATATTCCTGTGTGAACTTAGCAAATAGGCTGCAATTTCTGTGTGAAACGAGATTGATGCAGCTATGTTTGAAGGAGATTTTGAGAGTGATCCTTGAGCACAAGCAGTCAATATTTGTACACTGCATAATTAAGCTGTTCTCAGTAGAAGAATTATCTAATAGCTAACACACTACAGCTTGGAAGTGGGAAGTCAAATACTTTTTGCCTACTGTTACCTTAGTTACTCTGTCTATACATTAGGGATAATTTGAGAAACCCCTACAACAGACCTGGGGAGTTGTTCAAGTGTTAATAAATGTTTGCAGAGCTCTTCAAAGTTTTGATTAAAGTGATTGTGAAAATGTGAAGTGTTAAAATCTATTTCTAGATTTGGCTGCTGTGAAAAGGACTGGAATAGACGAAGCTGAATCTTGGTGCTGAGAAACTACTGAAAGCAGAATTTAAAAGAGAATGGTTATATGTTAAACTGTAACCACGAGAGATTTTATATATTTAAAGAAAGGCAGATCCTGTGATATTGACACAATATGTCAGGCTTTTTTTCCAGTCTGCCAAGCCAAACTACCCAATTTTCTGGCAGGGATTCTGAGAAATTTACTCTTATCTTCTACTTAAAATTTGCTTAATTAGTATTATCCACAGTGGACCAGCAGAAGCACAGACATAGATATCTCCCATAGCAGCTATTCAAAAGTAACATTCATGGGGAAAGGGAGTTCACAAACAGAAGACATCATCTCAGAATTAGAGCCGGAACACCCCTTCTCCTGCCCTGTGTGTGTTTTGTTTTTGGTTTTGTTTGCTTTTCTCTTCTCTAAATTACAAGCCAGGCAGTGACTGTCTACCTCCTTGTAGCTGTATAGTGCCCAAAGAGCCCTGTTCTTGGCCTTTTGACAGTGCTGTTTTAAAAACATTTCATAATAATAAAGCTTCCAGTGTTAATGGTAAGGCAAGAAGACTTGACTTTTCTCAGCTATAGCTGGCTTGCATCCTCCTCTGCAGTAGCCAGTGGTAACATAGACCCTGCGCCAAGTTGTAGCATCGGTTCCACCCAGACAGCCTTTGGACTGGAAGGGAGGGTAGGCAGGCTGGTGTAGCTCTACTATCACCAAACTGGAAAAGAAAAAAATATGATTTATTATTATTATTTTTAAAATAATACCATCTATATTCTTTTTGAGAGGCTAGACTTAATAAATCTTTAATAATCTGCATAGAAATCTCCAAGCCAAGTCACAAACTTAAGAGGACAGGTGGGGGCAGAGATGTTAGCAGAACAAAGTGGCTGAGTTGACCAAATAAACTTATGCAATTATATCTAAGAGTGGAGCTATCTACGTAAGTGAAAAATGAAGAGTATTTCTGTCACCCATGGCTTGGTGCAGAAATCAAAGCGAGGAAACTCAATTACCATTACAAGCAAGAAACCCCAAAGTCTGGCATGTTCCAAGAAGTTCAAATACACTCTGTCCTGGCTGCTGGGAATTGAAGCAAACATCTTAGGTGGTTTGCATGTCATGCCAGACAGCCCTCCCAACTGAAAACAGGACTACTCCCTACCACGTGGAGAGGCAAACTATCAAGGAATGATCTGTAATCAAGTGGAAAGTGTTTTTAGCCAGAAGGATGGTGATATGAATGGTGCTGTCAAACTGGAGGAGACTTTAGGAAGGCAAATCCCAAGCTGTGATGAGGGAAGTCAGCCTTAACTCATGCTGGCAGAAATTTGCCCTTGAAGAAGGTGACCCTCCTATTAGGGCTTTCCACAATAAGCTTCTGTACTGCAGAAGTCTCAAAGTTACAGCTCAGTTGCCTTTCACTAGTTCATTTCTGAAAGTATGTCCTCTTCTATTAAATGCAGGATTGGTACAAAAGTGGTGTCTTTGTGTCGGTATCATGCAGATACCAATACTATCCAAGTCAGGTTAATGACATATAAAAAGAATCCCACTGAGAGTTGCCTAAGGGTTGCCTGCACATATACTTCTAATGATTTACAAAGCTATGTTTTTATTTTTATTTTTCTTAGACCATTTTTAACATTCCTAAATATTTGGACAGTGGCTCAAAAGTTGTAGTTCTAGTCAGCTCCCTCCTGACATCAATTAATCAAGGAGGCTCAGTTGAAAAATATGGCATAAGACAACTGAGTAATGAGATTCTAAATTGATTTAAATGAATGGATAAAGTATATAAGCATAAATGGTGATTATGTAGCAAATATCTTTAAATGCAAGCTCAACTTCAGGAAATATCCAAGTTACACCAGGATGAGCAAGAATAACTCCAAGACTTACTAGTTCGTGGAAAGTGGGGAATCTTCTCATGAAAGTGAGGAACTTCCCCATTGTATTAAAATAAAATGAAGAAAAAAAATGCTGTGACATACCTAGGTGGAATACACATGCAGTGACAAATAGGTAAGTCAGAGATTCCTAAGATATCTGTAGATAGTTTTCATCATTAATTTCATTAGTACAGCAACTTTTAAGCTTGGGTGAAGGGTAAAGTTTTGAAACTTTAAGTCTATGGGGGTGTGATTCACCTGAGCAAATACTGAGATCTCCATCTGTGCTCACTGTCTAGACTGCCGTTACAGTCAGCGAAGAGAAAACAGGCGTTTCTAGGGCATGATTTGTCGTCTTCTAAAATAGACATCTGGGATATGTCAGGCAACTGCTTGGAGATGGTAGTCCAGAGATGACTTAGCAGTATGGAAACTTGTGAGCCAGAAATTTGTCTTCTGTAACTCAGAACTTGGTTATGAAAAGTAGTTCTTTTCAGTGCCTATCTTGAGAGCCATAAAGCATGAGGCTTCAGAAGCATAAGCTAGTCTGAAGTGAAAACCCTTACTGAGGACTTCACCAGAGGGTAAGAGTTGCTTCCTGAGCATTGACTGTCATGGAAGTCATGGTGCAGTTAGCCCATTTCTCATATCATTTTGAAAAACCTCCTCCTGCAGGGTAAATTGCCCATCAGTGGTCGCTTTACAGCTGACTTTTAATCATTGCTTCCCACAGAAAGTGTTATCCATGTAATTATAGATGATTCTGTCAAAATCAGCCAGAGGAGGGCACTTTTGAGCTATGGGAGACCTTCTCCAGGCCACTGGGGCCGAAGGTGCTGCTTGTCCCATTAGTTCTGTTTGTTGGACATTTCCTCAAAATCCTCTGGTAGTAGGCTTGGATCAGTGTCAGCCCTTGACACAGGTGTTGGTGGGCTTCTGTCCATTTCAGACCTTTTATCCTGTTGGTTTGTCAGTTGTCGTTGTCTCTGTTAGGATGTAAGAAGACCCAGTGCTTTGTCTATGGAGGACGATGGACCTGTGCTGCAGAGTTTGGGTGCAGAGGAAGGCCTTGGTGCCTCAGTGTCAGGCCCTGGGTGCCAGGAGCTGGTCCTTTAGGAGGTGTCTGGCCTAGCCAATGTCCTGGGATGGCTCTGTAACAATGGGATAAGACCAGGGTACAAGCTTGAGGGCTGCCATACAACCAGCTGTTATGGTGTTAGTACCCTGGTGGCAAGCTTATGGCCTGGCCCAGTTGTTGCTCCATCAGATATCAGATGATGCCCAAATGTGCTTGGAGCTGGTATGGCCAAAGGCTGTTTTCATTTTTTGCCATGATGCACTTTTTTCATGTGGAACGACATCTAGCTCTGGGGACAAGTCACTCAGCCCCAGCACCAGAAAGCAGGTCCTAGCCTTTACAGATTCACAATTTAAGCATTGCCTTGAAATTCATCAACTTGTGGTGTTTGGGAAGCGATGGCCCTGTCACGTCAAGTGCTTGGCTTCGTTTGGAAAACTCTTCCCTTGAAAAGGTCGGGTCGCTACATTGCATAGCAGCGAATTCGGAGATCTGCTTAGCAGCCGTTCTTACAGAGAACTATTTTCAGGGAAAGTATTTAAAACATTAGCAGAGGGGGGTGGGGTGAAAATCTCAGGGAAAGTAAAATCCGTACGTATTGTACATATGTTTGCTCTAAAGAGTGGGTGACCCCTGCTGAGTTTCTTGGCAGTGAAAGCCAGGCCAATGAGGACATCACCAGATGGGTTCATTACCAAGGCATTTTCATTATCACCCCTTGGGGCCAGCCCCTCGTCGTCCTCCTGGTCGGAGCATGGGAAGGAACACTCTGTTCCCAGTCCATGGAGGTATGAGAACACAGGGGGAAGTGCTTGTTTCTGGGACAAAAGCTGTGGTGACTGATCACGCCACACAAGTTCACGTGAGACGCTGAAGGCCAGTTTGCTGGTCCTGCAGCCCCCCTCTCTCAGCCTATATATGTAAGTACACACGAGTTCAAATGTGCTATTAAGATCCAGTAAGTGCCAGTGAAAATCTGGTTCATCTCAGATGAGGTTACCCTGGCATGACCCTATCAGTACGTTAATTCCAGAGGAGCTCACTGGAACTTATACAAAGACAACACGAGCAGACAGAACATAAGAACATAAGCAAACCAAGTAAATCTTGGTTAATCCAATCTGCAGGAATTCCCTACTGAAAATGGGCTAATGCCTTGAATTTGTTCTGACTTATCTTACAATGGCAGTTCTCTAAGAGCAGGAAAATGATAATTTTCAACACTAGGGCTCCTTTAAAAACTGCATTTGCTGAAGCAAAGACATGAAGTTAAATTGATAGTGTTTTAGCTCTTTCCCAGAGAATTGTTATGCATTATGCAGACTCTTATTTTTCCTGAAATTTGTCACTTGCAAACATTAGTATAAGGTTTTGCCTCCCTTGGTCAGGTTGTACAGGCTACTTAGGTGCAAAAGATAGTTTTTTTTTTTTTTTTTTTCAGCTAGTATAGTGTTTTTTTTTTTTTTTTTTTTTTTTTTTTTTTTTTTTTTTTCTCCCCATCTAAGTATATGTGACT
Source organism: Netta rufina (assembly GCF_964035555.1). Lineage (NCBI taxonomy): Eukaryota > Metazoa > Chordata > Aves > Anseriformes > Anatidae > Netta > Netta rufina. The sequence continues at coordinate 10,713,345 of NC_140137.1, forward strand.
CTGAAATTCTGGAATAGTTGCTCTGAATTGGAGCAAGTGAAGGACCATAGATGTGTCGAAGACCTATTCATGATTGTGAGTTAAGATTTAGTGAAGTGGGTAACCTCTTTCTGCCTCAAGCAACCTTGTACACTGTGGAGGACTTGTGTGCTAGACTTGGAATTGTGCAGAGTGGAATTTCTATCACCTCTTTCCCAATTATCATTGTTTACGCATGAAGCCACCTGTCTTCTTGGTACCTTGCCATAGTGAAAAGAAGTTTCTTTCCATGTTCCCAAGAGAAGGAGAAGGCTGGTGAAAAAAGGAAGGCATTTTGACATTTATGAAGAAAAAGCAAATACATATTGCAACAGACCCGGAAGGGTCAGAATGGACTGAATGTTCCTAAACCTTTATGGTAATTTGCTTCAGTAATTTCCATCATAATTAAGAAGCTGATACTGAAGCCATTACTGCTATGAGTCAGGCTTGCAAGATCTGCTTCTACAGCACACATAGCTGCAGGCTGCCCATATTCAGCCTTTAAATGTTATTAATTTAGAAACGGTTACTAGAAGTATGTCTGTTAAATGCTAGATTTAGAGCAATACAGATATACAAAGCTGATAACAAACCCCAGCTGTGGGGAAATGTAAGATTTTTTACGCACACCTTAAGTCTCCACAGCCACCTTTGCCCCCAGGAATATGTTAGAAGAATCTTGAGGGATTTTTTTTAGGATGTTGTGTTCTGTTTTTTCCCCTCCTGCTGGCTTTGCCTTTCCTGTAGTGTGGATGTGAGGGAGCGAATCAGTGTTCAGACTGGTGAAGGCAGATGTAGCAAGGGTCACCTCTTTCCCATGCTTATTATCTGTCCAAACCAGTGTAGCTATCTGCAGCCCATGTCCTCTTCCATGAGGGCCGTTGGATACTGAGTGCTTCTGAAAGCAAGCTGTTTTACTGAGGTGCCAAAACAGGGATGCAGGCTGTGTTTTCCCTTTGAGTATCATGGAACTGCTATTGGACAGATGGTTGATACAAACAGATTTCAGCCTCAGAACTGTTCACAAGTTGTCCCCTTGAAAATTTGCTAGTCATTGTTTCTGCTCCAAGACAAGATGACTTATTTATTTATTTATTATTATTATTTAAGCAGGAGAGTAGGAAATAGTGAATAATAGGGATTTTGTTTCAACTGTCAACTCCCTTCATGACCCACAGATCAAGTTGTTGGTAAGAAGAATGGCAATTACTCTGAAAAACATCCGTTAGAGTGAATATTCACAAACAGCAGGGGTAACAGGGTGTGTGGAAATGTCTGGAATTTGGATAGTTCTCAGTACTTGCCATGTTGGATCATCCTTCTCTGCAAGACACTGCTTTGATTCCTCCTCCTCAAAACAGGTGTTTGCCAGGCTTGTTGTGTGATGTGCACTGCTGTGAGCAGCGACACTCCCTGCCTTTGTGTGACTCTTTCTTTTCCAGAACGGTCACCAGGCCATGACTGAATGAGCAGTGTGGTGCTGATGCCTTCCAAAACAACAGATGTATTTCACCGGTCTCATTTGCACAGAAGGGTCTGGCTTTCTGCTAAGTCATTTTACATTCTTTTTCAAAATAGTTCATGTTCTCAATATCGAAAGGGGATGAAAAATGACTCAAGAAAAGGTCAGTCCTTTGTTCCTGACCATTAAGATCTACATACAGTTACTTTCAGTAAAATCCGTGAAGGTTCTGTGCAGTCACTGTATGGGATTTCTAGTGCAAAGTGTCTGGTGAGGAGTTTGGGATGGATGTTCTTGTGGCTAATATAAAGGACAAAGAGTTTAAGATCTGTCTTCTGCTTTACATATCCAAACATACAATGAACTGGAAAAATCTGTGATGCTTTTTTGCTTTACATATTGTAGAAAGATTTAATATGTGCAGTGCATTTATAGCTTGCTCATAGAACTCAACTGCAAACACTATTAGGTGAGCACTTTCTGCTGTAGAGTCAAACATGACGCTACTGGATCATTTTAGTACCAACTAGATGCGATGGGAGGGCAAGTAGTTCTGCTTATGACCTGGGTCACATTTAAAAATGGAACTTCAATAGTAACACCATGGTACATTTTGAATATATCTGTGAGTGAGATTGCTTTGATAGGTCCTCTCTTGGGAAAGATGTTCCTTCGTCAGCTACAAGACAGTTCTGCTTGCCCTTGGCAGCCTGTGCTGGGAACACAGAAGCTCAGTGGATGCTTTTTGAATCATATCCCTGATGTCAATGGTATATGTACCCTAAAAGGTAACAAAATGCATTCCTACATCCACACTGAGTGAGGCATGTAATGATATTTCTTCCCTGGACACAGCACATATTGATGTAAATAGTTCTTGTGCACTTCAGGGTTTGCAGTTCCAACACGTGCTGCCTGTGAGAGTGTTCCCTGCAGCACATTCATTTCTCACTGCACAGAGAATCTCAAATTCTTTTTGGATAGCCAGGGAAGAGCACAGAAGTGTAATCGTTTTCTCTGAGAGCAAACACAAGATATTATAAAAAGCTTTTGCAGTATGACTCAGAAACAAGAATTACAGTGTGCTGTCTAGTAAGAATTCTGAAGTTCCTATAACTGAGTTTTTCCATTTTATGACTTACCAAAAGCCAAGGTTGACCTATTAGCCTGCATTATGGCTAAGGAAATGGCCACAGAATTATGCAGCAACATAGTTTAATATTAGTCTTGAAGCTAAGCCCAAGCAGAAGTTGACAATACAATCTGAGTTAGTGATGACTGTATATTAGGGAGACATAATCTGTGAATTGTTGCTTTCAGAGCTCTAGGTTGGTTCCCATGGACATGAATGAATTGCAAATCTCAACCTTCCCTTTCCTTGCATATAGAAACTCTAGGGGAAGAAGAAGTCCAAATAGCTGAGAAAGCCTCTCACACAAGGATCTCAGATAATTCATGAGTAGACTTGTGCTGCTAGTCCATTTTTCATATTTTGCTTAGCTGATTTGAAAATTCAGAAGAAAAAAGTCTCAACTGTGAGTCAAACAAGCAGGATATTTAAAAACAAACAACAACAACAAAACTAACTACAGAATGGAAATGATTTCACTTCAGGTCAAACAGAACATGTTGTTTAACTCAGATGGTCTATTTTGTTCAAACTGTAGAATGTTTTAAAAACATACTGAAGTAATTTTTAAAAATTACCAGTAGTATTGATTTACAAAATCTAAATGCTTTGATCCCCCATGTCCCCTTTGGGATGTATGTTTTTCAGTTGAAACAATTTGCTAGAATCAGTATACGTCCAGCCAGCCTGCCACCACGTTTTCTTTTACTTCACCAAATGATTTTGTTTGGTTCCATCTCCCAGCCTCTTTCCCTAGGCAGTGGCAGAAACCCTCAGACAACTTTTTGGATTTGGCAGGGGGGTTAGACCCAGTGATCTGTGGAGGTCCTTTCCAACCCCTACAGTTCTGTGATTCTGTGATCACTTTGTTATTCTGGTACCAGAGGCTGGATAATTTCACTTGACTGAGATGTACAAATGAAGACCATGGAGAACCACCCCAATTTGGAGGATCACCCCCAGAAATGGCTGGTTTTGGTAGGACTGTATGAGGAGGCTTGTGACTGCTGCTGGGGAACCACTGCAGCAATAGGAGTTCTGGCTTCGAGGAGCCACTAATGGAACAAAATGTTCCCTCTGTCCCTGGCGTGGGTTGAGATATGGCCGGGCAGTGAGCTATTGACCCAGCACAGCATGTCTGTGGGATGGGAGGGAGATTTTTTTGGACAAGAACTTTGAGAAATTCTGCAGGAAAAAGTTCTACAAACAACTGGATTTAATCTCTGTTTCTGCTCAGATGTGGATACTCGTGGTTTCTAAAGTTTGTTCAAGAAAGGGTCAGTCATGTAACTCAATCATGATGGACACTGGAGGCATTTTTCTCCTTTATGTAAAAGAGATTTTAGGAGGGCAAAATAACTATCAGCCGCCAGTAGGAGTGAACCTGAACATTGGCTGGCCTCAGTTTGTGGTAGGTTCAATAGCAATAAACGTGTGTATTTTATGCTCCCAGTAATAACCCGGTTAGAGGCACTTTGAAAGGAGATAGTGCTTGATCTTTTTGTTGAGAAGTTGTGCAGAACACAGGAACCAAGGGGAGAAAGAAAAGAACAAATTATTTGGAATTCATATCATTAGTAATGTTTGGACTGAGCAAACAGACCTTGGTTCAATGGGTTCTCACTCTCTATACCAGTTAAGGAAGGAGGAGAGAAGTACAACTAAGAAATTCTGTGCACACAATCTTTTTGAGTTTCTTTTATTCCCCATTTTACCACAGCAGTATAGAAAACATTTGTTAAAAACCTGTTAAGCTGTTAGGACCCCTTTGGCTAAAATCACTATTGCGAAAAGAAGTCTTGCAGCATTGAGAGCTTCCCCAAACTGTCATGGTCTAAGCTTGGAGATGCTGTTTATGCATTACTCATTTACGTGGGCTTAAATTTTTAAATCTTACTTTTCTGTGTGTGCATATTTCCAAAAAGGATCCTACTTATCAGATTGGACTTGTGAGTATTAGAGGCTTCGCTATCCTGAATTAGGCCCACATGTACCAAAGCTGAACGTGATTTGCTCGAAAAATAATATCAAGGTGGCTTTGCAGTGTTAGAAAATATTGTTTAGTATAGGCAGAAGTGTGGGACTAGGATTGAGTAAGAAACAGTAGTAGTTATTGAAAATCTTGAGGTAAGTCCCTCAGTTTGTTGAGCCCAGAGCAGAGCAGGCCGAGGGGAGGCCTCATGGCGGTCTGCAGCTCCCTCACCAGGGGAGCGGAGGGGCAGGCACTGGGCTCCGCTCCCCTGTAACAGTGATAGGACTCAAGGGAACGGCATGGAGCTGGGACAGGCTGAGTATTAGGGAAAGGTTCTGCACCTAGAGGGTGGTCAGGCACTGGGACAGGCTCCCCAGGGCAGTGGGCACGGCCCTGAGCCCGCTGGAGTTCAAGAAGTGTTTGGATGGCACTCTCAGACATGGGGTCTGATTGTGGGGCGGTCCTGTGTGGAGCCAGGAGTGGGACTTAATGATCCTTGTGGGTCCCTTCCAACTCCGGATATTCTGTGATTCTAAGAGCTGAAATTGGAAGGATTTTAAAGACAGTGGAGTATTCAAGGTAACCATTAAGATACATCTATACTGCACTTGTATGAACTGACTGAGTGAACTCTGATTTAGCTACATAATTTCTGTATTTGCTTTGAATGGTAGGTAAAGGAGTTCTGATCTCTGAACCTATGTTTTCCCCTCTAAAGGCTGGTATGACAGACTTGCAGTCTGACCTGTGTGTACTCTTAGTTTCCTTGACAAGGCTTATAGTTAAAACCTGGCCATTTCTGGTACAAAAGAAATTGCAAGGACAGGAATGAGAGAAGGGATATTTGTCGTGTTCACCTTCATTAAACAAAAACAAAACAAAGAAACAACAAAACACTAAAGAAAGTAGCTTCTACTTGGGCTACTGGTATCTATCTGCAAGCTCCAGAGGTGCTCTAGTAGGTGACTACAGAAGAAGACCTGCTATTTGCTTTACTTGTAATGGAGTGGGAAAAAGATAATGGAAGAGAAAAATCCATACAGTGTGATAGAAAGAAAAGGCAGCCCTCAGCGTGAAAGAGCCATGCTGGGAAAAATGTGAACAACTCATAAAGATGTTGCTGTTATTTGTTCCAGTACTTAATATTCTAGACAAAGGGCTGTTCTCTGTACTTCTTTGTGTGACCTTATTGTGTATTTGGATGTATTTGCTGATGACCTGGAGTTTTGGATGGGCATTGGCTGGAAAATTTTTCCTTACAGACATTGTTTTCCTGTTTCATAATAGGAGAAATTTAACTCTTCTAAGAAAGGACAACTGGAGCCTTAGTTCTGTGATAATGCCAATAATAATAGTTACTACTTTCTTGTCCAAACATTCTTTCGACACAAATGACATTTTGTACAAAATATATATTTTTTCAAAAAAATATAAATTCTTTTCTAAATGCAGTGGGAGTTTTGACATTGATTTAATGGTTGGAGTATCAGACCCTTGAGGGAAAAAAGCAGTATGTTCTCCTTTGATCTTCTATTCATCTTCTTGCTTTGTTATCTTCATTTCAGTTCATCTTTTCTGAACAAGGATGAAGTTGCTGTCCTCTGCTGGCCCTCTCTCGTTTTGATGCACATGATCATCACTGCAGTTATGTTTTTGGCACAAGCACGCAAGTAGTTGAAGGAACTTCCTCTGTCCTAGTGGAAAATAGAGATGAGGATCTCTCTTCTAACAGACATAGCTGATGAAGTGGCAGATGCCAGGTCAGTGTACAAATTGTAAACAATTCTGGTTAATGTTCGCTTTTCTGCTTGTTTATACCTGAACTGTTGAGATAAGCTTGCACCACACATCCAAATTCTCATTTTCTGGCTGCCGGACGTGGCCACTGGAAACAATTCGGGTTCACAAGAGGAGTATGGGAGGAGAACAGAAGAGTGGAATTGCAAAAGCATATTAGATATTATTTGGCCTTGAGGATAAACTTAAAAGCCTCTCCAGGATCTGGGGAAGATGGAGATGAAAAATTACGTATTTAAGGCAGCAAATCAGTGGGCTGTTTACTGTTTAAATTCCATAATCAGTATGGTCTGGGGCTTCAATTATGTACTGTGGTTGAAATGGCCCTGCATATCTTCCATTTATACAGTTTCCTCTCAGCAGAATTCAGCTGATACGTGGTTCATAGGTCTGAAATGCCAATATAGCACAAGTTCTGTTGCTGTCCAGTAGAGAGAAGCTGAAAGATTAGAAATACTTACATAAATATGACCAAAAGTGCTAAAGAAAAATGAGTTTTCCTACTGGGTTTCTAACAAACACTGATGTCATGTAACCAGCTAGATGCTGGCTGAACAAACAAACCTTGCAATATTGCACTCTTGAGCTGGTATACTACAGAGGGAGTGAGGGCCAGAACTGGGGACCATTCTTGGAGAGGACCCGGCCCTTCCTAGGAATTCGGCCTTTCCTAGGAATTCCTCCTCCAGCGCATCACAGGCAGTTCCAAGTGCTGCAGTAAGAGAGTCGTGCCTCAGACCTTCCCAGATTCTATAGGAAACAGCTAGTACCATGAACCAGATCCATATGTTGTTGGGGTTGGCTAACCATTTTGTAGTCAAAACTGCAAACTGAATAACTGAAACCTTGCATCAGATCTGGAAAACAAACTATTCTGTTCCGTACCCCATCACCATCCCCAGTACGGATAACAGGGATAACACTTCAGCTGGCAGCATAGGCCATGAGGTTTAACAGAATACAGCTTATTCTTCCATGACTCTCAGTCCTGGAGTGCTGACAGCAAGAGACTAGAAGTGGGCCAAGGAAATTGATGCTGGATGTGAGTCAGGTACAAGGCTGAATTCAGCTTGGATTTAATATTATTGAAATACCACAGGTGGTTTCTGTTAGGATTTGGCCTCATATAGCAAGGCTGAAGTCAGGTCAGCTGTTCAGTGAGATCCAGCCTTGAATTCTCATGAGCATGGTGAGTTGAGTGAGATTTCAGTCACACCTGAAGCAAAAAATAGTCCCTTTCCTGTCTGGGTGCGAGCTTGTGACCAGAAATCACACGGGCTCATGTGAAATGTACATAGAAGAGTGGGTTTGGGCGTACACACTTTAGTTTCCTTTAGCTTAACTGGGATTTGTACCAATGAGCTGTAGCACAGGTCTCACACTGGGTCTTGTGGCTGAAAGTTGACCCTTTACCTTGTTAATCCAAAATTGGTTGTTTTATCTACGTCCAATTGGTTGCAAAGAAACCTCAAGGTGTATTTTAAGAAAAGCCGTGAGAATTAAGACGTGTGAGTAAGAAACCGCAGCAGCTCATCAGGTTATGAATTATGTCCATAAATATGTTGAGGCTGAGCCACATGGGTGCTAAGATGCCTTTCTTGCAGTTGGCTCTGGTTTATCCCATGCTTTTTGGACCTTACTTTTCTTGTGGCTGTTCTGACACATTGTGAAAGACCCACCAATATAAAAAGAGGGACTTTCCAAGCTGCTCAGGGCTCCGCTTTGCTGCTTGTCAATCAGGGTTGGCTTTTGCTTACTTGGTTTGGTTAGAAATGTTCTGGAGAAGTTCCAGAGAATGGAGCAATATGGACTTGTAACCAAGGTTAGGTATGAACAGAATAGGGTCATGTTCCCATACTTCCAATGTTGCACCACAACGCAAGGATGACTTTTGTGCTTTCCAAGACAGCGCATGTAAAAGGAGAAAAAACATGTCTGTTCTGGGTCAAACTGATCAATCAGGAGTGCAGAGAAACCTCTTGATGTGAGATATAGATTAGAAGTGACATCACCAAACTCTGATGCCATTACGCTCCAGTGTGTCATGTCAAGCTTGTCTCTATTGTTTGTCATGAAGTCATGTTATTCCCTTTTTCCCCCTATTTTGTCACTGTAGAAAGTACACTGGTTGGCAGTTCCCTCGCATATTTTTCACCTATACCTCCGAAGTGTTAAAGTGAAAGTAAGAGTTGGAATTCATAGCCTTTTTTAAAGATAGATGCATTAGAATTGCACTGTTTGTGCAATGGGGTTCCTAACCCCATTTCTCAGCAATCCTTCCTCAAATCCAGCAGACCTTACAGTTACTGACTGTTAAATATCAAAGGTAGGTACACTGGGAGGGAATGAAGCATTTCCTTGCCTGTTTGGACCCTGGAGGAATCAGTAATGGCTTCAGGGGCTGAGAGGTGACACCAACCACATGCTCAATTTTCCAGGCTTGGTGTTTATAGTAACTGACCCTGCTCTAAGCCTCACGTCTGCTGTATTTTTGGCTGACTCAGTCACTGGAGATTTGATCCAGTATGGTTGTTAATTAGCTGCATTTACTAGCTCATTTGCATTTTTATCCGTGATTTAATAACTGTATTCTGTTAGCCTTGATTAGTTCAACAGCAGAAAAGTGTCAGTTATTTCAGGGAGAAGTCAGCTGGCTGGCTCATTCAGTGCTAATCAGTAAGGAGCATAGAGGGCTGTTTTTTTTGTTTGACTTTCAGTAGGGTCAGTCACAAAGGTGCAGAGTTGTTGACTCTTTCTAGAAGACTTTTCTCCTTCACACTAGTTTAATCTCACATATTCACTCTGCCTTCTCTCCTCCCCATGCACACAGGGTTTGGAGGAGTCTGAATCTCAGCATCTGGTTTTTGCAATCCTTAGCCAGTAAAATGATGATTGAATATGGCTTCCAAAATACACAAAATGTGCATGAGCTGGTTTTTACCAAAAGGCTGTTTTTTTGCAGAGTCATTTTTTGCTTATAACTACGTACTAGCAAAGCCCAGGGGAACTGTAAGGTGGGTTTGTGGAGCCAGAGAGGTGGTGCGTTTTTTTTTTTTCCCCTAACCCCTTGAATTTCTCCTGTGTTTCTGAGGGTGAGCCATGAACAAAAGAGTTTCTATTAAAGAAAAATGAGAAGTGCAAATCCTTCTTCTCCAGCTCTGGGTTTACCCAGGTATGCAATACCGTTGTATCACTGAAGCATCCATTGTATCAGAAAAACTTGTTTCTTAGCTCCTGGCTAAGAAACGAGCCTAAGCCCCCGGCTGACGGATAGAGATGTTTCAATTTCCCTCAGTCATTCTCACTGCGGATTGTATATTCAAGGGAAAATCCTCACCGCAATACTGGACATGCCATGCTCTTAGCAGACTGACGTTTATTAACTAATACAAAGTTGCAAATGATGTACAAACACAGCTAAACAAAAGAGCCCAGTGTTGAGCCTAAATCAAGGTCCTAAATCATAAGCCGTGGTGTGACAAACTGCACAATGTTTGCCAGTACTTTTAAAATGGGGCTTTCTTGCCAGGCTGAGAATCCATAGAGCCTGGCCAAAGAAAACAATGGGAGGGAGCCAGGGTTCTCCCAAGCCTTGGCATGAAATCCACAATAGTAGCTTTGGCCGAGGTCCACGGACTCGAGCACATGCTCCAGAAGGTCACTTCAGAACACCATAATTGCTTGGTATTTACTTCAGCGGGTTTTGCAGACAAAAATAATAATAAAGACAAAAAAGTGCCACCAACACAGCTTAGGGACTGCGTTCCAAGCCCAGGTCCTTGCCGTCTCTCTGCCCCTCTCTTTGGTACCACGGGGACGAGGGTGGAAGTGTGGTCCCTGCTGCCGAAGGGTGGCCGTGGGGATAAGTAGCGCGGCACGCTGCTGCTTGGGCACTGCGAGTGGACTTTTTGTCCTGGCTCGTCCCCGAAGTCCTCGGCAGTGTTTGTCACTGCCATTCAGCGCCTGTTTACTGACCTTTGGGGGCTGAATTGGGGGGTCACTGCCGAGTTCATGTAAGGCGAGCGTTTGCTTTTTCAAACATCCTCTCTGCATCCTCTCCCTCCTGGCAGTCCTGCCAGAGAGGTCAAGATCTGAGCAGATTGTTAGGGCTGGAAAGCAGCCCCGAATCCAAAGCCTGGTTCTGAAACAAATGGGAGCATTAAAGGGGAAACCGAAAGGCCAAGTTTATTCTAAATCTCAGAGTCTGGATTGGATGGTACAAAAAATCTGGGATCCAAATATATCCGGTCCAGAAGCTGACAACGGAGGATGCTCACTACCGACCCTGCATGTCCCTTACCCCCAAAAATGATCCCTCCACAGGGCGCTGCTGCATCGGGGCTGAGGAGCCGCATCCTGCCTCTGTCCAGGGCTGGGTCTGCTCACAGGCGTGTGGTCTCCAGGACTCAGCCTCAGCTCCCTAATTCTCAGCCTCTACTATTTACATTCAGAAAAAGAAACCACATTTGATTATTCAGCATTCTTCTTTTACATTTTTATTGCTGTTTGCAGAACTCTTCCGAAGGCCAGAGGAAACCTTTTTGCTTGACATCTTTAATATTTTAGCACTTCATAGTGTCTTTAGACAAAAACGTCCAACAAGCACATGTGTTTTGGCAACTCTGCTTGTGGCCTCTGTTCCGTCTCTGGCCTTGAAAAGTGAAAGAATGAAAGAAAAAAAAAATCAAAACCTAAAGTGGGTCAGCACTGTTCTCTGTATTTTTGTTGATAGTTCCATTTGGGATTTATGCATTGATAGAGGACAAGTAGGGAAAAACATACGCCCCAAGCACATGCCCTTGAAAAGCAATGTCACATCTTAATTTTCTTGGGCTGGCAATGCGTACATTCCACGCTCTCTGTGATGTAGAACTAATGAAGATAGAAGTGCAAGAAAACCTATAATCAAATCCAGTACATACCAGGCATAGCACACCAAGAAGCACACCCGTCTGAAATCTCATGGTGCTGGAAGAAAAATCCAGGCCGCACGGCCACGACAGTCAAGTATTTCTCGCTGGGGATTTTTTTAGGCAGCGCTCTGCATCCACAGAAAAACAAAACCCAGCAAAAGTGCTTCCTGGCATCGCCTCGTGTCAAATACTTGTAACCAGCGATATTCGGAGAGTGGCTCAAGTACGCAGAAGTGCAGTTGTTAGAAAAGACGAAAGGCGTGAATTGAACATTTTCTTCTGGTGGTTTAGGATCTGGTTCCCTGTGCTTTAATCCCCTGTGTGCATCCCAGGAGCTTTGTGCACATACACTGTGTATTGCTGGTGCCATGGTGATGATTAGTAACCCGAAAAGAGACCGGTCCTTTCAGCCAAGACGCTCTGCAAAGCCCGCAGTGACGGGGGCAGCGCTGCCTCCCTGGAGCCAACGCTCTCCTATCTGTCTGTTTCCACCTGTTTCTGTGTTTTAGGGCATAAATTTCCCCCAGGAGATGAGGTTTGAGGTTTCTTTTTTTCTTTATTTCTTAAAGAGAATTGCGTGCACAGAGCGATTTGCACAATGAGGTCCTGGTACCTGATGGGGCTTCCTGTGGTAGTGCCTATAGCAGCAGCAGCAATAATAATAGCAATAAGAATAATAACCTAAACCAACAGCTGGTGGGGGAAGGAGCAGAAATGTGATGTGATTTTTCAGGAGTCACGTAACAGCTCAGTGTCAGAGTCCTGAAAATAACCCCCCCGTGTCCTGAGCGCCTGTCTGGTGCTCTGGGCTGGGGAGGATAGCACACGCTGGTGATGTTTCCTGATCTGGGTTGATTTACAGTCTGTGCAGATCCAGGGAGAAAGCCTGGAACGATACAGATTGTTCCTCCTGACTGTGGATTTCCATTTTTACTGTTTTATTTTAAACCCTAATCTTAAAATCCTGTTAACCTTCAATCCTGTTAAACCTAGCCCTATAAATCCTGTTATCTTTTACCCCATACTATTATAACTCAAACAGTGTCTTAGCTGCCTTGTGCTTTAAGAAGTTGAGGTTTTAGCCCAGGAGCTGAGAAAACTTTCTTTTTTCTTTTTTTTTTTTTTTTCTCTCCTTTTTTCCTTTTCCAAGTCCCCCTTGTTTCCAGAGATCTCCTGAAAGTCACTTTGCTTTTGTGTCTTAGGTACCAGTATGTAAAACAGGAATTTTTCTGACAAGTGTTTGGTAAATACATAGAAATACAGGGATGCCCCAAATTTCTTAGCTTGTTGGTTTTATTATTATTATTAATTCTATTTTATTTTATTTTAACCATTGTGTTTTGCAAATGCTATCCATCACGTATGGCTGGTCCCTGCCAGCCCCCTGCCAGGCAGCTGGGACCTGCTCTGGCTTCATGGCCGTTGAGCTGTTCAGTCTTCCCTAGTGAGCTTTTTTGTCCTTGAGCATCGTGATCCCCCTCTTCTCAAAAATGGGCTGATGTGCTGCACGACTGTCAGTCCATCTTCTAAAGACCAATGCTTCAAAGGGAAAGTGAGGTGCTCGCCTTGTCCCAGCTCCTCTCACTGTGCTACACCCTGATCTGTGGTCGGCTGGGTCCTCCTCCCTCCCTCCCCAGCACGCTTGGTGAGCTCCTGCAGAGGTGGAGGCTTCTTCGTCTTCCCTAGGGCTCAGCTCTGAAGGGAGCCACTCTGGGGAATATCACAGCACTGTGTCACTACTGCTTTGCAAGAGTGCTAAAGTCAACACACCGTTAATGTTAGCTTTGGCGGGGATGGGATCGTGTCTGTTGGTACTGCCCCAAGCTGGGGGAGAGCCTCCAGAGTCTCCAGTTATTTACCTACCACTCACCAGCGTGACTTTCCCAGGTTTACCCAGGGGAAAGCATGGAAGTGGTTAATCTGAGCTGGCTGGCAGGCATCCCCCTGCCTGTCAGCTTTATATCCCTCCCAGATGGGACAACTGATAGGGAAGCCGCTGGTGGGAACTGACAAAAGGATACAGAGGAGGCAGATAAGGAGTAGCATGAAATTGTCTTTTGCTTCCCTGTGAGTGCAAGGGAAGAAGGCAGCAGGTGTTTTCAAGGAGCAAATGGCTTGAATTGAACAGCAGAAACCCAATTCTCATCTCTCAGGATAGTCTTCCTAAGCCTCTTGTGAACCTCACTTCTTGGCTCTGGCCGGCAGCGCAGTATGGTTGTTGAGTAGATTCAGATATCTGCACATCTGTAAATAATGAACGATAGCAATTACATGTTCTTTCTGAAAGACAAAGCAGTACATTGAATGCTGTTGGCAGGGAGCAAAGCCCAGCAGGATCAAGCTTAGGGCTGCTGATTTGAACCGTCCCCTCCACTAAAGGGGCACAATTGTCGTGGTGGGCTTGTCTGAAACCCAGGGCTTCCAGCCTTCATCGTTCCTTCTACTTCTGCCTCTCCCATGGTTCTTACTCAGGCATAGGACGGGCTGACTGGTACTGGAAGGATGCACCTTTCCATTCCTTCCTCCCCTACTTCATTTTTCCTTTCAGCACTCCTTTCTTTATAAAATACACGCAGCAGCTTTGATCTGCAGACCTGCAGAAGACGGATGGGGAAACTGAGGCAAGGGGGAGATGTTCAGTGCTGAAAGCAGCAGCATGTTGGCATATGAAGGAGCAGCAAAACCAGGCAGAGAGCCAGTCTCTCCTGATTCCTTGTCCTGTGCCCAAATATTGGAGGTGTGTGCCATTTCACTTCTGGCAAAATTAATAAATCCTTGCATGTGCTGTACCTGGCACATTTCGTGTTCATTTTCAGCGTACGAAGAGCCACAGCCTGCTGCAGTACAGCGGATTTCAGGGTCTGGCTTACCTTTTGCACGTTTGGATCCCTTGTGCTTGCCTGTCCCAGGCCTTGTTTGCGTTGTACATTTAAACCCAGCAGCGTGGAGTAAGCCTGTTTTGGTGCAATGAGTTCATACATGGAACCACGCCAAAGCTTAATGAGCAATCAGAAAGGTGAAGGAACATTCACCATGCTTATTTGTCGCTGCTGCTGCTCCCAGAAGTGTCCTTTAACCCTCTGAATTCAGCACGACATTATGCAAGTTTTGTTTTTGTGCTTAGTGGAGTGTGTAATTGTCCCTTCGGTGACTTGAAGAGCTCTAAATGTTCAAAGACCTTTTGGAGCTCTGGGGAGGAGGGGGAAACCCAAGCAGATAAGTGACTTATTTAGGCAAGGTTAACGCTGATTTCACTTTCTGTTTGGTTCGCCTCCTGCACCAAACTCCAGAACTGCCAGCAGGAGGTTACCTTACCTCTTGGTCGCTGCTCATCTCTGTGTTACATAGCGAAGCTTTCCAGGCACCGAGTCTGATACAGTTGGAGCTAGGTTCCAGCTAAAGGAAGCTAATAAGTAAGAATAATTGGCTCTTTTATCTAGAGCTGGAATAAAACCCCCAGTTTCTCATTCAGTATTCTGGAATACGAAGTGACAAATTCAGAAGGCAGTTAGCTGGGGACTAACTAAAAGGATAAAATGGGAGGAGCTCTAGAAATGAGTGTGTGCTGTGAGCTACCCGGCATCATTTCCTTGCCCCCACGTGGAGCTCAAAGCTGTTCAGGTAGCTCCCAAGGCTGGGGTTTGCCTTGTATAAAGGAAAGGAGCAGAGTTTGATGGGGGACAAGTGAATAACATTTTTGCCATGCACGACAAGCTCCTGGGTTGCTTCTGCCGTGCGGATGGGTGATCTGAGCTGGTTGTGTGCGAGGAGACAGACCAGCAGATGACCTCTGATGGTTTACACAATGCTTGGGTGGCAGTGGTGTTAGCCACAGAGACAAAAACTGTGTCAGGACACTTAGAAATGTTGGCCACACAAACGCAACGGGTTTGGAGACGAAGACAGAGGGATGGGCTGGCTTGGGGACCTGGCCCTGGATGGGGAATGTTGCTGAAGGCTGGGTGGAAGCTCCCTGTTATAGATAAGTGCTGCTGTGGGTAAGGTGGTTCCTAGGGCAGTCTTTGTTCAGGCAATTTAACACGGAACAAGTAAACTTACACCTGCAAGGAGCACTTTGGTGTGGGGCTGGGCCAAACCCTGTGGAGGTCAAGAGGAATCTTTCCACTGACTTCATTGGGCCGGGAGTCCAGGTCCCCAGTGGTTGGTCTGAAGTGACACACAGCCTGTTTTTTCTGACAGTTTTTTCCCTTTCTGTATTTTCCAAAAACAGTAAGAGACGAACAAGCAAAAACTTCATCTGTTTTGCTGAAGAAGAACTGAGGGTTGTGTTATTCACTAGGATCCCAGGGCTGGCTGTACATGCTGCGGGCTGTATCGCTGCAACATTGAGAGGTCTTTCTTTTTTTTTTCCCTAAAGAGATAAGTAATCTAAAGCTATTTACATTCTTGCTGTACAGATTGAACCACTGGAATGGAAAGATCTCTGAAACATTAACAGCTGTGGTACTTCCTTGCTTTGGAGCATAACCGATTGCAGTAGGAATATGAGAGATTTTTACAAATAAATTTGGAGAAACTAACACATTCTGCAGTGATCTATGAAACTGGACACTCAGCAGAAGTGGTCTAGCACACTTGGTGATGTTATAGGGCTCACTGAGCATTTCAGTTCTTGTCTCCTTCAAGTTCTCTTTGCCTTGACTTTTCTTCTTCACCCCCATGTGGTGTGGGCCCTCCTGCTGCCACCAGCGATACTGCTCGGTGGTGGCCTCCAACTACACGGTGAAGGTGTTGGGCCTCTTCTCTGCTGCTGAACTGGAGAAATTGTAAGGAGTTTGGTTTTGTGGGTGGATGGAGTTGTAAGGGATTGTACAGTCGAATACCTGTAGGTAGGTCGGTATCCAGACTTTCCTGCTGCTGGACCAGGGAAAGTGTAAGGAAGCACTGACTGATGCATCTCTAGAGACATCAAGCAAGAGCTTAACTTAGTCCTCTTTTTAATAGAAACTTGGATCTCAAGCACTACTCTCATGTAATGACGGGTGCAAGGAAAAACTAACAGGCCTGCTTTCTTTAGAAATCCTTCGGTAGGCTTTGAAGAGGGGCTTTGCTAACGGCACCACGTAGAAGGGTGGAAGATGACCGAAGTGCTGATGAAAAGCATTTTAACTGCAGTCAGAGCGGTGTGATAGATGAGTGCATCGGGACTGGCAGCCTCTGCAAGCTGCGTGTGAGGCTGTGTTTTTTGAGGTCTAATGACAGGGAGTGCCCTTCCCAGAGCCATGACGAGCTGGATAAGCAGTGCTGCCTCCCTCAGCAGGAGACAGTGGCTGCCCTTGAACCTGGAGGGGAGGCTGCGGTGCTGGGACCTCTCCCTCCTGCTCCCCTCTTTTAGCTCAGCTTAACTCCAGGTAATGTGAATCCTCCTGCATGCAGACGTGGTGGTGGTGCTCTGGTGTGGATTCCTGGAGCGGGGGACAGCAGTGACACCCTCCCACTTGATGGCAGGTCTCAAACCTTCCTGCAAGCCCTAATTCTGGCAGGAGACTGGAAGCCTTCTGGGCTTAGAGTCTGTAGCTGCCCCCCTTACAATATTTGCTAAATGTTGTTGCCTTCCAACATTCAGTTCACACTTTCACAAAGCTTCACACTCCATCCACAAGAATTTATCTCATATTTAATATATCTTGTCCTTTGGTTACAGCTTCTGCTGGCAGCAGGCTTGGCAAGGGCCGCAGCAGCTCACAGAGCAGGGTATAGGATGGCGAAAGAAGTTGTGCTCTGAAAGAGCTGTTATTACTGCTCGCCTTTCCAGTCACATAGCTGGACTTCTGCTCGCTACTTCACAGATTCCAAAACCATAATTACTGGCTGCTGCCTCTGCTGTGAAACACTTTATTAAGTCTTTGAAGTCATTAAGGATTTTCAGGAAATTTATGGGAGCTCAGGTCATGTTGCCTGTTTGTTTATATAGCCCGGGATCTGCCAAAAATGTGGCCTGCGGAGTTTCTGTAGCGAAGCCCGCGCTCACCCACATCTGCTTAAGAGACTGATGGGAGCTGCCTGTTTTGTCTTATGTTGCCCTGTCTTGGTGAGAGCTGTGGCGGGCAGAGGGATGCAGCCCTGCGTCGGAGCAGGGAATGGTTCCAGCGGCACGAAGCCCCTGGAAAGCTGCTGGAAGCTGAACGGCGGCGATTTCTCGCTGGAGGCAGCAACCTCTAGAGGAGACAGTGGGAGTGAGGGCTGAGCCCGGGAGGGGTAAGAAACCTGGGAATCGGTCCCGAATGGTTTAAGGGACTGTTGTTTCCTCCCACTTTGGATCTGGGGTACCCAAGGATAGTTTGGGGCTTGTATGGCTGTTTGAGCGAGACAAGGTGCAGCTTCATTATGAGTTCATGGTGACTGGCAAGCACTGGTATAGGGTGGCTCAGAGGTGCAGCTAATGACCCTAAGCCCCAACTCTAATTCACCTCCTTTTTGTTATTGCTGCTTTTGACAAGATTTACAGTTTGGGCTTTGTAAATATCCTGTTGTGCCACAGACATGTGGCATCACACGACTTACCCAGTTGTCCCACAGACATGTGTGCCATTCCAAGCAGTATTAATGATGGAGCCTCCCAGGTATATTGTACTGTGATGACACTGCACAATGACACTGCACAATGTTTGGGGTTATAAGGGATGCGGCATTATGGACGTCAGAGCTAGATTCTTCCTTCCCTGTTAGAGATCTGTATTTTTACAGCTGGAATCGAGTGCAAACTGGCAGTATTCAGTGTGAAACAATTATGTCTTGGTCTGCAGCGCGTTCATTTATTACAGGATCAAAAGCACTTGTGATGAAGAGGGCCAGTTACAATTACAGTCTCTCTATAATCGTGTGTTGCACAGTCTAAAGATATCTTTGCTGCAACCAGCTCACTTCTGACACCAGTCCAGCACGTTCTGTGCTAGTGTCAGAGCTGGGGCTGGTGGCTGCTCCTACAGAAAAGGTTTGCCCTGTGCATGTGGAGCAGAAAAGCCCGGTGTTTCTGCAAAGAAGCCAGATTAGTGTGTCTGAGTCTATGTTGCCTTTGCGGCCAGTCTGCATTCCTTATCTCCGGGTGCTTCCTGGGATTTACCCAGACGTGGTCCCCGAGGATGGAGCTGGGGGGCTGCCCTTTGCTTTTGAGCACCCGTAGCAGCGTGGATGCCGACTTGTTGCGGGTAAGCTCTGTGTCTCCCATCTGGACTTGCAGCGACAGCACATGTACAACCACGGGCAGACCCAGTGGGCTGGGGTCTTCCCTAACACCTTTTGGGGTTGCCTGTTGGAAGGTTGATAGCCTGAGCTCAGCCTGAAAGGAAAATGCCATTTGTGCACCTCTGGATGCCGGGAATGGCTCAAGGTGCTCCAAACTCCTGCAAGGTAAGTTCAGGGTTGGCACTTGTCCAACAATACAGGCACGATTTCCATTATCCTTGTGTTAACGATAATTATATTTAGCTATGGCCCCGAGCCTACAAAAGCTTTTCATCCTCATTTGTCTTTACAGACCAGTAGGTGTGTAATGCCGGCTCCTAATGATACTAATTATTATCTGCGAATTTCAAGGACATGAAAGTCCATGCCAGCAGAGGATTAGATAGCTCCTGACTCTCAGACCTTTAACACGCCACTGGTTTCTTTTTCTCACCAGTGTTAATCGGAACAGCTTTGCTGACACAATGGAAGTGTCTGCAACAGCAAAGGCGGCTCTGCCTTGGCAGCGTGCCTCGGAGAGCTGCAGGCAGGGGAGGATGAGATATACCATACGCCTCCATTTCCTGATTTGCAGTGTATCAAGATAGAGAGCTATTTTTTTAATTATTTTTTTGTAACGTGAAAGCAGAATGAAAAACTAGGTTAAATCAGTCTTGAGGGATATGAAGCCAGTTCTCAGGAAACCTATGCAATTATTCTGCCTCATCCCAGCCTCCTTGATTGGGAACATGCCTTTAAGAACATGAGCAGCCCCAGGAGATCTCCCCTGTAGCCTGGGAATTCCACCCTGTCTGCTGACGAGGAGGGAGGCTGGGCCACAGAAACTCTCCATTCAGAAAGGAAAGCTTTTTTTTTTTTTTTTTTTTTTTTCCTTCTCCCCCTTTTTTTTTTTTTTTCTTCTTTTCTGGCAAATTATAAATGTGCACTCTGGATTCTTTTGTCAACCAAATCTAATGGGACTGGCCTGAGCTGAATGGCTGGTCTGTGTGATGCTCAGGCTGGATTTCTTTTCAGGTGCTCCTTGCCTGTTTCCACAGGATGATGATTAGCATCTGCCTTTGGGCTTAGAGCAGCTGTGGACACTGGGTTGTGTTCCTGGCTGGAGGATGCTTGTGGGAGATGCAATTTGTCATGTTAAGACTGCCTGGAGTTTGGGTCAGAGGAGGTGCCTCCTCAGCCCCGGTGTTATCACAGGGGCCGCAGGGCTGTGAAAATAGCGCAGAGCCAGGAGCGAGGCTATGCTGCTCTTTTTAAAGGTGGTAAAGGCCCTCCAGGTTTGCCTTTCACATGTTTCTGTTCTGCAACCTGAATTAGGCTGCCAGTTCAGGAAGGGTGAACTGGTCGTGGGGACGGTGAGGGGAGTAAAAAAGTTCAGCAAATCTCAAGGGGGCAGCCCAGTTCTCGAGGCCAACACACCTGTGGTTCCCTTTGCTTTTGCTTCCTCTTGAAACTCCTCAGCTAGCTGGGGGTCAGCTCCTTCAATCTGAGTGTTGTTTTTTTTTTTCAACAGCATTTAGAGGACAGGTTCCCAGGTAGAGCACCTTATCAATTCTGTATTCTGATAAAAGCCAGCCAGATCTGAGATTCCAAGTGGAGAAAACTCCAGCCACTACAACCAAAAAAATGTGACACCTTCAGTCTGCAACCGGAGCGGGCTTCCCTCTCATCCCCTCCTGCAGCCCCCAGCCCCAGGAAACGTGGTTCTTGTGCACACACACACACACACACACACTCACCCACTCCCTCCCTTGCTCACAGTCTGTTCTGTTGGGAAATTTGCAGTTTGCCTTTGAGAGTGACCATCCATTACAGTTCAGTGCAGCTGTTCACACGGAGACAGCTTTAACCTCTTCCAGAAATCGCTGGTGGATGGCTGGGGATGTCTCTCCCTCTGCCCCTTGCTCGATCCCTCAGGGCAGGGGAGCCGTGCTGCCACCTCTCCACCCTGGGGGACCGCGAGGGAAAAGCTGGTGGCTCTGTGCATATCACACCCACCTCCACTGACCTTACCCTCGTGCCAGCTCTTTTGTGAATATAACTTCGCACACAGATCTCCATGTTCTGCTCTCTGCAATCACTGCCCACCCACCTTCCTTTTCCCACCACATTAAAGCACAACTCTTCCCCAGACTATTGCTTTTGATGGCACAAGCAATCAGAGAGGGCACGTTAGCATCTGCATTCTCCAGGAGTAACCTGCTGTGTAGTCATTTCTCTGTCCCACGGCTACAGGAGGAGACCTAAATACTCAGCTGGATGAATAATGTTTCCCTTCCCATGGGGTTATTTTGCCAAAGCCAAATTACTGACCTGGCGGTAAGTTCCTTTTGTCACCCTTGCCCTGCCCGGGACACTTGTGTGGCCCCATTTGGGCAGCACCAGGCTGGTTTTAGCCCCGGGCAGAGCTCCCTCCTCCGTCGGGGGATGATCATGAACTCAGAGTTCAGGCTCTGGGAGAGCTCTGAAGGCAGGAATCACACCCGCACACCTCCCACACTTCCAGGCTGGGCTGTGACCTGCCCTGGCACGTGGTTTTTGGTTGCTCTTGCTTTCAGGAGACAGGGCACATGGAGCATCTCCCCTTAAGGCAGAGGGTTTGGGTGGCACAGGAGGACACCTGAGGCTGTGCTCAGCTGCAAGTGTCAGCCAGCAGTGCTCTCTGCAGAGCTGAGCCTCCTCTGATGGTAGGCGAGGTGGCACTGGTGTGAGAGGTGGCAAGGCCACTATTACCGCAGCCTGTTGAGAGCATTTGGGATCCCAGAGTGGGAAAAAGTGGACACCGTATAGCCAAGAACTATACTTTAAAATGTAAAGCAATCCACTCATTTCCAGCCAGCGGCTTTTTCCCAGCTGTTGGTTTCCAATAGAGTATTATGATCAGTAATTGATACTCTCAGATGTCTCTGCACGGTCCCCAGAGAAGAATGGCCAGGGCAATATTTTTTTTTTTTTCCCAACTCACTGGAAAATTGAGCCCCAGCTGGGGCTAATAAGTGCTTTCATTAAAATACTGATCTTAATCCAAATCTGAGAATAATGTCTCCTCTGTGCTGCAGCTCTCCTCAGCTCTGACATGGGCTATGCTTTTTAACAAGAAATGAAAGGAGGATAAATAGACACTTCTCACCCCAACATCATAATAACACCAATGTTAGGTCCCAATGAGGTCAATGTTTTTTTGATTGCACCAGTGGAACGTGTTCTTGTTTTTTCCGTGTGATGAGCTCTTTCCAGTGATGGAGACGAGGTGTATGGCCAGTGTCCCCCTCCATCCTCCTCCTGAATCCAGCCTCCTCCGCTGCCCATGGGTGGCCTCGTCAGGAAGAGAATGGGGAGCAAGAGTCCTTGTCTGGGTGCTGCGTGCATGCCAAGGTGTGCGAGTTGCAAGGCAGAGGCAAAACTGTTCCATGATTTCACTGCAAGAGCTCATTTTGTCCTCCCACCTCTTCTCAGAGCAGAGAAATCATTGCTAACATTTACCCATCCAGCACTCCTCAGATGGAGATGGGGTTTGCAAACTGCATCTTGGAAGGTCAAAGGCTTTGTCCCCAAATTCTCAACTACCTGCATGCAAAGCAAAAGGAGAAATCTCCCCCTTTATTTTTTTTCCTAGTGTCCAGCCTTACAGCTATACACCAAGTCCTCTCCCTCGTTCACATTCATCCTGTTACCTCTCTG
Organism: Netta rufina; assembly: GCF_964035555.1. NCBI lineage: Eukaryota > Metazoa > Chordata > Aves > Anseriformes > Anatidae > Netta > Netta rufina. The sequence goes on from NC_140137.1 coordinate 10,735,523, forward strand.
TTATACCTTTGATCTGAAGATGGCCCTGTCCCTGCTCACATCTTTTCTACTGAGCGCTGTTCTGCAGCACAAGGCCACACACAGGGATGCTCGGTGAGAAGCCTCAGATGTCACGGGAAGAGACGTTCTTGAGATATTTTGTCAGAAGACCAACCTGAAGTCTCAGAAGAGTCTTTTGCATATACATCAGGTTTCAAACATGAAGCCGATGGCTGAGGATGAACCACTGTGACCGGGCTGAGAACACCCATCCTGGTGGTCCTGTGCTGAACGCTCCAGGCATGGTTGGATGAAGTCCTGATAGCTGAGGTGCATCACGAGGAACAGCTGAACTGAGGGATGCTTTGCTGAAATGAGCCCTTGTTTCTTCACCCGCTGTCTCTTGGTGTCCAGGGCATTCCAGGTAGCGGAGTTGAAAAGCAAAGTGCACAAAAATAGAGAACTTGTCAGATGCATCTGAGAACCTGTAATCATTCCCATTTGCTCTCTGAGGAGTCATACAGTTCTGGGGAAACCTTTTAAGCAGTTGCTGCATGATTTATTCTCTTCTGCACTGAATTCAGGATGCCCTCTTTGAACATCAGCACGTCCTTTTCTCTCTTGACAGCCAATAAAGGCAAAGAGACAGACTTTGATAGATGTCCTGACATCAGGTTTCCTGTATTTCATAAGAACCATCCTTTATCTCACTGCCACTGCTCAGAACTAATGCTGGGTGCAGTCAGGGATTGTGGAGTCAGGGAGCTGCCCGTCTGTACAGCAATGTAACACCCCAAATTTGTACCCAGTGGAAGGCCTCTCACAGCACTGAATGAAGATGGTGTGAGGAAGGACCCGTTCTCCCTCTCCTGCTCATTTCACTGAAGTGGCTTTCTCTGCTCCCACTGCTTCCCCACACTCAGACCACTGCACCCAGCTCTGGCATTGCTGTAAGCTCTAGCTTACAGCATCCTGCCCAGGTTTTTATTCCTGTATGTAAAAATGTCTGCACTTTTATCTCTGCCTGTAGCATCACCTTACATTCAGTCTGTAGGATCTTCAGGGCAAGAACTGCCTCTTTTTTAAATTTTTTTTTCTTACCTTTTTTTTTTTTTCTTCCCTCTTTTTCCTTCTTTTTTTTTTTTTTTTTCTTTTTTTCTTATTTCTTCTTTTTCATATATTTATTTATTTATTTTCCTGCAGAGCACCTGACACATCTCAACCTGCTCTGCAGTGCTGCAGTCCACTTGCCTTAGGGTTCAGGCATAGGATGTCTCCTGTTACCACCGCCGGGTAACCTGCAGCGAGCATCCCCAGCGGCTCCAGCGCTGCTGCCAGCTGAAATGTGTCGAGCGTTGCAGGCAGCCAGGGAAGGACAAGCCAGTCATTTAGGTTGCACGTAACCCTTTACACCCCAGGAAGCCGAGAATAGCAGAGAGGGGTTGGCAGGCTCCCCTGCGGGTTAAGAAGGAGCTGTTTGTTCTCCTAATTACTTGTCTGGGAGAGGGGTCTGCTTGACAGTGCTTTCCTGCAAAGCATCGTGTTTGCCCTGAAGCCAAATAAAACCTTGGTGCAAACTTCTGCCCAGCGAGAAGAAAAGGCAACTCAGAGGGAGTTTAAGTGAATAAAAAGGCTGTAGCTGTTTCAAAGCATCTCTTGTGCATCAAGCAAGTGTGATGCCTAATATCTCCAATGCCTAAAAGGCTCTTTAATATCCAGGAATAGACACAAACGTGGGCTGGTTTCCCTTCCCTTCAGTAAAGCTTTTTCACTCTATATGTCAGTCGCTCTCCCACCTTTCTCCACTGCCCACCCCGAGGGCTTTGGACACATATTTCAAGAGATGTCGGTGCTGAAAGCCCTCGGGTTCCCCACCCTGGGCAGAGCCAGGAGCTGTGCCTGGGGTCGCAGGAGGGATCAGGTGCTCCCCGCTCGCTGTTCCCACAAACACAATGGCTGGGATGGCTGAGAGCAATTTGGACAGAGTGCCTGCTGCTGGCTGGTAATTGTGGCTTTGGGGTTTTGTGTTACCCAGTGACTAATCCCCGGAGATCTTCTCAGGTTTCCCAAGCTTAGTGGAAGTCAGACTGTCCACACTCCTACTCCCTTCCCGCTGTGATGCTGATTCAGCTTCTGGAGGGGAGGGGGCGTTTCGCTGCACGCACCGCGTCTGCAGTGCTCCGACTGCAAAAGGCAGGATCGCACAAGGGACTCTTGACTTCTGAGGTTTTCCTTCTTTTCTAATTTCATCAGATTTAGCCGCTTTACCATTGCCTCCGGTAACAAACGCACCTAAGCAGCGGGTAGAAGTATCGCTGTCCCCTGCGGGATGTGGGCTGAAGTGCTCAGGCTCTGTTGTGCTGGAGGCGAGGGGGCTCAGCTGTGCCATGGAGGGGCAGGGGTGGCTTTGGGGAGCAGGCAGGGCCGAGCTCTTGGTGAGCAGCACTGGGATGTTCAGAGTAGCTGTGGTGTCTGGTCCCAGGTAGGAGCAGAGATCCTGGGGGAATGCGGGGAGGAAAACCAACTGGTGACCTCTCTGGGGTTATACTGGCTCCTGGGGGAGACAACACACGGCAGTTTTGCTTTTTGTTGGGAAATCCTCCATCTCTGACTCGAAGACACACAGGGAGCAGGTGCTCTGTGTGGAGAGACAGCAGCTAGTGGCTAAAGTAAAACCCCTGAAAACTGAGAGAAGATGACTTTTGCGGTTTTTCTACCTCATTCTTCGTTCCCCTGATATTTCATATGAAAGATGAGTTTCTTCCCTCCCTTGTACGATGCCTGAGGCTAGCACAGCACGTGCAAATCAGGCAGGGTGCAGGCAGCTGCCCTGCCTGCACAGGGCTCTTCCAAGCCTATGGTACTTCAGAGCCCTGCAAGAGAAAGATGCCTGATGAGCTGGTAGTTATCCCAGATTGATACAACTTCTCCTCTCCTTGGATTGTTGAAATGCTTGGTAGAAGAATAACACCTGGGCCAGATACTGTTATTTTGCATCAAGGTAATCAAAGTTGTCACTTCACTGGCTGCTCCAGAATAAGCTATTTCCTCTCCTGGAAAGTTCAACCTCCAGTTTTTCTCCTCTTTGAAGACCAGCTAATTTGGTGGCTGAACGTCCAGATAAATCACCTTCAGATGAAGCTGGGTGTAGACTTCTAGAGACATTTGGCCATGTAAGACTTCATCTTCTTGTGCCAAAGTGAAAAACAACACTATCAATTCACTAAAAAGGACGTGTATGTGTGTAATGTAGACAAAATGAAAGGATGGTCCTCAAACTGACAGGCAGAAGAATCCTGAAGACCTCTAAGGATGTTTCAGATAAACATTTAGAAGTCTGGACTAACATTTTGGCCACTGTTGTGCAAAGCTGATAGATTTCCCTATTTTATCATTTGTACTGTTTCCACAGTCTTTTCACCAGCTTCTCCATTTAGATTCGTCAGTTTTTGTCAATGCTAAGTTGTAAATCATTTATTTGCATGCCCTGAAGTTTTTGATTCCCTTAAGGAGTCTTTGCCCTTTGCTCCAGGAAAGGGTGCCATTTCTTCTGCTGAAGACACCTTCTTTGCACACAAGCAATCAGGTTGCTATACCAGTTTAGCTACAGAATTATGTTCGCAGACACTAACCATAAGCTTTTGTGCCTCAGTTTCCATTTCTGTGAGTCGGTTCTCCCCTGCAGCTGGACAGAGGTGGGTACTGCGTGGTGTAGGTGCCCAGCTCTCATCGGGTGCGTTAGGATTCATTGATGGATGCTTCTTTCCAAGGCAGACGTAATCCTTGGCACACCTTGGGTTATATTCTCTCTTTCATCAAAGGAGGATATACTTTGTCTTACCCTGACAGAGGTCAGTTTACAGGCCCCGTGCCTCTCACTATAGACCTGTAGTGCTTTTTTACCTGTAGACCATTTACGCTACCTAGGCTAGAAGAAAGGCTGGAGCTGGCCTTGAATGCTACGTTAAAAAGTCTCCAGGAGAGCTGAGCGTCGTGTCCTCCAGTCTGTGAGAAACCCCTGCTTGCACGGAGCGGCCGTTTTTAGAGCGAGGTCCATGCCTTGCAACCCACCATTAATCAGAGGTGGAAAAGCTGCTCCTGGAGAGGCGCCAGCCTTTCAGAGCTCAGGTGTGCTCAGATCAACGGGACGGCTTCAGGTCTTCTGCAACCCAACCCCTCCAAGGCTACGCGTCCTTCACCCCCCCCCCCAGACGCTACGCTATGAATAGGACCACTCTACACTTAGGGAATTTGGCCTTTTGTCAAGATTTATATAATAAAGGAGGCTGGAAGATTCCGGAGGGAGATTTTCCACTGTGCTGGGCACAGATGGGGGCTTGTTCCCGGGAGGAGACGGGACGGGAAGAAGAGGTGGGGTGGCTCATCGGCAAGGCGCTGCGCTCGCTGGTATGAGAGCGTGGCCTGCGTTTAAGAGGTTCACCATCGTTTTTGGGGTGAAAGCACCCAGTGTCCTTGTCTCTCACGAGGACCGGTCCTTAAAAGACCCTCTTTTGCTCTTTGTGGTCAGATACCCAGCGACGATGAGCTGTTTTGCTGTGTTTACTTTATTTGTTATGTCGAGCTGGCAGCGCTGAGTGCCGCAATTGACCGAGCAGCCAAGCTGGCAGCGGAAATGTCCAGACAGCCCATGAACAGCGGCTTAATGCATGTGCAGGTACGGTATGTATTTATATCTGAATGCATAGTCTGTGTGTGTGCACATGTGTTCCTGGGAAAGTTTCTGAGTGAGTGGCTAATGCATCTCAATTACACCCCAGTCTGGAGCAACAGCCTCGCTAAAGAATTGGAAATCTGTAAAGAATCCGCTGAAGTTAAAAACACCATTTGGTTTCCTTCGCCGGAGGGACACTCATCAATATCTCTTTCTGTTAATATCAGAGGGTTAAAGCCTTGGCAGGGTTCTCAGTCGCCAGATGCAGGCAGAGTTCAGATGCAGGCAGAGCTCTTTGTGAAAGGCAATTTCATTGCCGGTGGGTTAATGCCCCGATTTTGCCTGACGCTGCAAGTTTTGGAAAAGCAGCGGAAAGGAGATGGGTGTGCAGACTGCTGGCTTTCTCACTTTGTGCATGTCCTGCGAGTGAACTGGCCTCTTGTTCCATCTGCATCGGGATGGGTTTCCTGACAGCTCAGGATCATGTAAAAACTTGGGTTCCCCAAAGTTAGAGACCGCTGCTTTGGCGTTTGTGCTGCAGCCCTGGGTAGCGCAGAGCGCTTGGCGAGCTGCATTGGAGGAGCTCAGGAACAGGGAGAAACAAATTTCCTACACCAGCCTCCATTGATTCCCACGTGGCGAGGGAGGAGGAGATCCTAACTCGGCCTCAACCTTTGCCCTGCTCCATCCTGCCTCAAAACCACGAGCCGCTTACCCACGGTTACGCAGCAACTCGCTGGCTTCACGCTAAGTGCCTGAAACGCCCCTGACGGCGTGGTGGCTGGATTCCCGTCTCCCCAGCGAGGAATTTCCCCCCGGTGCTGCCCAGTCGGGCGGCGTGCTGCTGTCTGACACCAGCAGCTGCCTGCAGCCCGCGCTGCCACAGGGTGCGCGCCACAGACGGGGACACCTGGTCGGAGCAAAGCCCCTGGGCTTTGCAGCCCGAGCGTGGACATCTGCTCCGAGCTGAAAGCTGGCACTTAGAAGGGTTTTGGCTTTAGGAGGAATATATTTACTTTGTACTGCCTTTTTTTTTTTTTTTTTTTAAAGGATGGAGAAGCCCAACCAACTATTTAGTCTGGTAACAGCAGAGCATGGCGGTGCTTCTGGAAGAGCCCCCCCCCCCAGCCAGTGCAGCTGGTTACTTGTATAACATTTTCCTATAACAGGGAAAAAAAATATGCTTTATTTCCTCCTCTTGTTCCTCCCTGTCCCACAGCATTAAAACAAACAAACAAACAAACAAACAAAAACAAACCCCATGTTTTTTGATTCTAAAAACCAAAGGTATTTCCATGCAGTTGTGGAAAAAGCTCTCTCTTCAGGATATCTTCTGTCCTTCTCAAGATTTTCTGCCACAAAATCTCTCAGTGTTACTGCCTTTTGCCAGCCATGGCTAAACTTGATCCCGTAGTGCTGCAGGCTTTGCTTTCCCAGAGTGACCTCCAGGCAGCCAGCTCTGATAGCAGACCAAAGGTTGACTTGTTGGGATCAAGTATGAGGTTGAAACGTGGATCTGTGCCCTTTTAACATGGGAAAATGTAGCTGTGGCTGCTGTGTGAAGGGACCTGGTGATGTGACCGTGCCAGGGTTAGGATGCCGGAGCCAGAGCTGGAGCCTCGCCGAGCGGGGGGAGCAGAGCACAGACGCTGCGTGGGGACGGAGCCACTGTCCCCTGCAGTGAGCCTGGAGCCAGCCTCCCGTTGGAGCTCTGGTTGTGGGGCTGGGCTGGGATCCTGCCCTCACTCTGTGAACAGCTTGAGCAAGGTCCCATAAGGATAGGAAAAGCTTATTTCTCATTTCTGGGAATTTTCTTGGGGCTTTTCAAGTGATGTCCAGGTGCCATAGGGAGGAATGACTGACAACCAGTGTCTTCTGTAAGAGCGGGGTGGGTTGAGGGGTGCTCCTGGCCTCCACCCAAGCCTGGTTCCCCCCTTGTCCCTCAGCACACCGTGGAGACCCCGAGACCTTCTGGGGTCTGCAGGCCAGAAGATCCTGGAGGGAGGAGCAGGGGTCCAGAGGGGTGAGAGGGGAGAGGCCCTCAGGAGAGGGAGGCTGGAGCCCCCAAAGGACACTGCAGTGGAGAGCGGGGAGGAAAGTGGGGCAGGGAAGATGGGCAGGTGTCTGGCTGCTTGGTCCAGCAATACATTCTTACCATAGCTGTGGAAAAAAAAAAAAAAACACAAAAGAGAGCATGTGGTGCCTGCCCTCCCTCTCCTTGGCTCTGCACAGAGCTGATGTCTGCTCGCTCGCATGGCGTTATGCATTGTCTGGTAATTACAAAAACATGAACGTGGGACTCCAAGTACCGAGCAGGCAGCACGAAGCCCGCAGCAGTCCCATGTGCGCTCTCCTGCTTCCCACCAAGGCATAACAGCCCCGTTGGAGAGCCTCCTGCTTAGTATAAAGTTCCCAGTCCTCAGCGGGGGTCCTTCCTCATAGGGTCCTTTCAGTGGGATTAGCTGGGTGGCACAGCTCCCTCGGTACGTGGTGATCTAGCCCGAAATTCAGAAGGGCCCGGGGCTACTGCTTGTTTAGTGCCAAGAGCCAAAGGGGCTTGATGGGAGCCAGTGTAAAGGCTCAGGCTGTCTTGGCATGAATGCTGCGGGCTGAACTAGGGTTTGCCATTTGTTCCTCCCTATTATCTGTACCATCCCGGGTCCCCTGTGAGCTGTCTCCTTGGGGAAATTGTTAATTAGCTCTTACTGGGTGGCATCAATTAGTTTTTTTGCACGGCTTTCCTCTGTTTTAGCTTCCAAAGCAGGCACGCAGTGGGTGAGGCAGCTGGGGAATGGGGCTGGGACGTGCTGGGTGCAGGGGGGATGTGTCCCTGGGGCCAGCAGGCAGTGGGATGTGCTGGCCCGGCTCGCCAAGGCGGAGAGGAAGCAGCAGCCCGGTGAGTCCAGAAGGTGCAGAGGGATTGGCAGCCGTGAGGTCAGGGCTGCGGGTGGAATAGTTCCGCTAGCCTGGGAAGCTGAAATGATGCACGTTTTAACACAGCCAGTGGCACGGCAAACATCTGCAAAGGCACTCGTGCGTCCTGGCAGGAGCGCTGGGCCTTGGCGAAAAGGGTTAACGCCGTCAAAGTGTGTTTGTGTGTGAGCCCCGGGTGCGTACGGGGTGAGGGTCAGTCAATTCCTGCTGATTTCCAGGGACAGCTAAACAGACACATCTGGACAAGCCTGAGAGGATTATCAGAGGAAACAAGAAGTGTATATGAGACAGATACGTTCTGGGAAACCATCCAAACAGGTCAGAAAAAGGATCAAGTGAGAGTCATCAGATGGCTGCTTCTGACCTCAAACGCTTAATCTTGCAGGTATGCAAACTTCCAGTCGTGGGAGAGCTACAGGGCTAGTTTTAAGGTCTTTTATTTTCCCATCAATTTTCGTACCAGTTTATCGGTGTCTGTGTCAACATCATCACTTCTAACCCCTCTCCTTCAATTTGCAATCATAGGCTATCTCCAGGGTAAGAAAAGGGGTGAGGAGCATCTTCTAGCACCACCAAGCTAATAAAATACATTGGTGCTCGTACTGTGGGTGATTTAATGAGGAACATGACCTTGCTATCCAGTTTCTTGATGGGTATTGACCCGTACAACAATTCTTACTGTACCCGTTCCTCTGTGTAAAAGAATACACATTTGGGCTATGAGCTCTGACTTAACCTCTTGTTCTCTTCTGGTGAGTGCAGAATGGTCCTGAGGGAGCTGAAACTCAGCTGTGGAGTTGCAAGAGAGCAAGGGGCTGGTGCTGTTCCATGATCTGGAAAGCAGGAACCTTTCTGGGTGGGGATGGCCAGGGCTGCAGCACTGAGAGCAAGAGGGCACATCAGGGAGCACCACCGGGACCCCTCCTTTCTGATTTCTGTTGGCACAGGTTCTCGGTTGCCCAGACAAACCACCCTCACTGCACTGGCATCGGGCAGGGCCTTGGGACACGAAATGGGGCTCCCAAAGTGGCTGAGTGCCACTTGCAAGCTGAGCTCGTGCCTCCAAAGGAAGCGTTTGGCTTTGCCCCCAGTAGGTGTGCAGTGCCATAGGGCTCAGGAAGGAGATCCACAGGGCAGCGCCCAGCTCCCAGCCCTTTCAAACTTTTTTTTGTGTGGTTGTGAGACACAGCCTGGGGAGAAGAGTTCTCCTGAGACCAGGAGAAAGCATGATGAGGAGAATAAGCTGCCCCATCCTCGTGCCCATCCCATCTCTCCTTGTCTGGTTCCCTCACACTAGCCAGAAACGTGGCTGTCGCAGTAAGGAGACAAAGATTACGTTTTAAGTGTTTAGGCTCAAAAAGGCACCACTGATCATGTCTTGAAGGCCGGCCTACGATATGCCCTGCCAAGGACGGTGACTGTGCAGCGTCAAGCGACAGAGGGGAGAAAATATTTGAGGCAAGGAACAGCAGCGTTACGGGGGATTATAAAGCGGATAGGGTCTCCCCACCCACTGGTGTAGGAAGCTAATATGTCATGTGTGTGAAAGCAAATGGGAACAAGCAGAGTGTAATGACTCAAGAGAGGGCTTGGTTGTTAGACAACCAGTAGTCCCAGGACCGCCGAAATATTCTAGAGCATAATATTTTTCCGTATTGATGCAAAAAATAAGCAGTGTCTCTCTTTTAATGTCCAATCCAGAGGTAATTCAGTGCTGTCTTGCACTTTGAAACAGCAACATATATGTTCTCTGGCCTTAAATAGCTTCCAGACATGCAATTTTTGAGCAAATTGAAGCAAAAAGAAATGCTGATGTTTAAAAAATATTATTATTCAGCTCCAGCAAGCAGGGCTGGAGGCACATCCCCGCTCGCTCCGCGTGGAGCCCTCGAGCTAGGTGCAAGGACCGCCGAGGTCTCGCTTCCAGAGCCAGCGGAGCGTGGTCGCTGAAGCTGACGTCGGATGCAGACCCGGGCGGCAGATTGCGGGGTGTGATGCGGTAGCACGAGACACTTGCTCCGTGGTGTTGCAAGTCAGGTTATGTTCAGCCTCTTGGAAAAATTCCCAGCCCACCAGGAGTCCCTTCTGACTAACAGGCACCCCTTAATCTGTCTTAATCCCCGCTATAATTTTACACTTATTTGGCCTTATCCAAGTAAAAGCCTTCAGTTGCTTAAGTAACGAGTGATGCGGCCTCCTGTCTCTCCTGGGAGATTAATGCTGTAATCTCCAAAGGAGCAAAGTGTCCTTTGGGGAGACAAAGAGCTGCTCAAGTGTGGGAAAACCAGCTCTGATGGCACCCCGTACCACCAGCTACCGCTGCGTGGCCTCCTAACCCCCTGGCGTGGACCCCGAGGACTGGGTGCAGCTCGGGGACTGCTCCGGGGGGACAGGGGACAGGGGACAGGAGATGGGGACACGGGAAGGGGCAGGGGAAGGGGAAGATCCATCCCCACTCTCCGGCGGTGGAAATGGGAACAGGGCTGGTGCGTTCCTCGGGGTGTGTTGGGAAATGCTTATAAAAACAGAATACTGCTGAGATGCCACTGAGTACGGACTGTAATATCTGCAGGATCTGGCATTGTCAGCAAGCTATAAAACATCCCGGCTAGCTCGCTAGCAGCTGCTTCCAATTTCAAAGTTGCCAAAGGTACAGAAACAGCGGGGCCGGTCGCACGGCACCTTGTGCCGCCCCGCGCTTGAGCCGCGTTTGGTCAAAGCAGCTGGTGGCGTGGCAGGGCTGGGAGGCTTCTGCTCCGACGGAGAGGCTCTTCCCAGGGCTTTTCCAAGTATTTTTTTCTCCTTAATCATCAGATAACCAGGATGTAACTGTTTTCCCTTGGCGCTGGGAAAGAACAGCGTGTGTTCTTCATGTGATGCTCTGCAGCGCTCCTGAGCTGAGGGACCTGCTGTGCTTTCGTGGGTCCCGACTGCGTTATCCGGAGTTGGGCTCCCATGGGCTTGAGAGAAACTGTGTGTTTTTTACCTACTGTGAAAAATACCAGGAAAAGTTGCAGGAGGAGTCCCTGCTTGGTGTTTCCTGACCTCTACGGGCTTGGAAGGAGGGCAGTGAAGGCAGCTGCACTCGGCAGGAGTCACCAAACACCGGGCAGGAGCAGCAGCCGGGTCTGCACGGAGCACAGGGGCTGGTGCAGACGGTGGTCAGGAGATTTGCTGTTCCCAAACCCCAGACATAGGCTATTAAAATAGCTGAGCTTTTAAAGATGCCCTCTGGAGAGAGCTCACTGCTGCATGCTGGCGTATAGTTTGCCCTGGTAGCAGAACAAATAGCATTGGTTGGACAAGGGAGGGAAAGATTCAGAGGCTGTCACACCTGAAACAAATTCTCCCTTCTATTTTTGTCCCCTGAATCCTTAGGTGTTAAGCTGCTTGTGTACAGCTGGGGGAGGAATTTGTCCTTGTGATAAAATCTTTTCTGGCGGGGTGGCTTTCTCGCTGCAGCACACAAAGGATGCCAGAAAAAAAAAGAGTATTAAATCGATGGCAGTAGCTTGTCCTCTGCCCTGCTGGCATGCTGTGTGGTCTCCAGCCATCTCTCCCTACCCGAGGGAAGGAAAGATGGGAGGCTCGACCTGAAAGGTTTTCAGGCTGGTGGAACTGGAAGTTTCTGCAGCTCCTGGTGCTGCTGAGCCTCGCTGTTCTCGGAGGGGGACACCCTGCAGCCCAGCAGTTTAAGGGGTTAAGGGATGCTCCACCAGCAGGGTGCCTGCAGAGGTCTGGGTTTTGTTGCCCCTCTTCCTCGGTGAAAACCCGCTGAGCTCTGCTGTTGCTGGTGGCCAGCAGCACTGGGATGTGCTGGGCTGGGAATAGGAGCTGATGTGGGGATTTTTGGTTTGTAGGGGTTGGACTGGGTAGCACGGGCGAGGTAGACCTCCCTTCATCTCTCCTCACTTCAGATATGAATCTGCTTATGTCCTTTTTTAAAAAGGAAAATACCTTTTTGACTTTAAAAGGGCAATTTTAAAATATTTTTTTTCATCAATCCCTCACCCCAAATGTTGATCGTTTTTGTAGAAGCTCTTCAGCTCTGATGGCAGGTACAAATGCAGCAGGTAAGCTGGACCTTCTGGAACTTTTCATGGAGAATAACAAAGTTGTTCTGTGGGTTTTTGGTTTTAAGAGCTTCAGAACACACAGAAAATCAAGTGATTTGAGTCAGGAGGTGAGATTTCTCCTTGCTTTTACCCTAAAACGTTAGACCTAATTTTGTTTGCCCTCTTTCTCAGTGATGCGCAGAGATGGGCAAGCACCACAATAATTCAACTTGCAGCCAGTACTGAACTGGGGGAAACATGAAAGGTGGTGAGGAGACAGAAGGAGCAGGATAAGAGTCAGCTAAATCAAACTGCGTGAGCAGGAGATGGATTAAAAATAAAAGTAGAGAAAGCATGATCCAAACTTCAAAACTCTTGGCTCTGGTAGTGAGGACAACTTAGCGTGGAGAGGACCAGGAGGGACGGCGTGGAGGTGCTCTGCAGTGTTTGGGCTGAAGGCACGGGCAGGGAGCTGGGACAAAAATGTAGCCGTGGGCTCGGCTTCTGGAGGACACGAACGACGTGGCTGTGCCGCTCTGCCCGTGAACGTCAGCTCTGAATGTGGCTTCTTTCTAAGCCAGTGCATTAAATACGTGCAGTGGTGTATTGGTCACAGTCTGGACACAGCCCTTGGCTGAAAAAGTTGAAAGGAAATTAGCTGAAGCGGAAGAAGCCGCTTCATATGGGTGTCTGGAAGGCCGAAATCTAATACAGGCATAATCTCCTGCATTCCCGTCACACTGTCTGGGCTGGCTCTCGCTGCCGTGCTGGGCAGACACCTAGGGGCATGGCCGTGCCGGGGAAAGGGGAGCTTTTGGGGCTGCTCGTCTGTAGGGCAGGGCAGGAGGGACCTCGGGAGCACCGGGGGACTTGGCTGAGCAGGGCACCCGCTGGCGGCACAGGAGCAGCCGCTGCTGGTGGTGAAAAGCAGCAGAAGCATCGGCACAGCAAAGACCAAACCGTGCCAGGTTTTGCTGGCCGAGGCTCTTGAGAGTTATGAGGACAAGACCTGGCCTGAGCAAGGTGTGGAGGTGGTTACTGGGCAGAGCTGGTGCTGCTTTGCAGATGTGTCTTTTGCTTAGGCAAGCGCCAAGTGTCTGTTAGACCTCACAGGAGGCTCTGGCTGTGCTAATAATACATTTCAAAGGGCACCTTGAGCTAAGGGCACAATTTCAGGTCTTGGAGAAAGGCAGAACACCGTACGTGGGGCATTTGCAAAATTTAATAGCTGGCAGGAATGCTTTCAGGAGCTTAAATCTTGCTCTGGATGGTGAGTCCAAGCCCTCACCTAGTTTCGGGTAGGCTTTGACTTTCCTTCCTTGACAGGGACTTCACTGATTCATCTCCGCCTGGCCCTGGTGCCAAAACTGAGTTTCCCCCTTTGCTTTTTGCAAACCAGATGTAACCGGGGAGAGGAGAGCAAAATCCTCATCCATCTTAAGGACCAAATTAATGCTGACAAGTCCAACCAGACTGGATTCTTCTGGTACAATGTGTTGCAGAGCTTGCAAGAAGTGTTCCTTACAATGAGAAAGGGTGCAGCAGGATGGAGCAGGGACAAAAAGTCTGAGCTTTCCATTCACGAGAGGGTCTTGGAGCCACTCTAGCATGAGTCAGTAGATCTTTTGCCTTACTTTTTTCATCATTTAGGGGATTTTTAGCTTCCCAAAAGATCTTTCAGGTATTATACATGTATATTTCTCAGTGCCCCCAGGACTTTCACTTTGTTTTAAAAAATGCTTTATCTGCAAGCACACAGAGTAGGTGACTCTGGAATGGGTTGGAAGTAGTTGTGTGTCCCGTTAGCGAGCTGAGCATTTTGCCTTTCCAGTGGTATGACATTTCCTGAAGCTCTCTGGCTTACGAGTCCAGGCTGAGCATCGTCTGTAGGTCACCAGAGCTGTCAGCCCAGGGCAGGAGGAAGAAGAAGCAGTGCCTGGCTGGGAGCTGTTAACAGATAGGTGAGAGGTGGCCGTCCCTGCGGGCTCAGGGGGGCTGCAGGAGGGCAGGGACTTCTGTGGTACGGTCAAACATACCCACAACATGTGCACGAGGTACAAAATTGATCACATCTCATCCCCAGAGAGCTGAGGTGTGCCTCAGTGCTGCTTGTCGATCCGTTCCACTCGCAGGGGCACGCAGGCGAGAGGTGTACTGGGCTCTGTGAGCTGCGATGACTGCCAGGAGCCAGCTGGTCAATTAGTTATTTGTGTTAACGAGGGAGTTTGAGGAGGCAGAGGGCATGTCACGGACCTCACATGAACCCCAGCCCCGGGTTCCTTGAAGCCATCCTCCGGCTTCCAGGAACCTTGGTGCAGAACGAGGTCCGCACCAGGGGCCGGGTGAGGATGCCACCGCTGGCTCTGCTGCCGAAATGGGCCCTGCTCCCCCCTGCAGGGCTCTCGGCCAGCGAAAGGCAAATCCAGCACAGCCGACCTAACTCCCCAAATATTGGCACCGTTGCCAAAGCGCTCCCCAGGCTTGGAGAGCGACCATTTCTCTCTGAAACGCTCTCGCCACGGCGCTGGTGAGATGAAGCAGGCACGTGGGGCTGGAGCTCAGACAGGAACCCAGCTTGGGGGCGTTATTTCGGCCTCTCCCCTGTTCGGGGGTGGGGGTGGCTGTTTAATCGCTGACCCCAGTGATTTATGGAGGGTTAGCTCCGGTGCCCGTTGAAGTCAACGGGAGCCTTTTGATGTCAGCAGCCGTCAGCTGGGCCCGCAGCCTGCCCTTTCTTGTGGCATCTGGGTACGTGGCAAGCGAAAGGCGTGAATGATAAAGCGGGCAGGGAAAGTAAAAGGGGGGGGGGGCTGAAAGGGAAAAGCCTTCATCTGAACAAAAGCCTGGCTCGAAGGTACGGTGTTTCTCAGAGCTCTGAAATGCACAAACTGTTGCTTTCTCTTTTGGCTTTTCAGCGCTCTGTTTTGTTGTTTAACGGACAGTCTGTTCTAGCTGCTGTTACTGCGTCGAAGTACTGCCCCTCCGTTGGTTGGGGGGGTTGTAAATGACTTCATTAGCATTTATTTAGATGGCTGCCTTAGGAAGCAGCCTTGATTGATGGGCTTATTATCTGGACTTTCCAAATGACTCTGTGCCTGTACTTATCTCCGTTATTCCATTCAGTTTTAAGCAACTGTGACTTTTTTGGGTGTGTTTTGGGGCTGGTTTTAATCTTCAGCACACTCTTCAAACCTTCATTCTCACAAAGCTGGACAGGGGTGAAGGTTGTTGCCGCTTTTGCCTTTTATAAATTGGGGGAATGGAAGCGGAGAGGCGAAAGGTTTTACCCCAAATCAAGCGTGGCATCCCAGCTGGAACTGGGATCAGAACAGAGGAGATCCTGGGTCAATCCTCAGCATTCGGGCTGAGTTCTGGGCTTTGTGCTTTGTAGTTAGGAAACACAAAGGTAACAGATACGGGCGTGGGGAGATCAACTCCCATCTGCCATGAGTTTTGGTACTGGAAATAACCTCCCTGTTTCACACGTAGGTCTTGGTGGGAACCCAAGTGGACGTTAAGAGGGCACAGACATCGCAATGCTCACACAGGAATCATGCAGGAAGCGATGGGTATCGTGAGTGGTGGCTCTCCTGGTGGCTGAGGGACTTGGAGAGGACATCAGCAGTCAGATGGTGAAGTTGGAAAGCCCTGGAGCTGGTTAGAGGTGACACTGGCACTGTTAGCTGTGTTTCTCATGGGATGGACGACTGAGGTACCAGGCTGCTCGCACAACGAAGATCCCACAGCATACTTGGCATGTTTGGGGTTATTACTTATATTTTACATATATATATGGTAATTCCTGCTGCTGTTGTTTTTGTTCACACTCTCCTAAAATGCTGTGGTTTATTTCTGTTAAATGTCTGCCTTTCTCTGCTCCTGGAGGTGTCTGCATTGTCACGAAGGATGAAGCAAATTCCACAAAAGCAGTCTGATTCTGCAAAATACTGCACAAAACTGGCAAAACACTGGCTGACCTTGATTTTGGTGGAGAACGGGGTTATCAGCTGTTTAGCACTTTGCAGGTCTGGAGCCCGTGTGGGGTGTTGGATATAAAAGATGCCATGAAAAAAATAAAACACAATACTTTGTATTTGCAAAGATTTAATGATCACAGTAACTGATGTGACTGTTAGCAGGAATTAGTGCAGAATTCATACCTACAGAGGAAAAGAGGAGAAGGCAAGTGGATAACAGACACCTTACATTCAGCACATGGAGCACAGATAGTTTCACAGGGATAAGGACAGCTGAAAATTCTCACTCTTTCCTGTCGCTGGATCAGATTCCTTCGGTAGAAAAAGGGCAGGCTGCCCCGGGAAATATCTCAGTAGGCCTAGGCCCCCTCTGACATCAGGTCAAATATTCCGGGTCACATAGCTGAAGGCCACGTGGTGAAACTCAATATTACAATGGATCGAGTGCTCCTGCCACATGGAGCTAACGTGCCGCTGCGCTCGCGGAGGTGGCGGGCTCAGCAGATGCTCAGGGAGGGCCGAGGCTTCAGGCAGAACCGTGGCTGGGCTGGGCTGGAAGGGGAGCAGGGAAATACTGCTGTGCTTTGGGGGACAGTTTGCTCTGCCCTACACGGAGCTTGAAAAACCGGGAGCCTTGAGGTTCCCCAAAAGAGCAAGCGGTACTTCCCTCTTGTCCGATGCCAAAGTCTGAAGTTAGAGCCTCTTAAATGTCTAGGTCCAGGGAGGGAAAAATTAACTAGTGTACACAGTGAGATGTGGCTGATGGGAGTTTCAGTGCAGAGACTGATCCTGCACTGAGCATGTAAAGTGGCCTGTCCCCTCTTCCAGAAAAAAACCCAGTGAATTGCCTCCGTTTTCAGAGCTCAAATCACTTTAATTTGATCGGCAGAAGATTAAAAAAAGCAAGCCCTAGTTTCCATCACTTTTTTAGAGTAAAAAACGTCTTCCCCTCTAACATCTGGGAAAGGTGAAGTTGTTGCCAAGCCCTGAGCTGTCGTAATTTGCTTTCTGAATGTTTCAAGTCCCAGCGGTGAGGTTTTGTTCTTTTGTTGCGGTTGTTGCCATCCCCTGCCAGCAGCGCAGGAGCGTGGCTGATGGCAAGGCCTCCCGCGTTCTGCAGAAGTGGCACACAATGTTTTACAAACTTATTCCCGGCCCGCAGCCCAAAGCACGTTGCAGGCTGAACTCTTTAACATCTTGAAAGCTCGAAGCAACGTGGAAAAGTAAGATAGAACAGTGAAACCCAAAGCTATTTTTACTGCGGAATCGCGAGTTCACCTAATAAAATGCTCAGAATTCCTAGAACTCTGAAGACGTTCTGAAACTTTATTGCCTCTTAGGATTGCCTCTGATTTTTTTTTTTTTTTTTTTTTAACAAATAAAATTCAGATCTTCGGGATGATATGGTAGGTGTCGGCTGTATCGATGTGTGTTATTTTGCAGAGATGGGTGGTGGTGGAAAGTGCTGGACGTGAGCAGATGGCTCGCAGCGATGTGCTGCTGTGGCATGGGCAGTTTCCATGTTCTTCTTTTCAGTCTCCTTTTCCTACTCCTCAGATTTCTTTCTGAAGCTCCCTGTTCAGGGGTGTCTGTGTCCATTCGGTTCTTTTCCCTCCACTGAAACTGCTGAAAAGCTCTGCAGTTATTCCTGCTGGAAGTCTCGGGGCTTTGACCAATTCCTGTCTATGTGTCACCAAGCTGCCTTGCAGTGAGAGTGATTTAATTACTATTATGCGCCAGTATCTTGTAAACTTGTTTCTTTTGGAAGCCTTTCACAATCCCCAAGAACATTATTTCCATGCCTTTATTTCTCTTGGATGGGATCTCACATTGCAACTGCTCTGGGTTAATGCTTGCAGAAGTCGGAGCTGCTGGCGTGGCTGGGAGCGCTCCCCATTGATCCCCTTCCAGTAACTCCCAGTGACTCGGTGTCCTGCGGGCTGGGGCTGAGCTCTGCCCTCGCTTCAGCCCGGTTGCATTAGCATCCCCTTCATTTCTTTCTGCAACCAAGTAGAGCACAATCGCAGAGGTAAAGGGTGACGTCCGTCCGTCTACAAAAGTTATAAATTATTCCTAACAAAAAGATTCAGACCCGTAAAGGAACGGGCACATTCTATCCTCCCTGCTTCTGCTGCTGCTCAGAGCTGCTCTCCTCGAACACTCGAAGCCTGCTGTTCTGGATGTGACAAGTTTTTCATTTGGGCATGACAGAAGGTGCTGAGCTGGAAAGGCACAGACCAGGGGCATGTATCTGCCCTGGCAGGACCAGAGTTCAAGGCAGAACTGCCTTTTTCATCCTTTTTTTTTTTCTTTTTCTTTTCATCTTTCAAATGCATCTAGTGGTCAGATGATAAATAATCAAAGGAAAACCCAAGCTTATCTTGAGACTTGGAATCCTGCTCTCCAGGAAGTGCAGCAGGGCCATGCTTCTTTATTCTGAGCTTGGAGAATTTCCCTGGCTGTGGGATAATGAACATTTCCCTCAAATGGGGTTTGACAAACTGCAGAGGGACCTTCAGGGGACACCCAATTCACACCTCCCTGAGTTTCTTGTGTCTGCAGCACCGGCCAGGAGCTCTCCTTTCTGTAGGGGCTTCCAGGGGCTTCCTGTAGGCTTCCACGTGCTCTCTGCTGTGCTCTCTTGCTGGCTTTTATGCCTGAGGATCAGTTTGAAAGCAGTTCTTCCACTCAAGGCAGAATTTCAGCCCTTTTCCTCTTTTGAGCTGACACACAACGCCCACTCTCGCTTCAGGCAGCTCTGCAGGCCAGTGAGGCTTTGGTCAGCTGGTGGGACTGTCCTGCTCTGATCCCAGCACCAGGGCCACCTGTGATACCCTGACAGCAAAACCTTGGGTGATTCAAAATCCTGGGTGATGCAAAACCTGAGGTTTACCCACCAAACCTCCACTTTTCCTTCTGTTTTCTGCCGAGGATCCCAGCTTCCCAAAACAGCTGATGGTGCATGAACACGATTTGAGAGTGAGTGAGACCCCTGACCAAGTAAATGGGGAATTTTTTGCCCCGAATGACCACTGGCTCTCGGGAGAGCTGTGCTCTGGCACGGCTGACCCCATTTCAGCCCTTTGCTGGAGAGCCCCGTGATGTCCTCGGCAGACCCGCGGTGACAGCAGTGCCAAATGGCAAAATACCCTTGGGGACAGAGGTCGCTGTCAGTCTGAAAAAAGTGTTTTTACGGCAAGAAAATTAAAAAGAAAAGAAAAATCTCATGTCACAAATGATGCCTTGGGGTCACCCTTGTTATAAATCACTTCTTCACGTGCTTGCTGTCCCCTTTGCAGAGGGGAGCTGGGCTTTGCCATCGCCGTCTCGTTGCTGCTGCCGAGGACGTGCAGGGACCGGGACCCCGGTGGCTGCAGCCCCCCCCCCAAAAGCTGTACCCTCACTGGCGCACGTCGGCAGTGGCGGCCGGGGGGGAGGGTGAGAGCTGGGTTAAATCACAGCGAAGCAAGGCGTGCTGTTGCCTCAGCAACCCCCTCCCCAACAGCCGGAGCGCGGGGGCTGCCGGACCCCTGGGGCTCTCTGAGACTGAAAGTGATGGGCAGCGGGGAGCCCCTGCCGTGGTGTAGGTTTTGGGGAGGCTGATGGAAATCTGTGCAAGATAGAGCGGTATCGTGGATGTCCCGATACCATCCTGATACTCCCCAAAGAAATGATGTTATAGTCCTGTTTAAAAAAGGGGAAAGAAATGAAGAAATGTGTCCCTATAAAAGCTGCAGCCAGACCCCCTTGGCACCTTCATGCATCCCTGGGGGAAGGCCGTGGGGTATTTTGGGGAGCCAGGAACCCTCAGGTGTTGCTCCTGGGGTCAGCAGTTGACCAATCCCCATTCTCCATGCTGTTTCAGAAAGAGGAGATTTTTACAACAAATCATGGCTGGGGCAGTTTCCCCGGAGAGAAACAGCAGCCTTTGAAGCAGCTCTCACCTTCTGGGGGTGAAATTGCACAGCTTGACCCTGGGGGGGGGGAAGAGGGGCAGCAGCTCAGGTGTGCGCTGGGTGCAGGTGAGCTCACTTTGCACGGCTGAGCCCCTGCAGCTGGGGCTGAGCTGGGGGGGGAGCACAGTGTGTGTGCGCCAGAGCTTGGGGTGAGTGGAGTGGCTGTCGCTCCAGAGCAAGGTAAGGTTGAACAAGGCTTTTTCAGGATTTCCTTGCATGGTTTTGCATTTGTGGTGTGGTTTCTGTTGGTTGAGGAGGCCAAAAAATGGAAGGCAGGGAGCTCAGACCAGTGCTGGAGGAGAAAGGATGGTTTCTGGGGAAGGCTGTCATGGTCAGGGCAAGCCTTGGTTTGCTGCGTTTTGGTGGTAGAAGTTGGAGATAACTTAGTTGGAAGAGTAAGTCACAACTGGAGGAGCTGGTGGAGGTGAATATTGGGAATATTGGTACGTGAGGATCTGGAAGGGGTGACTGAAGTACTCCCTACGGGGAGTGCTGTGGAGAAGTTTTAAGGCTGGTTTTCTTTCCTTTTTTTTTTTTTTTTTTTTTTTTTTTTCCCTATAGAAGTGCTGCCCCCTTGTAGAAAATGAGAGATCTTCAGCTTGTTCTCTGAAACAGGATTATTTTATCCCTCTTCTGCAGAGTTGCAATGAAACATGAAACTTGTGCATGTCATGGCTTTCTGCTTCTGTTACAAATCCCTTCCAAATTCGATGCATTTATTGTGTGAAGTTGTTCGGAATTCCTAAAGGCCCCAACTCTGCAAAGCAAACTGCAGCCCTATACCCCCATATGAATTCACTGTAGGACCAGGACCTGAGCTGGTTTGGGGATTCCTTTTATTTTACTCTTTTTCCAAGCAATCAGAAACAAAAGGCGCTGATTTCCCTGTGTGGGGGTCAGCCAGGTGCAGGGGGCAATAGGAGGTTCCCCCGTTACCCAGCACAGGTGGGGTGGCTGTGTTGTGTTCTGCCTTGCTGGGCTCTACCTGATGCTGGAGGCAATTTTCTGTGGGGCCGGCTCCCAGCCCGTTGTGCTTCTCCTCGCCTCCTGACAGCGTCTAGACGAGGGCAGATAGCGCTACGGGTACTGCCCAGTCATGTTTCGGAGGCTGACTTGGCACCGACGTGGGCTAGGCACTAGAATTCCAAAAATGCAAGAACCAAAGTTTTGATTCCGATATAATCTCACGGCTCTAACATCTGGGGCCGCGGGCACTAGCACAACTGCTTCAACCTCGCCGTGTTCGTGCCAGACCAGATCGGTGACAGGGGAAGGTCAGAATTTAGGGTTTCACAACCTAAATCAGCCTTTTTGTCCCTGAGTATTTAGGCTCTTCACTTTCCTCCCCACGCTCTCCATAATCCTGATTGACGTGTGGTTCCCTCTGTTAAACCTCTTGAGAAACTGAAGTATTTGCTGTGTGATTTGCATTAGACAAGTATAGTCAGAGCTCGGGGAACAGCTTTGTGAGAACTTCCTCCGCACCTTGCTGAATTGATTCACTCACGAGTCAACGAAGGCTTTGAGTCCTGCATCTGCTCTGGGTTTGCAAGGAGACAGCGAGACTGAAAAATGAAGCAATGGTTTATCTCCCTCTTATGGCCAGACTCAGAATGGCTGCACTGCACGCAGCTTTTTGGTAAGGAGCAGGGAGTCTCTGAAACCCGTAAACTTTGGTGGTTGAGGTGTGGGGTTCACAAGGATTAAGCTGATCTCTCCCTAAGGAAGCTCATAAATTATGCTTTTCAATACAGTATAAAAAAGAAGTTGAACTGTGAAACAGTCAAACTGCTCCGGTTTCTTGTGGGTTTAAATCTGCAATTGGGGAAACTGATATCTAGTTTAGCAACAAGCTGAGGAATGGGATCCTCTTTGGCTGTGACTGTTCCCCATGTACTGTTAGAGAACTGGGCTGGTACTCACTGAGCCCTGCAGTCATGGCACATGGTGGCACAGAAGCAGGATGGTCACAGTGAGTGCTGCTCTTGTGTTTCCTACTAACATGGTGAAAAGAGAATAAAATACTCTGTTAAATGTTCCCAATGTGATTTCTTGCCCTCCTGGCACCCTTTCTTTCAGCTGAGATCAAAATGGTATATTGAAAATCTCTCTTCCAGGTGTGCTGGCTGTGTCCTGTTAAAAGCAGTGATGCTTGCCCTAAAAACAGAGAAGTGGAACCAGGTGTGGTTGGGTTTGACACCTGAGCTATATTGAGATCAGTGTGGGTCCAGAGTACTTTGGCAAGGAGCATCACATCATCACCAGCATCACTAACTGATGGTGTGGGATGTGTCTTTAACTGCTCATGTTAAATTAACGTTGTAGTCCAGGGCCTGAACCAAATGAGCCTGCTTGAATTGAAGGCTGAGGGCAGGAGATCAGGAGCAGCCGTGCTATCAAGATTTCTGAAGTTGCTGCTTGTCCCTTCAGATGTGTTGACTGATACTGTGCAGGCCCCTCACATCTTGTAGCAGTGCTTCAGATGCTCAAGAGCCCACTTTGCACTTGCTAAAGGACTAGAAGTGCATGTGCCCAAAAAAATTGGGCTCAGGTGACATTGTGGTCCTGATGAGGTGGTCAGGAGCTGCAGCTTGCTCTGTTGGTAATTGCTTCAGGTTAAATTGACAGAAGCTTCTATGAGGCTTGGTGCTGGCACTTTAAAATCAGTTCTCAAACGATTGTTTGGAGCAGCTGCTGAGCTCAGCTATTGAAATGCACACCCTAAGGAGCTGCAGTGTTGCTGTCAGTAGCGAGGTCTGGTTTGAGCAGAGGCATGTCTGCACACTGCCTGAGCAGAACGATGGGGAGGGCTGTAGAAAAAAGCTGCACAGAGACTGCCTGTGCTCTAGGGAACAACTGGACTGATGTGAGGATAGCTTAGATTATGCACCTTTTATTGCAACGGAGCTGTTTGATGAAGTGTTAATTAACAAATATGATGTTTATGGTTTCTGTTTCGTGAAGGAAGATGAATGTCCAAAGGAAAGTTTCCCCTTGAACCAGTGATCATTCCCCCCATTCCTGGCATGTGAGACCGCACCACTTAGTGACATGGCGTTGTCTCTGCTGCTGCCTGAAGGCAACTGCTCAGATGCCAGTATGTGACCAGCTGGGATTCAGACACCCCCCCCCCCCCCCCACTTTCCTAGGTTACTGTAAATGACAAGTTAGCAATTTATAATCCTCCTTTCTTTTAGGAGAGAAGGGGCACAGGGCCAAATTAACCCTTAGCCTTCCCACTCCACTCCAGTGCAGTGTGTCTGGAGCAAGGCTCCCCTGCTCTGCATGCTGCCATGGTCATCTGTTGCTACTGAGACCTCCTCCTACCAGCTGTACTGCTGTACAGGGTGGCCTGATGCCATTGTAGTCTTCTGAAAGATTAAAAACCTGAGCTATTTTCCTGTGGAAAAGCCAAAGGTTGATCGCTTCCCCCTCCTACAATTAAAAAGCAAATGCCCTTTCACTGCTCACCCTTCTACTGCTGCAATGAGAGCAAGTCCATGGGCAAAGTCTCAGGAACCATCAGCCAAAGTGCTGATCTTCCTGGCAGGAAGGAACACAGTCTGGTGCATGCAGAAGGCTTAAATTTTGAAAAGTTGGTTGATATCTTACCTAGCTTAAAAGAAAGGGTTACAAAAAGCGTGTTTAAACATTCCTCATATGATACAGACAACTTTCTGAAACACTGTGGAAAGATGACTGTGTACAGGAGTATTTTGGCTGTGTAGGAAGAAGGTATTCGTAATTGCTGCTTTTTAGTTCACTCTTACTCGTGAAATAGTTGTCACAGAACAGCTACACAGTGAGCATCTTAAGGAGCACCCATTATTTCTAGAACATTTGCATGAGAGGTTGCAAAAAATCATAACATACCTATTAATCACTTAGAGTAAGAATCAGTTTTACTTCGAGAATGTGCTACAAATGCATTATTCATCACCTAATTACAAGTGCTGAACTGTAGTTATGTTTTGTCTTGACTAAAACATGCTTTCCCTTCTTCTACTGCTCCCACCCATTTTAAGATCAGGATTTTTTTTTTTTTTTTTAAACTTTGCTGTATTTAAATTGTATGGGATGTATGGTAAATCCTTTAACAGCCAAGCAACTAGAATTTCAGACACAGCCTTATAAGCTACTTGGCTGCCCTTGATAAGCACAGGGATGATAACTGTACAGTCATGCAATCCTTCTAGACAGGTTTGTGGTTTCCTCCCCCCCTTTATAGGGCTTTCATACCTGGGTTCACTGATTCATAGTACATTCTGTCTGCTTCTAATTCTGAAGTCATAATTAGACACTAAATGGCATAATTAAAACCCTTAGTCTGGCCTGCGAGATGGGGATTTCAAGGTGATTCCGTGATATGTCAGCTCTAACACATAACCCTTAAAACTTGTAGTTTATCACAGCTTACTGAAGTGTGTACTTATCTCTTTTTTTTTTTTTTTTTTTTTTTGTATATTGAGCCTGAAGTACAGCATCCAATTCCCTCCCTGCTCTAGGACTTATTAAGCTATGTACCTCAACCACCTTCCTACGTAACACAGGGATTCAGACATTGTGTTCCTCAGTGACAGAGGCAGCCACTAGCTTCTTAGAGGACTACTGGCTGAAAGGAAAAAAAAAAAAAAAACAAACACAAAAAAACAGGTCTAGACCATTGCCAGAAGTGCCTTGTTTTCCCAAGGCTGAGCATGCCTACACCATCACTACTATCAGACTGAACTTACTCAGGACTTACACCTTGTAACTAATAGGGCCTCCACGTAAGGTCAATTCAGTTACTGGATACTTGACTTTTCATAAGGAGAAGAATCCTAATGTGCATTTTACTTCATGATGACATCCACTATCAACATGGTGTTGTCAGAGCTGGGTTCATCTATGAACCGTGTAGGGCTGCACTTCCTTAGGGTTCCAGCAATCAGGACTTGTGGATTTCATCCACTTTTTCCTTAAGAAAAAGATCTCGAAAGCTGGGATTCTTTTTGAAGTTTTTTATTGCAAAAGGTATAGACATTTGCTGGCAGAATACTTGATCACATTATCTATTTGACTGTCATCCAGAGGACACTGCATGCATTCAAGCTGAAAGCACAGGGCAGTTTCCACTAGGCACCTGAGAAATTTCACGGGAAAGAAAAGTCTTTCAAGTTGAAAGAGACAAGTTTCAAACTGACCACCTGCTCTGGTGCCCTTTGTTTCCCAGAGTTACCTGGGAAATAAGAATTAAATCAGCTATAGTCATAGCTAACTGTAAACATTCTACTGCAATGAAACAGAAATTATCGGGATAATTGATCCTGAAGTGTTTTTTCCAGTTCTAAACAGGAAATGTGTCTTTCTAGAGCAAACAGTGCAATGAGTTACACCTGACCTAGCACCTACTGCTTGCTACTGTATTACACAGCAGAGGTGTATGATGCTTCTTCACATTGGGCCTATAACAAAAAAAATCTAACAACTCCTATGTGGCCTCCAAGAGGCGACCCCGATCCCCCAAACATTTTTTTTTCCTCTGCTCCCAAGTCTAATATCTCAACCCCCTTCCCTATTCCTTCCAAATAAGATCTAATTTCCTTTTTCATCCTGCCCCCCTGCCTGAAGGCATGACTAATAAGAATACATGCTGCTCCCTGTATTGCTGTTAACAGCAAAATTATCTTCGCGATTCGGCTGTCCCTCCACACGCAGAACTCCAGGTCCATCTGAATTTCAACGCCTTCTGACAGGTGGATCATCTCTGGCAGATCCTATAACAAATGCAACAAGCAATCCATTGCCAGTCTAGCAGGATGTGTATTTTGCAAGTGCAGCTGCTTAATATCAGGAACTCACTGCAAGAAAGAAAAAGAGTTTAGGGGATGGTACCTTCAAGAGTAAATGCATTTGAAGAGAGAATGTATAAAACTAATTAACAGTAGCACTGAGCTGCAGGTCATAGTGGACTTTTAACTACTTGAACCAGACAAATGCAGAGATGTTTCAAGGCACTATGGCTGCAAGTCACAGATAACTCAGTAACTCGGGATGATATTACAGGCACTTTCATTTCTATCAGAAAGTTAAAAATCCATGCTCGTTGCTGTAATCATTCCAAGCAGAACAGCAGCCACTGTGGGTTACTTACTGCTGTCTTAACTTTTTCCCCAATCTACAGTTGATTTATCTTCTTCCAGAAAGCACTGGTAATTAGAACAATTCACAACTAAAAACCATACTGCATGAAAGAAGTTGGTTCACCAGCAAAGCTGCAGATTGAAGTTTCCCATCAGGATAGTGGTTCCTCAGTAATGTGCACACAGGCCTCAATATTCAAACCGACGCTATGATACAGGGCCTTAGCAGAGATGCACAGTCATTTGTGTTAAGACAGAGCAGCAATTATAGCCCCCTGAGGCCCCTTTAGTTATTTTAATCACAAAAGCCAGAATGAACTTGTCTGCAACAAAGGCACCCTCAGTCCTTTCAGCTGGAAAGATACAGGTTGCTCTATTTACACAACTCAATTGGAAATGGAGTTATTCACTCCCAGATCCCTTAACCTCACTGAATATTTCAGTCACTAGCAAATCAACACTCCAGGGTAAGTTCTAAAGAAGAGCTATCTAAAAATTTCAGTGCTGAGGCACAATAACTTGTCACCACTCCACTTCCAGATGTATTTCAGTAAAAGATATATTTTTAATCCATTTGGAAGTGTTCTGAAAGCTGTCCAGCCAATTCCATGTCGATCGCTGCTCGATATGCTTTTACAGGAATAAAAGGCCTTTTGGCCCGATCCAAAACCAGCACTGGCTGAGTCCACAGTGTTCCTTGATAGCTGTTTTACATCATACCTATGTCTTCAGTCCTAATATATTTTTAGCAGACGCTTAAGTGGAAGCAGCTCAGATGACTGCCTGACACAGACAACGTGCTCATGATCAAAGTGTCCTCCCTGTTCAGCCAGGAAGAATACAGTGCCTTCTCTATCTTAGGTTATACAAACTGCAGAGATGAGCTATGTGAAAGCTCTAAGTAGTAAGTGCAGAAATACAAGACCTTTAGGAGGCATCCTGAGATGGAGCAGGAGGATCCTTATTCTCGGGCTCCGGAGGAGGAGCTGGCACGCTTTCCTCTTTCTTTTGTGCAGCCAAAAATTCATGAATCGCCCTCTCTATCTGGGGCCTGAAGATGTGGTTTAGTTTTGGATCCACCACCTGAGAAATAATTCTGTCCACTCCAGCTTCCAGCATTCCTGACCTTGAACAAAGACAAAGGAGTCATTCAGTTCCTCTGAAAAACTTCTCCCCACTCTCCTCCAGTAATTCTCCAGAGCCCTCCTGTCAACTGCAATTAGCATTAACATGGTGAGAACTGCAGCCCACTCAGTAGATCCTTAACAGGGAGTTGTTTCAACCACCTATTTCCCCCCCCTCACCCCTTCTCACTTCTCCCCACAGAATTAACAACTGACATCTGGTCTCACAGGTACTTAAATGACACCTTGGACAGGAGCCACTTTAATAGGGCTCATGTGGAAATGAGGTCAACATGAAAGCAAACAAACACATTTTGGCACAAACAAGGGAAACAAGCTATTCTGAGGAAGGCAGGTGAGAGCAGTCTTTTTTTTGGCTGACTGGAGGGAGAAGAGGCCTTCCCCCAATAACATTACTGTCACTCACTTCTTGTAACTGTTAGTCTAGACAGCTGTGTATTAATTAAGGAAACAAGAACACGTAGCACACGGCAAAGTTTCTGGAACCAAGCACCAGTAACTGAAGTGACTTATTGCTTCGAGGGCTGCGTCAGACTCTTGGATTGTGGGGCACAGGCAGTCTGGGCTTAAGTCATGTCTGTGAGGGACAGGAAACCCCGACAGTGCCTGCTGCTTGGAAAAGCAGCCACAAGACTTAACGAGGCTGCGGATGCTGGTGGGTGACTGGGTGCGGGGTCACCACACATCACATCACCTCTCACTAACAGCACGTGTGTGTCTGCATCCAGCAAAGGACAGCTACCCAGACATGCCTTGACAGCCTTCTGTGCTTGGTCCTGCACCCACAGAAGTGACAGGGACTCTCCAAACTCCATTTTTCTTTTTTTATACTAGTAACCTATCTAAAGCGAGCACTGTGCGTTCTGCTAACTACAGGCTCTTTGATGGAACATTCTGCTACTGCCATTTCACTCTTGTGGCTGATTATCATGAAATAAGAGGATGTGTGAAGTGATAGGCATGTCTCAAGGACTTTAAGTAAAGGTAGAAAGTTCTGTACTTTCAGTGGATACCCTCTTCTGTAATTACAGATTAAAAACTGAAACTAGCATTAGGTACTAATGATCTGCAGTTTCCATCAAGGGAAATACAGCTTCTGCGTGCAAGACATTTTAGTAACTCTTCTTGGAAGCATAAATGCCATTCTCAAGTTCACTACTGCCCCCTCCCCACAACACTGCTTATATCAATGACTTTTAGTCAAACCAGTTAAGGTTCCTACTTCAGGCTATGATGAGTTAGCAGCAGGAGGTGCTAAACCTAGATCTCTAAGCAGTGAAGTTAATCTGGCTTTCCTGCTGTGCTGGAAGTACATCTTAAATAGCTATTAAAAAGCTACACTCTGCTGCATGAAACTGGGATAGCCGCGTTTCATTACCGCCTGCTAGTGGTTGGAGCCTACTTAAACAAGCTTTGGAATCATTAAGTTTGTCTTTAAGTGACACGGGCTCTCCTCCTTTCAGGAAAGAAAGATCAAGGTTATTCAACTCAGCATATCAGGTACAGTTTTGCTAAGTGGGCAGTACTGGGTTTTTGCAGCAATAACTTGGCTGAGAACCTCACCATGCTCCCCAACTCTTGAAAACTACAAATTGCAGGTAAAGCAGCAACATAAGCCTTTCCGTGAGAGTTAAGACTGCATCCACTGTTACAATAAAACTCAAGAGACCGCAACAGAAGGTGCTGTGAGAAACTTAATGCTGCAAATTCTTATTTGACTGAGGTATCAAGATGGTTATACATTACTTATCAAATCACGTTACCACTGGTTTGCAGACCGGTGCTTACTTACTGAATCACACTCTGTCTGAGCCCATTTCGTAACTGGTTTTTGTTCATTGTTGGATTCCATTCCTGTTTGTCCAGGTGGGTCGATACAAAGTTGTCCACCTTCTGCCTCAAGTTTTGATAGGCTGGCTAAACAACAACAAAAGAAAATCCAGTTAAAGTGCTAAAAGATCCCCAACCCGCTGCCAGAACCCTGCATAGTACTTCTTTTGTTGTGTACATTCCTGTTTCGTTGTCTGTATTCAGACTTTCTGAACAAAGGTAAGCTTGTTTTACTTAACAACACAACTGGTAACTGCAACGAGCAGCCTGTCAGCATGCTGTTACAATAACAGAAATAACTGATTTGCTTAAAAATTGTTGTCTGCTCCTAACTTTACTTAGTGAAATACAAACCATCTGCGTAGACAGGAGTTGTTCATACAAGTTTGTTCTTGTCTGGAAACCATCTATCACAGAATTCCTAGGAAACCAAGCAATTAGCGAGCGTTGCTATCACCAAAGTGATTTGCTTCTGTGATACCAACATCAAAGCTAAAAATTGGAAGGGTTTTGTAGGTGGAAACTTAGGTTAATTCCCGTTTACTGGAAATAAAAAAAAGTACAAGAACATATGGCCACTGAGGTTACGGTGCTGTGCAAGGAGAGTGTGGCAGCACCTAAACGTCAAATGTGGTGTGAATGCGGGGTGATGCACGAAAGGGTCGGTAACAGAGGGGCAGCCACACCGAGGGCCGGGTCCCTCCGCCTGGGCAGCCCCCCCCAGGGCAGCTTCAGGAGCCGGCTGCGGGCTGCAGCACGGGCCTGGCGCCGAAACCGGCCCCTGAGGGACTCGAGACCGAGACAAAGGCCCCGGGGAGAGGCCCCCTCGCACCTTGGTGTCCACGTCGGCCAGGCAGTCCCTGCGGAAGCCGTCGAAGAGGCCGCGGCTCTTCAGCTGCTCCACGATGATGGCGATGAGCTGCGCGTCCCCGGGCGGCAGCGAGGCCGGGTCGGCGGCTCCGGGCCCTGAGGCGGAGGCCGAGCCCCCCGCTGCCCCCCCCCCGCCCGCCGCCCCTCCGCCCGCCCCGCCCGGCGCGGCCCCACCGCCGCCGCCGCTCTCCGACATGGCCGGCGGCCGCCACCCGCTCGCCTCAGGCCGGCGCCGGTGGCGCGCGGCGTTTTGCGTCGCCCCGCCGCGTTGCATCTCGGGGAGGCGAGTCCTCCCCCTGAGGAGCACTTATAGGCGGCGAGGCCTATTAGTTCAGGAGAACTACGACTCCCAGGGTGCATCGCGGCGGGACCGCGGAGGGGAGGGGAGCGGGGCTGTCGCGGTGCAGCTTGGGAGTTGTAGTTCGCTGGGGGGGTGCTGAGGTGGGCCTTGACAGGCCCTTGGGGGGCTGTGGTAGCCCCGGGGCGGTGCTGTGCCCCCCATCCCGAAATGTAGACGTGGGGAGTAGCGGTCCCGTCCTGTCCATGCCCTGAGACCCCCGGAGGTGTCCACTCCTTCATGATTTGGGAGGGGTTTTCAGTGGGGTTGTGAGGATGGCACTGGTGTGAACCCATTAAAAATGGTTTTCCTGGGATTGTGTTCATTAAATCACTAACAAAAGGAAGGGCAGCCCCCAAACCAGTCCTCTTAGGGCCAACCAACCCATGTTACAGACACTTTTCCTCTTGTGTGGCCTCAGACATGCTCTTAGACACTGCTCTGACTCTCTGCGAGCTCTGGGTACAAACCCCATGCGTCAGTTTTGTTCCTTTCCCAGTCACGGTGCAGGGAAGGATTTAATGCAGCAGGACGTGCCAGCCGCGGGGAGACCCTGCACGAGAGCAGTAATGCAAACACACCCCGCATGGGTGCCCTCTGTACCCTGCTGAACGAGTACCAAGTTGCAGCACTCTGTGCGCTGTCCTCCTCTGCCTGATTAAAATTCAGCAGCCCTGACAAGCAGCATAAGCTGTCCCCTTCCATCTGGCACCTCTGAGGAGAGAAGAGAGGAAAAAACCTGGTGGTGTTTTACAGAGCCCGAGCTTTGCTCTGACAAAAGCATCCTGTGCAAATGCTGTGTCCCGTGAAGAGGCACGGGCGCTGTCCTGCATTTCTCTTTAGTTTCACCCTGCCCGGACAAGGAGCAAATGGAGGGCTCGGGGTCTCCGTGTAACACTCCAGAGGCTTCTTCCACCAGCACTCCGCTTTTTTTTTTTTTTTTTTTTAATATAATTTATTTATTAATGAATTTTGAGACCAGGATCTGCTGTCAGGCTGCTCAGTCCCACACGTTGCTTCTCGGGCGCGGCTGCAGGCGGCTGCCCCGGCAGAGGGCACCCCGTCCCCTCCTCTGCCCCGTCCCGTCCTTTACTCAGCCCCGTCCCGTGCCCTGCCCCGTCCCGTCCCCTCCTCTGTCCCCTCCTGTCCCCTCCTGTCCCCTCCGCACCCAGCCGGGGCCAGGCAGCAGCAGCAGCCCGAGGCTGCCTCTCCCTGCCCGCACCCATCGCCGGGAGACATCCAGCCCGGGATTCATGCCCTGGGGGCTCCCGCAAGCCGATGACCCCCCCAATTAACAAATGACCCAAAGACACTGTCACCTGTCACCTGCCCCAGCCGTGGCACTTGCCCGGCAGCGCTTCCTTCCTCTGCACAGCACGGGCAGGGGGGGCTTGAGGTGTGCAGAAAGGGGAAACCTGGTAGGTAGCAGTGCAAGTGAGGATTCGTCGTGTTTTTTACAGGTTGGCTGGCTGTGTGACCTCGCTTAAGCAGTGTTTGGGGATCTGTAGCAAAGAAAAGCCCAGCATTTCACCTCATCTGTAGGGTATTTTTGCTCATCATCATAGCCTGTTGAATCCCAGTGTGTGAGATAAAGCAGGCCAGCCCCCAGTGGGGAGAATTCTGGGCCTGGCCGTGCGTCAAACCTAGCGCAAAATTTGTCAGGTCTGTGAACTTTTCCTCTCCTGTATCCCTGCCCTCAAGGAAAGATCCAGGCGGTGTGCACGGTTCAGGTCAGTAGGAGACTCGGGAAGGGTGAAATCTTATCTGTTTTCTGCTGGTTTTGAAGACCCAGTTCTTGGGTCGTAATACGTGTGTAGGGTGTTCAAGGCAAAGCTGAAAGCCTGAGGGAAAAAGTTTATTTCAGGAGAAATAACTAGAAAAAAAAATGTTTAGAAAGCTATTTGATGAAAATCAAAGCAATGATATTTAGTCTATTTTCATATGTTACAAGTCCCCTGAAGCCCATTCCATTGCTTGACCAGGGGAGATAAAAATGGTTGATCATAGTTTAAATTGGTAAAGTCTCACCCGTCCAGAGTCACGCTTTCCTTCACAGAAGCTCAGCTCTTTTTGTCAGTGGGTGCCACCACCGCCTCCCTTCAGGTTTCCTCCGTTCACAGCCCCCACTCTCCACCCACCCCCTGTTGCTGTCACAGGAGCAGCAAACCAGCTCCTGTTTTCTTGGAATTTCTGATATCATGGGGAAAAAGTTCCCCTCAGCTCCAGCTGCCTACAAAAAGTCATGGACATGAACATTTGTGGTAAACATTGTAAATCCTGTTTTATACTGCACCATTGGTTTTGCATGATTGACAACATTTCTTCCTTAGACGATGCGTGTAGCTTTTTCCTACGGCATGATTTGAAGCACAAGCCCCTGCCCATGAGGATTTGGGGTGGGGGCAATCAGTGTGGCTGGCAAAGGGGAAGGCTCACTTTCCTCTCTGAGGTTTGCCAGCTCCTGTGTCAGTGTTAAATGATGCAGACTGGACGGAGGAGACACAGTAGGAAGCTTTCTCTTCTTTCTGACAATTTCCAGCCACAAAACTAGAAGCCACTTACTGAGTCTAGCTTCTACCAGCTTTGGCCATACCAATGATCAGAGAAAGGTGGAGCTGCAGAGCCCCGCTGCAGGGGTGGGGGGTGAAGCTTCGTACGCATGTTTGGGCTGCTAGTGACAAAATTACTGAACTCTCTCTGCTTCAGCTGAAAACTTGTAGTGTTTTAGCATCAGTTCTGATTCTCTTGAAAAACTAGAGCATTGAACTGGGACCATGATTTGTCCAATGCCTGTGTGTTTTGGGTTTGGGAATAGCGTAATGATATAGCAAAAGAAAGTCTGTGTTAACCCCAAGGGAGATCAGACAGAGCTGAGCAGCTATGCAGGCAGTCCCTGCTCTGCATGGAATTCTGCCCCTGTAAATCCAATCACTTTATAAATAAATAAATAAATAAATAAATAAATATTTCCCTTCTAATTTCCATGTAGGAATAGCCCCTTAGGAATCTTGCCATGCTGTCAAAAAGCACTTCAAGCTGAAGTTGCACGTTGAATTTTGTTGTCCCAGCCTAGCTCACAAAATGGGCACTTGACGGATGTGCATTTCCAGCCATGGAAAGCAGCATCAGTGCAAGGTTTCATCACCACCACCACCTTCAGTTTCCTTTGCAGGAAGGGCTTTCTGGGTTGGACATGGGGTCTCAGGAGGAAGAGGAGACTGTGAATGGGGCTCGTGCCTGTGCCAGTATCAGTGTGTCTCTGCAAAGTGCTGCTGGAGGCAGAGCTGGTACTGAGACAGCCTTACCCTGTGCAATGCAAAAACCAGCTGCTCCTGAGTAGGAGCTGTGGAAGCTGCCTCCCTCCCTCCCTCCCTGCGCTGGGACCTCCAGCAGTACAGACCCAAATCTGCTTTGCTGTTCTGAGCAGGTGAGCATTTTCCCTGGTGTGTTTGCAACCTAGATATTGCCCTGATCTGGCTGCACACGAGAACTTTACAGTACGTTTTAGTGCAAGCTGGCTAGGAACAAAGGTGATTCTGGCAGCAGTGTCAATGAGATGGAATTTACTCTTCCCTTTTAGCAGAACACAAGCAATGCCTGCCTGGTTTGCCTGTGCTGAAGGGTGTGCAAGTTTTGCATCGTGCAGATCTGGCTCCTTGCAGCTGGGAGGAGGGAGCTGTGCTCAGCCCCAGTCCTCTGCACCATGGTGTTAACGACAGCGGTGCAGAAAGCCTTGAGGTAGGGAAAATGCATGTGTAGCAGTGAGGTCCTTTTGGTGTCCCAAGCTCCAGGTGGGCTGTTTGCTCTTTGCCTCAGGCCTTGAAGCGGTTAACGCAGCGCTCACCGCATGGTGGCTGGGCTGGGGTCAGTGCTGCAGCGAGCTTGCTTTGGCAGCCGGAGGAAGCGCCGGAGTTTTTAGATCCTGCGGATTTACAGAACGAACAGCTTGGCTGCACAGGTGGCAAATTATTGAAGGAGTTGAGAAGTCAAAGGAATGTTCACCAGCCCATGATTCTCTCCTGAAGAATGCACACCATGCGCTCAGCTTGCCAGCCAAAGCCCCGGAAGAAAATGTGTGTTCCCTGCACATTTGCCATTCATGTTGGGCAACATACTATCCACAGAGCATATGCTTTGTGTGTGACACACTTTCTGCATCAGCCACTACTCAGACTAAGCCCCCAGCCCCACAAATGTGGGTATGGCCTGAGCTCATAGCCAGCTTTGCTCGTGGCAGTGATTCCAAGAATAATGTATTTACTCCTGAGGTTTAATGTTAAGGTGTTGCTTGCAAGATTGGGTGTTGTTGCCTTATAAATATTGCTGGTGTGATGGACGACATTGCAATTCCTATATGGGTTTATTTTTATATGTAAATAAATACATGTGTGTGTGTATGTATGTGTAGAGTACCTGCAGAGGTATCAGGGTGTTAGAACAGCAGGTAGGGACTTCAGGCAGACAGAGTTTGTGTATGATATGCCCATTTCCATCCAGAATGGTGGTTCTTGCTCCCTTTCTCCCATTCTCCCTTGATCCCTTGCCCCCTTTCTCCCTCTTTTCTCCTTTTTTCCCACTGTGACCCAAACCCTTAGGAACTCCAGAGCACTGTGTCTTTTAGTACCTAAGGCCAAACCCATTTGTAAGGCTGAGCTGCCTCAGAACTTTTCAGAGTTGTGCATGCTGTGTCCTCAAGCAGGAATGTCACTGTTGTTCATTCTTAAATCATTGTTTCCATTATTATGAAAGACTAAAAGCATGTGGGAAAAATAATATAAATATTATTGCCATATATGCAGAAGTGGGTAATTTTCCACACCCAATTGTCAACCGAAACCTTGGAGTGCATCTGTGTAACAGAACACAGTGGAGTAATCAGCTTTCGTTTGAGGTTTTCACATGTTTCGTGAGCGTTTATAGAAAAACAGCGATTAGGTTGATGAATTCAGTAACTGCCCCGCTATGCAGGGAAACAGAGGCTCTTTGGTGGCAAAAACAATTTGCTTGTGATTGCTCTGGAATGCAGAGACAGGGATGGGAATAAATCTGAGAAACCTCGGCTCTCTGTGCACACTGCTGGACACAATCGCGTTTCTCAAAGCTCAATATTCACCTTTCCCAGAGCCCATAGGCTCGCCTGAGCAGCGTCTCACTTCCCATACCACCAATTTTACTAGTGAGGGCAGTACTGCTATAAAAAACGCCGTGAGAAGCAGCGTGCATGGCATGAATTGCTGCCTATTTCTGATCTTTCCCTTTTAATATCTGTGTCACGATAACGTGCCAGGATAGCCAGTTGTCCATTGCTTATTTTTACTGCATCACCTTTCCAGAAACTCTTCCCTGCAACTCTCTGTAGCTTTGAACCCAAACAGGGTTTGACCCTTTCCTTCTCCTTGCCCTACCCTACCTCAGCCTGGGGAATGAAACCCCATATTTAGAGCTGCTCAGTGGGAGGAAAGCGTGACATGCTGTAGCATTTAGGGACCTAATGCTGCCTGACAGCTGATTGGAAATACGCTGGTGTCAGAAAGGGAGCCAGCTGTTCCCTTACCTTCTGGAGGGAGGTAAAGACTGGGCTGTCACATCCAGGAGTCGAGCAGCAATTACCCTGACGTTAGAGGATGAAAGGATGCAAACAAGTAGGCTGAAAATTAATTTCTTTTGCCCCTATGTTTCATGCATCCATCAGCGGTACATCTGGGCACTGCGAATCTAATTTAAAAGTGTAATTTCTATCCCAAATGATCGTGTTTGCTGTACTTTTTGCTCTCAAGTCAAGTTCAAGGGGGAGCAAACATGGAGTAGAGGTTACCGCTACCTCTGTATGCTTTGCTTTAGCCTATTTCTGGGTGGATATGTGCACGTGTATTTCTTTGCATGGACTACTAACACATGTTTTATGCTCCAAGTAAGTTCCTTGCCCCTTATTTACAGCTTGCAGTTTTCTTCCCTTCTCCAAGGACCTGCAGCTCTTGACCTTTTAGCCTAGTAAATTATTTACACGTGAAACAGTGAATCAAAATGATGGGTCTCAGGAAGATGCTGCTTATTCTCAAGGAACAAAACCACATTTATTCCTGAAATCTCCTTCCTGAGGCTTTCACTGTAGGCTTGTGTGTCCTGTCCTCCTCAGCCCTCCGCGCTCTGAGAAGGAGAGGCACTCCTTTTTCACACGCCTGGTTCATTTGCAGAGGGAAATGTCTTTCTGCCTCTGATTTTCAAACATCCCCTCGACATTTGGGGATGGGGTGAGAGGACGTTAGTTTGATATCCTCCCCTAACTGGGAAACAATGGAAGAATGCAAGGAAAAAAAAAAAAAAAAAGGTGTGCAGAAAAGCCCAGGTTGCTACAGAAATCCCAAAGTGAGGCAGATACCAGCAGGATTAGGGATGTTTAACGCTCTGAGCTAAAAACTTTCTGCTCCATGGGGCATCTGGCCTCCCAAACACTCATTCCTTGTACGAGAAACTGCTGACGTGCAGGCTGGTGGGTTGCGATGCCCTGAACATGGTGTCTGGAGAGCACGGCCAGGTGACACGCTTTCCAGCACATTTGCTTTTGAGGCCCACCAGTAGCTGGCTGCCCAGGTGGCATGCCTCGGGGCTAATTTTAATGTTTGCCAAAGCCCCCAAGCTCCGTGTCAGTGCTTGCAGTAACTCCACGCTTTTGAAGCCTGAAATAAAAAATAATAAAAAAAAAATTAATAAAACAACTTCACGCTGACTATTTTTTAAAAAACAAAGTTGTTTCACATCAAGGGCCTCTAAAGGAAGGTTACTTAAGGAGGTTATTTTTAATTCACTGTAAAGTACACATAACACTACTCAGTAAAGCTCTTTCAGACTCTTTGATGAAAGGCGCTATTGTAAGTGAGACAATTGTGCACATGGTGTGATGGGGAGGTGTTTTTTTTCGTAGAGCTATATTAATCAAATCGAGAAAATGGTGCTGCAGGCTTTGTAGCAAGCACCTCGCCGAAACTCACACAGTTTTATCTGCAGGATGGAGAAAACATACACTGGGGAACGTGAGCCCAAGAAACAAAGTGGAACGAAAACAGAAAGTTATTTAAATACTTTGATTTCTTACCACATAATTTTGCCTATTGAGGGAATGTGGGAAAATCAACAAGAAGTCAACATTTGAAAAGCAAAGGTTTGTTTTGGAATTATCTCTATCAGCTTATTTTATTTAATTTTATTTTTTCTCAACACTGTTTCCCTTCACATTAAAAGGCTGGGACATGCCAAGCACCTCCTTTGCAGAAACCACCCTGGTTCTGAGTCAAAAAAAAGGAAAATAAAGCTTTCTGACATTATGAAAGTGAACATTCCAGAATAAAGTGGTTTATTTTCTCAAGAGCATAAGGAATTTCATAAACCATATATATTTCATGAGGAAAATGGCCAGTTTGTGGGTATTTCTTGAGAAATGAAATTTCTACATCATTAAATGGCCAGAGAGTAAATTGAGAAGGAAAATATATGAGGTTTTTGAGAACTTCTAATCTTGTTTTAGTTTTAGAAATGACAACATGGTTTGATAGTTCTGCTGGAGCTGCCACTCACGGAAAGGTGAGTTACACCTGTCCTGCAGTGATGTATGGCCCAAAGGGTGTACCAAGGGAAAGAAAACCTTTTGTAAAGGTTTATTTTATTAAGGTTTATATTCATAACATGGCCACGAAAGGAAAATCAAGTTGGTAATTGTCTTCTACACATTTTATATTTGGAAGGAGAAAAAAGCTGGGCAAGATCACGAAACCCTTGGAGAGAAAAAGATCTCATATCCTCCTCCCTATGTATAACTGCATTAAAACTTGCCTTCTTCTGAGCTTTGTGCAGTGCTCAGTGCCCATCATTTGTCTAACACGGAGTAGCCAAACGCACCACAGCTGGTATTTGAGATCCTTTTATCCATCCTTCTCCATACACACACACACAGAGACAAAAGTTAGTTTCCTTTAGGCAACGCAGAGCCCTGGGAGAGCGGCAATTTCTTTGATTGCTTATTGTAGCTGTAGCACTGGAGATAAAAGTTTAATGCATCCTTATTGTCTCTGTGCTTTTAAGTATTCAGCTGCACCGAGCAATGCATCTTCATCCACGTAACCAACTGAATGCAGTGGTTTAAGATTAACAGATTCAATGTCAGTGCCGTTACCTTTTTTTTTTGTTAGTGCTCAAGGAATAATTTGCATCGGAGGTGAGCGTCGCTGTAACAGCCCTGGCAGATGGGCACTGTGCAGCTCAGGTACGAGACAATGCAGACAGACGGGTTAGTAGAGGCAATAGCAGCAATCCCCGGTATGATATTGCTGTAACAAATGAGGGGCAAAGCAGCTTGGAAAAAATGGGGCTGGCCCCTATTCAAATACAGTGAGCTGCTGGGCTGAGCGCTGGGCCACAAGGGCAAGCTGAACCCTGCTTCTGAAACAGAGGAGAGGGTCTTTGGGCTGGATCCCCATCTCCATCATCCTCTCCTCTGTCCTAGAGAGAAGTGAAAGCTCTTTTAACCAATGCAGAAATTGCAATGCCACTCCCATTAGATAGGAACAAAAGAAGAGGGAGGCCAAGTTTTGTGCTGCCCTAATTTTAGATTGACATTTCCATATTCCTCTCGCCTTTTGTCACAGCGTTGGTTTCCCCTTGCAGCTCCCAGGAAGATGCTCGTGCTATTTCCCTGGCATTTCCTCTCCCCTCTCCTAACCACCATTCAGCTCCAGTTAGAAAAGGGAGGTCAGGAGAAAAGTGCCCTTTAGCTGACACTCGGGTAACCCAATCCCCGCCCTGTTGGTCGGCTGTGCCGAATTCCAACTCATCTGGTTGCACTGAGGGCTATTGTACCAGCCCTGCCATCAGAGCCGGGTAATTGATATGCTTGAAGGGACTTTAATGAGGAAGAAAGCTAATCAGTTAATGTAAGGGGAGAAAAATAAGTCCAACAGCCTTGTAGCCCATTTTGTTCCACTGCAGCTTCCCCCAGTGCCTAGCGTGGAGCCTCATTCGGGCTGAGAGTGGCGGAGCTGAAAGATTGGCAATCCCTAGCAGCGGCTGCGGAGCACAACTGGGTTCAGGGTGTGTGTCTTTGCCATGCTTGGTGAGGCTGGGGGTGTGCTGGTCTCCTCCAGGGAGCATTTAGGAGCTGGGGGAGCTGCTGAAGCTGGGACCTTCCTCTAAAGGGGCTGCTGAGGACCAAGGGCCCTGTGCTGGCCCAGCAGGCTCACAGCAAGCGAGGCGAGTGCTGTTGTGGGGATGTGGGACCACAACACGCATACCTGGATGTGTCCTGTGAGCTCTGCT
The DNA here is from genome assembly GCF_964035555.1 of Netta rufina. Taxonomy (NCBI): domain Eukaryota; kingdom Metazoa; phylum Chordata; class Aves; order Anseriformes; family Anatidae; genus Netta; species Netta rufina. The sequence continues at coordinate 10,774,706 of NC_140137.1, forward strand.
GGCCTCAGGCACGTGCAGGTTCTCCAGGATCCATGCAGTTTGGTGGGACGCAGCCTTTTCCCAGGAATATGTCCCAGCCTTAGCTCTCCCCTTCACCTTTATAGCCCTGTGAAAAAAAGTCTGAAATGGATCAGAGAGAAGGGCCTAGATAACATCTCTCTCCTGGCCTTCATTTTGTTCACCCATTTACTGCTCTTCCTGTACTCGGACACACCGAACAGATGATTTGTGTCCCCTCTCTCTAGGGGAGAGAGGTCAGAGGGTCTGAAAGGCTTCAGAAACCACTGAAGTCTGTGGGAGTCTCCTCTCTGACTTTGATGGATGCTGACACTGTCCTTTGGGGAGGAAAAGATCAGGAAGAAGGGATGGGAAAGAAGAAGGAAAAAGCTGTGGAGTAGGACTAAGAAAACAAAGAGATCCATAAACAAATAGGGCTGAGCAGTGTTTGTTCTGGATGAATTTTGCTTCCCACCATGGCCTTCAGATTTGTATTCTTTGCACAGAAATCCAGTTTCTTCTACGAGTCCTGTAAACACCACCTGCTTCTGGTGCTTCAGATAATGAGATGGGCTGGAACGAGACCAGACCTTGGGCACAACCGGGGCTGAGGCCGATCAAAGAGGGGAGGCAGCAAGAACTTATCAATGATTTGAGAGAAAAGTCTCATAAAAAGCCTTTTTCAATATAAGTAGAGTCTTGCTGAATGTGGTGGGACTTTGGGGAGTGAGCAGTTCACACGAGATGAAACCCTTCTAGCTGTTGGTGATAAATAATGTTTAAGGACATCTTTGAGGTATTGATCTGTAACTGCTGCTGTGTCCTTGCTTGCTTGAGAGCCTGGGGATGGTGCATGGTCACGCTCTGTAGGGCACTGCATGGTCTGGTCCTGCTGTTACATGTCCTCGTACCCTTTTTCCCATCTCCAAATGCCTCATTCTTAGACATTGTTCATCCTAGAGTCACATCAGAGCAGGAAGGTAATGAGAAGGAGGTCTCCGTGTTTAGGAAGGAGGTATCCACACAACCAAATACCCTTGTCAGTGCCTTAGATAAGCTGGATTTGTGCCTGCGGGCACATCTGCAGCGCTGCGTCCACTTCTGTGCTCCCCAGGGCAAGAGAGAGAGGTGGAGGTGCTGCAGAGACCAGTGAAGGGCCACTGACATGTTTAAGGGACTGGAGCATCTCTCAGGTGAGGAGAGGCTGAGAGCTGGGACTGTTCAGCCTGGAGAGAAGGCTTGGGGGAATCTCATCCATGTGTACAAATTCCTGAAGTAAGGCTGCAGGGAGGATGGAGCCTGGCTCTTCTCGGTGGTGCCCAGTGACAGGACAGGAGGCGATGGGCACGAACAAAATGGGGGAGGTCTGAACATAAAAAAACACTTTTTTTTGCTGTGAGGGTGATGGAGCGCTGGCACAGGCTGTCCAGAGAGGTTTTGGAGTCTCCATCCTTGGAGATGTTCAAGAGCAAGCTGGATATGGTCCTGGGCAGCTGCACCGGGTGGCCTCCAGGGGTTCCCTCCAGCCTCATCCATCCTGTGGCCATGATGTGTGTTCATACAGACCTTCTTCCTTCAGGATGCCTGGTTTCACCTTCAGCCCCATGCTCTTAAGCCAAGGTGACTGGGAGAGAAGATCAGGTGCCCTGGACTCGATGCCCGTGCCCGTGGCTGTGCATCCACGTGCACCACCCCTTGCCCACAGCCACTCAGCACGCACGTGCTGCGAGCGCTCGCGTACCTCCCGGCGCCTCTCCAGGTGCTCCACACCCACGCTCCCCGTGTTGCTAGCGCTGCTGAACGCCCGTTAGCAACCAGGAGAAAATCTCCCCAAAAGGTCCTTTTAAAGGGAAAACTCGAGAAAGGGAAGGCACTCGCTCTGCTGCCGTGTGGAGGAGGTGCAACGCTGCCACTAGCGAGCGGCCGACTGCACGGCTTGGGTTTCCCAGAGCTGCTCTGTTTGCTTTCGCACTCTGGACCTTGGCATTTTAATGGCATCTGTGTCATTTAAATTGCAACACCCTGATGTGAATATTCATGGCAGCAGTGTTCTGCCAGTCATGCTTGCCAGGTCCTAGGTGTGTTTGTTAAATGTGTCAGAAGAACCATTATCAGGCACAGCTACAAAGGTTGACCGAGTATCTGGGACTTAATGAGAAATGTTTTTTTTTTTCTTCCTTTATTATTATTATTATTATTACAAACTTGAGGTAGTTCCTTGCTGAGTGCACTTCCAGCCCGATTTCCACCCTGCGCAGCCTGCCTGTCTGCCTATCCACTGCTCCCTTCTACCCTCCAAAAACTCTCGGCCAGATTTCAGCTAGGCTCATCAAATCACAAAGTTTCTACAAATTTTATGAAAACCGATGACTAGATAGCAGAGAAAGTCCAAAATTAGTCCCCCAGCGAGAGCAAGACAGGCAGAATTTAGCAATCAGCCACTGTTTGTAGCTCCCGGCCAGCCAATAAACCAGTTCCTAGTTGTGCCCCAGCTACAGCCTCTGCTCCCTCTTGTGCTGCCAAGCAGAGATCCTGGCTTTTGGGAGATGGAGGGGACATTGCTCTGGGGAAAAAAAATAAAAATATATATGTTTACAGACACAGGACCCAAAGCTGGTGGAATCCAGGCTTCATTGCTTCTGGTACATGCGGAATAACTTGTTTTGATGTGTAGTTTAGAGACCTTAAAAAAAAACGGTAATGCAAACCAGTGCTTCCTAGCAACCCTACAAAAACAAAGCAGTCTGTGCAGCTTCGCCTTCCTGAGCCACAGTATTGGGCTCATTGCAGGAGCAGATTTCAGTAGGAGCCTTCCAAGGGGTTCCAGCGAGCAGGGAGCAGGGGAAGGAGTGCTGGCTTGTCCCTGCGTGCTGGTGTCCAGCCCCACATTCCTTGTGTAGAGGAGTTAACGGAGGGATTGGGAACAGGGAACACAGATGGGAGGCTTGGGTTGTGTTATTTAAGAAGTGAGCAGCAGCAGCAGTGTGTGTGTACGGGAGACAATTATGAAGCTCCTCTGTTTCTTTGCCTTGTATTTTGTCAGTGGAGCACAAACGATACGGGAACTTCATCTCACATTAAACTACTTCTTATATAATTATTGCCATGAGCGTGCCCGTGAGGTGCTGTGGTTAGGGTTCAGTACAGGTTGCTTATCTGAGTGCAGTGCTCTCAAAATCCTCCTCAGGCTGCAGCTTCTCAATGGCATTTATTAAAGGCAGATTGGTCATTTTAGCACAGTTTTGTGAGATGAAAGGAGCAAGATTTGGTGCGGGATTGCACCAAAATATGCTTGCCTCCTTACTCGAGGCAAACTGGCACTTGTATCCTGTGGGATGGAGGATAGACACACACTGCAAAGAGCCCTCGTGCTTTGAGACCTAATATCCATGTCTGTCCTCCACGTGGGTGAAGGTGCCGCCAGTTTGCCTCGAACAGAGTGGCGAGCAGTGCAGAAGTGTCACCTTGCTCCTCGCCATCCTCGCTGCTGGCTCCTCCTGTGTGCTGCAGCAGGTGCCCCGTGCCCTTTCCCAAGCAACGACCTGTCAGCTTTTGGCTCCTTCCTGGGACGGGAGAACAGTGAGTGCTACAGCAAGGGACTCCTGCGGGGAGGGCTGGCCCTTGGCACAGAGGAAAGGAGTTGCAGCGAAGTGCTGAGGCTGGATTTACCTTCACACGGCGTTTGGCTGAATCATGGTGCATGGCTGGACCTTACAGACCTCCAGCGTGAATTTCTGAGGCTGTCCCAAATTGCTGCCCCGATTCAGTGGCTCTGGGAGGTCTGCAGGAGTACAGGGTAACCTGGGCTGCTCCCTGCAGGCTGCGCTGATGCGTGCACGATGCAGCTCCAGCTTACCAGGAGCCCCGGCCGCATCCCAGGGTTGGCTTACCAAACACGGCCCTTCGTCTCGTGTCTTGGAGAATACGAAACTTTCCAGGCCTGACAAGCTGTACAAGCTGTCTTAACAAGACGGTCTGTTAATATTTACTAAGTTTTGTAATGACCTCTGGGCTCCCTTAACAGTTTTGGGCAAACCATGCGAGGCTTCCTTTCTGGCTGAGCTTTGTTGTGTGCGGAGCAGATTCAAATCCCAGCTGAAGGGGGCTTGAAGAGGGGGGGGAGGATTGAGCAACACATGGAACCGACCTGAGGAAGCTGCTCCAACCCTCCCTGAAAGGAACCAGCTGAATTCCACACGTGCCGAGTGGCTACCGTTGTGGGCCACGAAGGGTCCCCGGAGCTGTAAAACCTGTGGGTGCCATCCCTTTACCCCAATGTGATTTTCTGGTGCCCTATAAAGCTGCTGCATCACAGCATGCCTATGCGCCGCCGTCACCACGCCACCAGCCCCACGGAGCTGCGGCGGCGTGTCCTCCTTCCAGCAGGCGAGCTCCCAAGGGGAGGCATCCCCTGAGCATGCTCCAAAACAGGCAGCCGGGAACACAAAGTTCAGCGTGAGCTCCGAGCGCCTGCAAGTTCTGCTGCAGTGTCCTTGAGTGCCCTCCTCCTGCCCTGAGCCTCTGCCTTGAATGCTTTTGGCTCCTACAGCCCGAGCCAGCGCGTGAAACCTTCCCTTCCTGTTCCTCTCCAGCTCTTCCAGCCTTTCCCTTCTTCCTCGCCTCTGCCTTTTATGATCACTCTTTCCTACGGGGAGAGATCCCAAGCACAAGTCTGTTCCTCGTGCTGCAGCTCTGCAGCCTGGTTGCCTCTTATTTTGCTCCTCTGCTTGCTTTGTGGTGCAAAGCAGCGTGGCTGTAAGGTGGGATTCAGGACTGCGCTCGATCTGTCTTGGCACCCACAGCTATCAATCCCAGTAAAGCCTGACAGTGGGGGGATTTGGAAGTGAGGATATTCCTGTTCAAAGGTACATTGCATTACATTTTAAACTATTTTTCCTTAATGCTTCTCTCTGGAGCAATAAGGTGCTGTTTGCTTTACAACTCGCTGCAGTATTTACAATTTTTGTTGCGAAAACCCAATGAATCCAGCACGTTGACAAGGTTGGGATTCCTCGGTATGTCCTAGTGGTCAGTCTATCAGGTCATCGCAGACTGAGAGAGAAATTGGAGTCTGAGAGCATGCACGAGACCAGGAGCTGATGTTATTGAGGGTTAGTGCAAAATGGGAAGTAACAGCTCCGGGGAGCACTGCTTAATGCAGTGTTCGGCATGAGCGCGCAGATCTTTTTGATCTTCCTCCGTTCTCTGTACTAAAATCAAGCTGGATTCTGATTTCATTTGGACCACTGGAAATTATGAGAGCTGATAATTCGAAATATGTAGAAAGTTTTCAAGTAGTGAGCTGACAGTTGTCCTGAGATCAGTACTGTTAGCAGCTCAACTTCACAGCAACTGCTCCTTATTGACACAGCTACGAGTCAGGCAAGATTTGGCCCTTATTAAGGAAACTTTGTTATGGCTTTGTAGTGCATACGGAGAGAAGAATTTCTTTAGTGATTTGCAAATATTCCAAATATTTCCAAGGTTTCCTCAGGTGTACACACCCCAGCCTACTGACACCTGGACTGGGACCACTGGAGATGAATGGCGGTAGGACAAGAAGAGCAGTGAGGGTATTAACACAGCTTTATCTCTTTTATTGCACCTAAAGCACCTGAAGCACAGCAGGCATCTGGGCACATGCACCTCCAGAGAGCCTCAGGCACTACAGAGCCTGGGTACCACTGACCTGGGGGTTTCCCCTCACAGGGATGCTCCCCACCTTATGAGTGCTGCACCCAATAATGCTATAGCTGCTTGGGAAGAATGCCAAAGAAACCATACAATATATGAAGAGCTGACCTTGGGATGTTTGGCCGGGTGCCATAGGCCGAGGCACCGCCATCCTGCAAAATAAACCTTCCTGTCCTTAGCACGGCAACATCTGTGGAGGATAAAGGCCAGCCCGACTGCTGAGGCTGCCGAACTGTCACCCCGTTACAGGGCGGGGGGATCTCAGCCCCCTGTCCCAGCCCTGACGGATGTCTCCCAGCCTCGCTAATGAGATGCAAGCGCTTGGATTTGCACGCCCGCAGCAGGCAGGCTCCTCCCGACGGAGCAGCCATATGGGCAAACTTCAGGTGTCTGCATCGTGGCTGCATATGCTTTAACATGGCTTTTTTTATTTATTTTATTTATTTTTAACTCTGTTTCTTTTGCTGCCAGGCTATATAATGGCTTTTTCAGCTTCTTCCCTGGCATCCTAGATTGTACTTGAATGGAGTTTGTCTTGTCACCCTCTAAAATGAGGTGTCAGCGGATGTCTTCTCACTTTGTTAATGGAGCAGACCCTGAGCTCCCTCCCAGCCTACAAATTGTCCTGACAGTGGTGGTTGTGGATTCCTAGGGTGGCAGATGGGACTCAACATCTAAAAGCTGGTGCTCTTGGTTTGAATTGAGGAAACACCCATATTTTGATCCTGATACAAACCCATACCATTATGTGGTGTATCAGTCCTCAAAAGCTGTACTGGATGCCCAAAGCACATGGAGTGGCTGCGGTGTGCAGTACAGGGTGGGATGACTCTGGATAAAAGTGGCTGCACCACAAGGTTTTGAAGTTTTGATTAAAAGCAACACATTTGGGGCATCCCCAGTCCTTCTGGCTTGGAGGTGCTGCTCTGTTTAATGCAATGACTTGTGGAAGGGCAAAGCTTCACCCAGATGCCGTGGGTTTTGTGTGCACCCAAGTGTGGCTGTGCTCTGGAGTCCTGAGTTTGCTGTCCCAGGCCCCTGGGAACATGTGGTGCTGGCACTCCCAGGGGATGCTGAGAGGTTTCAGGTTGGAGAAAGGACAGTTTGCATGGTTTGCACGTAGCTTAACGCCTTTTCCTCAGTCCCCCTAAGAGCCATCCGTCGTGGGAGGTCCCTGTACTTGGTGGGGGAGCTTTAAACTCAAGGCGTCTAACAGCGGCGTTGACATTTCTGTGAGTTCATTGCCACCGATCCTCCTTTCATGTAGCTCTTCAAATAAAGGGTGGTTTATGAAGGGTGATACCCAATGCCGATCAGCGTTGACATTGCAGATTTACATCGTTTCTGAAGAGTAAAACTTGTCCTGGTGACCTTGCCACAAATTTCCCTTTGCCATGTTGTCTGGCTTGCTGTAGCCTCTCCCTGTACATTGCTGTGCTCTTCTGTGCTCCGAAAGGACTCTGCTGGTTTGGAGGACACAAGATTCATGTATGAGATTAGCATATTTATAGATTATGTAAATATCCATATAATTTATACCAAAGTACTGTGTGCTGCCCAAATACAATCTCTGCTGCCTCCATCACACAGGTGCACTTCATCACAACCTACCTGAGGCATTACTGTGGCTTCAGCCGTCCCAATCAATCAGTACGTGGATTCTGAGTGTGAAAAAAGACAGAAAGCATCTATGGGGAAAATTCACACTTCCTGCCATCTGTTTTTCCTTAACCAAAAAACTCCCCAAACTCACAAAATTTGTCAATGTGATACCAACAGAAATGTTTGCTGCATTTGGATGCGTTTATGTGACATTTCTATTGCTTGCTGCTTTTGCTTGTCTCCTGTTTATGAAGTTAATGCCGGGCTTGTATCACGGTGAAGGCACAGAAAATTCATACTTGTGCACACCATTTATGCCGACCCTCATTTCCCGTTGCGTTTGCAGCGCAGGGTGCACCGGGGGCTGTCTGCTTTGCTCTCCTCTGCTCTTCTCATGAGAAGCTGCAAGCACCTTCCTGGGTGGTTTACGGAGCTGCTCCAGTCCCAGCCTACTCTATGGGATCTCTGAACACTTTGGGTTTTTCCTCCTGGCTTCTTCAGCCGGGTGGAATCACCCTGGTTAAGGAGATCCGGCTGCACGTTGCATCGCCCCTGCACTTTCTGCTGGCACCTGGAAGTGCAGCCAGAAATCTCGGTGGAACGGGGCTGGTTTTGCAGTGGACACAGCAGTGGAAGAAGCAGGGAGCACCCTCGGTTTGATTTTCCAGGCAGTTGGGTTCTCAGGGCTGGTAAGCTGAGCTCAGAGGCCTTCAGCTGCACGTCACGGGCTGGTCTTGCAGGCAGAGACCTTTTTCCTGCCATGTCTCCTAGCTTCTGACATACAAGGGATCCAATCTGTGTGTTGTTGTTTGTTTTTTTTTGTTTGTTTTCAGAAGAGGCTACCCCAGGGATGAGTTTTGCCCAGGGAGGAGGCTATAAAGCAACAAGAAGCAACTCAGAGGGGGGATATGAGAGCAATTAAAAAAAATGAACTCGCTTGACCCTAATTTTGCAAATCTCTGGCTGTCAAAGAACTTAGCCTGACTAATTATATTTCAATGCGAAATTGTGGAATCATTACAGCTTTGATTACACGGGTCCCCCAGCTCTTGCCTGCCATGGTGCCTGGGTGGGTGTGCTTTCTAAAGTCTTCTTTCATTTCAGATTTGTTTTCTTGTTTTAGCCATCCAGTTCTCCGGTAGTAACCAGAAATAGGCCTCAAAAAAAAAAAAGAAATAATTGCATCCCACATCTGAGACGTGCTATCCTCGGCTGTCCTCCCACCGCCCTCCTTTCTCTTTCTCCTTTTGGCCTTTGGAGACCGGAGCCACTGCTGCAGTCAGGCAATTATCCTTCAAAGCTGGGAGCTGCGCCGAGCCTTGCCAAAAACCGCTGCAGCCAGCCAGCAGCCGGCTTTGAACGCGTGGTGTGGAAGTGCAGCCTCTTCCCCATCAGATGCTCTCAGGGTAGGAGCCGGGCAGCTACGTTGGAAACAAGAAGCTAATACAAGTGTTGGGTGGTTGGAAACCTCGACTTCAGGCAGCAGACTAAGTGTAGTCTCTCTGATGCAAAATGTTTCTTTGGTTCCAGGGTAAGGCCTGGGGTATGAAGATTCAGGGTTTCTGGGTGTTTCTAAAAATAGCATTTTCGGATTTGGTCAGCTCAAAATACACCCCGTGCTTTATTTTTATTTTTTGTTCCATTCTCTAACTCAGCTGCTTCCAGAGTCCGTGCCCTTTTTCCTTTATTAGTCAGACTGCTGAGATGCTCTGCATAGTACACGAATAATTTGGGAACCCAAACCTTTATTGGGGTCCTTGCTCTGAGAAATCAATACGGGCTGCCATTCCCGAGCAACTCGGAAAACCAACCCGTGCCTGCAGCTCCGATAACCAGGAGCAGCTCTGCAGCGACAAGTTAACGTGGCCAGCCTTGCACTTGTCGCTCTGAGCCGCTGTGTCCGTGCCCCAGAGAGGGCAGGGGAGCAGGGAGGACGCAGCATCCCTCAGCTCCTCCTCGTCAGCAACTTGCCCGTTAACAAACCAACCTTCTGCGCCTGCAACAGAACAGCTGGAGAAAACAAACAAAAGAGCCGGCTGCTGCAAAACACCACTCCCAAAATAGAGATTATTACATGAAACAGAGCACTGAGAGGGAAGGCTGGCTCGGAAAATAGCTCGTAGCCGGCCTTTAAGCAGCTAGGTATTTTATGGTAAATAATGCAGGAAGGAAAGGAAACTGCAGCCCTGAAATGGATGTGCTGGAAGGTCTCGCCAGCACCTGAGATGTCTTTGGAGACCTTCCAGCAGCAGAGCAGAACACCGCAGGCATAGCTGGTTTTTCTAACACCCCCCCTTGGCCTCCCTGGCTGCTCGGAGACATGGAGTGTGAGCATTTGGGGGCGGTAGGAGTGAGGTGGGGGCTGGAGGGAAGCCCTGAGCTTCAGCCTTCTGCCCCCAGCAGCCACGCGCGAAGGCACAGCGAGGGCTCCGGTGACTGCTGTGCAAGTCCAGCTGCAAATGGGTGCACAGGGAGTAGCAGAGGGCAGGATTTGGGCATTCAGGGTTCGGAGGTGATGAGAAGCCCAAACTGCCTCGCTGTTTCGTGCAGACCAGGGTCCTTCATGGCTCTTCTGTACCCCCAGACCACTGCAGCACCCCTGGGAGTCCTGGCTGCAGCCAGCTGCCAGCCTGCACCGTGCTGACCCTTCTGAGCTGCGGGCATGGGGCTGTGGCTGCTGCCCCAAATTTCCTCTCTGGCAGCCTGGGATTGCTCCCAGCTTTCCAGGATTTTGCCTTCCTGGCCGCCCCAGCTGAGCGATCATAGCTATGTCCCAAAATGACGTGGTCTGGCAGCACGGCTAATTGGGTTAACGGAGCTGACAGAGAGCAGGTATCCTGTGCTGCAAGCACCTCGGCAGGGAGAGACGCTGCTGTTTCCAGCTCTTGTTTGTTGGGTGTTACATATATATATTTTTTCTTCTTCTTCTTCTCCTTTTTTTTTTTTTTTTTAATTTTATGGCAGTGAATTAAAAAAAAAAAAAAGGAAAAGAAAAAAAAAAAAAAAAAGAAAACTCATCTTGAGCTTTAATCAGCAGGCAGCATCCTCAAACTAGGACAGAGCTGGAGACCCGGAGGGTGAGTGCTGTGTGACAAGAACAGAGCTGAGTTAGGAACAGGGCCACATGCCCCTGACCTCTTCTCACCTCGTACAACAATGTGGTGACATGAAAGCAGCACTCGACTTGCAATGAGGAGAAGACTGAAAGCAAGCTAAAACTTTGCTTCCAAGGCCTCTTTGTCCTTCACTGGCACCGTTCTAGGTGGTGGATTTGAAGCAGTGCTTGCAGGAGCTGGGGGAAGTGCTGTGCTGCTTTCCTTCCACAAAGAATTGTTGCTTGTTATGGGAACGGGCAGGAGATTATTTCACGTATAGATTTTCTGCATGCTGCAAATTGTTTGTGGACGCAGGCTGTGTGCTTCATCATAGTTCCACACTTGCAAATGTATCTTCACCGAGACACTAATGTCTGTCAGTGTGCGTGTATAAGCAGCAGCGTTTGCATGCTTAATCGGGCACGTGGCCTTTGTTAATTAGGCAGTCAGCTAATGCTTTATGTCTGTGGGTCTGCATGTGCAATCATTTGCCCAGAACCTCATTAATTTTACTGGCTGCCCCTCCTGTTGGAGTTCACAAATCAAGCTGAGCATGCACACAAATCCCTTTGAGTGGGTTTCTCTAATAAAGCAAATCAGGCATCAGAGGAAACTCTCAAAGAATATTGAAAACAACAAAGCTGTAAGGGCTGACCTGGTGATTTTGCAAAGCGGCTTTGTGCGATCAGATGGGAGCAGCCGAGAGCTCCAGTTTGCAGCTAGGGGCGAGCAGGACCGCTCTGTCTCATAGCTGTGCGTGTTTGTGTACATACGTGCACATAAACACAAACGTGCTTCATCATCCCCAAGGATTTTTGGTGTGTATTCGATGTAGACATCTCTTCGAAGACCTCTGCATCTGCCAGTCGCTGCATCTAAAGAACAGCCTCAGCTCACGACAGCCCAGGTAGCAGGGACCTGGGCTGTACAGGTGGGCTGTGTGCACACAGCAGCAGGCTGTTCCCATCCGCCCATTTTCACTGCTGATGCTCCCTCGACCTGCCCAGGAGAGAGGGGAAAGCAGCCGAGGGGCTTTCTTGGGTGTGGAATTAGGGAAATAACGCATCACTCGTTGTTCTAGACCATGGTTGAATGCAACAGTGAGGCCCCAGGGACTGGTGGTGCCTGTGGACATGCGCAAGGGATGAGTTTTTCCATCCTGGTGACCAACAGATTAGCAGGGTGGAGGTGTAGCACTCGTGCTTTCTTTCCCCTCTGCATTCTCAGCTACAAAGCAATGAGAATCTCTGAAACACAGCCTCAAAGTGATCCAGGGGTGAAATCCTCATTCCCACCCACTGCAGTGCAGACAGCAGCTCGCTCAGGATCCTCCAGACATCATTCCGGGTAACTGCTCCCCCAGCCAGCCTTCGCTGTGGATAGAAAGAGACAGGTGAAAATCTTCCAGGAGTAGCAGCCTCTCTATCCCTCCTTGCTGCCGGTGTGTTATGCTTCCTTGAGCTGCTCTGCCTGCATTGTACACCTCTGCTGGCGGAGACACAGCGCGAGTTTGTGCCTGTGCTTTTGCCATCTGCACTGCAGTGCCCATTACGGATGCAGCACGGAGCAGCCGATTTCACAACTGGCTGAAGGCAAGGGCATAAGCACGGGGGTGTGTGTGTGTGTGTGAGGGTGTTCCTCGCAGCATCCAAAACGGATCTGGGGGTTGGCAAGGCAAGCTGCTTGCTTAAACGCTCTCTGCAAAGCTAAAAACACCTGTTACCATCTGCAAAGGACCAACCTGCGGCACGGATTCAGGCATAATTAAAGAGTGGGTTTGCTCTGCGTTGTATAAAAGACTGGCTGGATGCTTTTTGCATTCCTAAATCGAGCTGTTTGTCTGGGCTACCCCTGCGCTAGGGGAGTGTTACTTCAGTGCTGCAAACGTAGGAGAAAATAGGTGGAAATGTGGCAATGAGATGGCTCAGTTCCACCTCTGTCTCTAAATTGGCCTGTTATTGCTGTGCAAAGGGTATCTCTGCAGTCGCGAGGGAGAAGTGACAGTGGAACCGAGGGCTTAAAATAGACAGGGTCTATTTTGCTTTTTTTTTTTTCTTTCCCCCCCAGCTGTGCTTGCATAAATCTAGACGTAGTTCAGACATCACAGGAGTTCCAATTGCCTTGAAAAAAAGAAAAAAAAAAAGCAGTTGTGAAATAAATGTCTCTCTGCCCCGGCTGGGTTGCCGGGAGGACGGCAGTAAGCGAGACAAGCTGCTGTGTTTCAGCTGCCCTGAACCAGCTCCGGAAGTAATGTTTAATCAAAGCAAGCTGACATTTGTCTATTGAATTGTTATCAGGATTGCTTAGTCATTCGTGTGCCATTGTGCTGCAGAACGGGGAGCGGGGGATTTGTTCAGCCTGACACGAGCTGCTCCCGGCCCTCAGCGTTTCCCCCGCCTGCTCCCTCCGTTTGGCACCGCCGACCAAGTCACCTCGAGGCCAGGGTGCTGCCGACCCCTGTGCATGAGGCTTCTTGTTAGAGCATCCCGGGGAGATATTTGCTTCTTTATTATCACTCGACACTCCTGATCTCCAGCCCCTTGGAGGAGCCAGGGGGACGAAGGGGTCTGCCTGCCGTTTGCTTACATGCAACCATAAATAACACGAAAGACCTGTAAACCACCAAGTCCACCTAAATAATAAATAGGGTTGGAGGCTCGGGAGGCTGCCTGTGGGGTCCCTGAGCTGTGAAATGAGTTCTGGTGGGCTCCTCTTCGGCTGGGTCTGGGTTTTTAGGCTGTGAGCGGGAGGAAGAGCAGGGGCGGTGTTTGGGGTGGAGGTGTCTCAGTCGTGCGCGCGCACATGTGCGGGGGGTGCAGACAGACAGACAGCACAAGGCAGAGCCGGCGTGTTGCTGAACGCACGAGTGAGGAAGCTGGGGAAGGTGTAGCCATAGAAACACTGTGTGTTTAGGAGTAACGGCTCGGGGCGATACAGCCCATCTCTTCAGCCTGGGGGAGCCAGGATATTTCGGTGAAATTTTGGGTCTGCTCACGTGCACCTGCGCTGGGCATGCAGGTGGATGTCCTACACGTGGCTGTGGCTGCTGGTGGTTATACGGGTGTCCACGAGGACAGAAAGTGCCTGGATGGGTGGCGTGGTGCTGTTTAAAGAGGGGTATAGTGATCTGAGGGGAAGGAGGGGGAGCCCCAGGGCTGAGAAGGGGCAGCAAAGCGGTGCCAGCGGACACGGCTGAGCAGAGCAGGTAGGGACGAGAGGTGGCTGCCCAAAACCACGCCTGTTCCCTCTGAGAACAGAACCATACCGTAGAAAAAAATCCTCTTTCCTTCTGCAGAGACAGGATCTTTGCACGAATGGTCACAGGGCGAGCCGGGGGCGTTCTCTGTGTGCAGGTTTATGCGTGGATTAAGCTGATCTGAGGCCGTGCTGCCGGGTCATGTGCTCTCCCTCGTGCCAAGAGCAGCTCTCCAGTCATCTGCCAGGTTAG